>NW_027286069.1:97406948-98606948 GCF_022747635.1 Hetaerina americana
TCTTAGCTTTCCCTCCCTCACACACCCTAGGGGTAGTGACCCCAAATTGGAAACAAAAAAGCCATTAGGAGGACTTGCCATAACGTTTTACGAGACACAAATGAGGTGATGAAACTCGACGCACTCGGGTTTTCGGGAAATTGATATTTAGACGCCAATCACAAAAGCGTAACTGGCAGCGAGAATAAATTGTGTCCTATGAGTAAGTTAAACGCATTCATTTTGGATTGAGATACGGGATACCTTCGCTATGATTTTACATCCGATAAATTGAGTGAAATATTTATTCATCCTTACGTTTACGTAAGTTCCATGAATGAAAATGTTTAAATATTTACAATAAATTTAAGCCTTTTCATTTTTGCCTTACCAGCCATCAATTACGTGCGAACTATACTTTCATGTTTTGCCAAGTACTCAAATTGAGAGTAGGTTCACTAGGAGTGATCAAGAGAGCTAAAAAATTATAAAGTGCCTATATATATATATATATATATATATATATATATATATATATATATATATATATATATACATATATTTAAGGGAAAGGCAAAAATACTAAAAAATAACCATTATAATATTTAGAACTAATTACTTATAAAAACATGACTGAGAAATAAAAGAGAGCAATGGAAAAGTGAGCAACATAAAAATATCTTTCATTTTTCATTCCATCCTCCTGTTCTTTTCAGCTTTCCAAACGTGCACACACAGAGAAATCAACAAACTGCTGACAAAGGACGTTGTGAGCTAATGAACCGCTGTTGGATTAAACCTTGATGCGCGGAAGCGCAAAAAACTTCATGAGTGAATAGTATCGGATCATGGATATTTTAATACAAAGAAATAATATAATAAATAAAGCTGCAATAAAGTAATGAATAACGTTGAAGGGAAGCCATTAGTGAGTAGTAAGCTATCACCCATCAAATAGTATACAATTTTATAGAAATAGTATTAAAACTATCCATATATTCTAACATTAACAAAATACTAAGTTTTACTTACTAGCGTCAAAGGATTTCACTAAAATATTTACTACGTAGTGTATTTTTAAGATATATATGTAGCTATGCCACGTATAAGCTGTAATTAAAATTAAAATAAAGTTGAATACGTAGGAAATTCGTAATTAAAGAGAGATAGGAGGAGAGAATGGAAGATAGATATCAATAAAATGAACAGTAGTAGCCTACCGTCTTGCATTAAGTATTTAAACTATTCTTTATGATTACAAGATACTGAGAACATATTTCTAAAATTTACGAACTACATTAGACACAGTGACTACGTTAAATTTAGCAAAATTCTTACATCAGCTAAAAGAACTCCATTTTACACCTAGGTTCATAAAACGCGAAGCGCACTTTTTTGTTCACTGCAAAAATTCACTCTTTTATCCAATCGAGTCAGTGCTATAAGAAAGAAAACAGTTTCCTCCTCTTTTAATCAGAATAAAAACATTTTCAAAGTAATTGGCGAAGTAATCTCTTCCTCACGACAATTTTTCTGGATTAACTCTGAGAAAATTAAAGCTAGACAATAAAATAGACCCATAGTATAACGCATATCAAAAACCCAGGCTTTTGCTACCTTGATAAATTAGGCGCAGACATATTATATCCATTATGTTTAAGTCGAATCGCCTCGAAATAACCACTTACGATGGGCGTAGAAATTCTGAGCGTTCACCAGAAGTTCAACTTCTACCCTCTGATATAGTGTATGAGCTAATTGCATTTATTTACTATAATAGAGCAAGTTAACCGAAATTCATATAGTTCAACACAACTGTCGGAATTTTTAATTTCGCTTTTACAAATTAAAACCAATTATATTCATTAGGAGAATTCTTTATTTGAAAAAAAATATTTTTAACGTATCTCGGTCTGTGTTCCAGAATGAACACAATAACGAGTTAAATGAGGCATTCTGTTTCGGGATATATCATTCCAAAAATTGAAACCGGGCATTAGTAATGTCATAGTCAAAATGCTTAGCTTGAAACCTGAAATCGTATGAAATGCACATTTCATTCCGTGATTAAAGGTCATTCAGATTGCATCACTTGAATCACACAGTTAAAATTGATTACAGGAAAGTATAACTGATTCCCAAAATCCCAATCTGTGGAAAGACAATGCCCAGAGCTTGGAAGAGGAAATTGTAGTAATTGTAGGCTTACTGACGAAAAAGGGATTGCTGCAGCATTTCTGGGATACAAAATTAAATCGACAGAAAGTAAAGCCATAGTAAAACATTGACGGAATCATACGAAATAATCGTATACTCAAAAACCTATGATCATAATAATGTTTGAGTACATTTAAAAAAAAAACTCGTCCTGGGATTTGAAAATAAAGTAATATCTGTGACATATTTTTCATTAATATAATCATTATATGGGCAAGATAGTGGTGATTATCGATAAAAATAAGACCTAGGGTTGCCGTATTTTCATCTCTTCATGAAAATCTAATAAATAAACAATGATAAACCTATCCAATATTGCGTTTCAAATTGAACTTTCAAAAAAGCTACTTTGATCTTACGCTTTATTATTTCTTAGAAATTGAAGTAGGCCGAAGAACAATCAATTCCGTTCCAACCTTTTTTGACCAAATATTCTGGAATGTTCTCCTTAAAATTTTAATTTATCCTTGATTTCAAGAGTGCTGGACATTTAGTAAGCAAGCACTCCTTGCCTTGCATAAGCATGCAATAGATAGATGAGAAGTCTTAGCCCAAAATTCCAATTTTTCCTGTAGCTATAGAATTCCTTGTAAAATTTCCAGGGTAAGAGTGAAAACTTCACACATTGTATAAGCACAGCTATATATATATATATATATATATATATATATATATATATATATATATATATATATATATATATACACGCATACTTATGTATCTCTGCGGTAAGCTACAAACTTATGTACATGCCCAATAGCAGCGAACCCTCTATTTTTCTGGTCTGCGAACAGAGGACCCTTTATAAGACGAAAAACCCGGAACCAGTCTGACAGAACAATTGTCATAAGTCATTTCTCGCAATCAAACAACCGAGTAGACGTTTTCATCACTTCGATTCGCTTCCGCCGACGAATCTCATTTCTCCATGCATGAAAAGCTGGAGATGGGAAACGTGGATAGAGTACGAATGAGAGCAGGAAAAGAGCGAGCGAGGAAGTAGAGTCCTAAAGAAGAAGGAAAATGAGCCATTAGTCGGGAGACTCTGCTCAACACCAACATTTACATCGAATTCTCCCCAATCTGCATCCCTTGCGAATTAAAAAAATAGAAAGAATCGCGGTCTCGGCGAAGGCCTCCTCCCCTCTTTCTTTCCCGCTCCTCAAATTGGTAGGTGGGGAATGAGGGCGGAGGTGGGATATGAAGAGAGCGGAGGGGGTGGACGAGAACAAAGGAATCGCGAAATGAGGAGCGCGGGGGGAGGAGGGAGACGAGGAGGGGGGAGGGAGCGGGGCCGAACCCTTCCCTTCTTCCCGTCGTTAAAGGGAGGAGAGAGCTCCAGTTCCCACGGCCCTCTACCGATCCCCTGCGCAAACGCTCCGACTCTGCCCCCCCCTAACCGCTTCCCTTCACACCCATCCCTTCCGCCATCTATTCTCCTCCACGCCCCCGAGAGCGCGCTCGCAAGCTACATTGCTACCCTCCCTCCGTCCCTCCCACGCCGCATCCCCTGGCATCCCCCTCTCCCATCGCAACAGCCCCGCCGCCGACCCAATTCTGCCTTCCTCCCTCGGAAAGGCTCCCGTTGCCACGCAACCCACCCGGAGGCACCAACGACCTCTCCCTAGCCATCCCCCTTTGGCCTCCTCCCCGTTCTCGCCCGCCTGCCTCCCACTATCCCGCCCCATTTTCCACTCCTCGAAAGCATCTCCTTCCCCAATATCCATCCCTCTCACCCCTCCACCTCTGCTCCACCCTCAGCCACGCCTCCACCCCAACCATGCTGATCTTCTCAACCACCGACAACACCGCCCTTTTCGCCCCCGTTCTCCACCGTCACAACTACCTCGCCGAATCATAGGAAAACCCTTTTTACGACACTTTTCCAACCATTTAGATACTCCCTCATCCTTTGGCAGTGTGGTATCCTACTCCCCATCGTTTCACAGCTTACCGCCCTTGTTCTCGCATCCCTCTCTGCCCATACAAAGCACGTAGCTCCTCGAGTAAACTACTTCCTTTCCTATCAATGTCTCTTTGGCAATCCAATCCAATTCCCTCCTTTGTTCCAATTTTTTCACTCAGGTGTTTTAAAGTTAAATGGGAGGGTGCTGTTTTAATTCTCACTCAAGCCACTTGTATGTTCCTCCCAGCCCTTCCTCCAACGTCTTTAGATTTCTGCTAGCTTTTCCTTAACCAACTTAACCAGCAAGTATTGTAATTCCCTTCCACGTTTCTCCTCTTTCCAATACCTTTTCGAATTCCCCATTTGATTCCACGCCTTCCACTCCGATAAATCTTTCCCCAATTTACCTGAAATTCCAAAATTCGCGTTCTTCCCTCTCTCATGTAATCTCATACATTTAATTTCTCAATTAATCCTTTCTCTTATTTTCATCGCTCTTAAACTAACTCACAACTAGGCATAAAAATATTTTTCTATTCTCCCATATCTTTCGTCTTTGTTAAGAATATACTAACAATATGTCTACACAGATAATACGTGTTTATACAAGCATTATTATTCAAGGTTCAACGCCGAAACCTGGGTCACGTTTTAAATAAATTGTGTAGAATTACAGAGTTAATTATTTTATTTCAATTTGCTACGTCAATTCGATAAAGTTACGCCGGAGACAACATAAAACTTATTATTTAAGCTTACGTGAGTAGCATCAAGCATTTTCTAGCATTTCAAAATTTTTTTACAAACATCAAACACGGTATCCGTAAGAATATATTTTATGAGACAAATGAGCTGTTCATTCAGCACATCCAAGCATAAGAAAAATCAAGGAAACAAGTAGAAACTACGCCTATTATTAAACTTCAATCAAAGATTATATCATATACCACACGACATCTCGATATAAAAGTTTTAAAAATGTAAAATTAACGACAGACAAGTAACTGGGTTCGTGATTTTGCCATTGACCGTAAATGAGGAGTAAATATCGATGGATTAAGACCCGATTAAGGAAAAAAGCTTCTGGCGTTCCCCGGGAAACAGAGCGGTTTATTTTATCGTACATCATTCTAATTTGGTTACGTTAATTACATTAATTCTAAAATAACCAGCACCCTTCCATTATTCTTAAATTATACCAAAGATAAATAGAAATTACTGCGAGTCTCTTTATAGATATTTAATCAATATTATCGTCGATGTCTGGACTTGGATCCCCATTTAAACCTGAAAAAGTGCGTATCAATAAATTTCTGGGAAAAGATATCCGCTCATCCGTACATACATAGAAGCGTACGGAAAAGCCCAAGTATATCGTTTCGTGTAAAGTACTTGTAATACGGCAAGTGATGGCGAAAACACGTTATGAACATCTACAGAGCTGCATTCAAGAAACTTGGCCTCATCAAATGAATGGTAGGCATTCGTTCGATTGAAAAACATAAAGAGCGGCACTATTTTGTGTTGTTTTACACTATCTTGAGTCCCCGTTGAAGATGTGGACCCAAAAAGGTATAATAATCCTTTTTCTATACCAAATTTAGAAAACTGTGGAAAGCATTACTTGCGACAGTTGGAATAGCCTAAAATAAAATGATATTGAAAGCTAATGACAATCGATAACCATGACGCCCTTAGGTATGCATACCTTGCCACACGTCTTCGCAGAGTCATTCAACAAAACACGTAGGTGAAATAAAAGTGAAATCACTCCAAACATTTTATTAGAATTAATACGGAAAATTTTGCGTTTGTTAATATTCACTGCCCAGACTTAAATTTCAAATGCAATCAATGAAGAGCATGGAATTTAACAGCCATCAACTCAACAAAATAACATTCCTAATTCATTCTGAGGAAAACCAGTCTCTTCTATCTAGGCTACTTTTACAAGTAAATTGCTTTCCATTTTACCTTAATTTGTCCTTTTGCCTTTTCTCGTAGTCCTTTGGTCTCCAATTCAATTCAAGTCGCATTTTCTCACCTTTATTCCTTTTCCTTATATCATCCTCAACCGTTCCTTTCGCCCCGCTTCCATACCAAAAATTATAAAACCCAAATCCTGCCCTCCCCATCCTATTAATCCTCACGGTTAAACTCACCGCCACCCCCGTTTTTCCAGTCCCCTCTCATCTTTTCAGCTTTGCCACACTCCTTGAACCCTTCATCCACACCAGCCATTTACCTCCCACAACTCACTTATACCCTCCTACTCTCTTTACAACCCATGTGGTTTCAGAGACCTACCCGACCTCGTCTTTCCATCTCGCGTTCTTTGCCATCGCGGGGGGCGTGAGGATAGTGTGCGTGGTGTGTCCCAGGGAGGAAGGTGGTAAGGGAAGGGAGAAATATGGGGGGGGAGGGGAAGGCTAAAATGCGGAGTTGGCGAGGCGGGAAAGGAATTTCAGCGACGGCGGCGGTCGAAGGGGGAAAGAGGTCAGGCAGGGTGGTCTGTGCTGGAGGGTAAGTGGGAGGGGAAAGCGCATTCGTATGCGTGGAGTATGAAGCAATAGAAGGAGCATAAAAAGGAAGACGTCACGAGGAAGATGAGTGGGTGGAAGCGTGCTTGAGCCCTGGAGGAAAACTAGAGAGAGACAGAAAGGAAGGATTTAGAGGGCGAACAGCAGTCGCCAGTGCGATGGGACGCAGGAAGGAGAAAAAGATATCCCTCGACCCACCTGTGCGTCGCCGGGGGAAGCAATAACCGAAAGAATAAGTAAGAGGGAAACCGAGACCAAAGGCAAAGAAATACTGCTCACTTTAAATCATCGTCGTTTGGTTAAAAATAGTGTGAGTTTACGCTGAATATTTATAGTGAGTATATCAGAATAACGATTTCATAAATTTGGCCAAAGAATATTTAACCTTTGCGGCAATGTACTTCCAAATAGCAGGTTAAGCAAATATCCAAACCAAAACATACACATATATTATTATTTACTTTCTGGCCATGCCTGAAAATTAGGAATCCCAAAATGAATCTGTCCTTTCAACAATTTTGTATGAATCGAATAATAATCTTAAGCTCAAGATTTCATGAAACAATCCCTATCATATCTAACGTCTTATTATAAATATCTAGTGCGGCATGGCTCATTTTCAATGAATATTTAATCCTTTAATATAAGCAGCATAAATGGACAGTTAAGCTACACCAAAAATCAAACGATGTGACAACGCTTTTTATGCATTCATTTCAAAAGAATTATAATTGCCTTGATATTTAATAAATATAGACAATATTAAAAATATAAACTAGGCCACGGCATTTGGAAATGAGAGTTTATATATAGGTATACATATGGAAATCGCAAGGTAAAATGAATGCTTAGCATCAAAGTGAGGATACAGTAAGAGGGCAAGATGCCTTGCAAGAATAAAAGTGAAACATATTACATTAAAACTTCTCCCACCTCCAAGAGCATATAACCTCTGTAAATAATTTCCTTCCGATGGTAGTTGAAACAGTTTTAGCAGTATCATGCACATATGTTTTTCTTCTTCGATAAAAGTGACTGAAAATGTGTAACATTCAAATACTTTGTCATTACATAAGGACACAAAAACTGAACGCAATGTGAAGATTGGGCTTTGAGTTGCATGTAATCTTCTCAACGAGGACACCTGTGGAGCGGAAAGCAAATAATTATACAAAGCGGATTTGCTAAAAAAAAGTGCTAGAATGTGAAAAAAGAGCTCCCCAAAGCAATACGATCTTTATGTTTGAAACAACGAAGTACCCCATGCACATTATAACATCACTTCCTACACGTTATTACAAATGAATAAATGGTGCATGAGATCGAGAAAGTGGCAAAATATCTCATAGTAAAACTATGCAAATTCTAGATGACTAGAATAAAATCTTCGAAGGAAGCCTACAATTATATATCTATAGAATTTATAACATGAGAGCATAGAGAAAGGGATGATAGGCAAATACTGCTAGAAACATAAATTGGCGTTGCAAATACTTCATTTAAAAAAACTGCCGGAGAAGATGTACATGAAAAATTTTTTGAAGAGAGACGACTACGTACATCAAACTCTTGACTACTTTCCTGAAAAGTAGAACTCCAGGGAAATTAAGTTCAAGCGTTAAAGAGTGGCATTAGAGTTGTTTATTTCAGATCAATGATCAGCCTACAGGTAACATTCGAGGAACCAGAGAAAGAACAGACACAACAGGTTAATGGGAAAATAAACGGAATTAACGGAAACCAATGTTGAAATGGACATCAGTAGGAGATTTTATAAGACAAATTAATGCCGGCGTCTCAGAAAAGTAAATATACACACAAGATGAAAAGATCTAGGTCTTACAGTACATAAATTAAGCTAAAGAAAAAAAGCAAGGTTGTCATAAAGAACCCCTGGATGACGGAAAAAGTAACCAATTATGGCGTGATTAAGCACACAAGAGCTAGAAAAGGAAGCAAAGCGACAGGAGTATTAATAAAAATCAAGAACTAAATTAATCCCAAGACAAGAAAATGAAGGAGGTAATAGCTGAGTGAGGATTTACGAAGCCATTTCATTCTCGTAAGATTGAAGAAGCTGGATTGAAGAGCAGTAGGGGATGAACTGTCATACGGGAAGAGAACGGAGAAAATCTGACTGAAGATAAAGATATACCCTAAAAGATAGAAATAAAATTTGGAACATCTTTGAATGGAAAAAATAAACACAGAGACGTTATTGAGGAGGAATGCTGCATTGTTGAAGAAGAAAGGCAAGGAATGAGGATTTATAATGGGGACAGAATTTATTGTTACCATTAAGTATTTTCAAGTAAGCAAAGATCCAAGAATCGGTACATAAAGTCAGTTCGATCCGAAGTTAATATGCAGGAGAAGACTAAACAAGTTAAAAAACCTAAAATAGGAAATACGCTCGGTGGACAAGATGCTAATGAGCACCCAGAGTAAGACTTCTATTTCGAAAAAGTATCATAAGTTCTAACAAACTGAGGAATATCTAAAAACGAACGAAGATTTATTTCCTCGGTATAAAACCAAATATCAGCAAATTACTAACCACAAAATTATTAACCATATAAAAAAAGTATAATTTTATATTTCACATACAAAATAGCTATACATTATGGCTGTAATAAATGGCTAGAGTAAATAGCAAATGAATTCTTTCATAGATTGGATGAAGATATGGACGTGAGACAATTAACACTAGTTGGGCACATTGTGAGATAAAATACTTCATTCTAGACTTTAAGGGTGGAATAACACGGGTGAAGAATATTGGAGGAAGATAAATCGTGAATTACAAGAAGCAGGTGATGGAACACGTCCGTGCAAGGAACCATGACGGAATAAATACATACATCAATAGGTAATAGGATAGTTTGGAGAGCTTCTATAAGACAATCATAGGATTGATGTGATCTATGTAATGAATTAAAATTCAGGGTAACTCAATAGGGTTCTCATTAATTTATAGATAGTAATGATAAAGAAAAAGTTGAAGTTAACAGGAAACAAAACCAACACATAGTCTGTGACTGAGAGGAATAAAATAAAACAGATATAAAAAGGATGAAAGAAAGAAATAAGTGGAATAATTATTAGTGTAATAATCTGAGTCTTCAGGAACGTAAAAGTATGGAAAGTTGTGGGCTATCAAGAACGCACAGGACGAGATTTTTTTCTGAATAAAAAACTACTATCAGAAATTATAAATTCTAGAAAGTTAAATACATGCCATCGAAGAATAGAATATTGAGCACACTTCTCTAAGAATGCAAGGAGTCAAAAAAAATGATACTAAATAGAAAAATGTCACCACAAGAGAATGGAGGTCAAATACAGGGATCAAACGATATCAAAGGAAATCCACAATGAAAGGACAAAGAAACCAGTCTTTGGAATAGATTCAAAGGCGAAAAGATAAACCCGTCGTACTTTAAGTGCGGCCGTATAACTGTATTTATGGAATTATGGAAGGTCTATTGAAGGGGAATCACTGCAAAGGAAGACCTTTGACTGAATTCATTAAAAAAATAGAAGGAATGAGAGCAAAGATAGGCATAAAAGCAAATGCGGGGGATAGCTGATTGAAAAATCGAGAGCGAATCTGCGTAATTTTAATCAAGAGACTTTGAAAATTGATGAGGATTTTCGCCAAAACTGAAGTTAAAAATTCCGGATGAACTCGGTCAGAAAATAAAATACAGATTCTTAATTGCTAATTATTGAAAAGATTAATCTCCTATCTCCAAAGGATATTATGGAATAACAATTCTGTAATGAGGCCATTATCCGTAAACTGATTTCATTCAGTTTCCCGCCTCAGCTGATTACGAGATCCAGGATTTTCTTCCCAGAGACGTTAGTAAGACTGCGTCATCGGAAAGTGAATGTATCCTTGAATAAATCCAAAGGAAAACTTTAATCAGTCGCAAAGAGCTAGATTTCAAGCAATCGCCACAAGCTAGGAGAGCAATTTCCCTTAATATACATGTAGTAGCAAAGTGCACGGTCCCCGAGGCCAGATACTAACCGCATGGCTCAGAACACCAAACTGTCAAAAGACCAAAAGTAGTGCGATTAGTGCACCCGATATGGCGGAGGCGAGAAGAGATAAAGTTATGAAAAATAAGAATGGCCACGGGACGAAGAGAATATAAGGGACTACAGCTCTCAGGGGAGGGGGGAAGTGGAATAAACGTGGAGAAAATAAAAAGAAGTGACCCAGTCGATAAAAATGAACGGGACGTCGAGAGAGGCAGAACGAAGGGGGTAAGGTAGACGTTAAGATGGAAAGCCTTGGGACGAAAGCAAGAGAAAGGGGTGGAAGAGACGTAAGGAGAATGGATATGGGAAGGCACTAAAAGGAGGAATAGAACGAGAAGCGGGAGAAGTAGAGTATACACCTAAGTCTTGTCTGAGATGCCTGAGGGTAAAAGCGGCTGCAAGGCTATTTGGGCTTTCATGCGGCAGAGAGTGGCGCGGAGGATGTATAGAGGAAGTCTCAAGCGAAGGAGAAGTTGAGGGAAGGGTATGGGCGAAGAGAGGGGTTAGAAGATGGATGGATTGGAGCGACGAGAGGGGTGAAGGAAAGGGGGGAGAGATCAAGGAAACAACGAGTTGGGGCAGGAGGAAGAGAGACGGAGGGAGACGTGACTAGGCATTCAGGAAACTCCAGAGAACACACGTACTCCAGAATCCCACGCACGAAATCCAGAGATCAAACGTTTTCAACGAAAATGGAGGCCACACTGTTGCCGAACGTCACCGCTGGATGTTTTTGGGGAACGATATACAACCCCTGCCTCTGCTTCCGACGAATATCATGCAGCAAGTTCAGCCTATATAGCCTATTGCGAAGAATCTCTAAAATGTAATTTCAAAAGAGAATATGTATTGCTGATCCAGGACAGAGATAATGATAGCTATCATGAAGATTTTATGATGATATGGCAATAACTGAGGTTCTCAAGGGTAATATAACTTTCTGGGAATGAAAATAGCCTCTTATTTTTAGGAAAGTGCCCCTCACCTTATGGTTTGGTAAGAATTAAGTTCCACCATCATCTATCAAACAGTTATCGAGTTTCAATAATTAATAAATTCCACTTCAAATAAGGATTTTATTGGGAGAAAAAATTAGCACTGAAAATCTAATTTATAAGGATGCGTACATCTATCAAAGAAAGCGGCATATCCATTCTGTGCACGAGCATTTTTCTTACTGACATACCTACATTCTAATAACAAAAAGTATTCAATCTGAATTTTAACATCCGTTCGATGGCCAAAACTCCACTGTAAACAGCTTACTTTTGTATTGTGAAATTTAAAAACATTGCAAGTTCGACTACATTTGATTTTAAACGACCGGTTTCGGCGAATACTCAACATCATCAGTCAGCATCGTTTTAAATAGAATTAAGTGGCACTTACGTTTATTTTATTTTTCACAAATCAACATGAAGTTCCATCAAGTTCAGCCGAATACAACAGAATCCAGCTGACTTTTGAACTCAGGTTTTTATAGAAAAGAAAAACAAGACAAACGATGATCTCCCACTTCCGGCTGTTATATTACGAATTAAAATTACCATAGTAATCGTAAGAAATTAACCTATAATTAGTACAAAATACGCTCTTAAGATTCAAGTTTTAATGAACTTGTAAAAAGTAAATGATTAATTACACCTTAGCGTATAACGACTGATCTGTTACGGCATACGCATATGCTATATATATATATATATATATATATATATATATATATATGCGTGTGTATCTATATATGTATATATATATTTTTTTAAGTAATCTACCGGTCAAGGTAGGTTTTCATCGGAAGATATCAAAGTAATATTTACTTCTATATCTTCCGATAAAAACGGAGCAGAATTCCGTCGAAATGATCAAGATATTACGTGTGAGATGTGTTTCTATATTGTTTGCTGCTGTCCAATTTATATATATATATATATATATATATATATATATATATATATATATATAGATACACACATCTTTATATACATATATATCTTTATACATAAACACATATATACGATCAATAATGTGTTTAGTGGTGTACTACACAAACATGATTATTAATACAATTGGAATATCTACTATTGCGAGAGTTCAGAGGGTACAGCCTTGACACTAAGGGAAGAGGACATTTTAAATTACTTCGCATTGTAAAGTATGAACCACCTATATGCACTATGAGATAAAACCCCGAAGTTTTCTAAGCACAGAAAATATAATTCTCATAACCACTTACGTAATGTCACTTTATGAAAATTATTTAAAATATTTATTTATTATATAATCATAAAAATTCTTCCATCCGTTCTGTAATTGAAGTAAATTGCACGAATAATTAACATTCATATTTCTGACTCCAACCAATTTGTGCTCGTACCATTGATGTTAAAAAAATAGAAATGTATAGGTAATAGAAGCACATCAATTCCACAATTAATTTTTATTGCCGACCATGGTTTCGCCACTGGGGGATATGATCCGGTTCTGATTATCTGTGTGTGTATGCCATGGAGAAATTTCACCGAGGAGCGGCGAAATCAGTGTCATATTAAATAGAAATGTTCAGTCGTTCATGCTTAACAATGGAAATTAACCGACGGAGTAATATTTCTTTCAAAACTTCCTCATGGCTTGCCTCAGAAAATTGTCCCATAGCCTTCGTCCCGTAAATACTCTGATAGATTGGAAAACAAGGTATGTAAATATTATGAGATGAATTCGGCGCGTCTGGACATCTATGTAGATTTGTTGTACATCCTTCAAAGGCATGCCACCATTCCTAAACTGATGGCGCCGTCGCCACAGGGGGAGAAGTCTGCCACTCAAGACGAACATCGTCAGTGAAAGGGCACAAATGAGAGGCGCGAAACACGAGAAAGGAATAACTGTTGGAGAGAGAGAGATGTGGAAACTTAACAACACTGCGAGTGACGACAGAACAAACGCTGCCGCTAAACTGGCTACGGAATGGAGCGAACTTGACGGTGGAAAAAGAGAGAGTAAAGGAAGATGAGAGAGCATCACGTGCATTCTTGGAGAAACGGGAACAAAAGAAGCTAGAGAGATAGGCGTGTAAGTAAAGACTAGATAGATAAGGCGTAGGGTTGAGGAATAAAACTTTTAAAAAAGTTTTAAGAAAGTCAACTGAAGTACGAAAAGGTATGATTTCTCGTTCAAGGACCGTGTGTATGTGGATGCATGTATGTACGTATGAATGTCTATGCATGTAATTGACGTTATGTATAGGTATATTTGCCGTGTGCATGGTCTTGTATTGTGGAACGAAAGTATGTGTAGATGAACACCCGAAAAAACGAAGCGAAAGGGATAGACAAATGATGCAGAGTGAGTGAGAAAGAGCAAATGACGGTGTACCACCTCCAGAGAAAAATAATGGACTTGAATGAACAGCTTAGTGTTTGATATATCATGTATGTACCATGTAAGCATTTTCTTAAATATGAAAAATGAAAATCCTCATTCTTATTCATTATTACAATGAATATCGAACGTTTCAACCAGTCAATTTGAATCTATCATAATTTGCTATCTTCGCAATCACTATGGACATTTTTCCAATTCAACTGATCACTTAGCTCTCAAATTAATTTTTATCAATTAATTAGTAGTTTTTTTCTCAATGTACGCTCAAAAGTGACCTATATATAATGAATAAAGTTGCAGTCGACACCAATTGTCTTGTTTATCACAGACTGCTACATGATGATCTGTTTAAAATATATTTTAGAATTTGAAAATGTCAAACGGCAGGATGAAAAGTTATTCAAAGCCTTCATATTCGGATGTTGGGATTGAAAATCTGAATTCTATGATCATCTTCATAAATAACAAATTTAAGAATGGTGCCATGGCATTATAGGGCTGGCTGATCGCTATGCCGGAAACCTGGGAGCATGAAGCTGCTGCACGCTGGAGACAAAGGCCGAAGGTGGTGGAAAAGATGACAACAGAAACCCACGAAATTTCGTAAACTTAAGAGCTGAATACCTTAAATTTCTTATGATTCAACTGAAGTAGTGCAAGGATATGTGAATTGTGATATGTGTAAGATACATTGTACCGTCAACCCGCCTACTACATGACTGGAGTGAGCGATAATCAAAAGAAGAAACGGAATTGAACTTTCGGAGTACGAGTGGCCAGATAAAAATTCCCCCTGCATGGTATGAGATATATTATATAAAGGAGGATTTTTGAGAGGGTAAAAAAATAAAAGACTGCAAAATAATATTGTGAATTAACCAGTGTGCGACTCAACATTAGATTCAATGTTTGTTATAGAAGAAGGGTTTTATGGACGTGTGAAGTGTTTATGAGTGTCCTCAAACCGTTATTGAGATTAAAAGAGTCACCACATTGTAAATTTTCAATAACTATTGTCTTTAATTTACTATTTACGTATAGTTTAGGCGTTTAATTTGGAGATCAAGATAGTTTGCTCAATGGAGTCTCGATACCTGAATTAAGAGAGAGCATACAAGAAGAATACCAATCCGCAAGTTTTACATGAAGCAGATTGGATCCTACACTGTATGCAGGATATATTAGTGTGAGATTAATTAATTTTTTTAATTAAAATAAAGCATTGATATTAATTAGCTGAATTCTCTTAGCAAACAAAAAACTTCAATATTAAATAAAACATTCGGAAGTTTTACCGTCCATGTACATTAAAATTAGAAAACAGGAAATCACAGTCCAAACAGAATTTGATCTACACGATTGAATTCCTTAAAATTAAGTGCTTCCTTATTAGTTTAAAAGACAGGCAGGTCAGAAACAATAGACAAGAAATTTTTTACTTGGTTTTCTTCAACAAAAAACTCATATTTTTGAGAATTATTGAATCACGTGGCAAATCCTTGGAATAATAGCTTGTAGGAGAATTAACATCAAACCATCTTCTGCGCCATAGAGTATGCCTATGAGGAGCGAAAGATTATAGGATATTGCCATGGGACGCTACGCATTGGATGTCCAGCGAAACCTCCGTTCAAGTAATTCAAGAAATCCAGTCCCCAGTCATCGGTAGCGAGTGCCACCGATAACCAATAAAAAAGCGTGCTACTTTTTAGCCATCCAGATAAATAAATAAAAAAACACTGCCTCACTAGTAGTCATGACATCCAAGACGAAGAAATGGCTTCTACGTTCCTGTGTACTATTATTACTAATGCCTGGCGTAATGGATGCGGAAGAGTCGATGGAGAGCATTCGGGGGAGGAGAAGGGGGGAGGAGGGGGATGTGGGGGCGTGGAGGAGGAGAATGGAGGGAGATTATCCCCCTTCCGTCGACGGGGAAGGGGTGCGGTGGGGGAGTTTGACAGTGGGGACAGAGTGGGGCGGAGATGGAACAGTACCCTTGAGGAAAGGGGGAGAGAAACCTCCAAAGGGGTTGGGGAATGCCCGGGAGAGGAGATTGGGGAAGAGGGGGGAGGAGGGCGGGGCCGCGTGGAGAGGTGAGTTCCTCGGTGGGCGGAGGCACTCGGAGGACGGGAGGAGAGGAGAATCGGCCGACGCGAGAGGACCGATAGGAAAAGCACTCACCGCAAGAAGGGAAGAGGTGGAATGGAAGGGAAAGGAGAAGGGAAAAGAAGAGCAAGGCAAATGTCGAGACGAAGGGGGAGAAATGGCTGTCGGAGAAGGGGCGTGGAGGGGTGAACATCGTGAGGGGATGGTGGAAGGCGGAGGGAGGAAATCGCAAGCAGTCGAGGAAACGCCGGCGAGCGAAGGAAAGCTTGCCAATCACAAGAGCGGAGGAGAACGCGGGACCGAGGAAGGGGACAACGATCCCTCACGGGCGGAAGGATTAAGAACGGAGCCCACAAAACGACTAACGAGCGGACGGGTAAAGCGGAAGGACGGATGGAGTCGTAATGCCAAAGAGACGGCAGGGGCGAACGATTCGAAACCACCCGTCGAGAGAAAAGAGACGAGACACAAAGACGGCTCGTCTTCGGGAGATTACAAACAGGAAACTGAACGCCATCGTCGACCTAGCGGAAAATGCAGAAGACCCGAGGCCACGACGGAAGCCGTCGAATCGAAGGAAGACTCCGATCGGAATGAGGAGAAAGACGAGAAAGGCAGAACGCAGGTTGGCTACGGGAAGCGGAGAGGGGGCGACGGGACGGGCGAGATGATGACCCAAAGATCGAAGAGGTGGGCCGAGAGCGGATGGGACGACTCGGCGAGTGCGGGGGGGAATGGCTTCGCCCGTGGGTTCAACAGAGATGGAATCCCAGTCCCGACGGAGGAAGTGCGAGGCGGAGGGGTGAGGGACGGCGGGGGACGAGGAATTATGGGGATGCGGGCGATGCCCCGAGCGCACGAGGCGTCGGCGGGAGGAGGGCAAGCGATCAGAGAAGGGGAAAGGTCTCCCGCGGACATGGAGAAGAGACCGAGAGAGTGGACGAGGAGAAAGGGGGCTCGGGTGACGGGGGATAGGCATCAGAGGAGGAGGATGGATAACAAGGTGAAAAACCACCCGAGTTCAACGGAAGGGGGAGGGATGCGGCAACATTCCGCGCCCCCTTTGTCCCCAGAGGGAGGTACTACAAGAAGGAATAGCAAAGGGCCGAGCTGGCCCTACCTTCCTCAAGCCCCGGTCTTACGCGCACCCCTCATTGGTGAGAAGGGATGGGATAAAGAGTTGATTCCCAGACGTGTTCGCGGCGCAAGTGAGCAAATTAAACCTGTAATCCGCAAAGAGTTTCGCGATCTGATTGGAAAAAAGATGGAAAAGCTTGTATCGAGTGAAGGATTTGAGGAGAGGCGAGGCGGAAATGACGGGGGCGTCATTGGAGGGAAGAATACTCCATCAGATGTCTTGAAAAAAACCGTCCGGAAAGAAATGGATAATCGACGTCGGTCCCCCGAGACCGAGGCGTTGACCCGTGACGGAAAACACGACGACGCCGAGGAGCCGAAGAGGCGCATGGAAATCGGAACTCCTTCCAATCCAAAGAGGGGTCATAAAGTCGCGAACGAGGTCGAATCTGATCCCCCAACGATGCAAGTTTCGGAGGATAACGCGTCCCGAGGGGGCGAAATGAAAGGCAATACGGAAACGATGAAACATTCCAACGCCCTAGTTTGCTTCGGCGAAGTGTTCCTGAAAGGAAGCAATCCTTCGAACGATATCGTCGGTGCGAATATTCATGCGGCGAAAGGGGGGATGGAAAAGGACGACGGTGCTGCTCGAGCAACATTTGCGAAGGCAGCGGGTCGCGGGCCTGTCTCGTCGAAATACCACGGCCGTACCTCGTCCGGTGATCACACTCGGCACGAAATACCTTCCTCCATGTTCGGAAAGGGTTCTCCTGTCAGTGCCGATAGAGGCGCGGGAGAACGAGGGAGGGGAGTAGAGGAGGCGCAGGAGGGACATATGGGTGGGAATAGGATCGCGGCAGGAAAGGGAGTGAGGAGACCCAAAATCACTTCCCCAAGCAAAATCGGAATTTCCACAGGTTTGAGGATTCCTGCGGGGGAGGGTAATGGGAAAGACCTCAAGGGGCCCGTGCTGCGTAAGGATGATGACGGCAAAGTGCTAAGCAACGATTTGGAATACTCCAAACGCTTGCCGGATTTCCTCCCTGATTCATCAGCCCTGGTCGGAGGAGAGAGAGAGGTGAAGTGGAAGGCTGGAGGTGAGGTTTCTTCCCACCTGAGGAAGGAAGGCGTGTTGAAGGAGGACGGAAGTCCAAGAAGGGCCGGAAAGGGAGTTACACGAGGACGGCTAAGGGGGCCGGGAAGAACCCTCATGAGTATCCTAGAGGAAGAAGTAGAGAACCAAACACCCGATGAGGGACCCTATCCCACCACCCAATACACATATAACCAAAGAACAGGGCTGTCGGATACAACTCTAAAAAATAGCAATGATTTCCGAACTGATTCCACGAGTGAGGGAAACCTACTCCCTCCCCCTTACGCACCTCCAAGTTCAATCGATGACTCAATGGCCCTCCCGGTTGGTCCCCCAAGGGCCTCGGATTTCCACCCCGTGCAAGGGGTTAAGTTCGTTGCCAGACAAGATTTCGGAGGAAAAATAATGTACATCGTGGAGGGAACAGGTGTGCGAGTTAGGAGGTGGAAACCTGGTGAATACAGGGAGGATAATGGGATGAGATTACAACACGCCCCGAAAAACAAAAGAGAGGCTGGAAAAATGTACATCAGCAGAGCCATATCCGGGCGTAGCGGGATATCTTACCACAGGGAAAACGGAAGAATGCTAGGAATTTCTATTGAAGATAAAAGCTCTAGTCCCCACGATAGACATAACGCGGAAGGGGAGATAAGATTCGACATTCATTCCGAAAGTTTTGCACGTAAATACACGAGGAAGACGAAGGAGGATGCCATCGTAAAGGATTCGAGCGCCTTAGGATTTCAAGTGACGAAGGGTTCCAAAGCAATAAAGTCGTATCCGTCGCAGAAAGACGATACGTTCACCCAAGGAGCCAAGGGTATGAATGCGTTTGCAGAACCAAGGCGCCGTGATTACTCCGAAACTCGGTTATCTCTCGCTCGTAATGGAGGTCACGCAGATCCGAAAATGTCGTCTGAAGATAAGGTAAGAGGAGGTGGAGAGCAGAACCAAACAATTAATAAAGCCGGTGTCGGCGAAATAGTGTCAATGGAAATGGATCCGTCCCCTTCCACGCCAACTACTTCCCTACATCCCTTCGACAGAGGTGAAAGAGAGCCGTTTCCTTCAACAACGGAAGAGGATCAGTACCATTCGATATCACCGCCTCTTGCCACGGAAAGCAGTAGAAGGGAAGAGCCTACGGACGACAAAGGCTTTAGTGGTATTCAAGGAAAGCTGTCTCTAAGATATCAGCAAATGCTACCGCAGGAAGGAGAAGCAGTCGAAAGCAATCGGCCAGACATCGACATTCAACAGTTGGAGCTGGCACCTTATGCGAGCGCGACTCCGAATCAAACGACTGCAACCTTGGGAGAAAGATACGCCAAGGGAAGCCATCATGGGCTGAGTGGGGAAAATCAACAAAAGAAGGTGCAACTGAGCAGGAAGCCGAGAACCCTGGACTCGGGTTTCGGGAGAGGTCGTGGGGGCGGGAGAGGCAGCAGCGGAGACAGGGGATTGGTGGTTCCCCACACACTGGAGGATGACGAGAAGGGAACTCTCACGGTGGGGATGATCCTGCCGCATATCGCTTTTGGTCAGAGAGAATACACAAGGGCCATCAACTCGGCAATCACCGGGCTGCAGAGGTCAAGGGGCAGAAAGCTGGAGTTCTTCAAGAAGTACAATTTCGCCCAGACGCAAGTGCGCAGCACGACGATGAAGCTGACACCTTCTCCAACCGGTGAGTATAATATGATGTTTGTCTATGAGGACAAAAAAATCCCTTTGCCGCGAAGGCAGGTAATTAATAAAATTGTCATTGTAATCTTTAAAATGTCGTGTCATAATCCAAAATTATAAAATGACGATTTCACCTGGTGCAGAGTAGCCTCATCTAATTCTTTACGAAAATTAAATAATCATATCCGAAAAGAAAGAGTACTAATCACAAAAGAAGAGCCTCTAGCGTGGGCAAATATTTTGCAATAAACATGAAGTGTGATATCCCGAAATATCTAGAGAAGTTGACCTTTCCTTGATATTTTTAGGAGGGAAGGTAAATAATCTTCAGACCTCAGCTTTTTGAGGTTTTGTGGGATTTTCACCCAATACACTATACCTCATTTTCCACCAATGTTCCCAGCCCAGGCGCATTTTTCACATTATTTCGGACTGGGTAGAGTTATCTCAGTCTACTAGACTCTCATTCTCTATTTTCTTTTTCATTTTTTTTATACTTCCTGTACTTTGTTAATTACTTAATTCTTCCATCGAGCTTTGGTGATTAGGGAATCCAGGATCAAAGAACCGTATGTTCGCCTAATGCTTCCCTAGCACCGTGGTCGGCACACTCATAAGTCGAACAAGTTAAATATCAACAGAATAATAATTGAAATTTCTTTTGAGAGCCAATTTTTTTAAACTTACACCTTATAAGTAGATACATTATTATTAAGTTAATTAGGTTACTCCTAAGCTGACCTTTGCTGAAAACGTCCTCAATCTGATTGAGCTACGTTCGCTGAGGTTTACCCCTTGCAACCCTCCCATCCAAACGCCTCTTGTGTACTTGTTTCATCTCTCTCCCTTCGTTCACCCTCTTTATGTGTTCCAAACCATCTCAGCATATCATATTTAATCCTCGACACTACATCTTCTTTCTCTCAACAACGCTCCCTGAAATTAACTAAATAACTTAACTTAAGGTTTTAAGTCCTAGTTAAACTATAGGTACGTTAAATAAAGCTTGATGTTATTTATTGAAAAAATTAAATTTCCAAGTACCCATAACATTTAGTCATGACAATAGCTGACAACATTTAATGTGAACAATGGTCTTGCATTTCCCTTGGTATGTTTGGTTAAGTTGAGTTTTTATGTTGCTGTTACCTTTAATTTCAAGCACTATTCCAGGTTCTCGTCAAAAAGACTACCTCAATTTACTCTTGATAAGGTTCATGCTTGAAAATTATTGTTTGAATGAATACATATAGTATGTAGACCTGAATAAGGAAAGAACAGCAAACGCTAGTTTTTTCAGCTGATACGTAATACGAGTCAGGAGTACAATTCCAGGTGTTAAAAATCAACATATCTTCCTTCTCCAGGTTTTTCAAAGTAAACCACTTGTGCTGTGAACTAAGTTCACCTTTGCTTGTCTCCACTATTTCTATATCAGCATGAAACGTTCAAATTTTTAGCTCCACAATTTTTGTTTTTTTTTAATCCAGCAATTTCATTTCAAAGTTGTCAAATTCAATATGAAAGGGCAAATTTTATCTTCCTATCAATACCCCTGTATTTTGGTATTAAGTGAACATTTCCAGCATCATTCCTCGAACGGTACAGGCATTAACAACAATGTATCATGAGTGACGGAGTCATACAGGAGACCTTCAATGCGAAATGATGGCGATACAAAAAATTTCCTACTCTCAAAAGCACGTACTTACAAAAACATTTCTCCATACAATTTACCACAATAGCTATAACCTTCATTTGAGTATTAATGTAAATAGCAACACACATTAAAAGAATATTGATAAAGAAAGGTATCTGGTAATTTAACACATGTCTGGTAAGCATACGGGTAGACGGACTTTATTGAAGTGCCAATATTAAACTTCAGGGGGTACAAAAGGGAAAAATCAATTTAGTAAGGTAGTCACATTGGCCACTGACTCATAAACCACAAGATATCCGGAACAGTGATATCCCTACCTTCCTTAATTATTGCTGGAATAGCTACCTTATTATTACGCTTAATTAATTGCTACCTTATTGTTATTGCTACCTAATTATTGCTACCTTCCTGAATCATTCCAGCAATAATTAAGGAAGGTAAGAATTGCGAATCATTATTTTCGATCTAACATAATGCGAAATAATCACAATAATTTTCTATTAACAATCCTTCAGTATATGGCAAATAGATTGGCTGGCAATAAGCGCATAAGTATGATTCATAAGCGGCGGTATGTTAAAAATTCTCCTACTGTCTAGAGAATCCATGGAAATCTTTTCCCAAGAAAAATAAAACTGATTATTCTATTCATCTCAAGCATTTCTAGGTCACTATAAATCAGTGTACTCATAACACGTTTTGCTCAGCGTCCAATTGTCTTCTCATCGATCACCTCCAATTGCTTTTCAGCCCTTCCACTCCTTGATAACCACGTACCCAATTTCGCTTCATCTCTCTTTTCCTGCACTTGTATTCCCAAACTGCATTCCGTTCAAGATCAGGACAACGTTTGCAACCAGAGTTGCATACATACTTCTCAATTCCTTTCGCCATTATTCAGCCAACGTTCTCCTTCTTCTGGAATGGGGATTGAAACTTCCAAGGATTTTTGAGATAACTCTTTGTAGATCGGATATTTGCGCATCCCAGTCTTCCGAATCCGAAATTTGAATGCCAAGGAGATACCAGAAAGAGAGAAACGTAACTAAATTTGCCACACGAAAATAAAATTCACTTTCGAGGGTGTGTATGTTCAGCACTTTGTCTGTGGGTCACATCTCTCTATTTTCTGATTTTACTTTCGGCGAATTCAGACGTAATGCTACAAAATTTTCTAAGAGTACATAAAAATAATATAATATTGAATTACAAAATAGAGAAACTCTATTTAAATAAAAATAATTATTAGTATAAAATATTTCCACGCATCACCTCTGCGTTGAATTAGCGTCATCGTATCTAAAAGAATACAAGTACTTTCATTTTCGAATGAAACTCAAAACTTTTTTATGAAGTTTTATCACCCAATTACTTGGGATAACAACATTCCGAAGAAAAACAAATTGTTCCATTTACTTACACATATAAATCCTGATTACATACTCATTTTCTAAAGAGATATGCATATATAATACTAATAACACTATTTACTTTCCTTAGAACCATTAGAACATTTTTCAGCGGAAAAGAGGCAATATATAGTACGTCCAGAGAAAATAACACTAAAAAATAGAATACTTGTAGTTTTTATAGCTAAATACTGAATGACTACCATTTCACCATTTATGTCAGTTTATACACGAATTAAATCAGGACACAGGTCAAACTCAAGAGTGAACTATTATTACGGTTATGGAAAACTGTAAAGTTACTCTCAACTGTCAGTCCAATAGAACGAAGAAAAAACCAATGATTTCAACAGGGACTAAAAGACAAAAAAAATATGCTAAGTATAATACTGCCTCTGATACAAATAAAAGTCGAGGAAAATTGCTAAAAAGAATATTCTACGGCAATTTACTATGAGAGTCGATGCGTGTATGGAGTCTACCAGCAGAGATTCGAAAAATCAGAAGTTAACCCTTAGCAGAAAACGCTAACCTTATCTGAAAAACGTTCGAAACCTGTGACACCGGAGAAAAGAGGGAAATCGCTTAAGCAAAGGGTTTGTAAGTAGAAATGTGAGCTCCAAAGAAAATCCATTTGAAGGCTGGCTTAAGGCCGCCAGGGCCGAAATTCCGCGCATCTCTTGCATGTCCTACCAAATGTTATGAGCTCCAAGTCAGGGATTCCTTGGCGTCCATTTCCGGACGGTGTCGAAATTCAAAAGGCATCAACGGCTAAGCGGGAGACACACTCTTTTTCATCTAAAGTAAATGGAGTTATATGAAGTGCTATGTTCCATGGTAAATACATGAACGGGCGGTCGAAAAATTGAGATAAATGTCGGAGAGTATCACAAGTTTTTGGGGCGATACGGACGTACTGTGCTGCTTTATATGGAGATTGTCCATCGTTGGAGAAGGATAAATTTTGAACTACACTTTTAAAAAATTATTAATCCAATGCTTTTAAGATACTAAGGCATGTTTTAGCCTTAAATGTTAAATAATATGTCCGATTTTCTACGATTAAGTATTTTTCTTAAACTATACTTGTAGTTTATGATTATTCCTATCATCGCCCTCCTGCGTCCCAGCGGTAATTAGTTTGGTAAAGTTGACTGCAGAAGCCTAGTGAAGTTTCATCATTAGAGTGGAAAATATTACAACCTGGAATATTTTACAACGGATCATTTTCTATACATCACGTTTCAACGTTAAAACGCTTTCATTAAAAGTGAGATACTAGATAAAGTTGTAACATTGAAACCCGTGTCGTTTTGATAAACAAATATATTATGCAACTTTAAATTCAATGTTATTTGGCTCAAACTTGTGAAATCGCACCATTAGAAATTGGAAAAACTTATTTCACACACACACACACCAAATCTTATTTCAGTACGACCGGTTTTTTTTCAACTATGTGATGACGTAACCGAAGATGTCACATAGTGATGAAACCAGACGCACCACGATAAAGCTCGGCGAAATGTACATATTTTTTTCTAATTCCCCACTATGCAAATTTACTTACAAACTTTATATTCTTAAAATATAACGTTTTGTATAATAAAAGTCAGGCGGAGAAAAATAAAAGCACCAAGTGGCTAGTTAATTAATGAAGGGGTGGATAAAAGATGGATTTTGGCCAGATTGGATTTCGTGAGAAGCAGCCAGGAAGTAACTGCTTCTTTAAGAAATAGTTTAGACAGAAAGAGGTAGTTCTGGAAGCCTCTAAGATAACTAGATAAACACCAAGAGAACTCTCCCGTCCAATATTCTAGCTAGAGCCTACTCTAAAGATCTCCAAATGAGCGTCAAACATAGAAACATAAATAGTATGTGATAATATCTCCGTCAACTTATTTTAATGTATTTTCCAATGGTTTTAGGGCAGAAAATACAAATTGTCGTTATGTTTGCCATGTACCTCCGGTAAACTAATTATTTCCAGAGATCAAAAGAAAAAATATTGAGCTGATATAATTTAACGCTTCGAAAATATATGCCGTGGGCTATGGGAAAAATTTACAGGTTTACAAATATATTCAGATTCTTGATCAAGTGCTTTCACAGCCAAATAAACGTACTTGCCCGATCTACCCTCAAAGAAAGAGAATTAATAATGTCAGAATTCACACTTGATATGCAATGTAGGTAGTGCTACGCTGAAGTTTTTATTGAAAAAATATCTCGTAGTTGCTAGAATGTATTTTGCAAATTGAATGAGATTCACCTTTTTTCAAAGCAAGCAAATCTTTAAGTAGGTTTTCTTTTCCACGAAAATAATACCGTGCGTGAGGAATGATAATCGAGAAGACGAGCGCAAACAGGTAATCTCTTCACTTTGGGACTCTCTTCTGAATATTTCATGCGTTCCCCGCCTGACCTCGAAGCCCCTCTATTTTTACATTTACCATGCGCTTTTGCGGAGGCCAAATAAAGGTATCAACCATTAAAGCACGGCTACGGATCCCACGTTGTTTAAAAAGTCCCTTTGCCATGACTTCTTACTCTTCGAGTTTTTTACCTTTCACTCCATTTTCCTGCATATTTATTAGAGTTACCTGTGATTTACATTACATTAAATGAAAGAAACAATCATAGTATTTCCATAATATACGTATATTTGGCAATTTATTAGGCTCTTGAAGATAATGGCTGCTTTTAACTTTTCGGCCCATTCTTAAAGAATGATAAATAAAAACTAATAATCAAACCAAGTGCAAATTTTAGCTTAACAAGTCGCTTGGTGAACGATTTTCATTTAAAATGCTTGCACCTCAATCTACAGACATAATTTTCCGCCAAAATCAATTTAAAAGGAAAATACTTAACAAGAATTCCATGTGTTCCGAATTATTTTATATGATTTTATTTTCCCATTGCATGTATTTGCTATCTCAAAACATTTTTCATTCACTTAATGCTATACAATTATTGTACTCGACCGATGTAATTTGGTAAACTTTTTTTGATACACTCATTACAGTTGAAACTAAGTGTTACACATATTTAAACGCACATACGAAACAGTCTTTTAGTCCAAAAACATCCGAGCTCAGGGATGGAAACTGAAATAGTATACACCGGTCACTGAAAAAAATTCAAAGGTAAACCTTTGCCCTCTCTGATCGTAAAGATCGACATCACGGACTTTCTTTGTGCAGGAAGTTCAAAGGTGAACCCGCGCACAAAGGCCAAATACACTGCTATAGGGATAGGAAAAAAATTACCGGTGCTGAAAAACTTAAACTGAACAACAACTCCGTCAACAGTGAATATAAAAAATGAATAAACCAAAAGCCCACCTTCGTATTAGCCATAATTTTCTCTTTCATAATCCTGAGCAAATAGAATGAAAAATAGCTATCTTGTTCACTTTTTAGGTGGGATTCATTATCATGTTTCGGTAAATAATGATGAACAACTCTATCATAAAGCCTGGCAGTAGCTATAACTTGAGTTCATCGGTATAAAATTAGATATGAAAGGGAGGAGTGTATTTCCTGCTTCGCATTCAAAAAGTTTACTTTTCAATACCTATTAAGTAGCACGGTCGGGTATTCAAGTCGCATGAGTTTTACCATAATATCTCAATTAAGTGCATATACCAGTTTCTATTCGACGTCAACTAAGTGAGTATCTTTTTGTTAAGTAGGAGGAATTATTTTTCTATTTGCGTCATTTTTTTGTTTCTGATGTAACACAAACATTTAATTCTTAAAAGGTGAACCGTCATCGCACAGCAGAGAAATTAATCTATTTATTCTGACTGCAAAGTCTTGCATTTCTTCTGAACTAGTATTCAGGAAGCTCCAGAGAAATATAATTATCTCTATGCTCAGTCTTTAATTAGCGAAATAATGTATGCATGACTCTATAGTAGATTTAATTTTCCCATAGGTTCTGCAATGAATGGTTAAAACTCCTAGAGGAAGCAACACTTGGAGCAGATGAGCTTACTCCTAATATGGCGTCAATCCATGCCGCTGACTGAAGTACCAAAAATATTAAGCTTGGAAAGATGAGCGCAATGGGAATCTGCCGAATTCATAAATAAGGTTGGGAATGCTGGATTCCAGCATGGATATGCCGAAAGGTTATGGGAGGGGAGAGGAGGCGAATGATTTTTGGTGAAGGGGAAGTAATAAAGGGCTCGAAATGGTAGGAAGAGATGAGAAAATACGCAAGATTACGAAGAGAGAGGGAGAGTGGTATTTGGAGTCAAGACGCCATATTTAGAGGGGAGACGGATTGGAGATACGGTGGGGAAGATGGAAAGTGAGGGAAGGGGGTGAGTGTCGACGGCATGCCCTTTAATTAAAGGGCCACTGAGGTATTCACGAAATGCCTTTGGCTTTGCAGTTTCCGCTGATTTCCCACCCCGGTCGAGATTCTGCGTAACCGGTCTCTTTTCGCCTACCGACCTCCGAAGTTTCCTTATTACTAATCGGAGAAGTCTCAGAGAGCGATTTCCTCGAGAATGTAGGGCAAATGTTTCCAGAAGTTATCCCTCGATATTAGCGAAAATAGAGCGGATGGTTATCGAAGTTTCCGTATTACCGCAACCTAAATGAGGAATAACAGGCATTCTTTCCCTGTTTTGAAGAGCTGTGGGCTTTCTCTTGCACCGTGTTATTCTTTTAACAAATATTCTTTCGTTTCTAAAAGTTTCGGCTAACTCGATTATGAAATACAATGGTTTCGCAAGAAAAAGAACTATATAACTATCCGAGAGTACCGAATACGGTTTGACAAAGGCATTTTCTAGAAATATTTCACCACCAATTACAATAACAAATAAACTGTGAAAACTGTTATCATTACAAACATAGGGTTCCCAATATAATAATATTAATAATTGCTCTACAAGTGCCGAGGCCTTCATTATTTTCCCTAAATGTCTCGATCAAATTAGATTCGAGGAAAATGAAACGCTTCTCATAAACAAATCTAATAATTGAGTTTATACAATTGGATATGCATACATTTCCGCAAAATCAAGGCTTCAATAATTTTTGCATTAAGAAAGATCTGCTCTCTTACATTTCCAGATATGTTATTATCAATGTTGATCTGCGGATTCAGAAATAAACTTAATTGCGAATCTCGAGAATCGAAGACAAACTGATGAAGAATTAACACAGCAATAGCGGAAACCGTTTCAAAATATCAGTACTCACTCAAGGTCGATGTAAAGGCGTCATTAGTTGAAAGCGTGAAAAAGAACTGGTCATGAAATTTGTCTCATCACCAAACTAAGACGGTTTGCATTTCCATTTCCTATTGCTTAATGTTACATCATTGATTACCGGTTCCCATAAGTGTCTGCGCGCACGTCCGCCTATCGGATTTCAATCGGTGAGAGAGAAATCTAATCACGAATTAAATTGCGCGGAAAATCGAATCCTCTCCGAACTTGAAGATTGAATTTTCCGAAGAGACATCTCTCCTCCTAAACTATTTCTTCCGGTCTACTCGGTGATTGAAATTGCCCAGGAATGGATGGAGGAGGAGTTAAATAACGCGGCATCTTGGTGGGATATTTCGAGTGTTTTTTTATTCCACAAAACCCCCATTTTCCAGATATGATAGGGCCAAGATAAAACGTTCCCAAAGATGAAATGGAAAATTGAGGACCAAACGACCGATCCAGTGTGGACCAGGAAGGGTGATATCCTCCCCCTCACTGTCAATTTTTCATCCAGCGGAGCGTGTGAATGATATAATTAGATGAAAAGCTCTCACTTGGATAAATCAATCTCCTCTCACTCATCTCCACATATTCCATTTCGTCCGCGATACCAGCAGAGCTCAATGATTATTCTTTGACACTCTTTGGCACTTGCCTCAATTAAATTTCGCCGCAAACGGTAAGCGACGTGTCCCATAAAGCTTCCTTGAACTATAAGAAACGATGAGAACGTGCATTTAGTGACTCAGGCTTTGAAATCATGATTGTATGAGGTGCCCGGGGCAATTCCCTCGCGAATTTACCAGATTTATGGGAAAATTCCAGACTTTCGAGATAGGATTCACCACTACTCGCAGAGGGAAAATTAGATTATCGTACTTACTCGTTTACTACCAGGATTTTATTTTCCTTTCTGTTAAATGTTGGAAAAAACCGGGCATCTATATTTCGCTCGTGTTTTTTTTCAAAATGTGGCCTTAGTGAAGAAAAATTTTGTCTATGCATATTTTTCCACGATAAACAGAATTTATTTTTTTCAATAAATATTGACTTGACCTAACTGTTGTGTAAAGTTCACACATCCAATTGTTTCCCTAGATAAAAATGTTAATTATATGGTTATCACGCATTGCAATGGCGTTGCCCATACTGGGAGTATTGTAATACTGAGTCAACGACTGCCGCCCGTACATGTAACAACGTTTTTTTCCTTCCACATCATCGTTAACCCAACATTCTCCTTAAATTACTATATTTAGCACGCCTTAATAACTGTTTTCAACCCGAAGGTCGGTTTAAAAGGTGTTGGTAGAACTCACCTAGAAGTACAAAGCCTAACGGCGAGTGAAATTCACATATCAAAGTAGAGGGGCCAGTTCCTTTTCGTGTGGCTTTCCAGGAAGATCTGGTACCGTAAAAACCACACAAATAGGGCGAAGCTGGAGGTACCAAGGGGTATGCCCGGGAAACGAACCCGGGCCCTACGTTCAGTAGTTCAACTCTCTACCTCCTGGACAACCATGCCCCCCTAGCATATCTTAATAACTCCAAATTTTTCCTTTTCATACCATCACCATACATTACACACGATTTCCTTTATTCAACCTTTACCCTTAGTCATTCCCTACCAGATAATATGTGTTAGAATTAAAAACATTTTTTAAAAGTTCAACCAAATATTCCTTCCTCGACTCTCAAAAAAACAGATACTCATTTATTTATTTTACACAATTTTTCCTGATATTTCGGTAAAAATTAAGTTGTTTCGCACCATATTATTTCTGAGTTCTATTGCATTCACCCTGAGAAATCTCTGACGGAGAATTGCATTCTGGAAGAGATATTTTAACACTTTGAATAAGACCAACGCAATATTTACGAATTTCAGCTTCCATTGTCCCTTCCGCATGCACCTCTACATCCCATGTCATTTTTTCACAGGGATACTGACATGAATATAATTGTTTATCCACACAATACAACGAGAAATAATTTCAGAAACCTTTCTCCTAGATGGTTCTTGACCCATGATCTCTTAAAGACATTTAGAAGAATATATATACACATGTATATATAATAGAGGAATCGGGAAGACTACTTCCCTTTCAAAGATCCAAACATAAAAATGTGTGAGGAACACAAAAGAGAAAGGGGATGTAGGGACGATGGAAAATGAGGTAACCAGGCAATCCTTTTCATTTCCCTCTTTCCCAATTAGGATAATGGCAAGAGGAAAAGATTTCACTCCACGATAGGAGAGGGCAGAAGATAGAATGAGAGTTGCACTATAAGGATCGATAGTGGATGCGCTTATCTTGCTGGTGAAAAAACAAACGGAGGGATAACAAGAGTAGGGTGAAGGGAGTTAGTTTTCGATGAGAGAACGACTAGAGTGAAGAGGAAATTACAGAGCAGAAAGACGCGGAGAGGGATGGAAAATAGGAAGAGGATTTACATAGAGGTGTGGGACTCCAAATGAAAATGTTGGTGGGAAATTTGGGATTGAGTGGCACTGAGGGCTGAGCAGAGGAACCAAATGTTGGTGTGCCGCGATGGTAGGAGAAAATTTTAGGCAGCGAGGTTTCATGCCTTGCGTACACTCGCGCCAGCGTGTATTTTGGTTGGGGTGGCAGTCTCGAGTGTGCGTGTGGGTATATGCTCTCCGGCAGAGGGCACAGAAACAGCGGCTTTGGTGAGTGTTTGTTTAGAGAGGAGAGGAGAGTGAAGAGTGGGCCACAATGCAAAGGAAGTGAAGGAGGAATGTGAGAAGAGATGCGGTAGAGGAGATGAGAGCACGGTGGGAAGCATTTATGTGGATTAGAAGATTTGAGGGAAGTAAGCGTGAGCGGTACGGAGGGAGGGTGGGCAAAAATCGGCATGAGAAGAGAGTGGACATGAGATGAGAGGCTTGAGGAGTAACGTTGAAGGGTGAAAGGCATGTGCGGCAGGAAACAAGAGATTACGATACCATGAGCGTACGCATTTGTGTATGAGTGAGGTCCGAGTATAAGCGTGTAGAGGTGGGTGAGTGGAATAGGGACCGCGGAATGGGTTGGGAGGGGGGTCTATTCGAGGGGCACCGAGTGCTATGGTGAGGGAATGGGCGGCCCTGGCGGAGAAGGGGGCGCGGACAGCTACTCGGCAGGATTCCATGGTAACGGCATGGTCTGTGGATTTCCGCTTAAGTGGGAGCGTTGAGAAAAGTGGCATAGCGCGGGGGTGATATGATTTGGATTTTCCAGGAAGTTGAGCGGCGATGATTTTTTTGCAAGTGGAGAGAAAATGGGTCGAGGGTGGAGATGTGAGAAGAAATAATTCGAAAAATATACATGAAATGGACGATTAAACATGGGAATATGAGGAGAGGCTAATAAGAGCAGGCCACTTTTTCATAGCAGACGTGCTTAACTGTAAGTAATTGGCCAGGTTTCGGAAAAAGCCTAAGCTCTATAAATTTTCAGTTAAATTTCTTTTAATCCCCCTTGCTTCATCCACCAACTCCTTGTTCATGTTTTACAAGAGATAGCTATTTATTTCCACCCCAAAGAAATAAAACGTAGCAAAAGCGCATGCGGTCTTTCAATCACAGTTTATGTCTTAAAATGCCTCTAGTGATTATGTATGTTTCATTACAATTACTGCAAGGAACAAGGTAAGGTAATTTTTTGTTATCTTGTTCAGCTCCTCCTTCGATGCAGTCTTTATCTCGACAATCGTAGCGTAGCGTCGCTCTTTCAGGGGCCTCTTCAGTTTCGAGAACAAGAAAAAGTTACTCTGGCCCGGGTCTGGGGGATACGGTGTCTGCGGCATCATTAGTGTGTTGTTTTTGGCAAAACATTTGCGCACAAGTAACGACAACGCAGGGGCGTTGTCATGGTGCAAAAGGCAATTTGTGTACTTCCACAAATCCGGGCGTTTGTGGCGGATTGCTTCGCGCAAATTGCGCACTACTTGAAGGTAATAATCTCTGTTTACCGTTCTAACCTGTGGCAAGAATTCATGATGCACCATGCCCCTGCATTCGAAGACAACTCTAAGCAAAACTCCAACATTCGGCCGAACTCCGCGCGCTCTTTTCGGTCTTGGCTGGTGCTGCAGCTTCCATCGGGGTGAGTGAACTTTAGTTTCTACGTCATAACTATAAATCATGATTCGTCGCCAATTATGACCTATATTGGAGGAGCAAATTTGGGTCGTCACGGACAGAGTCCAATCCCTCATTAGCAATGTTAACGCGTTGCTGTTTTTGGTCGAAATTGAGCAATTTTAGTACGAATACCCGTGTCATGCCCAAATCATTGGTAAAAATCGAATGGCACGAGCCAATCAATATGATTAGGTCCTCAGCAACTTCTCTAACGATGATTCGACGATTGGATAATACTATTTTCTTCACTTCATCAATGTTTTCGTTATCTTAGCTATTGTAGTCGCTCTCGGGGTTGCAGCACGTTCTTCGTTGGTCACATCTTCTCGGCCCACTGAGAGCAATTTGTAGCACCGATAAACGTTGTTTCGATCCAAGGTAGCTTCTTCATATGCCACAGTCAACATTCGGAATGCGTCCGCGCACATAATTTCGTTTTTCGCATAAAATTTGGTACAGATTCTTTGATCCATTTTTTGGAACAGGCAAAAATCGAAGACAAGCAAAAACACGTCCAAGCAAAACAGCTGTCAACAATTTACTGAACATTCGAAATGGCTGAACTTTTCGGCATAAGTGAGAGACATAAGAACCAACATAACACCGAAAAAAATCGAAAATAAAATATACGCAACCCACGGAAAGTCAAAATTCGCGATACTTTTTGAACAGACCTCGTATATCATTGCAGTATCGTTGAAGCCAAAGCCTCATGTCCAATTAAACTTCATGGTAAAAAATTCCCTTTACGGTGTAAGTAATTGGAAAATCAATCTCCTCGTCAAACATCAAAAGTGTTTATTAATCACGTTTTGTTACTAAAGGCCTTATGTGTGCCGAACAAATGATACATAGGATGAGGAAACAGATTGAATATCACGATATCGTGTTGAAATCCAATACTTTATCAAAGATTATGGGCTCTTTCCATGAATTCACACGCTTAATAAAAATTAGTAAAATTAACTTTAAGCTAGTATATGCTCCAAGTTTAAAGCGTAATTCTGAATTAAAAAATTCTAAAAATAACAGTTTAGATCATTCATTGCAAAATAAGAGTATTTAATAACAACCGCAATGGAGTGAATTTATCGAAAGTAGGTATACTAACTGGTTCAACTGGTATCCTGATATTCCATTTTATCCACTAAAAATTTCTATGTTTCACATTATACCCTAATTCCCTATTTAATCATCTTTTGCTTTAAATTGTAATTGATAAATATCAAATTATGATCTTAACATTCATCCTCCCCAGAAGTTCTATATGAATTTATGGCACTGTTTACACGCTTGGTATTTGGGTCAGGTCATTCCATAACCTATTGGTATACTCATATATCTCTCGATAATTTTCATTTCCTATTGGAATTGTTTGAACTAATGTTCGGCAAATTGAAATAATCTCTAATTAATTAAGGGAATCACTGCTCAATACACGTGACTGATTCAGCCCTTCACCTTAATGAGAATCCAGTAAACCAATATTGCAAGATAGGTTTTTAACTACACGGACATTAAATAGCGTTTGGAATATTAGAAAAAAATTGTCGCGACGATTTTTACTGCATAAAACATAATAAAAGTACAAACATCCCTTCATTAAGAACATAACATTAATTTTTCGTTAATCACAATACGGACTGCGTGCAAAAAACAAGCGTTCTTAGGCTCAGCTATTCAGAGCCAGCTAGCTACCTCATCAATCATCTTTTTTGCTTTGGCATGGGACACAGGAACTTAAGCGGGGGATTGGCTAGGGTGATTCTATTGAAAGCCAGATTCAAAATCACAACCTTTTTTTCATCATCAGTATTATATACGGGAAAGTAAAAAGAGCATATTTAAAGCGCCATCATTGAAATATGGCTTTTTTCCTTAAAGCCACTCGAAAAAATACCTATAACTTGAAACAATAGCTGAGGCATAGATAAATGGTTTACTTGAATCTTTAAATGAAAATTGTCACAGCAATGATAAGTCAAGACTAAATTTTGCACAAATATTTACTGATTAAATATTCTCAATAGAATTTGAAGGCTCATATAAACCTTGATTAGCAATTTTAATCAAAACTCTTTAGGGTGCATAATATATTAATGGAATGGGCAGGTGTGAATGGAATTATACTATGGATGGATGGTTTTTCATAGATTATAACTTGCTTTTCCTTTCTTAAATCCATCAGGAAATCCACTAATATAGGATTGGCTCACAACAGGGAGCATTAACACCGGCAAAGAGATTAACTTGTTTTTAATCAAAGAGAAACACTGATCAACAGAGCACTGCTTTAATATGAGCAAATCGATGACTACTTAAAATATGCACGAGAGCAATAGCATGCGACCTGGTTTAAGCTTGAGATTAGATTCATCCCTTCAGTGGTGCTGGACAATGAAAAACCTTGGCATCTTTCCATCGAATTATGCATGTCTTTGAAAAAAGTTCCCGATATCAAGACATAGAGAAAGAATTTCAATGGAAGTACAAATAATCCAACTTGATGACAAGGAGACTAGCGAAACGAACCCCAGGGGACGAGAGACTGTACTAGCCATGTTATTTTCAAAGGCGCTCCCTCCGCCAGAAGTTCAAGTGTGAGCAGAGAGGAACTAGAGAAGAGGAGTGCGGGAGAGGAGGGGGAGATCCGGCAGGAGAAGAAGGGTCTGAGGAGGAGGAAGAAGAGGTCCTCGACGGTGCAGGAGGTGAGCCGGTGTAACGAGAATGAGGACGCTGATGCATAACCCGCAACGACAACAAGGGGACTCGTATAATGAGAATAAAATTGAAGCAGGATAATATAAGGAGAGAATTTCTAAAATTAAGGAGAAAGTAGGAGGGAGTGATGAGAGACAATGCCTTTCTCCTAGTAAAGAGTAAAGGAATACGTATTGGAAACGTGTGCGTTTTCAAGAAACCTCAGAGAAAAATACAAACTAACAAGAAGAGGATGGTACACTGATTCGTGCACGGGAGAATTTCATTTATGTCTGCACGCCCGCAATGTTAAAGATATTGAGGGCAATTTAAGTAATTTTGTCTTTAGTCAATCCTGCCTGTAAATTTTACCTTAAGTTCGTCAGCAAAACTGGTCTCGTTTTACTATATTCTCTCGTTAATTGCTTCTCAACTAGCAATCACGGCTCAAAAGCATTAGTGTACGCTCGCCTTAGCATTGTGATTTCACCACGCTTTTTGGGTAAAATGGCTAGACCTCCATGATGAATAGAAATCTTCACCAAGATAGTGTGCCTCTTCTCAAAGGGGCAGCTTATAATTTAGAACTTTAGAGAATAATTTAATGGCATAACGCAACTATCAAGTTACCGACAATGAGGGAATATATTTTTTCAAAATTCCCCCTCCCTCTGCGATAAGATATTTCATTAATTTTCTGGATATTACAACGGGAATATTCCTTTAATTTCAATCATTCTACTCTGGACAAACTAAAACAATGGAAATATAGAATCTGTCATCACCTAAAAAATATGTTCGCTTTTTGAAAATTGGTTTCATAATCTGAGTAAAATAAATATTCTTTACATAAAATTGAAACCTTATGACCTCAAGTTAATTTTTAAAGCCTTGCGGCAAGCGGTTAACAATTAAAGACATTTGCATTTAAAATTAAAACATTTGTGCTGAAAAAGTGCTTCAAGAAATAAAATCTCTCATCACTATTTGTACGGCAAAATGTTCAAATTTTCATCTTCAAAACTTACTGGTTACGGAACCTAAATAGTCTCTCCATCAAATAATAAATTTCAATTTCGATAATTAAAGCGCTATTTGGTCAACAAACTTCATTATGAATCCATTCAAACGGACTTTATCATGAATATGTTGTCACCCATGGAGGACACACGCACTGGCAAGGTTAATGGGAGTGGCCGGGCGGCAAATCGGGTTCAAGAGGGAAAAGGGTGAAGAATTAGGGCTGTGAAGGGAAAGATGAAATGAGGAAGGGGGAAAGATAGAGAGAGGAGAAGTTACATGGGAGACCGGGGAAGGGAATACGTTCAATGATTCCGAATTGCACGTGGTCGGAGGGGTAAAAAAAGGAGGGAGGGACATGGAAAAGGGTTCGGTAACAGTTGATCCGATAATCAAGAGGAGAATTAATGAGATGGGTTAAGTGGGGAAGAGGAAAGGGTATAGGCGGAAGCGGGCGGAAAGGTGCGCGAAATCGCTCCAGCGAATCGACCGAGAGGACGGGAGTTGGCGCTCGAGCATGCGGGATGGGGGATGAAGTATTGGGGAGGGAGGAGGGGAGCGAAAAACCGATTCCAATATGAGAGGGGAGATGGAGCCCGCGGGGAATCAGAACAGGTGCCTGAATTTGTCAGGAAAGTGTCCCAGAGGATCGCGTGGAACGCATTATGGTTTTCATTTTTAAAAAACCTAGAATTCAGCCATCAATAAGGAAGGACTTTCCTTTATTCACTCATAACTCGTGAAATCAAATAATTTATCACTGCTCCTGGATTCAAAGTTAAGGTCTAATGATGAACGCTAAAGATGCATAAATTAGGTCGGCGATTGGAGTAAAGCAAAAAAAAATACTCGTAGAAAGCAGCGGGCAACAGATTACACAATTCTTGAGGAAGATAAGATGGAGAATATTTTGAAAGATGAATTAGCCCCTCCTCATAGTGTATATTCGAGAAATCTGCCCAATGGGCTGGAAGAGACATGCCATCTTGTTGAAAACCCAGACAAGGTTTTCGGCTCTGGTCTGATAAACGAGTAGCATTCAATCAAAGACAATATGTTGTCATAAGGACAGGAGATTTCAAATGGTACTATTGCATGGAAGCAGACCATTCAACCATTTAGCCACAGCCCACAAGTAGTAATAAATAATTCTTTTATTTAGTTATCGTTCCTTTGCCTTCCAGAATTAGAGTAGATCTCTCAGCCAACTTACAGTGAGCAGGCCATATTTGCTAATCTTTGCTTACACTATTTATTGTTCATCTCAATCAGTTATTTATTCCTTACATTTAATATTACAATTTATAAACATTCAAATTAAATAAAAGCGGAAACGATAAGGAGATGCATTTTTAATCGAAGCATCCAGAATAATGTGTTATTTTATAATTCTCCAAAGTTTCAACAGTGCCTAGAATTTTATAATCATACTCGTATTGTGGGATTACAAATGATTGAAGAAAATAGTTTAAAAGAAAGACAAACATGAGGTAATAACCTAAGTGCAATTGACTATTAGAGTCATGCCCTCCACCGTCCTTATGCGTGAAATTCCTTTTATTGTAACACAGACCGCGATGAAGTTACTTAATAAACACGTGTAAACTGATTTTCATCGAATAGTATTGTTTCATTATGGTTAAAATCACAATACTGCACAAAAGAATGGCGGAATATTTTTTCGAGTGACCCTTTAAATCTCGAATACACTGTGAAAAACAATATTTCAGGTGAACAATGAAAGGGGATGCAAAATGTAGCAGTCTGATTTATGATTAATTACTGTAGCATGAAAAGGAGAGAGCCATGGTTAATGATATATTTTTATTGCATTACTTAACTACCAAGTTTCACGGTTTCTATGATTAATTTACCGCCGTAGCTTCGGTTTAATGGTAGATATTTCGTATGCAGAAAAAGTAAAATTAGACTAAAATAATGGAGGCAATAAACAAGATAAGAATGAGAACGTAATGGACTAAATCAGTGGCTGATTTGGATCGCTGAGGGTATTTCAGATGGCGGTAGAGCTGAATTGGAGATATTCCCAGAGCTAATTGGATTAGCTCGCGAATGAAAACTGAAATTCAGAAGGAAATAAATACTCGAGAGAGAAAGAGAGAGTGAAAAACAGGCGTTTTGGGAGATGGTTAAAGTTTTAGCATATACCTAAAAAGTGGTAGAGTATATATGCATATTCATCAAAGAAAATAGGAGGAGAAAGGAAGTCATTTGAAAAAAAAGATCGAGACCGAAGGGCGAGAATTTGGAAAAGAAAATTTTGTGTTTTAACATAAAAACATCCCAGAGAGTAAAGTAGAGTGACTGAAAAAAAATAAAAAACGTGAATGGAAAAAGACAGTAAGAGATGACGTGATGGATACAGCAGCATAGAATTGACATCCTTTAAACATTGAGGAATAGAGAAACGTAGTTTTGAGTGCGAGCGAGGAGAGAAGGCGGAAGGGGGGTTGGTGGCAGGAACAAGGGAATGTAGAAGGGACGAGAGTTGGCCGACAAGAAAAATAGAGATTAGCAGCTCGAAGGAAAGCAAGCGAAGAAACATACGTTGCGTGGCAGAGTGGAAGCGTAGGGGAAATGGAGCTTTGAGAAGAAAAAATAGGATCAAAGAAGAGATAAATAAAAGAGTAAACGGAGAGGATTGGCATGGCAACGGAGTGAGGAGGTTGAGCGTTGGAGGGACCGTGAGTTGGGGTTGGGTTTGGGCAAGTGGAAGGGGCAGAGATAAGGGGGATGGGGAGAGGTGGCACAGAAAAGAAGGGGGACGGCGAGGAAGGGGAGAGGGGACGGTAAAGGGTCGACTTGAGGTAAATTGCTTCGTTCCAATCCGAGTCCGGAATTGAGGTCCCTTGCCCTACCATCCCACCTCCCATTTACCCTCAACCCGAGGAGCGCCTCCCTCACCATCCTCCACTGTCACCCCTCCCATCTCCCACCCACCCCCCCAAGACCAACGTTCCTTATCTCATAAGCAGGAGTTTTGATCTCGTGAACGCCTACCTTCTCAGATGTACATACTATATATTCCCATCTTAATGCAATTTGGCGGCCCCGCACTCAATGTTCACAGGAACCCAGAAGGTCTTGATGGAGAAGTTGAGTGGAGAGAGGGGAGGAGGAGGAACCAGCGTCACCGCCGCCGTCTCGCTACTCACCTGTCCTCCCTCCCCTCCGATTCCCCACACTCCTCCAGCCCCCCGCCCCCGAGTCTCGTCCGAGGCACCCACCTTTCCCATCATACCCTCTTTCAGCCTCCTCCTCCTCCATTCCCCACTTTTGCCGTCCCTCCGCCCGTTGAGTGCGCGCGCGTTCTCCCGGGATATTCATGGCAGAACCCTTGTCCGGAGCAAGCAGGGGTGGAGTCAGTTAAGGCGGTAAATTTTCGTTTAAAGCATCACTCGTACGTTTAAAAGAACGAAATAAGAAGGTTGGGCGAAGGACTCGAGTTGCGTCAAGACGTGGTCGTTCAAAAGAAAAATCCCTCATTCCGCAATGTCATTTCCGATTATGACGGCAAAATTTATTTTTCACCGCGAGAAGAATCAGAGAGCGTTAGCGACGAGTAAAATCGCTGGTTCAATTCATGACTTTAATTGGTGAACGTGATATACTCCCAAAATAACCGTTTTTGAGCTGATTTTCCCATAGAATCGACTTTTTAGTCACACTTCGTCACACGATTGTGATAATGACGTTATGGCGTGGAAATTTGGTTGTTATTCAGCCATGTGCAAACCAAATCTAACACCATTTTGAATTCGTGCCGTTCTTCTAGTTTTAATGAGATGATTTCTTAGGATCTGCTTTTAGCTGATTGTTAAAGGGAAATCGGTTTTATCTGAATATGAAACACTTTTAGACGGGACATGACTATTGATACGCTGATTCAAATCCAACTGCTATGAAGATGGATAACTAAATTGAATATGTATTTTTATATCTCTGTTGTATCTCAGGTTGAAGAACATTCTAAAGTACTGAACAGTTTATTCATACAAAGTCGACATAATTAAAACTATTGTATTTATTTACACGAACTACTTGGCTTACAGAACACCCATAACACTAAAGCAACATCAATATTTCCCCGTATTCTAAGGCTACAACATAACAAACTTAAAAAAAGGAATTACAGTAACGTTATAATGTAAGTCCCTCCTTTTATTAAAATCCTTAACTCAAAGATAATATGAAATTTTCATTTGATATGAATATTAATACGTAAAGCATTAATGAAAATATATCAAACTTACTAGCATAAGATGCATTAATATCATCATTAATGTATCTTCCCGACTAAATGAAGGCGAATGTATTAAAAAAATTTATATTTAGTGCATTGCAAAAATCTGGCCAAGGCTGGTAGCGAGTAGCTTGCCAATCCTGCATTTTTAACCCATTGCCGATGGCTTCGTGTCCTGAGGATCATTAAAGAGCGTTATAATTTTACGAGGACACAGCAAAGAATGTTCAATAGCAAGGTAGAGCAGTAAATATATGAATGCTCTTATACCACCAATTGCAATAAGGCCGTGAAGTCCATTACATTACTGCATTTAAGCTAATTTCCTTTGCTACGAATCGCCGCAAAGTTGCTCGTATTGGCAAACGGTATATAAAAAACCTACGTAATTCGTATACTCTTTAGTCACTAGCACGTTGAAGGAATTTCAAATCACATCAAAGTTTTTAAACGTAGGTAGTACTTAATAAATCTTATAATTAAATGCATACAAATAGGATTAAATCAACTCAGCCGTAAAGTTAACGATGGAAAAAGTTATGAAACACATTTTCGCGATATTCTCTTTAAATCATTTCGGAACTGACTCACTCGCACGGCACACCGCGAAATCAGTTGCTCCGGTTTCCATGAAGTAAGTAGTTCCAAACGATTATTGTAAAGATTTACCGCAGCGTCATTCAAATTAAACTATCAGAAAAGATATAGACGCAAGTTCTACAGAGTGTGTAATGATTTCCTGAACCCATTAAATTACCGTCTACTTGAAATCTTATTTCAAGAAATTCACATTTAACAGTAATGTACTAGGGAACATGTAGTTGTGGGAAAATAGTGATGGGCGATTGGAATGCGACGGTAGGCGAAGGAAGGGATGGTAATGAGGTGGGGGACTACGGTTTAGGCACGAGGAATGAACGCGGGGAAAAAGCGATTGAGTTCTGCAGAAGACAGGGGTTAGTCCTCACCAACACTTGGTTTAGACACCACAAAATGCGAAGGTATGCATGGAAAATGCCAGGTGACTTAGAGAGGTATCAGTTAGATTGCTTTCTGGTTAGGCACAGGTTTAGGAACAGTGAGATCAATTCGCACAGCTTCCCGGGAGCAAATGCGGACTTTGACCACAATTCAGTTGTTATCAGAGTCCAAATCCAATGCTATATTTCAAAGTTTTCACTCAATTGAAGTGTGATTTTACTTCTTCCTGGAAATAAATTTTTACTACTCTGGACGAGGACCATAACTGGAAGAATTCTCCCTACAAATTCATCATCTAACTAAAAATATTAGTTTGTAATTCTTAAAAATACTGATGCATACGATTCAAAATTGTTGATCAACCCCATAGCCTTTAAGACCGTGTCATGGATGAATCCTCCATGTTTTCGCAAAACTCCGTGTTTAATTTTCCATGCAAAAAACGGATCTTTTATGAAAACAATGATAATTTACTAATGTAATTGACGTACTAAAAAATTCATATCCAAGCAAAGGAAATTGCTTTAGATACAAAATTTTCCTTTAAATTTAGACATGTATTTAATTAGCTGATGTTGCTTTTGTAGATATGGCATAAATGAATATGGAAAATGTTGGAACTTATACCTGTAAAAAAGGACCGTAATATGCGTCATGGGCCACTTCCACGAAATTTTAATTTTTTCTTCCTAATTTTCCGGATTTGATCCCTCTGAACTTTAGAAGCATTGGTTTCAAATTCAAAAGGTTATCAAACTTTCTAGGAAACCGAAATTGACGCCCCAGACAAACCAGCCTAACCAAGGAATTTGCAAGATTTACACACTGCACGGAATAGTAACCGGGGACCTGTACTCAACGCCTATCAAACCGGTCAGGACAGCCAGTCTGGGCTGTGGTCTGGATATTAATATTTAATTACACTTAGTAGGTGTCAATAAAGTATCCTCTAGGAAACAATGTGAAAAATTATTTTCGGATTTTATAACGGAAGAGCTCTCTGGCACCATTTTATTTGATTGATAAAAAGGATGATTTACAATCCTCCTTCGATTCGAGAACACTGCGAGAGACAAATTGGGAGTCCTTGAAAAAATAGTATCCTTCCCGGAATCGAAGATCGGCGACGTAAGAACGGGAATTTTGCGCACCGGATTCCTGTTTGATTGGGGAGCGGGTGTCACGATGAAGCGTAGCACGGATAAGGTGTATTGTTGTGTGCGTGAGAGAATGTCAAACCATCCAACCGATGGCTTCCTGTCGCCGCAAAAGGAGGGAAAGAGAGGTATCAGCGGGTTGCGGCGAGAGGAGAGGATAGGGTGGGGAAGGAGCTGGAGCAGAAATCACTCCCGAGTGATTATTTCCCTTCTCATTTCCTATCCGGATGAGTCGAATCAGTCCCAACAGACGTCGAGGCAAACCAAGCCATCCTCGGTTCTCTCACCCTAGCCGTCCTCCACCTACACAGGTTCCCCAGAAAAATCGTCCCTCTCCATCCCCTCCACCTCCAACCTCACGATTTCCCTCGTCCTAACCATCCCCTCTTGCGCCCCAACTCCGCTCTCCCTCCAGTCGAGGAGAGTTCCTATCAATATCCTGGGGGAGCGGTTCTCTCTTTCTCGCCGTTCTCGCAAACACGTCGAGGATACCCCCTTTTTATTTGAGCCCTCTTTTGCGGAGTAGAAGGACGCGCCAGGAGTCCGTTCGGTCGGCGCTACTGCCGCTTTGGGCGCGCTTTTGATCAGTCCGTTGATTGCGTACATTTCTACTGATCGTCGCCCATAATTCAGATCTCCTCCCACCTCCAGGCAACTTGAACCCACTTTCTGGAATATACTGCTAGGAACAATTCTGCCTCAAAAATATGAATCCAAATTGCTTTGACATTTGAATCAAAATTGGGAAAAGGTGGTTCCATTAAATAAGGGAATACAAGTTTTTTTCACTATAATATAACAATTTAAAGTAAATATAAATTAATCAAGGCTTAATTAACTAAGTAATAATGCGCGACTGTATTAAATACCATAGCAATTTAATGGAGAAGAGTTTCTCTTGAGTCTCTTTTTGAGCACTAAGCTTTTAATTTAAACTATTCCTCTCTGATTTTCTACTTTTTAAAACACGCAATACTCAATCTTATCCAAGCAGCAAAACTAACTTCTAGAAAACAAAATAAAAGCTAATAGTAATCCGCTAATATGTCTACAAAGCTTCCAAAATTATCCTCGTGAATAAGTGAGCTAATCTTGAGAGACATTTTAAAATTTCGTCTAACAAGGTATGACCACAGATTGCTGAGTCGCTTAATTTTCGATTCGGCTAGTTATGTTTCACAAAAAATGCCGGAATACACATGAAACATTATTTTTTTAAGTATTAGACATTACGCCAATCTCTACAAGGAGACTAGCTCTAATATATAGTACTCCCGTTAAAACTAAACACTTACGGAAGCGTGATTATTAATTTTATTATACACATTCTTCGCCCTCTTTTTTGACCCAGTATATTATCTCTTCCCTATATTAGTTACGGCTGCTGTCTTCCTCTACTCGCCGTCTTTCATCTATCACTCCTTACTCAAAAAGTAAATGGGCCACTCTCTTCACTCCTCTCCCTAATCGCTTCTCCTACCACGCGACTATTAGAGGTCTTTACTGCATGACCATGGATTATCCGCAGTTGAAATCACCAGGTTAGAGATTAATTAACCACTTTTTGTGGGGTGCGTGTAATAGCTCACCATTTACCAGTTCAAAATATTTATCTAGTACATTAAAACACAGGAAAGGCTGATGGAGGAACATTTAATTAGAATCATGAGACATAAGATATAAATCTAGAAATGACAGCATCTCATTTCTTCACGTCTGGTTTTATTTTACGACTTTCATATATTACATTTAATGCTGAGTGAAATTCGCATGCAGATACGGCTTAGTATGGAGATGAGCTGTACCCCCAACTATCAAACCAACATTCAGTTTAATCACTGAGAGTGGGGATATTTCTATGACATCTTTTAATATCAGAGTCAACGTATTTATTACTGCACCTCCGTAGCCTCTAATCTAAAAGAATCCACTATTTTCACAAGAATTAATACTGCATACCTGAAGCACTAATGGATTTTCTTATGTAGAGCTAATAATGATAAAATACACGTAGCTTCCTATGATGAGGATCTAGATACGAGAGTAATTCTTATCGTTTTTCCATCTCGATTATTGACTACACTCTGCGGAGCGAGTTACATTCATTTGACCAGTCGTTTGGCAGTATGTTAAACCTTTTGATCCCCAAGCACCATTCACGATGATTTGCTTGATTTTAACTCCAACATATGACGATAATTTCAAATGGAAATCAAAATTGGACCCTGAGTCCCACGGCAGTTTGCCAGGAGCCCGAAGTGGAAGTGATTTGGCAATGTTATTTAACAGCGTATTGGTTGCCCATCCATTTCATTTTTAATTCAGTTTGGCAAGTCCGTAATGGTACTGCCTTAATTATCTTCCTTAAATAATCAGGGAATGAGAAAAAAATACCGCGCCCTTTTTAGATTCAGTAAGTGACTGGTAAAATATGTAATTAATTAGATGGGTTCGTTTGAAAGATCCTTACTCGTTCTATGAATGTATTTGTTTCGGTAGATTACCGCATCGTTAGTGAACGACATCGTGTTCATAATTTTGGAACTAAAGTCATTCATGTGTTTTGAGAATAAGGAGGGACCACCCCTGCTATCTTAGCGCACACCGAAGGTGTATTCAAAAAATCAATCATTGATTTTTTAACAAAATTGGAAATTCAATCCACCATTTGCCGAGAGAGCTTTTTTTAATTTCAGGATTGGACGCCCAGTTTATTTTTTAATCATTGATATTTCATAGTGCTTTTCTTCCTATTCTATTCTTAATGTTATGAAGGTGCTATTTTTGATTCTCTTTAACAACATCTACTCTTTCGGATACCGAAATAATATCTGTGATAGGTACTCCGACAATCCAGCAATTGCAATGGCTTTTTTTATAACTATCGGTTCTGAACTTTACATGCGTATATTTATTATACGAGTATTAACGTATTAAATATGATCATGATTATTTTACTTAGGAGAGATTTGATTTATTTTCCAGGTCTATGACAACTTGAATGAGGTCTATGACACCTTGAATAATTCATCATGTAAATTTCTACACCGTTGTCCAAAAGTGATTTAAATCGTCGTCGAATGATTTGCTGACTATTGTTCTCCGTAAATTTTGTTCGCCGGAAAGGAAAACTTATTCGTTGTGAGAGTGGAGGAAAATATTTTTCCCTAGGGCTTATTCCCATTGTCCTCTCTTAGGGTTTTTCGGGTCTTTGAACGCAGGATTAACGTAATTCCTCTGCATTCTAATCTGACACCAAGCTACACAGCTAGCCAGGAATACTAGCGTGACTACTTTTAGAAAGACAGTTCCAAACTTGTTTTAATTTTATTAGATGAGAAGTTTTTATCCATTTGCTCAATATAAGGAGCTTTCCACGTTTCTTATTTTATTTTGCCATTTGTTTCGAATAAACGCTAAATCTCCTCTAAATGTCTTTTTAATCGCCTTCAAACTTCTCAGCCTAAAATAGAAAATCTAAACGTTTTTCCAGATAATCCAATTATTTTATCTATTTTCCTATTCATTTAGGAAGGAATGGATTTCTAAAAACACACACGAAGTACCCTATGATGCATTGCATACATATTTCTGGGTAAATTATTGCGGAAGTAGCTAAAATTAATTATTGCAAATTTTTTAAAAATCATTTTAATCATCAAATCAAAACATTTATAGAAATCGTAATTATCTGCATATTATGTAGAAGTTCAACTTAATTTCAGAATGATTAAAGGCCACCCTTTCAAAAGCAAATACGCTCGCTTATTTTTTTTATAAAAAGGATTTGTTAAGAAAAACAAACGTGAATTTCTTTCTTCATTTTAAAGCATGGTAAACCTTTGTATAGCAGATAACTTTCAACAACTGTTATTTAAATGATAACGCGTAACAGGCTGTTGAAATAAGATTGTGGTGCAAAATTTGCTGCGCGAGAAATATCCTCCGTGCGCAAGTTTTATACAGATCATACTTATAAAAAGGAGGACTTTCTTGACTGAAAGAATGCATATTCAGGGAGTGCGCGAGTATCGTAGTAAAATGTCTCTTAAAGTTTTTATGTCCTTTTCATAAAAAATAAATTAACGGTAGTGAAAATAATTTTAATCATGAACCTGAACAAAGGAAAAAGCATTTTACAAAAGCCTTGGGTAGTATTTCGAGGGGTAATGAACGCAATTATTCTCTATTCTGGTCCCAGTATTGGAAATTGTCAAACTTCAAATTATTTAATTATAAATCACATTAGTTAACGTGCGCATAAGTGGAAGTTATGAAATCCATTAGGAATTAAATCATCTTAAGTGAGATAATGACCAGAAAATCAATGGAGGACGATTTCTTAATAATTGAAATACGAAAATTGAGCAAGTAGTGCAGCTGTAACATTTCTTAGTAAGTTTTATTCAGTACATTCCGAAAATGGAAATTAGAGGGTGGTCCCATGAGTACCCGACAAAACTAAGGAAAGACAAAAATTTTGGAAAAAAATTATTTATTTTTATGTTTCATCCATGGATATTGAGCGGCGCAAAAATTGATGTTGTGACACTTTGCTAAAAACTCAATTGAAACATCTTCACGACACCGGTTTTGCTCGAGGTTGAGCAAACGCGGCATCCAACTTGCACACAGCTTTTTCATACCCAAATTTTCAGTTGATATGTGATGATCCGTACTTTTTGAAATGCCTACTGTGTCTGCAAGCTCGCGCACTTTCAGTCAACGATCATCCAGCATCACTTTTTGGATTTTCTTCACCCTTTCTGGAGTCGTCACCTCCTTAGGTCGACCATTGATATGCTCATCTTGACAGCTCGTACGGCGTCGTTTAAACTCAGCTACCCAATATTTTACTGTTGTTTAGGAAGGAGCAGACTCACCCAGAGTAGGTTGCAGTTCAGATTATATATTGGTTGGGTTGAGGTCTTTTAAATAAAAATATTGCATCGATGACCAATTTTCTCCATTTTCACAAATTCACTGAAAACGTTCACTATTGATGGCTGCCAAACAAATACTAAACGATATGGCGTCTTCAAACTTGAAACATATTCTTTATAGATTGCATAATTTCTAATGCAGTGATATTTTTTTTAAACAACTACTGCAATCCCTAAGTCAGGCCGGGTGCTTATGGGACCACCATCGTAAAATGATATCCACAAACGAAACAATAAATTGAACAGCTTTTAAAGTGCAGTCGTCCATTAACCGATCAGATTTTCCCGTTTATAATACCTTTTTTTACGTACTGGATAGTATTTAACTTTGCCGAAAACAGAAAAGGCAAACAGGATCTACTTATATCAAATTCATTACAATGACTACACACGGTCATTCAGCAGCCGTATTTAAAAGGTATTACCGCATAAATCCTGTTTACAGATAATTCTTATATTCTGTAATAATTTGCAACAACCATTGAAACCCAAAGACTCTTATCTGCGAAGTTATAAAGCAAGAAACAGCGAGGATGAAAACATACTACACAATTGAATCTCGAGCAATAAACAACATATTTATTGCAATATACAACAAGGAATTTGAAATCCTAGAAAGTCAGTCGTTACGTGTAAGTATTCCTGTGTTTGTAACTTTGCGTAGCCTGTCTGAATGTTTTCGCCCGGTAACTCCAGTTGAATAGGAGAGGAAGAAGAGATAAACTGAAAGGCGGCGGTCCAATCCAACGGATCCAAAAAACTTTTCGGCCGAAGGTCCTGCTAGCCCAGCCCAAAATATTTACGCACCGTCGCGTGTGAAGAGGCCAATGGTGCTCGTGGAGGAATAAAACCCCTTGAGGGATGGTGCCTCAGGACATACTTAAAGATATAAATTTGCACAAATAAAAGCGCAACCCTCGAGCTAAATCCCCCTTTTATCCCGCAAGCAATAAATAAACGGGAGTTTCTCTTTCTGTCTCTCGGAGGAAGAAGAGATGCCTGGTACTATTCTCTATAAAAAAACCGTGTAGTTATGTTTATAGGGCACAAGGGTTGTGCTTTTAGAAAGAGTAACTGGCATTTTCCTCCGCGTAATTAAAATCATGTCTCGTGAGAGGAGATATTAATTTTCTGCGAAGCTGAAACACGGCTGCTTTCAAGTCCCAAAATTTTGTGAGAGATACGCATTTTTGTGAAATGTATTCTTCATTTTAATTACATTATGCCATAACTACGAAGATGAATTCTCTTTAAATTAATTTCCTTCCATTTATTAGGCGTGAGAGCATAAAGTTGAGATTAAGTTCAGCACCTGCGTCAAGGCTGAAACTAAAAATCAATACAATTTGTGATTTGCTCAATTAAGAAATTAAGAGATCCTTCTTCCTATGCCGTTTTAAAGGGCTAGAACAGGAAACAATTCATCCGTTAAACTAAAAGGGTCCCTTTATCACAGAGTTACCCTATTTTCACCTTGAACGGCTCGGCAAAATGTCTAGGAAGAAAATAAGGAGCAGCGATATAAAGGTTTGCCTAATTAAAGCATCTGATTGCAAAGTAAATCGCTTTTCTTTTACCTGAAGCAATAACGAGAGATTTTGAAGCATTAAAAAAAATTATCAAACAAACAAATACTCCTGAATCGTCTTTATCAATTATAAATGATCGAAATAAAATAATTCCTTTTAATAATCTTTTATTTTACAAATAAATAGGCTGATTTAATGCCGTATAAGCCTAATTCTGATTTTCCAAGTTTCAGACACTTCAGACGATCTATTTTTCCCCACAAGACAGTTTTTAGATTTCTCCATAGGACACCCATATAAAGAGTATACTATGTAGTCAATGTGATATATAACTTATATCTGAAATTCCTGGTGTGCAATTTAAAAGAAAAATAAGTTACTGGGGTAAATTACTATAATTCTCATTTATTATTTTAGTTTGATCGCTTTAATAAAACAAATAACTTTCCTTCCTATACTGTGAATTGTTAAAACACCAGAAGGCGGTGATAATTACCCGATTTCCTATTAACATTATATCATAATAACTTTTACAATCTTATTATCAAGTTGATCAGACAATGAAGGTACTAATATATATATATAAATATATATATATATATATATATATATATATATATATACATACATATATATATATATATATATATATATATATTTATATATATATGGGTCGCGGTAGTCCAGGGGGTAGAGCGTTGGGCTACTAACCAGACTGACGGGTCCCGGGTTCTATTCCCGGGCAAGGTACTCTGGGCACCTGCAGCTCCACCCAATCTATGTGGTTTCCGGGTACCAGATCTTCCTGGGAAACCATCACCTACCAAACCGACCTTCGTGTTGATTACTGTGTTTATGGTTATATATATATATATATATATATATATATATATATATATATATATATATATGTAGTATGAACTACAACTCCCGTCTGCGGCATTAAAGTAATAATTGCGAAAGAATGAACGCGCACCAAAATGTTCATTTTTAAAACTGAGATGAGCAGCACTTCGCCATGATTTTTCATCGATTTGATTAGATTTATGGAACAGAGAAATACTATCTACAGAACAGCTCAGGGGAGGGTTCTCTTTTGCAGACTTCCCCGGGCAACTTTCCAAGCTACTTTGCCATCTAGTTGGTTTCACCGCTGAACTTCATTCGGTCTTCGATGGAAAGTGACTAATGGCCAGGCTCGATATTTTCGGTAAATTTATTCAAACTACGTAGGATAATGAAATTACTGCTTAGAGTAGACGCGCAAATACTAATGTATTCAGTCATCACAGCACAGATAAATCATGGATCTACAATGAAAATAACATCTGCAACACAGAAGAGTGCGCAATGCTTGTATTCATTGAAATAGTTATTTTAAATGTCATCCACATCATCTGTCAAGTACATGGAGTACTTCAATCGGTCCATTTTATGCGTGAATACTAAAATCCCTAATTCCTTGCACGCCATATTTTGTTGCTAAAATATGTTATGCGCCATGCAGATGTATTAAGGACTAATGAAATTCATTGAAAAAAAGAACTTTATGTGTGAAATGTGAGCTAGTTTTGGCTCTACTATCCAGAACGTATAAATAACGCTCGAGACAGTCTGGAATCAAACAAATTGTATTTAATACCTATGCAAGTAAGCAACAAGGTACACTCCGTGCATAATCTTCTAATTTAAGAATAATTCTCTTTTTTGATACTCATCTTTTCAATTCCAAATTAGAAAATTTCATACAAGATTGGGAGCAGATTTTAAGTAATACTAATTATATTGCATGTAATAGAGATAAATTTAGATAAGAAACGGAAAAGAGGTACAGTGGCGATGAAAGTAACTTTCCCTGGCACCTAGAGGACATGAATAATTACTATTTAGACGTATGTATACACGTCCTTCTATATTAAAACCTGATTGCATTTGATTTGAGAACTTCTTTTATGAATATCAACCCTTAAATATAATCAGTACATTTCATTATTATCAAAAACTTCCGGATGATCAAGTAATTAATCATTTTTAATTTACATTTGAATCAACGCTAATGCTCACGGTAAAGTTTCAGCCTCAATAAATAGTCTTATTCTGACAGCTACACTATTGTCCTGGGCCATATACTCTGTTCACGGATGAATAGTGGTGTGGGCGCCCAGGACATAATGTATTCATTCATCCATTCATTCCCAAGGCAAATCCACAAAAACCTTCCCAAGTTGGATATCAAAGCAAGAGGAACACAATGGCGATTGAGAAACCGTCTGAATCTGGCCATATCTAAATAATCTCAGGCCTTAGCGTCCATGAATTTCCTTTTGCAGAACACCGACGGCTATGAACTCAATAGCCTATGCGATAAATACCCTTCTAATCTGATTTAAACCGCTATTATTTCATCATCCGCAGAAATCATAACCGCGTTGAGAATCTATTTCATTCCCAAGAATTCCAACAGGACTTTGGAAATTTTACACGCAATTCATGTCTTAAATAAACTATGACAACTTAAATAAGCAAAATTATGATTTACTAGAAACAAGACCACATGAATCATCTTTATGATAAAACAAGAACACTCTGTGCGTTCGTAAAAATGAAGACATGCATGAGTTATGCTTGCAGAATGATTAAATCTAAGACGTTTGATCAATTTCCTTGTACACATATCAATTACTGAAGTCTAAGTTTTGTTAACATAAGTGATAGATTGCTTCAGATAAAATTATCTAATCAAACAGCAAAAATGGGAAGTTAATGGATAATAGATAATGCACAATGACAGGGGAGCTCTCCTTAATAACTAAAATGGGAACTCACCCACTCACCTAAGATCTCTTAGGGGCCACATCTTCATCAATATTTAAATTGTTGCAAATCATTTCTAAAAAGAAATTCAAAACTCGACGCCAAATTTAATAATTTAAATCCTTTTTTAATATAATCCGCAATTTTGATCAATTTAGATCCGTAAGACAATTATTTCAAATACGTAGTATTTGGAAAAACTTTGTCCAAAAATAATTAAACTATGAATGGCAAGAAGCATAAACTTTCAAAGTATTAAATAATGCCGAAACTCAATATTAAACTCGATAATTAAGACGGGACAACATTTGACCTACATCAGGACACACTTTCGCAACGCACACACTCGAAGCACTTACGGCGTGCAAACCGACTTCCAAGTTGGTTTGCTCGGAAACTTCCAACATGGAGGTTACTGGGTTTGAAGTAAACCCTTAAAACTTCGAGAGTGCTGCTAGGCATATTCAGGAGTCATATCACTGTTTTATCAACCGCAAATTCCATATGTACAGAAAAGGTATCATCCATCAACGCTTTTAGCGGCAAGGGTGAACTTACATTGCCTTCAAAAGAGCAGTTACAATACAGAGAAAATGGTTGCGTCATATTGGAAAACCTACCTGATTTAGTTTATCTTCCATGACCAATACCCAATGTTCAATATAACAACAGATTGTTATCACTCAGAAGAGTGCGGCTGGCAGAGATAAATTACTTTTTCATGAATAAAAAGCCAAGGTATGTACGAATAAGCTTATCTTAAGTAACAACTGATGGTCGGTGAATTGATTGCAACATTAAGCTATAGGAAGTAATTTGTTCTTCGATAAAAGCAAGACTATACGGGGATATTCTGGGTGCACTGGGTGAGTTCAAATGCGGATTAATGGTATACCTCTGGAAGATAATCTATCCCTAGCAAAATAATAAAGTTTCATCGCCAATATTACATAGATAAATGATTAATATCAACTACGGCTTAGAGAAAATACCATTATTCTTGACCGGATAATCATAAAAATAACTTAAACAAAACTAAAAATTTTAGGATTTTAGGTAATACGAAATTGAAAAAATAGCCTAATGTGATATGAAACTTGGCCATTAGCATAAAACTTAAAAATCTTGGATAACTTATATCCAAGATTTCACATTCCAGGCGAGGGATATCACATTCCAGGTAAATACCTATGGGATCCTCACGAAGTTGGATTGATTACCAAATGGGAAAGCGAGCAGTAGCAGCGTAGAGGATTTGTAGAGCTATGTAATGAAAAAATGAGCAGCGTACCAAAATTATGGGGAGCTAGACTTGAAATCACTCACGGAGCGAAGGTTAAATCTCTTGCATTAATTTGAAGAATGTCTTTTTAGCGATGATGCCGAAAATGTATTATTAGCCCCATCGCACAACGGTATGAGAGATTATGTAAATAAAATCAGAGAGATTTCGTGTAGAAGAGATAAATTTAAGATATCATTTTCCCACAAACGATCATGGATCAGAATAACGTCATCCGAACTCGCTAAGAGAGAAAAGTATTTTGTGTCAAAATTAGGCCGTTATGTAATCACCCCCTACCACACACCCTAAAAGTGGCTTGCAGGGTACCATGCATTGTTTAGTATTGGTTATATTGTTAAAAAATATAATAAGTTACAAATACATAGCCACAAATGTACTGCGGTGCTCTTGTACTTCTGACTAAAGAAATCCGTATTTTTTCATCGATTCATTTGCAAGTTTTCTCCTCATTTTATTCTTGATTACTGATCTACCAAACTGCTACAAATTGCAAACGATGACATAGATGGATTTACACAGTTAATATATCTCTGGAGCAAGGCCAACATATCGCGTTAGGATAAAATCATTGTGATACGAGTCAACCGTAGGATGACACAAAGCAATAGGTAACACTTCATTATGACACTTTTATTTTATTCAGTTTTATTTATCTCGGATTTTCCAACAACTTCCAGTACTTCCCGATCACCCATAATTACTGTCACCATCGCTATTATTATTGACCGTCGATTTGGTGCAACTCTCCACTGCATTCTACAATCAATTATTTTCTCTATGAGCGTATTTTTCTCGTATTTAACGCCACCAATACTGTTCCATATCCTCACCCAGGATTTTCTATCGCGGTTCTCCCCCGTTACTTTTCAATCGAAGAATTTCTTCAATCTTGTTCATGCCACTCTCTTCTTTAAAATATGTCGAAAAAAATTATGCATGCAACGCCCGTAAAATAATTCTTGCTCGATCAAGCAAAACAATGCTAAAATATTTAAAATAAACAGAATATTTGGAATAAATTTGCAATATTTATAGCTACTATGTGAATTATAATAATATTCTGCCCATTTAATTCAACTTTGGTCCATGAATATTTATGACCTGGATCACCAAAATATTAAGCAACAACAAAATAAACCTGATGAAAATAACTAAGGCAATATGATAATGCACTTAAACCGACAAGAAAACAATTCGTTATGCGTGACGAACTTCATCATCACTTACAAACATTGCCAATCAACAGCGTTTAAGTTGCTATCGTTTGCGTGGCGCTAAGCCTTTGCGCATAATGGAATATAAGACAAAGCAAAGACATGTTTCCAAAGCTTGCTAGTTGGGACAAGACTGGAATTGGAGGAACTCTTGAGTGAGGGATAAGGTCTCCCTATGAGATGAGAGTCTTAAAGAAAAGTTAATCAGTCTGGGAAACGAGTTTCTCGACGCAAAATTGTTTAACCGAACTTTGTAAGCGAATTAAATTGCAAAGGAGGAGGAGGAGAACAAAAAGGGAATAAGGTTAGTGGGGAAGGGAAGAGTGGCATAGGTGTTAAAAGGCATCGGAGCCAGTTAAGAGCACGAATATGTTCTTTCAGGGGTCTGGGGAACCGATGAACAAATTTCGAAACAAAAGCGGATGGTGCACGGAACGGATATGAAGGGAGATGGGCAAGCGTCGAGGCGGAGGGGCAGAGGATGTATCTCAAAACAAGATAGAAGGATAGAGGCGAAATCATATTACACCAAAGTTTTCCGAAGGGATGAGTTGAAGACGGCACAGGGGATGGAGGGAACGAAGCGAAATGGAAAGGGCAAAGAAAAGGTCGTCACGCCTCACTCTTATTAGTCTGCCTTTGGTGTAATGTGAGATGAGTACGTGGTGAGCAACATGAGAGCGACGTCCTAGCAATTTCCACGAGTAAATGAAAAAGAATCAGTTCAACTTAAACCAAGGCTTAAGTATGGATAAGTACAGGAAAACAAGTCAAAAGCCGTAACCTGTCGACCGCGCGCAATCTGGTATTATTCTTTATTCTGTCGTTCTTCTCCTCTCTGCCTTAAATGTTTTTAAGTGGCAATGGTTTGCTCAGTGACAACCACAGCGGTTACCCATGAAAATATGTACATTTTTGTAATTCCAAAAATACGTTTATATTGCGGAAAAAGCTATGTTTGCTGTTGAACAAGGTCTCTTAATCCTTCCATAGTGAGCTAGATATACATATAACGTCAAGATTTCCGTCTCCGAAGGCATCAGTTTAAGAATATATGATGTGTTTATATATTAAATTTTGTCTAGAGTATTGATTTGGGAAAATACTACGATATGATGACCTATAAAATGTTTTTCAATACAAGTATCAATTATAAAAATGTTTCTAATATCACGACACAAAGTTGACGAAAACGAACATAACTATCGCAGTTTCATTAAAATTAAATTAAATACTTGTCTCTCCAATTTTATTAATACAAGCACCTCTTTTTCATTCTCGATTTATATAAATCGTAGACCGCTACTTCTCAAAATTAATTTTTTCCGCATCACATGAACAAGTAGATACCTATATTAATTTGCTTCCAAGATTGATACAACCCGCTATCTTTCTTTGTTTTTGAATTTCCAAGAAATATGGTCAATATTTATTAACGCGGAATTTTTTCTCTTTCGCAGAAAATACGCGCCGCAATCAATCGTCCTCCCTTCTCATTGTTTCCCTCTCTTATATTGCTCAGTTATTCCTTTCTTTTTGATTAATCAAGCGCCAAAAGAGATTGGGGTAACAGCCATTGTGTGCTATTGCAATGGCTATTAAGGCCAGCAAATGTTACGAGGAGGGGTAGCTATGGGTATTTTTTCCGCGTTTTCTGGAAAGAAACGTTATCTCTAGTAACTCTTCCTAAACCCTCAGATTTCAAACTAAGGTCACATTTGTATATTACAGTTGAGGGATGAGCGCAGTTTGCCATTTCTTCATCGTCATTACTTGTTATACCTCACAAATCTCTCCTTCGACCTGTTCAGCTTCAGAAATTATCTCATCTTCCATGTGATTCCAGCGCCATGTACCTTAAACTGTCAAAAACCCTGAGGTGTAGCAGTAGGAAAACCGAACACACGGGTGTTAAACTTTCAGTAGAATTGTAAAATCTTTAATGCTTCATCGACATTGTAACATTGTTTTTAATTCGTAGGAAATGATTGGTGACATTCTACTCCATTACGTTATACACTTAGAATTAGAACTAAATTCTAAAACTACAGAACACAATCTTTCTTCCTTTGTTTTTTAAATAATTGTAAAAGTCTTTGAAGAGATATTAAATGTTCTCTCCCCATGTAGGAATTTTAAAAAAACGTACTTTAAACGACACTAAATTGAGGATTTTCACAGGGTAAAAAGCATTCGCATTGTCTGGGATTGTAACCAGGATCCCTTGATGAGCAATCAAGGCAAATTATTTTTCGCTACGAAATTCCTGCAAATTTGCTCCATGTCAGCAGCTGCCTAAGGTAAGTTTCGAATAACTATCTTGGAATTTCCCGCAGTTGTTTGGAGACTCTTTTAATATGGTGCTGGGTAAGCTGGGTTGATATTTCTCTGCTACCTAATTTAAATTCAAGGGAATTTTATTCCTTAAAAGTTGGTTCTATTTCATATAAGTCATTTAGTTTACATATAAAATGAGAAACTCGGCACTTCGACAATAACCCGAATAATCGACTTGCGATCAAAGATTCCTCAGTACACAATGTTGATGGAGTCAAACTGTTTTGGTGCTCTCTTGGAAAGAACGCCTGTCCCAGCGGAAGGGTATTATCGAAGTGGAAATATGTAAGGATCGGAATTTTAATTTTAGGCAACTTAATTAATCGTTGCTACTAGCAACAGCTTACCTTGGCCAAGCGCAAACACGAGCTGTTCTTTCCCATCGTCCACTTAGCTGTCCGAAGTTCGTTCAACACGCATTCTTCCTCCAGTCCTTCCCCTTCCACCTGGACGCCTTTTCTCCGCATTCCAACTCCAGACTTCAGCTTTACGGTGACTTCATAGTTCCCGAGTAATATCAGATAACTTTCCTTGGCCGTCATCTAGCTGATCTTTGCTTTCAGAATTTTGCTTCGTCCTATTTAAACCAATGACATATAGAGCATTAGCAATTACGTGCATGTACCTATTTCCCGCCAATTCCTCTCGAGGAGAAATTAACCAGTTTAATAGTGCCACCGCTTTTGCATTAAAAAAATCATCACTTAACATTCCTAAACTTATCGTACTAAATAATTTCCTAACTAACTAACTAATCTGGGTGATGTCTGTTGACCTATAAATCTGGGTGATAACTACTAAACGATTACTATGCTCCACGGTAATTAACGTAGTGACTTAGTAATTACATAAAAGAGCTTCTACGGTGGCCACTTTGATTGCAGAATCACTGTTATTCCCTAAAGAAACAATCAAACTTCAAAATATTTTTTCACGGGGTCACTGAAAATTATTATTTTTCAATTTGATGATTTAATGGCAAAAATCAGTGTGGTGGCACTTCAATTTGTGATTGTTTTTCTAATGCCTTTTCCAAACTCGAATGTTTCATTTCAAGGAGTGCAGTTTCAGCAATTAAAAAAGGAAACACAAAGACACTGCACAAATATCAGGGTCTCCTCTATCTAACAATCAATAAATTCGCTCTTTTTCCCATATTATTCAGGGAATATCTTCAATTTTTCGGAGCATTTCACGTCCCAAAAACAAGGGGTTTTTGGCTAAATATTATATGGCTATGTGCTTTCAGTCGTTAGTTGCATGCGCCAGAAATAACAAGTAACAATTGATACTCTGATAGTATTAACTGGCAGGTAAAATAATATCCTGATTCCATACCAATACGTGAATACATATAGAGGTAAACCACCAGACATGACCCTGTAACAATCATTTATTTCCCCTGTCAGTGAGTCCTCCCTTTCAGAATTCCGGAAAAATGGTGATGCTTGGTTTCAATAAAATCCGTAGTTCACAACAACAAGTTTCAATAGTGATGTAGAACAAGCAATTACCGAAAGATGTTTGCATGCTGAACACCTAGTTATGATAGCCTCACTTGACTGGTGCCTAGAGGTCGTTACACTAGTTCGTTGAAAGAGTCCGGTTCCAAGCACCAAAGACCAGTAATCATAAGCCTTTGCAGCGGCATTAATTTTAGCTTCTTTTCTGCGTATTAAACCGCTATTTTCCACAACTTTTTTTTCTTAGTGTCAGGGACGTCACATGATAATAACATGGTAGTCGCCAGCGCTTAAAGAACGGGTTCATCCACAGCAGCGGAACGTCGACTTGGGGGGTTATGTGTTTTGGCACATTTTTATACGACTGCAAGCATTTTGTCAATCTTATTAGTCATTTGAAAACTTAGTGCAACGTAAAACTTCATTGAAATGCATTGAATATGTCTCATATTTAAGTTTACAATAGTAATTTCTAATCATTCTTGGACAAAATTCTTGGTTATTATTTAGTCTAAATCAAATAAAAATGGATTGGATTGAAATTGAAACACTTTCCCTCTTTCAATCTAATGATAGCTAATTGATTACCTAAACAATAACTAATTGACTTCATTCTAAGTCGGCGTGGCCCGAGAGCTCTATATTATAGTCCATCTACAAACCCACGCTTGTAAATATCTCTATTCGTCAACAGTCAAAACAGTTACAAATAATAGCTGTTTATTCACGTTCGCAGTGAAAATATCATTAAAAAACGATAATTCCAAATCCATGGAGCGTATTCCAATAGCCTGGATAGCGCAATTACGTGTTCTCTTCAGCAAAACTGCTAACAGGTTACACCCCGTCTGAATACCAATAATGAACTATTATCTGGTTATCGAATAAGGTAGAAATTAGTTCATTTAATAGTGACCCCATAAAATTGGTCGAACTTGAAAGGAGTAAATGTTATACAGTAAAGTAAATACTATAGTTATATAACATGTTGGGGATAAGATTTTGTCGCTTTGCAACATTATCGGAGTGATAATTTCGCAAAGCGACAACTAAATTTTCAAAATAAATGAACCGCGAAACACTAAATTATTTATTTTAATCTCAGAAAGATTTTTCTCCCGTAAAATTGTTTCTACACCCTTATATATCATGCGGCAAAAGTCAAATGGCATATTTATGTCACCACAGCATTAGATTCAACAAACTGCGGATGTATGCCCCGTGAATTACGAAAATGAAAAATGGAAATAAAAGCCATGTACAAGGTCGTTAAAAATACATCGTGGGTAAAATTCATTCATTTAAACATTCAAGTTTGATGCATCATATTAAAAATAACTTGTCATGCATGAATTTGAATGGAAAATTTTTTCCGAGCACCAATAGGAGTTATTTTATTCTCTGTAAGTTTCCATCCACTGACTTGTAGAAAAATGAGATAGACTACGCACGGTCCTGGGAATTTAAACGTTAATAAAAATAATTGAAAATTATGGCTTTGGCATAACGAGTAATACAATGATACATGCGGAAACGTAGAATTCCTCATAAACAAACAACCTGAAACCAGAAATGGCGCTACAGACAGCTTTCCTTCATATGAATATAGAAATTAGTCCATATTTTGGTAGAGTATAATTTAAAGTACGCTTCATTTCCTCGATACACAAATCAGAAAATATAAGCAAGAAATTGAATGGTAACGGATATATATTATTATCTTTTTTCCCTTCATTAACTTGGCGTTTCCTCGAGACAGTGACTTGAGGTAACAATATTCTTCGGTGTTCAGATATTTTACCTTTTGTTCACGGTTCCCTTTATTCTCAAGACTAAATTTTGGCTTCAAACTACGTTTTTAATCACGCCATCTTTTCCTGGCGAATTATTCAGCCAGCCACGGTGTTTCAAGTGTGTTAGTCAAACCAAAAAGTAACAGAAGCAAGGGGTAAAAAACCGAAAATGTGGGGATAGAACTCGAAACAAAACCGCCAGCCATCCTTACATTTTATGGGATGATTTTTCGCCTCTGAGGAAAAAAAATGGAAATTCATCAAAAAACAAACGCCCCTCCACACCCTGCCCCCCGCCGTTAATCCTAAAGCCCCTTCTCGTACCTCTTTCCACCCACATTCCCGTTCGTCGGCCAAACTCCTCCCACAAGCCATTTTCTTGTAATAAGAAAGCGTTGGCTTGCCGTTCACAGCCAACCTCAGAGCCCTTTAAGGCGTCTTAAGTAGACCCTGCAACAAAAGAACCTCCCTTCAGAAGAAACGGAACAAGGAAGGGGAGTTGCAGTGGGTGACTGGAAAAGGGTGGAGAATTGAAAAAGGGAAATGCAGCATTGCCAACCAGTGTGTGTATAATTTCCCTTTCTTTTGAGCCCACACTTCAGATAGCCTTTCTTTCTGAGACCAACGAGGGTCGGCGAATAATCTGCAAATCACTGCGCGAGACAAAAGGGCATATTATATATATATATATATATATATATATATATATATATATATATATATATATATATATATATAATAAATTAGACAGAAGTGATGGACCGAATACATTTTTAAAGAGTAATCCTCGGAATATCAAGAAATCAAATGAGCAAAAATATATTATGAGTATAAAAAATTGAATAAAAACAGAGCAGTTTTAATAATGGGGTAATTTGTCTATTTTTAAAAAAGATTCAATTCATTTGAAAAGTAAAAATGATCTAGACAATAGACATAAGATTAATTAAACTGGAAAGAATCATGATACAAAAAATCAGCAATGTAAATAAAAATAAAATAAGTTGAAGGATATGCAGGCAGAAAAAATAATATTGGAGCTATGAATTACAGCATGACGAACAAGGAAGGAATCTGCCTCCACTATACAATGTATCATTTTAAATATTTAACTTATTAATTTATAATCGTATATTTTTAGGCAAAAAACACTTTATCACATAAAACATCGCAAATATATTCTCTTTGTGTCTAATATCTTAGCATTCTCTCAGCAGGCCAATTTTATCAAACATCCAAATTCAGAACAGGTCTTGATTTAGGCCTTTAGAGGCAACTTTGTCAATCTCCACCATGCTTGAAGACGTGCTCAACCCTTTCCGAGGATAACTGCGTGGAAAAGAAGAAGAATGAAGCAAATTGGAAGGGTGTGTTATGAATACGAGCAAAAAAACTAATGTAGTGAAAAAAGGGAACAATATTTTTTCTCCCAAAACCCTTTGGAGCAAATGTGACCAGACCACTGGTAAGCAAAAGAACAAATTCGGCATTGGGAAGGGATGAAAGAGAGAGAGAGAGGTAGTCCCAGAGAAAATGGTGCGAAAGAGGAGAGATGATCCTGAGAATGAGGAGTAATGGAGTACTCTTAAAGGGAAAATTCGAGTGAGATGGAAGAGGGACGCGAGCGTAGGGGACCGTAATGCACTGCCAAGGTAAAGGGAAAAGGAGAGGCGAGAGGGGCACCAGTTCGTGGGAATAAGCGGAAGAGGGTCAGGAGAAAGAGCGCCTTCTTGCTGGGCGACGTTGGAGTGGAGAGAGGGAGAGAGGTGAGTTGGCCACGTAAAAGGAAACGGCAGCGGCACGAATGTGTGTGTGTGTGTGTGGTAGGGTGGAAACGGGTGACCCGGAGATAAAACGAGGGCGAGTGGAAAAGCGGCATGAGGCTCACGCTCAAGAGTGGAATGGGTGGGTGCCAGCCTCCCCAACCAGCGCGCCGCGGGACCGTATTTCCTTATTCTTTGCCTTCGCGTGAACACGCTTCCCACATAACTTACATTTATTTTGAGTAAAATTATGGGTTTCGGATACGTTCAATTCACAAAATTGTTGTTAAAATTTAGGAGATTCCAACTAACACGAGGGTAGACGTGAAAAAAATGGATTTAGCAACGACGGCTATCCAGTTTTCAACGCCGGTGAAGTTCGACTAAACTCTCCTTCTGTTGGCACATTCAGGGGCTGTGGAATCATAGAGAAGGAATTGAGGGAGAAGGATGGCAGGGCAATAGAAGACCATAGTATAAGGAAAGGAAAGCACCGCAGGAAGGAAGGGGATGAGCAATTTATAAAAGGGATGATAAGAAAATCTCTAAGGCTAAAGACTTAAACACGATGACAAGAAAATAGACGTAACAAAGCAGGAAGAGTTCATTCTATTCGTGGGGAGGGAATGAGAGAGATATAACCCGAGAGAGATTATTCCAATTGCGTTTTAATTCTACGAAATTTCTTTCTTCCGTTTTATGCGACAGTGATGGGCCTCGCGCGGCTTGTGATATAAAATGTAGGGAAAGTAAGTCCAAGGGTGTTTTCAAAAAAACATGAGCGTCTTAGGAAGAGGGACCCGTATAATTTGGCCGGGCATACAGTAAAAAATGGTATCGAAAAAGAAGTTAAGGTTTTGCTAAAGTGGGGGAGGGCATACCAGCAAATATATACAAGGCTGAGGAAGAGTAGAGCTGGAGGGTGAAGTGAGGGCGCAGTTGAAAGATAAATAAGAACGAAAGAGGAAGGAAAAGGAAGACGTCGACGAATGTAAAGAAACGCGGGAGTTGAGAAACAGGGTAAAAGACAAGAATTTGGTGAGTAAAGAAGGAGCAGAGCGAAAATATGGAATGAGATGAGAGAAAATGACGAAGGAAGAGAGAGAGGAAGTAAGGAGGGAAGCAGGAAGCCCAATTGAGAGATTGATATGTGCTTTCATTCATCAAACCATTCTGTAATTTACTTCAACATTCATGTACACCAACATATCCTATACCGCAAGCCTCAACTAGCATACTCATGTTCTAAGATTTAGGCTTACTAATAGCAACAATTTCATTTAATGTTACGTTAATGATTGAGTACAGTTACCTCAGAGTCTGCCCCAGTATTCAAACGATTGCATTTATTTAAGCTATTTTCATTTTCTAATGCTATTTTAAGGCTGATACTCCCACTCTAAAACTTAGAAATTTCAAAATTTTACGCGTACTTTCTAAAAGCACGGCTTGTGAATACAGCGACAATTGGTATAGTTTTGCCCGGAAATATAGATTTATCATCGGAAACCCTGCCACAAAGAATCCACATGAAACTGATACCAACTTGTATTAATAAAATTTACTATGAATGTTCTCATCGATGACCAAGGAGTAATTCTACTCTCAATAGTGACGCCGCTGAAGGTTTTGTTAAGCACGATTAGTACTTGATTCCAAAACATGAACACCGGTAGGTTGATATCTAGGCCATGGAAGAGAGGTGCGAAAGACAAACGACCTTCCTCATTATCCAGCATTCGCCCCTACTCTTTTACGGGGACGTCATTTTTTCCAACTCATTCATCCTGGGTTTTAATGAGTTTATTAGCAAGATAAACTATAACTCTTCTGAAATTTACGAGAGCATCGAAACTGTAAGCCTCCATATATTCACCCTGCTGGCGTCCATGCTAGGAATGAAATACACTATTAACGATACATTTTTTCATTTTTTAGAGTAATTATTTTTATTTTCTTACTAAAGTTTTGCGGAATTTTTTGATCAAGGCTATTATTGAGCGTAATATTCATTTAATCTTCATGAGGTATTAACATTCCCTCACTCGCAAGCTATTTCTATTTCTTTTCGCATACAAATTAGTTGAAAGTGATTAAGGTGACAGAGAAATCAATGGTTTTTTTAGGCATCTTAAAGAAAAAATGCCGACTAAAACGATTTCTGTAATTCCTACTTGATATATTTTTTGTTTTATTAATTAAGGAAAAATTACAACTACTACAGTGTATTTATCTTCAAAGGATTTAAATTCATGCAACTACTAAGCCAAGATGTAACAGCGACTTACAAAATATGATTTAAACAATTATATCTATGATAGACGTTATCTCGCTTGGATGGTAACACTAACTGTCTTCGATAGTCTAGCATTCCCCTTTATTGATTTTTATAAATCTGTGGTTCTTTTGTCCGCAGTTTTAAATTTCTATCAACTCTCACTTGATGTTACTACTGAAAAAATATTAGTAAGTGGTCAAAATATAGTAAACAAAAACCTTACACAGAGGTCCCTAAATACATCAGCCTATTCCGACTCGTACCACTTCGCTACTGTAAATATCAGGTATCAAGGTAGTCTTTTTCATTGTCACGTCAGCCAACTGCCTTTTTGGGAAACGAAGTGTGACACATTTCCCAGCTTTGAAACGCTCCCATTTAGGAAAAAATTAAGCTGATATTTATGGCATTATAAATTGTGAACTTCATGAAAAAATAGTTATGCATCACAATAAACACTATAGCTACTTTCAAATTTAGGCCTCGAAATAATTTATTTGAAAGACGGAATTTCGAGAAGACCAAGGTAAAATAGATGGCCTCGGAGCAGTATTTTGGGAAAATATAAAATTATAAGCAAAAAAGGTCAATGAAAAATTTAATACCGCCTCACTAATATTCAACAGTATTTATTGCAATATAGACAAATACCCGCAAAAATGTGATTTTTGCGGGTATTTGGGATACTTAAAAGATAATCTGCATACAAAATTAAGAAATATTTTATTGGAAAAATAAATCAATTTTCCTTTCTTTTTTTATGGAAAATCACAAGCCCTGACTTGCTAGTGTGAATAATGCTGCTTACATTTCGTTGTACTGGGCAGAAAATCAGAAAATTTATTCCTGAAAATGACAACATAAATTGCTGCCTGATAGAGCTATTTCGGTTCAAGACGTCAGATAAATCTTTAATCGCAAGATCTCTCGTGAACCTCCTTTCGGGAAGAACTGGTCAGAAAAAAAGGTCGAAAATGAGAGACGGTAGCATGTAAAGGAGGAAGTGGAGTAGAGGAAAATTGAGAAGAAAAACAAGCGAAGAAGCACGAAGGAAAGAAGGCGACGGCCAGATGACTCTCCATCTCTCCGCAGCCCCTTGCGTCAGCGAGAGGCACTCTAAAAAAAGGGGGGGGCAAGAGGGCTCGTGGAAGAGATACTGGAGTTTGTGCGTGTCCTTGTGCGTGCGTATATAAATGTGTTCCATTAGTCTTCCACGTTTACTGGATTCTTTAAGCGTTAATAGGGTCGGTGAAGTCTGAGATTTGTTATTAGCAAAAGGCGAGCATGCTCCCCACTGCACGTGTCTTTCTATCTCCATTTCTTCAGAAACACCTTTCGTCGGGAGCGTCGAGGGTGATGAGACAAAGCAGACACTTAAGATACTTAGTGGATGGGCTTTTGCGCTCCTGAAAAGAGGGTGACGTTTGAGGAGCGTGAAATTGCCTTAAGAAAGAGTCAGAGTGAGAAAGTCTTAACTCTTCACGTATCCTTAGCCGAAGTAATTGCCTTATTCAAGAAAAAAGTCGCAAAAAAGTAAGGCGTGTTGCTTTGATAGCCCTACTTCAAATTATTTCCTCGAGACTTTAAAATAAAACCTGCAAGTACCTTTATCCATTTGCGAAATTCCATACCCTCCACAAGGTAAGCGCTAATAGTTACGCCAAATTGTTTGTTTATACCACTTTTCTTAAGAGGATTAGAAATGCAGGGGCTATGGTGTTCTAGGTATTTGTGTTACTAGCCTTCGGAATGGCCTGCCAATAAAAGCAGAGGATATTTAGGATTTATTTTTGTTCCAAGGAATTCCCTCTATTATTGACACACATGCTATTTAACATGAAGGTTTTTAATAATAAATCAATTTAATCTTAAAACAATATCTGCCAGGGGATATAGCTAAATAGCATTTTATTAAATATGATTTCCAATTGAAGTTACCATTTTCATTGAATGTATCACTATTTCTGATAATCGCAATACTAGAGCTCGTCAGGGATAATTTGTTGGAAAACTCAAAACCCTTGTTTATTCAAATAGCAGTAAAAATTTCCCGGAGTTAAAAATGGTTTTGATTCTGACGAGACAAATATTACTACTTTGCTCGTATAAAGTTTTATCGTATTGACTGGCAAAAAAGCACTCCCTATTTCACATCAAGAATACTTTGATTTGATAATATACAGTCACGGTTTAAAACCAGTTCTAATTGTAAAGTTCAAGAAGCATGGTATCCTATCCCTAGGTTTGTCATCGCAATCATTCTTTTTGAATTTTTAAATATATTCTAAAACGAATTTTTTTTCTCGTAGTAAAGTCATCACTAATTGGAAGAGTACAAAAGAGCAAGCAGAAAGGCAGTACATAATTTCCACAACAGACCTTCCAGTTAATTGAGCAGCTATTAAAATGACAGGCCATGTTTTAACATAGCCATTGGATTTGGATATACAGTGAAAGATATCTATTTGAATTTCATCTTCACATGAGCAATGGAAATGAGAGAGAGCCGAGCGAAACATTGCGATCAATTTACTGGTGTATCGTATCATGTGGAGCTGTTCTGAGCAACGCATCTCTAATCACGAAGATTAGTTAAAAAATTACATTCAGAAACTCTGGAAGCATGGATCATAAATTTTACCAGATACTTTTTGGTTAATTTTTCTCGCGTAGTAGCAAACACCAGACATTTGTTATGCTACATATTTGCATTTTAGGGCTTGGAAGCATGCTATTAACACCATAAAGGAGAAGGATAGGTCAAGAAAATCAATGCCCAACCATTAGTCGACAATTACACGCGTAACGATACTCAGTTAGAGCTTCATAAGTAGACGGACGCTTAACTTTCCAAGTATTTTTGGATTGATTATGGGTAGGCATTGTCAAACGAGGCCTCGACCTACATTCCCACCTGTGAATCGTCTCTGGGACTTACGAGATAGCTTTGCCCACAGTCCAATGAAATCGTACACCACCTTAACGAAGTAACATTCGCAAAAGCGAAAAATACCTCGCGCGCAACTGGAAACTGGGGCGAGAGAATGAGAATATAGGTTCCCATGTAACAGAAAATGAACAGGAGAGGGTTATAAGAAATGACAAAAGTAAAGGGGCGGGGAAAAAGGGACGGAATATTAAGGACGAAACAGTAGTGAAAAGAAAAAATAAGGGGGTTTTATTAGAGAGGGAGGCAGCATGGAGCGAAAGGAAGCAGAGACGAGGGAAGAATTTGGCATCACCAGAGTATTAATGAGAGGGAGGGAAGAAAGAGGAACCCCCCCCCCCCCGATAATGAGACACGAAAAAACGAAAGAAAGAGGCTCACTCGAGCCAAATATTCAGACCATGACATTCTCATTTTACGTTCCCGTTCCTTTATGGCAATATACAAAGGAAAAGGGAAACCAGTTCTCACCTATTTTGAAAAATGGGACAGAAAATACCTCATAAACAAATAAGATATATGTGCGAGCAAACCTATCCCACAATTTAAAATAATGCAGAAAACTACGGCATGCACGTAAAGGGGAAAATCACAAAAGTAGTAGTTCAATGATAAGAGGAATTTTCAAAGGGCCCGAGGAAAAAGATGAGCCTAGATGAGTATAGGCACATGAAAGCGTCGTTGGAGAGAATTGAGAGAAAATTGCACGAGCCAGAGAATGTGAGTTTCGGCAGCCGAAAGGAGAGGAAGGTGGCGGGTACATTATGGAGGACGTGAGGAAAATGTCGCAAAGCCATTGAGAAAGCGAGCCCGAAAAATGCACATTTCTATCCCCGGAATATATGAGGAGCGAAAAAGATACAAAGAGATAAAATCGTTAGGGATGAAAGGTGAAACTAAGACGGCGATGAATATTAAAGCAGCGGACGGATGGAAGAAAGGTGTCAGTCGAGGAAGAAGGGGAGCCCTAATATGTGAGGAGAATTAGTGATAAGAGACATGAGAATGAGCTGAGACGGGTTTAAGGGGATGGATGGTGGGAGGTGAGACCGAGGTGGGAGAGTGAAAAGAGATGATGGGAGGGATGAAATGGAGGGAGGAGTGAGTGGTCGACGAGGAATAATTAGAAGAGAAAGAGAGAGAGAGAGAAGTGAGAAGAGGTTGGAGGATAGGAGCAATGGGGATGGGAAGAAAAAGAGTCGACGAAACCGGTCGACTTGTAAAATAAAGTGTGGAAAAAAGTACCATCTCTCTTTTGATTTATTAGAATGGATTTCCACAAAGTGAAGCCTGAAACCATCGAGTTTAAGAAAAAGAGTGCTAACGGGGAGCGCGAGGTGGCTCAAAGAATCGATTTGGGGATACGCTAGTGAGGAGACACCTTCGGAAGGGAATTTCCGATGACGAACAAATGACTTACGGGAATGCGATTATTTCGTACGCCGGCGCTGCATGCGCCGTGAGATGGGATTTCGTAACTCCGGGGCAAACATAGAATTGGGTGACAACAAAGTTTGGGTTGACGCCCTCGCTGAGGGCAAAGTGGATGTGTGCCCTCCCGCGCACTTTGTAAAGCTCGCCAGTTAAGGGGTAAAATATATTCGTCTCGCCAAGAAGTTGATGAATAAATATCCGGATCATTATCATACGATGAAAAAAGAAAAACAATTCTGCATTCATCGTTTAATCAAAATAAAAAAGCCAAGAAAAATATTGGTCTAGTCACGATTTTAGAACAAGCGGTCGAAACGCCTATTGATTTTTGAGTTCATTTAATTAAAAGCTGTAAATAATAAGCTATTTCAAAACAACTTGGTATTTTTTCTAATTTGGCAAAAAGTTATAAAATCGCAGACATTTGTGTTCATTGGCCAAAGTATTATGTGCGATGCCGCGAAGTGAATAGTGATAAAAGGTCGAGAGAAGGTAAGTTTAAGACGGTCGGTACTACTATTCCATCTCACCTGAGAAACGTATCGGTCAAATTAAAGCGTTTCACGTCACTATTATTGATCACTTTTTCACAGAAAATACTGTTTCTCAGTTTATTTAGGAAACTGGATTTGAAGGAATGTTGTGTCGTTGACATATATTTTAAAAATCATGAAGTCAGTATTATTAAAAAACGTTCATTGCTAACTAATTCTTAATAAAGTCGATTGCCAGTTGTTAATCTTCACCTTTCCACAAAACCAATAATTAAAAGTTAAAATGTATAGAAGCGTGGAGAGTAGTAAAATAAAGTCAAAAAGGTGAAGCACGTACACAAGCACTCAAACCGTGACCCTGTACAAGTATAATGCATTCCCAATGGGTTCTATTCAAGAGTGTCGTTAAGGACTGTAAGGCACATTGTTCAACTTCATTTCATTCAATATGCATTTCAGATTAACTAGCCAAGCGGACTTAATTTTCAAGGAGTAAAACACATATTAATATAATAAGGCCTTATAGATATCATTGCTTTGATGAATTCTCCAAGGCTGCATTGAAACTATTAAGGCTGAATTTTCCGCCTACTAACTCTCCATTCAATTTTTTTGGGTCCCTTCTCATTGATTCTAATGCTTTAAATGTCTATGGAGCTATTCTAATGTCTTGTTTCATTCATATTGTATTCCTTAGCCATCTTGAACTCCCTCTGCAAAGAATTCCTCTCGGTGAATGTCTCCGCCATACTGTATTTGATGAACTACGAGAAATATGGGAGGAGCACGGCTTCTGCGCAGTACTTCTTACAGCTGGCCGGCTACCTAGGAATTCCTGTCATCGCTTGGAATGCCGACAACTCGGGACTTGAAAGGGTAAGCACAAACACATTTCTCTTTTATGATTATCAGCTTATTCCTATGGCTACCCGAACCCCTATCACCCGGAAGGCTTTCCCGGCGTTATTTTTTTCCTACTTGTTTCTCACTCTTACTCTACAGTTTTCTCGCATCTATCGCTTCCTTTGTTTTACCCTCACGGCTCTCATTTTCCTTTAGCACTCATCGTTTGCCAGTCTTCTCCTCCTTACCATTTAATTTCCTTTTACCCTCTCCGCTGCCTTCTTCCTTTCTGCCACCAACCTTTCCCCATCCTCATACCCCTTCTTTCCCAACGAGGCTGACTTCGGTGTAAAACGATTCCTTCTTTCTACTCCAATGAAGTAGTAGCTGCAGATTCGATTTCCGTCCCATCCTCCGGCCGAGCAGGACCCAGGGGAATCGTTTCGCTTGGTTTATTGCATTTCTCATCGGATTGTCTTATTTTTTTGAAACAGAGGGGAAAGAGAGGGGGGGGCATGTCTCTCAGGCGACAGATAACATGGGGGAAAGGATTCTAAAGCGCAAACGGGTTCCATTTCGACGCCCTAAGGACGACGCAATCTACGAGTATATCCTTTATACTTTTATTTTTTTAATATCCCAATGCCTTGCGTCACACATAAGGCAAAAATTAATTCAACAAAAATCGTATATTTTCTGACATTTCAAAATAGCGCCGCTTTTATTGAATCGGAGCTCTGCATCCTCGAATACTCCACGGATATTCCTGAACGGAGGTCTTTATTGGAAAACACGCTTGCAGAGAACGGAAAGCTTCGACAATATTATGAGCGTTTTCAAAGAAATCGTGGCAAATATTTAACTACTATTTTCATATTGGTCACTTCACTTCACCTGAAAATATTTGGGCAACTTCTTAACACCTTCTCGTAGATCCATCACATAATCAATTGCTATCACGACTATTCAAATATATGTAACAGTAATCTTTTTGATATTTTATCAGACGCGAATTATTAATTTTAATAATATATTTTAAACTAGTTTTCAATGAAAGTAATGATATCAAATGAGCAAATGCAAGCATTCGGACATGTTTTTACTAATTCAATAGACAAACCTAGACAAGCCCAGACATATATTCACCACTTTGAATATGCTTGTTGAAGCACTTTTCACCTTAAAGCAATAAACCTTTATTCAAAGTTTACACCACCTGATGAATAAGTTCAGTTCCATTTGACTAGTTTAATTTAAATTAAAGATCCACTTGTATTCTTCCAGATACCTTCTTCCATTACTTGTTTGCTACATATGGATATTTACGAACATATTAACGCATTTAGTATTCCGATTGCATTGATTCGTCAATCACTTCCCGATTATCAAAACAGAACATTTCCTTACGGGTTTACCTCTGCGATGACCTCACGCGCTTCTTCCCATGACCCTAGGCACTCCCCCGAGTAGTCAAACGAGCAGTCAAGGGTACAGATGATGCCACGCGTCTCTACGGACCTTTCCCTCCTTAACCTTTAACCTCTTCCTACCTTCTTGCCGACGACGCCTCCGATCAATTCCCTTAAATCCATGTCTCCTACATCCCTTCTATCTATAGGCTAACATCGCTTTTTCGTAAGGAGGGCGTGCCCCACCTTCTTGGTCTCGCCAATTCCGTCCGTCCTCCCTCCAAATCCGAATTTCCAACTTAGAGAACACGAGCCGGGTCCAGGAGATTAAAGACCTCGTCCGTCCACCGCCTCCCACTCTTTTCCATACATTTAGACTTCCGGAAATCCAAAACCCCTTCCTCCTACACCGCACACTTCAAACGCAAGCAATGCTCTCTCGTACTTCACTTTGAATTCAATTTTCCTTTCTCGTCACTTAAATGTGATCTCAAATTCCAATGGCGTTTACCCACTTCTCCTTTTACTCACCAAAGCTTTCAACAATACCAAATGACATTATATATGACATCCGCCCAACTGACCCGTTGCATTCCTGATTTTTAACGTCCAATATGTCCATTTTCAAACAAGATGATCTATCTAGTTTCACTCACAAACTATAATTAACAGCCCATGCCGACTTTGTTCCTAAAGACATATACTTAAGTCTTTCTCCTAACAAATTTAAAATACGGATCAATGAAATTTTTGAACTTTTTTCTAATACTTTTCCCATTGTATAGTAGTTTTAATGGGTTTATTAGATTTTTAAAGTTGATTATTAGACTTAATATCAATACATATAGTTGTGAAATGAAGCACAGTAAGTGAGATGAGGAGGTGCTTAGGATTGTAAAATAATGAAAAGCGCTACAAGTAAAATAAAGAAGAATTAATCAGGCGATTGACGATAAAAGATAATTGTTAAAACAACAAGGGGGATGAGGGAAAAGATTTGATTTCAAGTACCACTACCAATAACGATACGCACACGTGTTTATGGACCGCAAGTAAGAAAGCAAATTAAATAAGAATCACATGGAAAATAAATGTAAATGGCATTGATAAAAATTAGAATTAATGATAATGAGAAATATGAATACATTCGGCTAAATTATTTCGCCTATATTTATATCTTATAGAAGATTAATAGATCAAATTAAGCCCTGGATCAATTAAGGTATTTTTCCGAAGTATTTGCTCTGGGATCCTGGGTGGCATTTTCCATTTGGTTAGTCCCGCCCTAATTGTGCGTCCAAATTCTCCACATTCCCTCATTATACACACTTCATCTAACTCGACCCTCCAAAACAAGTAGTCCCTCCACAACCCTTTCGAGGACTTTCATACCGATGTCCTCCTCCCACCCTCCGTGGTAATGTCTTCACCGTCGAATTTTTGTTTACTCAACAATTCCTACTCCCCCATTCCCCTTTCTATCACTACAATCTTCGCTTCTTCTCTCTTTTCTCTTGTTTGAAACATTTAAAATTGACTTCATACCGACAATCCTTAGATGAAAATTTGGCTACCTATTTGCAATTATTTCACCCTTTCTCCAAAGTTACAACTTTTTTCATGAGAAAGAGATCAATCACACTAGTATTGATAAAATCGGGTGCCAGTTGGATATGTTATTTGGGCATCATGGCTACTCATTTTTACTTCTGTACATGCACCTTTCTCCATCTATGATAATAGTCTCCCATTTCTTAAAATCGTCAACAGTTGTCATGAAATAAAAGCAAGATTAATACAAATTCTTTCTCAATTTTCATCTCATATGTTCACCGAACGAAAGTTGCTTACTGACAAAATGTTTACTTTAAGCATCAGTCACAGAAAAAGTTATCAAGGAGGTATAGACTAAATACAATATTATAATACCAAATGAAATAGGAATTCTTTATAAAAACGTCCCCCCCGTGGAATGCTCAACTGAGTCCTTTTTAATTGATGCATTAAGTACGTAATGTGACATAATTGCTGGTGGCATCATTTTCATTCATTCATCATATTGTGGCATCATATATTATATTTCAAATCCTCAAAGGAATTTACCATCTAAGTTTCTGCTAAGACCAATCTTAGCCTATAAACTTCATAAAAAAATGGAGTATTTTATTTCTTTCCTAACTATTTAATGAATTAAAGTAGAGGCACTGTTTTTGCAGTTCAGTTTTTAAATTAAGGTTACAGTTCTGCTTCCTACAACTGTAGCACAGTGCCAATTCCAGCAGTATTGGTAATAATAATTAATTAACTTAATTTTCTCATCTCCAAATCGACCACTGATTTCCAGAAATAAAACTTATTGCACTAAACTGCACCATACACACAGCAGACTAATGACGACACTTGAAATAGTAAAAAAAACCAAGATCGGGCACCAAGTACTTAATTTGAACTTTCGACATATTTAAGCGTAACTTGCTTTTTGTGAATTAAATTAAGATCTTGAATGGCGGACATCCTGTTGAAGAGGAAAAGAAATGCCTGCAATCCAGATTAATATTGAAACATGCCTAAATGTAATAGGGTCGAGTTATTTATTAAATCAGTGATTACTTTTGACTTTAGGAGTATAATAAATCAATTAAAATATAGTTTTAGACAAAAATTATTCAAATAAGTAATTTTGCTACACTAATCATTTTCGTTCAATTGTTTCTCCTCAATAGAACAAGGCAAACAGATTTTCAGGTCAATATACAAACAGTTATATTTTAAATGGTAGTTACACGAATGTGACTGCTGTAGTGTTTCACCGAAATCTTTAAGTGAAAGCAATCTATGCTTCAGTCGCCACTCATGAAGCATTAGAGCTTGTCGGGCAAGCTTATTCCAGTCAATTTCACCACTGGCTAAAAATATGAAAGAATGGAGACACGAGTCGTAACATCAAGATGGAAACTGGTTTTTTAGAGTAGAGATGGGAAAAGGAATTTTTCCAGGAAGGTCGGGCAAGGAAATTAAGGGGAGAGTTAGCGGGGAGGCGGTCGAGAAGGGGTGACCTCATCCCAGCCGCGAATAGCCAATTTGAAGGAAGCGCATAATTCCCGGGGCAAAGCTTGATTTCCCATTACCTCATCCTGAGGGGCCCATTCCTGATTCCGATACGACCCTGCACTCCAACCCTACCTTTCCAACCATGCTATCAGAAATTTCTTTCCTCTGTCTCTTATTCCCATTCTTTATACTTGGATTACTAATTTTGATAGTGATCTCGGGGAAATTCTCTTGTTAAATCAGTAGGAATATTAGACATAATTCAGTTCCATTGTTTAGCCAGAGGATGGCGACCATATACATATACGTCAGTCCAACTAAAAATAACAGAGTAAGTTATGCTTACAAACTCTTCATTAAAATGCTGGTTTTGCCTTAAAACCTAGATTAATATGCTTATAGTATAACTTCAATGTCATTAAACAGGTAGGCCATATTATGGTTCCACACTGTGGCTCATTATAGTTATACAGCATTCATTTTGGTTTTTAATAATTAATTAAATATGAAACGATTTAAAAACAATCAATTACTTGATCAACCAGCCACACTGTCACCACCGCAGCCACCCTCTGAATACATTTCAATTGTCAGCTTACGCATGAGCATCCTTATTTACCGTATTTCGATAGTACCATCAGACGAAATCGTTATGAAATACCTTATCATAACATAAGCCTCTCAATTTTGACGTACGCCGACATGATAACATCTTACAATCCGATTTATTGCATATATATTTTTGTACTACGGTCGAATAATCCTATCATCAGTCCCCCCTCCCCCCCCCCCTATTAGCCAAAAATAATTAGCCCGAACAGCAAATCATCGTGAGTTATAGCTCTCTTCCGGCGGTTAGCATAAAGATATCCAATGTCCGTACTTCGATTCCGTTTTCGCTCCATTGATTTATTAGAGAGTTCACTAAGTAGCGAATGGAATGGTGCGATGGTCTATGTACTGGATTATTGAGTGGGGCGCCCGTGTTCTACTCTCGTCGCTACGGTGGTTGATTTTTCGTTGGCAATCAGATTCCTGCTTCGGAGACTCGTAGAGAACTCTTCAATTGCAGTGCTCCTCGGGCAGGATTCCACGGTGAACCAGGGCCCTCTCGCCTTCAGTCGAGAGCGGACAAAATCTGAAGATATCTCTGCACTCTTCTCTATCCTATCCTAGATTTCTACCACGCTCAGGTTGCCCACCTTACATAAATGACTGTGACCTCAACGTTGGCACACCTCCAAGAAATGGATGGCTTTAAATTACAGTTATAAAGGATAAAAGTTTCCAAACCTAGACTTCACGATTAATATAAAAAGACATCCTTAAAATGATCACTACCCCAACAATTTAAATTATCATATAAATTTAAATGTATGTTTGGGATATGTTAATTAGTTTCAGAATAAGAATTATTTAAAAACTTTGGCTCGATGAAATATTCAGCTTAGGTGGTATTTTTAAAGCATATATACTTTAGCTGCAAACTGTATCTCCGGCATTCTCTCACTAACATTGCATGTATGGCTGCACTTACTATGCTAAAAAAATCATACTTCCCATTGGGCGCATGCATTTTCCTCGCCGAGAGCTAAAAGTGTAATTAAAAGTGTAAAAATAAACCTATTACAAATATAAACCACATCAAAGCCTTATGTAATAGAATACATAAGTTGAATCCCACGCTCCAAGTTAAGAGCAAAAAAATCTAGGTAAATATTGATATTAGTGATTGGCATTATTAGTTCGACTCAAATAAAAGGCCCATGCTAAACTACGTCCACCACTGTAACATCACAAGTATCGTCGAGGCCGGTAATGGCCTGAGTCCAATTACCATCACCCTGCCAACTGCATAGCCTGCCAACTTACATGTATGCTCGTGATTCGAATGCTGTATTGAGCCGAATACTATAGCGGCATCCTAATGCTTCAATTGGGAAATGAGTACACCTGAAAAATATCTACGCTATTGAATATGACTAAAACAATCATTGAATATAAATATCAACCATTCATCTTGGAGTACATGAAAAACCCCTCGGCATACATTTTATAAATCACTAAGGACGCGGGGATACTGCAGACGTAAGAAGTATAATGTTACCCGAAATACGTAAAAGTGAAGAGTATTAAAAAACGTGATGCAGAACTTTACAGAATCTGGAATTATATTAGCGAAGGCCAAATATTGTCGAAATTTATTTCCACTTCACACAGAGTTTACCTGTAATGATAACGTCATAAATTAATTCATTTTTTTATTATCAAGCAATGAGTTAAAGTAAGAATTTTTATAAACCGCTCAAGGTAGAATATATAAATCAACGAATTGGAGCGAAAGTCAATAAGGTAAATGGTATTTTAAGCTGTAGCTAGTTTAACGAAGTTATCCTAATAATCCACTGACGCTAGGATAATTTTAAGCTATCATTGCAAATGAAATCCCTGACAATGTTACTTCTAGTTCCCATATTGCACGGTTAATTAAGCAATAAAGTTTCCGTCGGGTTACCTCGCGTACGTTACATTCGCGTGGGAGCATGTCGGCTCGGTGTGGCGTCTGGAAGCGTTAACTGGGAGAGAACTCCGTGGGAAGCATTAGCCGACCCCAACTACATATCGTCTCCGCTCGAGAATAGAAGCACTTATGTATATATATTCTACGCGGGCTGGTGTGTGTGTTTATGTGCGCCGACGGTCGAGGACGAAATGATATCCCGGCGGCAGATTCCTACCCATACCTTCGGTGGTCACGACCTCTGATCCCAGTGTCTCCGCCTCCTTCCAGTTTCCCTCTTCTCGCCCCTCGACGTGTCCTCCTTCATTCCTGCCTTAATTCCTTTTCCACCAGCCAGCCTCTTCAGCGTCCCCATTACGCATTTCGTTCATTCCTGTCCCCTTTCCGCTTCCTGCCCTTCGCCCACTCCTTTTCATCTACCCCGCATCTCTCTCCCGCATTCTCCGCGTTTTCATCCGACTCGGCCGGAAAACCCCCCAAAATCTTACACCCAACCGCACATAAGATGTTATTACGTCCTTGTTACCTTTCAGGGTTCACTTTAAAGCATTGGTCAAAGTTAATTAAAACTGCCTAGGATAAGCATCCTGTCCCAACCATATCCCAGCTCGTTCTCTATCTCTTTCTTGACGGATGAGCCCAGCTTTCCCTAGCATCATTTTCGAATAAGTTCATCTTTTCGCGAATAAATCCTCGAGTGATTACTCTTTTAAAATTTTAAAATATGTTAAAAAATTAACATTCCATATATTTCGACACAATTAATCGATGCACTGACAATGTAAATATCACCAGTAAAAACTTTGGGATTTGTATAAGACTACTAAAAAATTAAGTTAAAGAGGCCTAGTGTCGGAAACTTGCCCCTTATGTTACCCCGTAACTTGTCGCTCACCTTGAGAATATGATGACATTAATGGACCACAAGTGGCAACCTCATAATCGGCAACGAGTATTTGAAAATTTCCGATTCAGGCAATTGGCAATTCTATTTTCTCAAGGTCATTGGATGCATGAAACCAAAATAAGTGCTCCTTAATTGTTTCGTGATCAAGAGGGTCCTGAGTGACATCGCTCACAGCCACAATCAATCCTCCCATTCGAAATAGTCATTCTCTCTCCTTCCTTGAGAGCTCACCTCGAAAGAATGGACCAAATTCTTTCGTTTTTTTTGGCATTGATTCACGAAAAGATATTTTGGCTAGTATATTAGACCGTAAATCGTTTTTATAAAACCACAAACAACATACAAAAATCTCAGTTATGAAATTGTTGCAACAGATTTGTTCAAGCAAATAAATGTTAACAATGCGACCGTAACTTCATTTGCTCTCTTCTTCGGACATTAAGATAGAATATTTTCTTGAGGAATTTCATGAAACACCCACATGCAGTTGAGAGTATAATAATCCTTGCATAACCATTGATCTTAAATCTAAATGTAGGTAAAATGCCGTCATAAATTGAATTTGATTTTATTGAGTGTTACTCATATTTTCGGGACTCCCAAATTTCGGTTAATAATAAAAACCTACAAGGTTTGTCGCAAAAGTAGTAGGACGTAGTCAATTTAAAAACCTTAATGCCAGAATTGGTGAATTCACTCTTAAGTCTTCGAAGTAGCTCCCGTGTGCATCCACACACTGCTGCCAGCGGGTTTTCCACGCCTCATTCGCCTTCTGGAAGGCCTCGCCTAGAATGCTACCAAGCTCCCCGTCAAGGCCTGTTGTAACGCTTCCACTTAGCCGTGGTGACGTCCTTTCAGCACGGATTTGAGGCGGAAGAGGAGGAAGAAGTATGGCTGGACATTGTCTATACAATTCGGATACTCACTTTCCTTTTGTCAATTCGAGAGAACTCGCAGCAACAACTTCGCACATACCTTTCCCATGCCCATATTTTCAGCCAAAAGCCGATGCACATCACTTTTGGGGATGCCAAATTCATCATAAACCATGCGAAAACTTAGTCTACGATTCCTGTCCAAAAACGCCTTCACTCTTGCAAGATTTGCGTCACTTTTTGAGGTCGAAGGGCGTCCTGAACGATCGGAACAACTAGTGGCACTCAAAAACACCCGACCTACCCATCGCGTAATCACCATAAGCTGCCTTGAGTAAGTTATGAGTCTCTTTCCCGGTTTTCCCCAGTTTCACGCAAAATGTGATGGCGTAGCGCTGCTCCAATATCCGGTTGATGACAGTACAAACCGAGGTCATGTAATAGAGGTTTCTTAATCGAACGACCCGCACTCCGCAAAGACAAGGAGCCAACTGCCACTGGCCTCGAGCTTTTCCCAAACCAGAGAAAACGCCACCTGTCCGTCCATCCGTCAATTCGGGAAAAAAGGCATACTTCTTTTGGGACAGACCTAATATTATTTCCGACCTAAGATATGTATTACTCAATGTGCCATTATTATTATAGATTTTAAGCCGTTTAAGGTAGGTTTTGGATGAACATAGTCTCGCTGAATTTATTTACCTCTTCCAGCAAGACAACAACCCACACTTTTACATTACTCTTCAACCCCACCGTATATCTATCCTGCAATTCCGCATTCTTTCTACTTCCCTACATTCTGTCCAAAATATATATCCTTTTTCTCCCCATACCTCACCAGCCTGGCTTTCTCCTATCCGGCATAGCCTTTAAAATTCCATCCCTAATTTAAATGCTCTGCATCCACCTCTCCTGCCTCCTTTAGATTTCACCCAACCGTTCTCTCTCCTCCTCCACCATGATTTCTTTCCGTCCATTTCATCTTTTCTATCCCTCTCCACACTAACATTTCAAAAACCTCTTATCTACACCTATTATCTTGATTCAACGACCAAGTTTCCGAGCTGTACAAAGCCACGCTCCATGTAAGAGTTTTCACGAATATTTTCTAAACATCCGAACTCAAACACTCTGTCATCAACTCCCTCCTCCTTGCGAAGGCTTCTTTGCCTTACATAATTATTCCTCTGTTGTGTCTAATACTTTGACCATTCGATGTTTACAGCCTTAACTTTGCGTAAATCGATAATCATAGACGTAAAAAAAAAACTATTTTCTTTGCAGCAAATGTGATATTCGGGGGAACTAGATGCAACACATCGGCGTCATCCTTAGGTACCTGGTACCTTCGGATACCGCAGATGCGTTAAAACTTGTTGTACTGCATAAAAAATTTGGCGGAAAGATAAATTGTTTTTTTTTTCATTCAGTACTTTGAGCATCTTGTTCCTTAAGTTATTCTAAATAATGAGGCTGTCATGTTGTTCAGAAGGGATGGATGTACTCAATTATATCTTTATGGCGTTTACTCAATCTTCATCTTTTCTTCTCTAAACACAAAAAACAATGCAATAAAGTTGACTGTAGAAGCCTTAACTTTTTGAAGATACATTTCAATGCATAAAGAAGTAAAACTACGGAAGTTAATGTTTAAAATTATTTATAAACACTACAAGTGTTTCGACGCATCAACGTCATTATCCAAAGTCGTCATTAGTGGCCCTAACCCTTCATCCTCACCCATTTTACTTCTCTCCACCATTTTTTACACATAATTTATCTGCTAGAAACACAGCACACGGATGACGTTTATGCGTCCAAACTATTCGTGTTTATAAATAAAGTGTGAAATATTTATTTAGTAATTTCATTTATTCATTAGTAAAGAACGGTGCGAACTCTATACTTTCCACAATCAGTTCTTTATGTAAAACCATTCCCACGAACCTGGTCATCAAAGGTAAGAATTGAGGTAAACGTGAGATTGATCCATTATTATTCCATTCTCTCCTACGTCATTAACGCTGTAAGTTGCCCTCTTTTCATAATAATTTAATCTAAACTTTTATCCAATAGCTCCGCCTGCAGCGACTGCCGCTGCTGCAATTTCCCCACACGGTTTGAATTTTCCTCGCCCTCGCTCAGTTTACTATTCACTCCTGAAAACTTTCTCTCCACTCCTCATCTCCTTTCCCTCGACTCGAGCCCTCCGCCAATCCGCCACTGTGCAGATCTAGCACCCTTGATTCCTTTTTACCGTTTCGCCAGCCAATAGCAACTTTCCTTTCCGGTCTATTGCATCACATGCATTCACCCTTCACTTGCTGCTAGACCCAGGAGCGGATCGGCAGCGCCTCCTAAAACCAAGAGCGTAACTGCACTCGAGAGGATAAAATTTGAAGGTAATCTATACACTAAAATACGGTGAGTCCCCGGTTGGTAACAAGCAAGGGGGTTGGGATAACGGATCTGTTGGAATATCTCTCACTTTTTCCGTGTTTCATGTGAGCAACTACCTTGACCTGTATTGATGCTTTATCATGGATTCCTATAAAGCGTGCTACTGGAATATTTTTGGAATAAGGTTTGCGCAAGTAGATTTACAACGTGAAGTACTTTGTAGTAAATATAAATTAAAAATCTGCTTTAAATAAAAGTAAAATTAGAAAGCTGTTGATTCATGTTGAACGGGAGGCGTGTAAGAACCTCTAATTCTAAGCCAGGATTATTCGAAGTACTTGTCAAACTCAGATCTGATGAAAGGAGAGGAACGTGTAATATGAAGCTTTGATCTAGTCAAAATAGCCGCAATAATGTAAATACTAATATTATTAACTCTAAAAATAGCATATATTACCATTAAAAAACATATGGAGCACGGTTTAGTAGCTTCCTGATTTCCTACCGGTATTTGGATTTGAGTCTTGACTCTTGATTAATAGGAGACATATGTTATCTAGCACATAAATTCAGTAGAAAATATCTTCAAAAGAAGTAATAGTACTAATATTAAAAAGCATGGCTATCAACAAAGATATCGTTTTTTAATATATTCCGTGGATTTTTCGTGAACATGATGTTTAATGATAAAATAAGAATAATATATCACTTACTGGTAAGAGTGTGGATGAGTAAGAACTTGAACGGCATTCTTATAATGACGGGGCTTAGCATTTAAAGAAAAGTCACCCTGGAAAAGTATCGTTCTTCTTGCGTTTTCAAGCACACCAGCACAGCTCGGAAACTCTCTCGAGTAAGGATTCCCTAAAAAAGAAAAACAAAAGCTACTAAGCATACACTTAATAATTAGACATGTTTTTATCGAAACTAGAAAATGCCATAAGTGTGTAAGCAGTTTTATACTTGGCTTTTTCATTCAATCAATAATGTAACATGAAACAAATGGCAAATTTCTTACTCCAGATAATTCATTTGAAATTGAATATCATAAAGGCAAAAAAAACTTAGTTCCTTCGTCAGCGTAATGATCGCTTCCACTGCTGAAATAACCCACTTTATTTAAGTCTATAGTGACACAAATGTGACTAACACCTTAGTATTATTCAAACTTTGTCAAAGTGGAACAAAAACAAACGTTTCCAGGGTTTCTACTAATGGAAAAAATTACCCGAACTACTGATTTCATAATCTTCAATGTTTGAAATGAAAGTAATCTAGTGACAATTTGATTCGATAAATCAATCGAATAAATGAATATTCACTAGGCATCAGCTAAAATTCACCGATTGACATAAAGTCCGTTCTAAAACATTTCCAATTTACTACTACACACGACATGAAATATTAAAAACAAAATCACCCTCAATTACAATATTAAATGGCTACAAAAAAATATAATACCTTAGAATTGGCACAGTATAAATGGAAAATATTCAACATTGTTCTTTGAAAATCACTAAAGAATGTCATGGAGTGTACGTTCATTATACGAATGTGAATAAAACAAAAGATTTGAAGGAACTACTTTCTAGCAGAAGAATAAACTTCTCAATATTTAAAACCGTAAGTCGAAAGGTTTTCTTCCCACTCCCCTTCCAGGAGCCCCGCCACCCCCGCTCGCCTTCCTTTTTTCTGGAAGCACTCTCACTTTTAGTTCCTTCCCACCTCTCCCCCCTCTATCTCATCCCCAGCGGCAATTTAGACAACACACATTCCTTGAATTCTTCCCTTCTACCGCGACTCACATCCATTCTCTCCTTATCTTTAAACATTTTATCTTCAACCCAATTCTCACGGCCATTTGTCGTTCCCATACTCTTAAACGTTCGCGGTTCCTTTTCCATTCCCGTCCTTTTTCAATCTTGAGAGGGGACGGCTCCCGGATAGCAGCTTTCTTTTCTAGCTTTCTTTTCTAGCTTTCGTTCAATAAGCCCGGGAATCTGTTTTTCGACAGGACTACGGCAAATTTGACTAGAGTACTCGGAAATTCCCCATCCTCGATTTGTCTTTTCACCGTACTATCCACTGGACGACAAATTGCGATTTCAGTTTCGAAACGAAAAGGGATGAAATTCGTACAGCAACCATCAGGTAAGCACTTTTAAAGAAGTATTCGCTATTGAAATTCTGCGGGTGAATACATCAGTTAAGGAATTTCCTCATATACTAAATTTATGCTCTGCGTAGGAGAAATGACGAGAATAAATCTGGAGTTTCGCACATCAAAATACCAAAAGAATGAAAATGGTGTCTTACAAATGCCTCCGAACTTCTACGTTGACTTAAACTGAAATGCATAATCATGCCTAAACCCAAGTTTTCTCCCTTAAGATAGGCCAAGGGGGATATGAAAGGAGATGGAGATAAAAAAGCAAAGTTCATATTACCTATATACCGGAAGGAAATGGGATCTAGATAGGTCCTTGTAGACTTCAGAATATAAAGATAAAATTGTGCCTGTACAGAGAGAAAGACAACGGAAAGAACCTTTACAGGCTAGGAAATAAGGGAAATGGGCTGATAAAATTCCAAGAAAAATAGAGTAGATGAAGGGCACTGAAGAACTTAGAATGTAAGGTAATCACGCAATAAAGACAAATAGAATACATATTGAAAAGCATGAAGGACGGTAGAAATGATTTGGGGAGAAAGAACATAAGTTATAAACATAAGTTAACGTTATTCCCAATGATTGAGAAGCACTTCCTTTACGTAAATGACCTTTCAGACGCCCTAAAATTAAATCTACTACGATGCGCACTAATGTGTGTGTGGTGTGTGTGTGTGTGTATATATATATATATATATATATATATATATATATATATATATATATATATATATATCTGCATGTATGTATATGTGTGTGTAGCAAAAATTCCAATATGATTAAGTTATTATATTGTTATTAACAATTAGCATCGGTATCAATACCAGACACATTAAAACATTTTATTATCCTCAACTTGGAGCTGAAGCAGAATCCATTAGAAGGAAATACCTACTTATGAGGAGACAAAAACTGTGGGAGGAAAAATCTCTCCATCCAACGTCCTCAAACACCTTGCGACTAATTTCCATTTCCTTCCCGTCACCTGTGCCTTATTTTCGCTATCAATTAATTCTCTCCCTCCCCGGAAACTCTTGCGGCAGTCTCAAGCCACCTTTCTGTACATTCCTGAATCCGGAATGACTTCCATTGTTGATTATTTCTTCCCCTGCAATTACTCACGTACTCGCACGATTCTTATTTTGGAATTTCATTCCCAAGGAAACCTCAGGCCAATAAAAACTGTTCCTTCTTTTTGGACTGGACAAAGCGGCAGTCACTCGTCGTACTTATATATATATATATATATATATATATATATATATATATATATATATATATATATACATATACATGTCCACTTCTATATCTTCAGATGAAGACGGATTGTTTCCGTCGAAATATCAAGAAATAACGTGTGAGTGTTCTTCTTTTTTTGTGTTTCTATATTGTGTGTTACTGTGTATTGTACTATATATATATACATATATATATATATATATATATATATATATATATATATATATATATATATATATATATATTTATATATATACATATATATATATGCATGGATACATCATTATAATTTAGTGATCTACCGGTTAAGATAGGTTTTGGATGGACACAACTACCAAATAAATATCTCAAAAACACATTACAGCATCCTACTCTACATCAAGTCCTTCATCTCTGTGTACTATCTTCCTCCCCTCATCCCTTCCAACATCCCTATCCTGTTCTTGCCTTTTCCTCGTTCACCTAAAATTCTCCCCTCTATTACAGTGTTAAACATCCCACTGCCGATCAATACGCCCTTCATCCATTTTTCCTACCTCCTTAGGATTTCTCCCAAGAAACCCCTCTCTTCACCCACCATACCTAGAACTTCCTCAATTGTTTTCCTTTCGGTCCATTTAACTTTCTCTATCCTTCTCCACATCGACATTTCAAAAGCCTCCAATCTACGACTGTCATCCTGCCTCAGTGACCACGTTTCCGCGCCGTACATAGCTACGCTCCATATCAAAGGCTTAACGAGTCTTTACTAAACATCCTAACTCAACGTCCCTGTCATCAATTCCCTGCTCCTTGTGAAAGCCTATTTGCCCAGCGCAAAAACACTTCCGAGTTACGTAAACTATTCTAACTCCTCTATTTTTTGCCCTCATATTGAAATGTTTAGCTTAGCCTTTTCTTTCTGAAAAATCGCATAACCTTTATTTATGGGAATGAATTCCCATCCCATATCTCTTGCCCTGAAATACCAATTCATTCACCAATACTTGCAACCCATTCTCTGACTGACAAACTAAGTTTGGTCATCAGGTCAGACTGACCGGTAGGCCTCAGAGAAGGCTGAAAGCTCAAACAATCTACAATATGAGTGTCCTTTTACTTGTTATGTATTTTATTGTTTGTTATATTGTGCCGTCCATATGTTACTATATATATATATATATATATATATATATATATATATATATATAGTAACTAGTAAGTAAATGTGTGTGTGTGTATATATATATATATATATATATATATATATATATACACACACACACGCAGTTCCCATTGTGTCTGCCTCTCAGAGGTAGGGAAAACAAAAACAGCGAAGACGCAAAATGAGATATAGAACAATAAAACAACGGTAGCTGGTAGGGGAACAAACTGAGAGAATGGAGGGCAAGCAGTCTCGCCAGTTGACGAAAACAAGGAAGGGGAAGCTGGAGTGACCGCTCCTCAATCGAAGACAACCATTGCGCTAGGACGAACTTCCCACCATGGCGCTCTGCTTAGACGAAGAAATGATAACGGCGGCCGAGATTAGCTAGCAAAAGATTTTGTATTACCTGATAAGGAGAGAAAGAGGAGAGTAGATCGGGAGAAAGAGAATGGCAAAAATTAGCACGACAAGGAGATGCAGATGAGCGCGTGTTGGACCTGGGAGTTTTGATAATGGTTCAGAAACAAAAAAATAATTACGGAAGAAAAAAATTGTGGAAAAGAAACGGCGACTTATTCCATCCCGCCGCGCCCATCACCTTACGCGTAAACTCCCTTTCTCTCCGTCTTTGGGCCTATTTACTTTCCCCTGAAACAACCATCCTTCTCCCTCTCTCCACTTTCTCCAACTCTTATTCGATATAACTCCCTTATCTTTCCCCCTCCACAACCCTATTCCTCACAGGGAACTAACAATAAGAAGTGCAAAACGGTTGGTGCGTACGCACTGCTAACAAAAACATTTTGGTCTCCGGAATAAATATTTGGTCAAGTCTCCTCCATCAAACTCAATACCTATTGTATCTTTCCCCTCCGTCTTCCCTCCCTCCTCAACTCTCCGCGCTGATCCATCTTTCCCTTCCTTTTCTTTTTCCACAATACGCTTTCCTCCCGTTTCTTCCACCCTTCCCTCATCTCCTCTCTCTTTTGCTTTAAGAAACACACCACCATGCTTTCCTTGGGAAATAAAGGGCCATAGCTTGGTTGTTTCGTATATACCCGGAAGGTTTTTATATATGTTGCGCCAAATTAATTGCCTTCACAAGGTCCCTCGGGAAATGACGACGATGAGTAAATAAATAACTTTGATGAGGTAAATAAAATGTCGTGTCTAATTACCTCCGGGGCCGAGAGCGAGAGCAGGAGCGTTTGGGAAATGTCGAACAGGCCCTCACAACCAAAGGGAATAGAGTGAGTGAGCCTATGGCATGTTAGAGTTCTCTAATGCTCAGATGAATCAATAGTGTTGCTTTCAGTTTTAAGCTGGGCTTAATGTACTTGAGTTATACGACAGATTGTAAGAAATTTGGAGAATGAATATTAAAGAATTCAAGTTGTAAATTGCTATTCAAACCATTATAAACTAGTTATTCAAAACTTTTATTATACACTATTATAATAGAGTTAACTTTCAAACAGAACTTCTTTTGGTCCAAAAATATCACGGACATTTAAATCTCCATGAAATGGTTCCACGAAAGTCAGTCTTTTGTTACTCCATATATTTTTACAGTATATTTCTAGTTGTTTTAATTTGTAAAATATTTACATTAATGTTATATTAAAGTTCGTATAGATACCCGGAGCATAATTTTTGCACCGAAATGACAGAATAACCATTAAACTATCATATGCAAAAAAATAGTCCTCCAGGTATGACCATCAATCGCGTAGCCATCGTTGTTGCTGACGAGAACGTTACAAATTGAACTAACAGAGTACGTTAAGAAGTACGACAGGCAACGGTAATTAGAAATAATGAAAAGTGAAAATAATAATTCTCTTTGGCGTAAAATAGATATGAAATAAACATTTTATCATACAAAAGGTAGAGAAGTGTACCCAAATTCAATAATCATACTACTATCTAGCACTACGTTCGCTAAATAACTTTAAATGATAATTTTTATCATCGTTAGGGCATATATCTTTCAGAGGAATATACATTACTTCCAAAAAAGTTCTTCAAAAATCTTCAACTGTTTCAAGCACTGATACTTTACACTTCAATTACTTCATGAGTAATTCAAGTAAATCCTACGACGCGTAAAAGTCACACGTTCTTGGTAGATGTAAATTCCATTCCCTTTGCCGTCTGAGATTTCTCGGGCATTTCTACGACCCACAAAATGGACAGGCTGGGAGTTTGAAAGCGGGACTATCCTGTCAGTGGTCGAACGCTCTGACTACTGTGCTACCTAGCCGAGAGAAAAATATATGGTAAGCACTAGATAGAAAAAACTCATTCAGATTTGATCTTAGAAATATAATACCGACCATACGATTCATGGAAACTTAAAAACAATAGCTTGAGAATATTAAATTGAGATAATAAAAATAATTTTTTTATTCCACCCTATAATTCGAAAATCATGATTTCAAGTTATTTTTCATTCCATCATTACGTTACCTCTTTTGCAATTCGTTTATTCCTTAGCAGAAATCAGAAGTAAGATATTCCACGTTTTTTTCGTAAACTATTCTAATGACGAAACAAAAATATAGTAATTATTTTAATAATAAAAATTAGGTTTTGACGGAGGAGTTTCAATGCTATTAAGTTTATTATAAACGTTAAATATAATTCAAGAAAATATAAAATAAAATACCAAAGCATTTTTAAAATCCACCTGAGAAGCCTATCGAATCATTCACCTTTTTTATGCTAGGTGTTTTCTTCTCTAATTCAGGGACGAGTGAAGCCGAAACTGACCTCCACAATCGAGTGTTCCTGAAGTAAACATTAAACATGAATACTAAGCACTGATCATATGATAACATGACTGACTTTGCAGTTTCAAAACGAAAAAAATTTTAAACGGATTTTCAGCTCAAATTTCCCATACTTGACAAAACTCAATCATGAAATTCCACACACCCGAGATTAACACCGAGTTTGACTGGGTAAACATACCTTTGCTAGGATTTTAACGAGGTATTCTTTCAAAGATAATATAAAAAATAAATAAGCTAAGATGATACCAAATTACCATGGAGAAAATCTTTTACAAAAGACAGATAAATATTTTTTGCAAATCCTTTATCATTTATCGAAAAATTGTAAGATTAAAATAGAACTAGACGACTCTCATCCGTACAAGAACATCATGTATGTAAATACTCTCGATGAAGTTTTGTGATGGGGTATTAGGAGGCCTTTTAATCATCGCGGTATCAATACATGTGACATTCTTAAAGTAATTAATTGTTGGGTACTTAATCTTTATGACTCGATTAATATTGTCCTCAGAAACCGCGAGATGGTGACTTTCCTCAGTTGAACAAGAGCCAATCGGAGCATAACCCGCGACCGACTTACGCCTAGAGTGAATCAATAGGGAGCCCCGTTGTCAAGGACGCGGTTGATTCCGACCAATAGCGGCGTGGGAAACTGGGGCGTGGCCGAAATTTAAGCCATGGCACCTTCCCAGGGAGATTCTGGATACAAGTTAAAAAATAAACACTTTATGTCATCACGATTTTTTAAATTAAAATAAAGTAGAAGAGCTCATGGAAGCTCGAATCACCAGCAGCATTCCAGCGTTATCTCTCCTATGGGCCGATTGGCCGTTTATCTTTTCGTAAGCATAAAAAATCTTTAATTACAACGCTGCATCATTGAAAGATAAATGCTCCGCCATAAACAAATGAAATGCAGATAGCCATTCAAAATAATAACGTTTTACGAACTACTGCTCATTAAATTATTTCCAAGACAATTACAACTATGGAACTGTTTTGACCGAGCACTATTTCTCTAATACAACAAGAAATAAATATTTCAATATGTTGATATCAAACGATAAATAATCACACGAAATGTATGCATTAACGACCTACATACGTGATTATTCTAAAAAAACCGCAAAAGAAAGAAAGCGTCCATTACATATACAAAACGTAATGCCTGAATCAGCAAGAAATTTCATCCAAATAGAACGGTCCAAAAATAAATGTCTTTTATCATTTGAAAACCGGATATCAAACTCTATCATCTAAATACATTGCTCAGAATGCTAAAAGCAACTCTGAGAGGGAATAAGATAAGTAGGCAGTGTATACGCGTATCAACCTTCTACACATTGCTCTATTGACCTGTCTGCAATAAAAAAATAGCACATATTATGATTCAAAATAATATTATAAATATTTTTATGCATTTTTCTACACTTGCGAATAACATTTTCAACAAAAAAATAAAATTTAAGCCTAATCACTTAAATGTTATTGAACTTCGTAATTGGTTTTTCCAATAGAATTATGAACAGATTCAGAATCCAGACATAGATTACCCAATTACAAATCGTATACAACGTCATCTAACGCACCCAAAGTAAGTAAGGTGATAACCGTAACATCGATACTAAGAATAGCTCTTAACTGAGAGATTGAAATCTGGAATTCATTAGCCAAGAAGCTGTTAGGGGGAGACAGACTCAAGTACTATAAAATAGGAGGAAAGTATGGAAGTCCATTGACCAAACAGAAACCGCAATCTAGTAGACAATACTTTTGAATGAAACTTCGAATCTGTTGAGAGAAAACTTCATCTAAAACTTCTCCAAACGCCTGAGGATTGCAGTACCCAAGTTCTCATTTCTCCAAGTTCAGGTATTTTGAGACCGTTTTCTCTCTCTCCCTCTCGGAAACCACCTCATTCCACCGACACCTCTGGCCCTCATCTGAGCAACTAATCATCCGAAAAAGTTTCACCCTCCGCAGCACCTATTTCCCCACTCCTTCCTTTGGCCCACGCTATCCCATCACTCCTTCCCGTCCCAATGCACATCCAGCCAACTCTCGAATAAGCAACTCTCGGCACACCTTCCTCGCCCACCATTGCCTTCGACGCCCCCTCCCATGCTCCGCCGGAATTCCACTACTTCCAACCGAAACCTTAGACTACCATTCATCCCCAATTTTCCGAAAACTCGAAATCCTTCATTCTCGGTGCTTCATCCCTACCCCGGATTCCTCATTCTTCTTCCCCCCCCCTCATGCACCTCGTACAATTTTAAGTGCCCCTGTAAACGCGTCCTCATGCTTCAACAAACTCCCCGAGGCCTCACTTCCATCTTCCGATGCCCATATCCCTACCAACTCCCGACTTGCTCTTGTGGACCACCCCACTCCATCGCTCCATTTCATCTTCGCTTTTACCATTCCCTTGCCCCCTCCGGCAGCCAATCCCTTCCCCCGTTCTCTCTGCGACCCTCTTTCTCCGTCGCCCCTCCCACCTTCCTCAAGGCTAAATGGCCCTCTCAAACTCTTAATTTCATGTCTATAAACTTCGCGATTGTCCAGCAAACCTTCCCCCTTTTAAAAGGAAGAACTTTAAAAACTGCTAACGAAATCAAATGAGGGTGAGGTTATCTTGGCTTTTTTCACCTGCTCGGCTTATAGTCACTCTTCTTTATTTTAATCTAAGATAAGAAAACATTAACGTAAACAGGTAATGCCACACGTATTTGTTTTTCGAGTCCATTAATACTACTTTTCATGAAATTGCTAACTTTCTACAGTGCTCTTCTAATCCGGATTTAGTGTGTCTGCACGAAAGAAAGACACGGTTTATCCAAGTTAGATTGGGCTATTGAAACAGGTAAAATAATTATTTTCCACAAAAGCCGTGTAAAATTCGGATTATTTTAAAAAAACAGTGGCATTGAGTATCATAAGATGAAATGTTAGCCATTCAGCACATTATTGATTTCCAAATATTACTTTCTTGGCACTATTACACTAAATATAATATGCTAAGTCTTTTGCAATTGAAATCTTATCTTATTGGATATCTTTGTGAAAAGATATCGTATGCAGCCCTATTGCACATGAAAGCAAGACATTAGGTAACAGTAGAATATATACATTCCCTAATTACATAAAAAGTAAAGTGAATATGGCCCGCATCATATAAAAATTTCGTTTTGAAGTTTAGTTGATTTCAATTACGATAGTTCATTTCCAATTTTCCAAAATAAATTTAACTTAAGAATTCTGAAAATAAAATAATAATTTTGTTTTCCTTTAGTTTCTAAAACAGGCTGAGTTAGGAAGTTATGGATTTTATGATTATAATACTGTGATTGCTTAACATGTTCTCCCTATACCAAATACGCTTGCACACTTTGGTCATTCTACATGAACTGACTGTAATCCTGTTTTCCTTTCTTATACCATTGGAATATATATAATAATTTTATCATTTTCACTGGAGCCAAAACTATTTATTCAGTATCCATTTATGTTAAAAATATTTATCAAATGATAATTCATACTCTATTCTGACATATCTTCTCCTCCATAATCTTTAATATGTGTATGTAACAATATGTTGTGCATCTACTATTACAAAACTGTTAATAATATCCTGAGGTGAAAGATAAAAATATGTGTGCTGCAAATTATATTTATCTTGTTAGATAGTAAACATTGGAAAGACAACATGAAAAAGATAAGGTAATTTTTAAGAGCATTTAAATATCTTCACTAGGTACGGTCATCGTTGAAAGCCCATTTGTATTCCAGATGCATTCGCCTAGCATCGAAACAAAATGAACTACCAGGATTTGAAGAAAAATATTTCATTATGCTTAAATACGGGTATGAATACCATATACCGAACTTAATACCATATACCATACAGAATACCATATTCAATCCAAAGTCAAATTTTTCAGCTTCAATAAAAGTAATTATAACGCAATTCAGAGAGCAACATTTAGATGTAGCAGTCGGTTTTACCACAAATCGATAAGGTCATCGGTTTCCAGAACAACAAATATTCACAACCTAATTATGAAATTTATAGACTCTATATCAGTAATATGAAAAATTTTTAGCAAGTTGGAACGATTTCAACCTACCTTCAATTGTTATGAATACAGTATCTATACTGGAATACATATTGATTGCACAGCCAGCAATCGCGAGTGGGGAGCCAGGGGAGCAATAATTACCACGCTCACAAGTCTTTTGTAGCGAAAACTAGTGAAAATTCCGAACAGAGGCTATAAAATTAAAGATAGACTCAAGCGAAAACATTGCCAAAATCAGCATAATTGTGTTTTAAGTGAGGGATTTAATGACCACGATAGCATTTCTGTTCATCAAAGACATTTGGGACACACTATCGTGAAATCAATATGAAAAACATTTTTCATCGATAAATAGAACTTGGAGAGTTTTAAGTAGACATTTGCAAGTGTTAATGGAAACTACATAACATCACCACGAAATCAGCGACAGCATAGGGTAGTCATCCCTAAAAATGATGACACATTAAATTTCTGGAAAACGGAAACGCGATACTTATCTACCACGGTGCTCGTATCTAGGCACGGGAATCCTTATCACAGCAAAAAATAGAATTCGAAATATTATAACACACTAACTAAGGAAGATGCATTATCATTCACGAAGGACCAGGTAGATATCCGAGATATTGCGCAAATACAAAAAACACCCTGGTCTGCCCGAAGTTTACAAAGGGATTTTTTAAATGAATGCCTTGAAGATGATCCAAACGTCTTTAATACTTAGTGAAGGAACTAGAACATTAACTATCAATGGTGGAAACTCTCAAATATTCAAATGGTGATATAGCCAGCACCCAAAAAGCGCATGTTTGAGATGAATTTCATCAAAGCCTCTAAGCTTCCGAGCTGAGAAAATCATGTGAAGGACCAACTCTATCTAACCCACGAAAGGTTTTATGATATATATTAAATCGATAATTCAAGAACAAGAATTCCCGTGCATTTAATTAAAATAAAACCTCTCGGGGTCAAAGAGATCTTGGCTATCAGTCTCAAGGTTCCTCTAAAAAGTATGATATGGTTATTACCATTCTTGCGTGTACATAATGGATCCAATTCAAAATCCAAAAGCAGTATCACACTTTTTACCGAAGATAACGCCTCAACAGATAAATAGCAAGCCACTTGGGTCAATAAATATTTCCAAGTAATTTATGGCGAATTTTCAAATGAGTAAATGGCGTTTAGAGGTAAATACTGCCCATTGTATGGCGAAACACGATTAAGAATGAAGAACGACAGAGACACTTGCAAGATGTTCGATTGACCACTTTAAATTTTATATCATCACCTCTATCTGGATCCAAAAAGTGTAAAATAGATTAGTTTAGATTGAGCAGTATACATATGAGCAGCCGACTTGAAGACTCTATCATCAATGAAGAGCATTATTTGAAGATAAAGCGAGGAAAATATGAAGGAAGCATGCAAGTCCTTGTTAACGGGATCTCACAGTGAATATACAGAGAGTGTTTTGGACCCAATCAAAACAACAATAACTCAATAAGTGAAAAATAAATTCGAAGAAAAGCCGTACGCTTCGAGAAAAAAATCCATTAAAGATCACAAAGCCCTTAAGTAATTCTGAATGAGAGGCGTGGGCATTCGAAACTTTCAGCATTACACTCACGCTCGCTCACTCATTATATTTAACGCAAAGCTAACAATATTGTCAACAGCCTACGGCAACGACAAAATGATCGAAGTTACATATGGAATCGGGAGGCAAGAAATGAACGACGAGATTAGAGAAATGAGAGACTCTCGAACTAATAGAATCAATTATTCGCCTTGAAAATTACAGTTCACGATTTTTCATGATTGAAGACCAACAGCCCTTTGTCAGATGTTCTTTTGGTGGCTAGGAGGACATTGTGTAGATAAAGATGACAAAACAGATTTAATTTCGGAAAATTGGTCGAGTTCTGCAAAAGAGCGTGACGAAGACTTGAATTCGCCTATGTCACATGTAAATTTCCGAAGTTATTACTTAAGAGCTGAGAAGCACAGTAGGTCATCTCTAAGTTTCACTTGTATTTTGTTTTATCTCTTTACCGGATCATTAACTGAATGCTCATATTAATTAACGAGTGAATTCTACCAATATTTTACAACTGTATTAATTATGTCAGTTAATTTCGGCATTTTTATGGCGTAATTGATTTTATACTACTCTAACACATTTTACTGTATATAACATTTGGTACTTTACCCCCTTCGTTTCCTTTCACCCTTACACTATGCATGTCGTTTCAATGGGTTTCTTACAGCGGAATAGGCGCAACACAAACATTTTAATTTTAATTTATGACAGGAAACCTAATTCTTTTGCTGATTTTCTCCATACTAATAGCAGACGTTTCATTCACACAGTTTTTTAGGCATTTCGCATTTCAACCCTTTAATGATCCTATCCTTTATAAAATGCTACTCTGTAATGATTATGTTGATTAACACAAATATTTAAAATGCTATAATGGTCCTTTGGGGTTTTAGTATTTAATTAATTAGCACTTTAACTAGTAACAAACAAATAGAATCCTAAACACATATTCTAATTACACCGAGAATTCAAATGAATTGGAAAATACGTTTTGTACCACCAAAATTAGTCTAAATGACAAATGTTATGATGGAATAATGTGCTTGTACCAGGGTTTGATAGCTTCTGAATGCGTTTTTATATTATGATATAATTGGCAGAATGCAATAACACCAGTTAAGACCATGAAAATAAAAAAATGATAAATAGTCGGCTGAAATTCCTCTTCGACTGTTAATATCTTTCTTTAACGATATCTTTTGTCCGAGAAAGGAACCTTTGAAATTTTTATCACCAAATCTAATAAGCCTGGATACAAATTCGATTTCATCCCGGTGGTTCTCGATGAATATCCCTCCGAATACGCCACCATATACTCTCGTTTAGGCAATGAATTAGTATATTTATTGCTTGACATATTATACCCAATCTCCACGAAAGAATACAATATTATTACTTGTGGCTTTCATCGTGTTTAATGGATGGTTCTTCGAGAGAACGACGCCCTGCTGAAAAGTCGTCGTTCAGACGAAAGAGATCATTCGAGACATGAGTATTTTGAAATCATTCGTTTAGGATTCAATTTCAGGACACACACCAAATGGATCCAATTCGATTTAACCTTTTCTCAGCTGTCCCAGTCGACAACACTATCCTCGTCTTCTCCTTCCCATTAACATTCGCTGTACCCTCGACGTCTACGTTCCCCTATCTCTCCCCTGAAAATATTTTCTACGTCCCTCCATTCCAGCCATGCTCTCACTCATCTATATTCATCCGATCTCTCTGACGTTCTTCCCAATTACCTCACCATCCTCGCCTCTTGCCCCGCCCACCTTTTGGACTCCCTTGCCTGCTTCTTCCATTGCTATTCCTCATCCAAGGGCATCTTTTTGAGAATACTCGATTTACTGAATTGCAAAATTAAACTTACAGATATTCCTTAAGTAAATGAATACCATTTCACAACTAAAACGATAAAGAACGTTAGCATGTAATATATCCAACAGATTTAGGAGAGATTTCACCTTATGAGCATGTAATGAAAATAATACTTCTAAAGTATCAAGGTAAATGAATAGACATGTCCCTCTTTATGAAAACACTGGATTGTGAGGTAAGAAAGAGACAAACTCAAAGGGCCTCAAAGGGTTACAAAAATGCTGACACTAACAGCACAAATATATTTTTTATTCACAATAACTCCCCCGTAATATGAGAATATGTTCAAAACTTAGGGTGCCTGAAATATAACCAATACTTCCGACGAAGAAAAGAAAGAAACCCAAGTAAAACGATCTTTCGCTCCTTCGAAAGTTACAATGATCTTCCTAATTAAATACATCTGTTACATAGATGACCATTCATATTTCTAGTTACATCCATCTATCTTCCTTACGGAATACTGTATATTTTTTAACTTTCACTGATCGTATAAGATGAAGTTAATAGGCAAAGAGGCATAGGGATGTACAGTTGAGCAAAATAACATTTCACACAATTTGCCAGATGGATCTTCTCGTCCTTGCTAAATGTCCTCGGGAACTAGCCCGCAGGGACGTTTTAAATGGCTGGGATGTTTTCTGGACCCCACTAATGCGAGGGAAATTTCAAACAATGGATGTATGGACGTATCATCTATGCAACTGAGTTCTACTAATTCGAGGTGATAAACCCTGAATATGCATTAATTTTAACAAGGAGACCTTCGCCAAGTTATTTTCATTTATATTTAACTTTTTAAAGCGATTACATATTCTCTGGCGATCTCACAAAGAAAAGTACTTTACATCTCAAGCGTTGTTACTTTACCTAACGCTGTTGCTGTACTTAAACAACTAAAAAAAGTCTGGAGGAAATGATAAAAATTTCCAACCTTCAGGTTCAAATAATATGCTTGCAAGGTGCCGTACAAATTAGCTCGTAAATTACCGATTGATGCAAAAGGTTGTGCTCATTTGGTCCATCATTAGGGGCGAGCGGAGAGTTGAAAAATCCTGAGATTGAGATGGTCCGAACGAGGATAGACATGCTGGGAGTGAGAGGGCTTAAGTGGAACGGAGACGAAGACTTCTGAAACTACGGATACACTCAGGAGACGATCAGAAGATTGCAGAAATGGGAATCATGTTAAAGAAGGAATGAAGAAGATGGGTGAAATCGTGCTGGGAATGCGATGAGAGAATTACGATGATAAAGCTAGAGGGATAGCCTAAGGGCACAGTGATATTGCAGGTGTATACATAAACCTACGTCCAGCAATTCAGAAGACAGCATATATGAACGACTAGAAGACGTTCCAGTAGCAGTAAACAGGAAAGGAAAACCTGACTGTGATATGAGACTGAAGCACTGCGGCTGGAGAGGACCGAGAGAGAAACACCGTGGGGCAGTTTGGATTGGAAAAGAAACGTCGCACAGGAAAGACTAATAGACTTCTGTAAAGAGGAACAACATGGTATTGGCAAAAACCCTCTTCGAGAAACTTCGGAGAAAAAGATAAATAGAGCAAGAAAAAGATACCGAAGGAGAGAGCAAGATACCAAACTGGCCGCATACTTGTCAGATCGAGATTCAAGAACCAAGTTAAGCAATGTAAGAGCTACCACGGCGCAGATATACAAAGTGATCGATCACAAATTGGTAGTCATGGATAGGCGACTGTGATATAAGAAAGATGAAGAAAGTGGCACAGGATCCCATATGAAATACAAAGATGTTGGAGGAAAAGGAATCAAGAGGCAAGTTCACCGCGATCATCGACAGAAAAATAAAAGAAATAAATGAGACTAGCACATGAGAAGCATGGAAGGAAATTATTAATATCATAACCAAAGTAGCAGATGAATAACTTCTGAGTGAGGCGACGAAATCCAAGTGGCCATGGATAAAATCTCAAATAAATTACCGCACTGAGGTGAGAAGCAAAAAATATAAGAAATGAAACTGAGGAAACATTTTATAAAAAGTCGCGGAACCAAGTGGTTCAAGAGTACAATAAGGCCATGGAAGGGAGGATAGAAAGCTGCTGTGGGAAAATCAATGACAACATAAAGAAGGAAAACAGCCACACGGCTTATATACTGGTGAAGAGACATTTCGGAGAAAGAAAAACAAAATCCCACAATTCCCGAGATTTTAATGGAAAGATACGAAGAAAAGATGAAAATATTGCGATGAGATGGAAGGAAAATATTGAAAAACTCTCTTAAGTGCCCAAACCACTTGAAGGTGACTTAATTAAAGAAGAAATGTTGATGGCAAAAAAAAAACGAGCGAGACCCGGAAATACTGAAAAGTAAATTCCACAGACCCGTGAAAGATATGAAAAACAACAAGGCACTAGGCGTTAACAAAATAAACTGAGTAATTATCAAGGCACTTGGAGGTCAAAGCTAAAGATACCCTTTTTGGAATTAGATGTAGATATTTTAGTAGCCTACAAGCTGCTGCTTGGGTATGTGGTAGGGGATGAATATACACAAGACTAATATTGACCCGAATATGTCCCTAAATTAAAATAATCAAAGGAATAATCAAAGATAGCTACGACAATGGAAAACTACCCGAGGACTTTCAAGATGAGTATGATGATTTCAACACCGAAGAAACCAAGAGCATAATTAGCCAAAGAATTGAAGGGAAAATGGAAGAAAACTTCTGCGAATACCAACACAGATTCAAGAAAAACCGAGGAGCAAGAAAGGTAATCAGCTTAAAGGTTTAGGCCTAAATAAATAACAACTGTAAACAATCCATTCTATGTGGTATTTGTGGACTTCGACAGAAGACCTTCGACATCATCGAATGTAACAAGACGCTCAAGATACTAGAAGCACTTGAAATGGATCAAAACGAAATAAGAGTCACCTATCACCTCTAAAAGAATAAGTAAAAAAACTACTCAAATGAAACACGGAAGAAAAATAAATGCCAAAATACCCAAAAGAGTTAGAAGAAGATGCAATCTCGCGCCAGCACTATTCAACGAACATCTACAAGATGCATTAAGATCATTGAAGAAGTGAAGGTAAATGGCGAAGAAATTAACATACTCCGGCTCGCAGATAATATCTTAGCAGGACAGATGAACTAGTTCGACTGGACCCACTTTGAGGTACAATATATAAGTGAGAAACGAAATAGAAAGGTAGATCCCACGAGAGAGACCAAAAGACTACTACCTGGGACAAATTATGGACATAAAACAGAGAAGCTATGAAATGAAGGAATCAACAGCGAATAGGGATGAAGTACACTGCAGTACACCAATCTTGGGGTTAAATATTGATGTTGACAAAAAGCTGGATGTGAATAATATTAGAGTTTTGAATTTTTGATACGTAGTTGTTTATTTTTGGTACTTTGAAAACTTTTCATAGTCCATATGAAGACCTAATATCTATCATGTAGAACTTACTGCCAAATTTTAGCTTAATAACTGCATACTATGTGTATCAGGAACTCTTGCAGTGTTGTTCTAGTTAAAATACCGGGATATTGATCACGAAGTCTTAAGACAAATCAGAAGCTTTGCCCGAATGCGAACTCGAATAAGTCCCTAATTGTTTTTTTTTCTCTGGTTATCAAAGTAACAAGGGAATCATTTGTGGTACCAGGAAAACAGCTGCTTCTCTACCTTGAAAGGTTAATTCAATGTGTCATATGGAAATGCTTCATATGGTTATCTAATCCCCATCTATTACACCGAACTTCTGGATGGATGCCCATGAAATGACAAGTTCAAATTGTTACAGGCTATGAATCTGAGAAAACTCTATCTTTTGAGCAGAAACATTAATCTTAGATAACTCATTTATATCAAGAAACTAATAACTTTCTTATTTGACACATTGGAAAATATAGTTATAACAAAATATATTTTGTGATTTCCGTAAACTGATCTAAACTATACTAAATATGTATGTATTTTAATATTTAAAAGTATCTAAAATCACAGAATAATTTTTATAGAGCAATAATAAAATTTTGCACATTCATATATTTTTTCTTTCCCGACGAAAATCTATTATAAAATGCATCTGATTTTTAGGTTTGAATTTTATGACTTATCAGCGGATGAAATAATCTCTAAAACCAATTTACATCCGCTTGATAGTAAATGTGACGTAAAGATGGAATGTAAGGAGAATAAGGTTTCATTTTATTCTCTGGAGAACTCCTTCAAAAAAACTTTGAATCATCATTCTATCATAATCAATGCTCACCAACACTGACACTGAGTACTTAACATTAAACTAGACTAAAATTATCCTTGATGAAAAAATGTTCATTTAAAATTAATACTACATCACCAATATGCAGTCAAATCAATCTAAAAAAATATGAAAATAAATTATCAAAGACTCAATATTATATATGAAAGATCTAGCCAGTGCTGATACTGCTGGACCGCAAGGTTTGCGAACAACGAGCGCTTAATACAAACCAACTCTTGGCCCATAAAGAAGGGAATGGGTGGGAGGAAGAGAAACTAAATTCCCACCGATCCCACGCACTCTAACCCCACTCTATCCATGCCCCACCCGTCCACCTCCACTCACATTCCTCACCTGCCGCCTCGCCCCTTGCACCCCCTGCCCAGATATTTCAATTCCATCGCCATCCGCCATGGCAACGCAGCCTCCATCTCCGTGTGGCCGTCCCATTTCCTCCCACATCTTCCTCCCACATCCTCCTCCTCCAGTTACGCCGCATTCCCTACTCTCCCATCCGGATCCCTTATCAACCCCACCCCCTCTCCACTACACTTTTCGTGATTCGCACGTATGTGCTCTCCTCGCTAATACCCCCCCCCGTTTTCCATCCTACTAAACATTCTCTCCCTCCCTCCCTCTCTCATGCAGCCCGCCCATCAATTATTCAAAGCACCTTCCTCCTCCATGTGCTCACTCTCTCTCCCTTCAATGGCGGTTCTCCTTAATACCATTCGCTATCTCTCCCTCTTGTCTCGCTCCGCTCAACCACGCCCCCACCCCTCACCTTTCAATGCGCATAAAATAGTGCCAGCCACCCACTAGCTCGGACCGAGAAGAAGCGAAGGACGATAGAGGGTGACAAAAAAGGGCAAGGGGAGTAACAAAGGAAGGGCGAAATGAGGTTTCCCGAGGCGCCCACTCATGCGCGAGAACACTCTCCCTTTCCATTGCCTCCCCACTCTCTCTTTCTCTCTCTCCCGCTCTCTCCCCCCTGCGCCCTCATCCCACCCCAATGTCCCGCGACGACGACGATTAAGTCCTTGGCGCTTTAATCCTCGAAAGATTAAGGTGACATTAACCCTCCACTTCCCCTGCTCCAATTTCTCTTATATATCGAAGGTATCCTTCCCCTCCGTCGTGCTTTAAACCCCAACTTGTGTCGCCATATTCTCAACCCACGAGAAAAATTCGGGCTCTCCTCCCTTCTGCCTCTCGCTCCCTCTCCCCATTTCCATCTCCCACGCCCTTCTTCTTCTGCCACTTGCCTTTCCATGCCTCCTATCTTTCTTTCCTCCACCCAGGCTTCTTCAAACTTCTTCCTCCATCTACTTCCTCTCCCCGAACATCTCCACCTCACATCTCCCTCCGTTGAGAGTTGACCCGGGAAAATAAGCGAGAAAGGTTTCCATCCCTCCATCCGTCCAATATTCTCATGCCACGGTGAGGAGCACTCCGGGAAAAGGCATGCTGGAGACACAGCACTTCATAAATATCGCCCTTGGAATTTACTGAGAGTGACAGGACCACGTGCTTAGCAATCCAAATCCAAACGTAAAATTCCAAATACTACCAATTACGGGGACTAATACTTAAGTGTATCAAACTCTTTCAGGCATTGTTTTGCTTCGTCGTCGATTAAATTATTTTTGCTATGCCGCACCGATTTATTTTTTTATGAACACTTTGACAGGGAGCAAATTAGGAGATAATACTCCTTACGTGGCATTGTATATATTATCTCTTTGACATCGTAGTGATGGAAGTTTGGGATTCCATTTTTAAATGCAGCTTTAAAAGTCAATTCTTCGCTGATAACTACCACAATAATTAATAATTTAGACACGAACTCTATTGAACCATTTTATAATGGTGAATCGTCTTTATCGTACTAAAAATAATTCTAACAAAATAGGCATAATTCGACTTGACCTCCATATTCGAGGGCGATTCGAAAAGTAAGGTCCCCTATTTTTTTTATGAAAACTCGAATTTATTCTCAACTTTGCGTTTATCGTTGGAAAGGTTGAGCATTTAGCTATTTTTCCGCACAGTCGCCTTGACGATCAATCACTTTTTGCATCCTTGTTACAAGCTTTTTAATACCGGCGTCGTACCTTTCTTCCGCCGCGTCGCGAAGCCAACTGACGACTGCTTCTTGCACTTCGTGGTCTGACTGAAATTTCTGTCCTCCAAGGTGTTTTTTGAGAGCGGGAAACAAGTGGTAGTCGCTGGGGGCAACGTCCGGGCTATAAGAAGGGTGGCCGATGATATCCCAGCCGAATTCATTGAGTAGGGTGGTCGTTTCATGTGACACGTGCATGTTGGTGTGGACGTGCATTGTCATGATGCCAACACACTCCTTTGGTGAGACACCTTGTTGTAATGGATGACCTCCGACACAATATTCTGCACGGAGAAGTAGCCACTCTCTTCATTAAGGCTTTCCTTTATATCATAAAGGGTAATTCTCTGGTTTTTGCGCACCATTTCGTCAATTGGAGCCACCGTTGATTCCGGCAAACTCGGCCGCCCCGCCCGCTGCTCATCTTGGACGTTTCCCCGGCCATCAAAACATTCCCTGCACCACTTCCGTACGTTTTTGATGTCCATACATTTCTCACCGTACACTTCCGCTAAATGGCGATGAATTTATACCTTATCTACACTTAGTCTCTCTAATTTGACTGTCATGATTTCGCCTTTACGTAGTACGATGGGGTAAAAATACATTTCCAACATCATTACTAACGAGACATCCTTCAAATTTATGCAAGAGATTAAACCTTCGCTCCGTGAGTGATTTCCAGTCTAGTTTCTCATAATTTTGATACGCTGCTCATTTTATCATAACACAGTTCTACAAATCCTCCGTTGCTACTTCACGCTTTCCCATTCGGTAATCAATCCAACTTCGTGAGGATCCCATAGGTATCACCTGGAATGTGATATCCCAGTGGATAGAACGTTGGGCTATTGACTGGATGGCCCTGCTTCGACTCTAGGGGACGCCGCTGAGTGCTCTCGGCTTTACCCTAGCTGTGTGATTTTTCGGGTACCAAATCGCCAGGGAAACCATAGTCGGCATAGGAAAAAGAACTGTCCCCCGCCCCACCTTGGTTTGTGAATTTCACATGCCGTTGGGCTTGGTACATGCGACGTACTAGGTGAGCTCTACCCTCACCCAGCAACCTTCGGATTGATAACCGTGGTTTTACTAGTACATTTTCCTTTCACCCACCACATGGGTGAGAGGCGGGCTTTTAGAGTAGCATGAACTTAAGTCAGACTTTACTAATAACTCCAAGTATTCTTCCTGGTTCTGTGAAGCAAAAACAAATATTTAAACCATGATTTCAACAGCAACAAGCATTAAACTGACACTCATAAATACTTGTATCTTTGCGTGAAATTTTGATGAAGAATAAGCATAGGAATATTCGTAAGCATATGTAGAATTTAGATGATTTTCTGAAGAGAAAAGAGGATGAAAAAAAGGAAGAAGGCGAGGACGACAGCAGCTCAGTGAAAGTAAAAGAGAGAAAGAAAGACAAGGCAACCAAAGGACTTTATCGGGCGAGATGAGGAGAATGGCGTTTCCTGGAGGAGCGAACGTTCAACCGACAAAGGAAATAAAATGAAGATAGCGATTGAATCTCATTCCACAGCCTTTTTCCTAAAGCGACCGAAAATAAAGCGCTTTCCCCGGATTCTAACCGTGAGTATAAGATAGCTCTCCATATCCCTCCTTCCCGAGCTTTGTCCCTAATCTATCTCAACCCTCACTCCCGCACCCTTGTTTTTCACTCGCATACCCCCAACCGGTAACCCTACTCCTTACTCGCCACTCCAACCGCTTATCTCCTCAGGCATTCGTCCACTGTCTCCCTATTATGTCTCCTGTCATGTGATTCTCCTCGCAACCACACTGGCACCGCCTTTTTGCGGAAAATAATGACGCATCCCAGACGCACCAGAGGCGATTGAGGTAAGATATAAATCTGAGGATTCCCTGGAGCTTTTTCAATCTCATTGTTGTCATATTCAGTTTATTTAGATGGCATTTCGACAGCGTTTGCACAAAACAAAAATAAGATTTGCTCATTAAATATCACCATGACTCATCTTTTCATGACATAACGGTTAAAAAATGGAATTTTCTCCATTTATAAAAAAATTTCAATACTGAAGAAATGCATTTCATACTATTTGATAACGCTTTCTAAGTCATTTTTGTATCTCCTAGCTCTGAACTCATAGGGAGAATCTTATACAATCGGCCATTCTTAATGCCCGCGTTCAGCCTTAGGAAAAATAACATTTGTGACGATTAGGCACAAGCTACAAATAAAAGTAAATGTTCTCATATCATAATTAACTTACCGTCAAATCTCCATAAATCCAAATTGTCTATGTATTTGGTTTTTATCTGGCTCTAGTAGCCAAGAGGGTAGTAAGAAAAATTCTTTTCTGGCGTGAAAATAGGGCATTATTCGTGGAGATATCGCTGCGATAACACCTCGACAAAGCCCATTTCAATTTTTTTTAGGAAATTTATGACGGTCATGGAATGCAGTCATGGAATATATATATATATATATATATATATATATATATATATATATATATATATATATATATATATATATATATATATATATTTATTTATTTATTTATTTATTTATTTATTTATTTATTTATTTATTTATTTATTTATTTATTTATTTATTCACATTAAACGTGTACAGACATTCAAACAGTAAAACCCTCCAAATGGCGAACACATACTACTATAAAAGACAATAAAGATTGGTGGGGAAGGATTCCCCACAAATCCTGTGTTTGTCTTTTATGTGTGTTCCTATCTCTTTCCCGTATATCTATATTCATATGAATGAATACGCACATATATACATGAACATAGCTATGCACAATGGCCGATACACCACGCCCTTCCATATTAGATTCAAAACCCAAAGAGCATCCAATAACCCATCTTCTACATCCGCCTCCCTCCCAGTTCCCAGATACTCAGCTACCCAAAACGAAACTTTCGAACATTGCTACAGAGTATCCATTGTTTCCTCCCTTCCGCCAACAGCCACATACAGTATATATAATTCAAGACTAAAGTTAGCTTGTATCTATCTTTTTAAATCCTACCAACATCCCCCGGACTACATTGTTCCCATTAGTTAACACCTTTCTCTCGCATCACCGATTACGTATACCCATGTCTTTAACCCCCCTTCACCCACTATTCCCTCGCCTGCTTATCTTAGGGCTAAATGGAATAAGGAACGTTATAGTCTTAATTTCGCCCGAATAAAGACCTTTATCTATCTACCTATCTTCCCGTTAGTGACTCCTTTTGCCCTGATGATGGTAGCTGGAACCACCGGAATATCGAAGTGAGTTATGTTTGTGTTTTGGTTAATCTTTTTACCTTTTTAGTACATTTAAACGCAAATACGAATCAAGACTCTTATGTGTGTGTATATATATCTATATATATATATATATATATATATATATATATATATATATATATATATATATATGTGTGTGTGTGTGTGTGTGTGTATATAAATATATATAACGATTGTACGGAAAAACTCTCACGAGCGGCACAATAATGGGCTAACACAATATATACACACACAAACACACACACACATATATATATATATATATATATATATATATATATAGTATATATATGCATACCCTCCCCGGACTACAACCTTGACGTGGTGGAAGGGCTTGTGCGTTCCGATGACCCCTAGAGCTGTGCTGGCGGGAGTCATAAAAATTGCTCCTGGTAGGGTCACCCATGCCAGATAGGTCGAAGGTTAGGAGCCAGACGAAAGGTAGTCCACGCAGCGTCTGTTCCTCAGTGAGGCGGCTGCAATGCCGTCTGACCCCAGTGGGGCGGCCAGTAAGTGATGGTGTCACGTTAAAAACACTATTGAGGAAGGCAACGGGAAACCACCTCAATTATCATTCCCAAGAAAAATATGTTGGACAATAGAGATATTTTGAGTCCTGGCAACCACGGGGCTCGGCCCAATCGGCCGTGTGTCGTGCCCGGCGACGGGGGAGGCAAGGATTCCACGGTCGTCATCCCACGAAACCCTTGCAAGGGAAAACCAGCAGCAGGACAGAAGACGCAGGAGAAGAAGACCAAATTAGTTAGAATAGGAACGTCGAATGTTAGGACAATGATGAGGACAGGGAAATTGGAGAATGTTAAGCGAGAGATGGAAAGGGGAAATATAGATATTTTAGGTCTTTGCGAGGTGAGATGGAAGGATAGCGGGGATTACTGGAGTGATAAGTATAGAATAATATACAGCGGCGGGGACGAGAGCCAACGAGGGGTTGCCATAGTATTAAATGAAGAGGTAGGAAGAAGCGTAGTCAACATAGATCAGGTAACAGATAGATAATTACTAATAGAGATAAAAGCAGAACCGACGAACTTAGTTATTATTCAGGTATACATGCCACCGAGCAACCATAAGGAAGAAGAGGTCGATAGGATATACGATCAGTTAGAGGACATGATCGCGTGGGTCCCTGCAGGGAAACATTTGATAGTGATGGGGGATTGGAATGCGACGGTAGGCGAAGGAAGAGATGGTGATGAGGTGGGCGACTACGGTTTAGGCACGAGGAATGACCGCGGGGAGAAAGCAGTTGAGTTATGCAGGAGACAGGGGTTAGTCATCACCAACACTTGGTTTAGACACCACAAAAGACGCAGGTATACATGGAAAATGCCAGGTGACTCAGGAAGATATCAGCTAGATTATATCCTGGTTAGACACAGGTTTAGGAACAGTGTGGTAAATTCCCACAGCTTCCCGGGAGCGGATGCGGACTCAGACCACAATACACACACATACAGATATACATATATACAAACATGAATACACACGTACAAATATGCATAGCCTAATTAAAATCTTAAGTCCAGTTTTAAAATTAAAAAGAAATCGAATCGAAAGCATATCAATAAGAAAAAACGAAAATTCAATGTTTCCGTGAAATTCTTTCGATTGTAAATTTAATTTAAGTTGACATTGAAAAGTTGTAAAGCCTTGTATTTCTTACCCTAAAAATCTTCCATGTCACAAGTGTCAACGAAATATATTTCAAGATGTAAACTTCAGCATTGCTAATAGCATATCATACTTTAAAACTGAATTTTTCCTGGTGCGTTTTAACGCTATATTTAATCCAGTACTATCACAAAAAATAACATTTAAGGATGATTTTATGGCGTGATAGAAACACTAAAAAAGAGCCGCAAACCGATTTCCATCCCACCCAAGGTAAAAACCTGGTCTAACAGCCATGCTCTATTACTTAATCGTATCCCATAGTTTTAATACATTTAAAATATAAAGCAACACCTATCCTGCCTATATCCATACCATAACAAATTTTTCAGAAATTCTGCATTCCTGAAGAAAGGTCTTTGATGATGCTCAGTATTTTGCATACGTTTTTAAACACTTAATGGAGATTTCTCCTCAAATATGATAAAACTAAATAAAATATTTATAAGTCATAACTTTAGGTATACAAAACGAACCACTATAAAATACTTTGTACTTCTTTTTGTAAGACTTGAAAAACATTATAGAACTATCCCGTTACTTCCACATAATTTACTCAGTCTTCCAACTTCAGAAAATAAAGCGATACCTATTTTGCCCATTTCCTCTGTAAAATAGCCAAATAGTATTCTATAAAAAAATTACGATACAATGACGCCACTTAATACAGATGCAATCTAACATATAAACGGAGCTAACATCATGCCCCGGCGAATAATGCTTTTCGCTGTCATAAAAATCTAAGTAAAAGATGTCTCATACAAATATCTATTCAGGACTCTCAACTCAATTTGTCCAATTCAAAGGCTAAGGTGCAGCTAGTTTCTAGGTCTACAATGCGAGCCTCGTATAGAGCCTAATATCTGCTGCTAAAACTCTACAAGGATTTAATAAGCATGGACACTTAAGGCAACTCTAATCCGAAAGAGCAAACCCCTCACAGGCAGGATGATGTGAAGGGTTTCAGAAATCTCATCGAGTTAGGAGGTTAACGTAAAAATACGACTTTCTCCAAAATGATCGACATGGGAATTCATCTTTCGTTGTGGTTCTCCCTCAGGGCAACGGCAGAATCACCCTTGGGAGTTATCGTTGTTGTCTCAGGCAATGGTTTCCCAATTCGATGAGCGCGGCCTTGAGGAGTTCAAAAAGAGGAAGGCAGATTCCGAGAGAGAGGGCTCCGCCCGATCGAGAGAAAAAAAAAGGAGATGTGAGAGACCTCAGGGCTGAGGGGCGTGAGAGCAAGGGAACTCATGGGTTGGTGGAGCTGAATGAAGAGGAAGGGGAGAAAATAGTGAGCGAAAACCTCCCAAGGGAGAGGAGAGGTGTGGGTGGAGGTTGAGGTGGGGAGGAAAAGAAAAGAAGGAAAGGCAAGCTTTCCTCCAGACCAACTCCTTCGGGGGGACCTCATCTTCGGAACCGACACCCAAGCTCTCATTCCACCGAAGTAGGACCTCCTCCGTCCACCCTCCTCAAGTCCTCCCTAACGGCTACCTACGGGTGAAGGAGCCTACCTTTCCCTCCCTTACTTCAGCCATTCCCGCTACTTCGCCCGTCATCCAATCCTCTGCTCCTCACCAGCCCCGAATTCCCTGCGAAGAGTGGGAAATTCCTTCTCCCTACATCCTTTCCCCTTCTCCCTCCTATTCTCTCTCTTTCTATCTCTATCTCTCTTTCTCTTATTTCCTCAATCTTCAGCTGACTAAGCGCTTCAAACCAATAACGCAAACAGTTATTGTCATGTGACAAGGAGGCCGACCTGCTCAGGAGGTCGAAGAACTATTATAGAGTAAGGTTGATTGGGCAACGGAAGAAGCGGATGGGAAGATCACATAGGGAGAGGTTGGAAAATATTTTATCCCGCAAGCAAGAGGAGACTTGGTACGAAAGGAATGTCACTCCCACAGATATTGAGCTGGGCTGATGTTATGTACAAAGCAAGTATCGAACAATTGAATTTCACTAAGGTCGTTAAAACTTAATTCGAGGGACGGCAAACATCCAGGCCAAAGCATTTTTTCATAATTCCCTGGCTCCCAATTCTCTTCAGTATTTCAAAAGTAATAAAATTAAAGAGGAAAGCGGTTGCATAACATCATGAAAACGGGGATCGGGATGTTGCGGTGGCTAACGTGCTGGCTTCCCACCCAGAGGGCTCGGGTTCGAATCCCGGAGGTGGAAGATATTTTTCAGTGGTATCCCGCTCCCTACTTGAGGTGCTTTGTGGAGGGCACTTTGAGTGAGTACGCCGTACGTCGGATGGGACGTTAAGCTGCGGCCCCTAGGCGCTTTTCGTTAAGAGTAGGCTAATGCCGACGCCGAGATTCTCTCCACCATTCATCCTTTCCCATCCATCCCTAATGGCGCAAATAACCTCAGCTGTCGTCGCCTCCCCTAAAAACTACTACTACATCATGAAAACGACAACCATACTCAACGTGCGGCGATATAATTGAATGAAGTGAGATTAATCAGTTAAATGACCAAGCAATATACACTTAAATATGAATCTATGGATAAAATATGTCCCACTTACATAATTAACTTCGGATATAATAACCGAGGGTGATTTTCAAAAGCCAAACAACATAGGAATTTACCACAGAATCAGTAGTTCCAGGAACTCTTCCACATCCCTTCAACAAACTATGAACTTTAATTACCCCTGTAAGCAAATCGGATTGATATTTCACCAAAAATATTCAACGTAAACTTTAAATTATTCTTCTTTGATATTTCCCATTAAATTAACTGTGAAACATTCATTTACGTATATTATTGTTTAAACTTCCAATCCTTTGTTGACAATATTCGACATACATCTTCCCTTCCTTAAAACGCCTTCCTGGCATACCCACGTACGATTTTAATCGCAATCTGGATAGTGAATATTCATTTCATTATTCCTTACATCTTCATCAGAAGATTATTGTGACGACAGTTGTATTTTCTATCCTATGAAATCTATTTCTATTGTGAAATCAAATATATCATACTAAAATATTGATTCATTAAGTAGTTTTAAAAAGTATGATTACAAACAGATTTAGAGTAACTTATGAATTTTATAATCAATTCAATTAAAACTATTTTTCTGCCTTCAATTTCATCTTTCATATCATTTAGCGCCGACTTTACATGTTTTTGCATGCGTGCACAAGTTTTTTTAATGGTGGTCGATTTTATAGAACGAGAATATTTCAGCAATTATTTCACAGAGAACTTCTCTGACATTATATGTATTCGTCATCCTTAAAGCTAAAATTTATTCTACACAATAATATACTTAAAAGACGATTTTGTAAAACCGATCAGACTCGCACGCACCGTTCGTGTTGATATCAATTACGAGGGAGGGATACCTCGTATATACACACTTAGTAAACACAAAATCTCCGTCGTAAAACGACAGGCTGATTTCTTAGCAAATAAAAACCTTGTTCGGTAAAAGCAATTTGTACCAATTTCCAAACTCCAATCATTCATATAAAAAAAATATAAATATGTCATACACACACGTCAAAATCCCAATCAAAACATTGGTTAAAAATTAAAATTATATATATTTTTTACGATGCGATGGCTTCGATGGCCGTCTTCGTTCCTTTCCTCTATAAACTATACATATAAACACACATATATACATATATATCATAGCAGATATTCGAGGCACAGTTTATCGTACTCTATTCGGACGATTCAGAAGATTTTGCTGGGTTTGCAGTGCTATCACATAAACATTACGGTTAATCGACTGCTCTAAACGTTATAAGTGATATAAATCACGCTAACCATCCATCCGTGCCTCGTAAATTCCACTTGTCTAGATATAGAAGCAAATATACGAGTTCTCCTATTTTTTCTGAAGGAAACGCGAGTAAGCCCCGAATGGCCATGGCTTAGATTAAGCATCCCGATCGTTTCATCTCGCACTATTTACCTTCCTCTCTTACCCTCCCTAAACCAAATCCGCCAGTCTCCGTTACTTTCTCTCCTCCTTTTCTCCGCCGCTTCTTTCCCACCTCACTTTCCCTCCCGAAAATTTTTCTCGTGAAACTTTTCTGGCCATTTCTGTTTCCTTCCTGCATTAATTCGAAGAGTACGATGGGAGCCTTCCGACGGGAGATAGGGAAGGGGGAAGGAGTTGTATGCCTCCCAAACCCAGACTCCATCTCTCCGCACTTCCCTCCCACCGTTTCCCAGATCTCCCTTCCCCAACCCCCCTTTTTCTCTGAACAACACCGCACCCTAATCCATAGCTTGCAGCCCTCCCTCCAACGCCTTCCCTCCAATACCTCCCTCATACCGCCACACCCCCCGCCATCTCTCTTCCCTTTCAGTCCATCCCGAATGACGTCAGCTCCTTACTCCTTTGCCAAAATGCCCCTCGCCCCCTCTCTTCGCCCCTCTCTCTATCACTCTTCAACTCCCATCCATTTACCTCGCCGTTCCCTCCTTCCAGACTTTCCCTCCCTTCCCTACGCCCTCCCCGGCCTTCCTTTCCCTCGATACCCCTCCTACCCTCCACACGTGGGCCCTCTCACAACCCTGCTCATTTTCCTTCGCCCTTTCTCCCTTCCACTCCTTTTTTTCTCTCCTACCTTAATCGCATCCCTGCCACCTCCATTTTCCTTTCCCGTCCTCTTCACCGCCCGTTTCCGGAATATCCTTCTTCTTCCACTTCTTTCACGTCTTCGAAGTAATGTCTCTTTCTCTTCCCGATCCATATTTTCCATCAAAATCCTTCAGCTTCCACAATTTTTTTCTAATGCAATTCTTTTTTCGCCATTTCTGTGAATTTCAGATTCACCCATTACTAATAAACATACATTTTTTGCAGCATCCACGATTAATACTTTCCCATGAGCTAATAAGAAACCACTTTCATTTCAATATGTAAATAATGAGAGATTTTTTACTTCACATCGCCAACAGAAATTTGCGAGTCTCCTTAAATACGAATAATGAAATGATAATAATATGGCTTTTTCCCGTTGCCTCTAATTCAAATAAAATTAATGGTAGCGCTTTCTCAAGTTAACACGTTTTGCTCCACCCATTTCGGGAACAAACTATTACCACGTGGAATAACTACTTTACAAGTGCCTAGACTGTGTAATCACATCCTCTCATCTCACTAAGTTTTCTTTTACGCATTCATTTGGCATTCATCATGATCTGGAAGTCATATCTTCCGTTAACAAAATAATCGTATTTTTGAGAAAAAATTCCATCATTAAAATGAACAATTCTTCCATCTTCGATCTTTTTTTATACTGCATCCACGAGCGTTTTGATGTTTTCGCTATAAAACCCTTCCGGGGATTTTATAACCGTGGAATTCCCACATCTAAATCCCGAACAACCGAAATTCTAATTCCTCCAATCGAATTCACAAGCAGATCATCTCCAGATGAAATAAAAATATAAGTCTGCGTGGAGTAAAAGTTTGTATGGTGTATATTCACGAAAGGAAGACATTGAGAGAGTTTCATCCAAGGGGAAAGCCACCACGGTCAAAGTTCGCCTCGACCAACTTTCCCCCTTCGCGCACTCCGTCATATTGCCGACTCCGCTTTGGCTCCAACACCACAGCAATCCTGGCCCAAGATAACCAACCGAAACCCTTTCCCTCTCTCCAACCTTACCCCTACCACCCAAACCTATACACAAACTCTTTCTCGTAAGATCACCAGCTGAGTAACGAGTACACGCAAAGGAGAGCAAGGCAGTATTTGAGAGTGCGCTCGGGAGCGCGGATGGGGAGGAGGGGAAGAAAAAGACAAACAATGGAGATAAGGAAATGGACGGGAAAGGGGTACACGAAAATCTCAACTTCCGACTTTTCCACCAAAGAGTATCCGAACCCTCGGTGTTTGCTATTAACGGACAATTTACACGTATTAAATTATGGACTTTGACGCACGGCCAGCCGGACGCACGGCCAGCACGTCCCGGTTCGGACGTAATGAGATTCGACATAAGGACGCGATTGTCACGAACCTTTTGCGCTCTAAAACGGGCGGGGGAAACTTGAGGGGAACGGTCGGGAAGAGGTAGAGAGGGTAGGGCTGGGGAGAAACTTTTTTTATATTAATGGAAGGAGAAATGTAGATATTTTCCTGATGGCAATGGAAGAGCCAGCAGTTGGTGGAAACACCAACAAATCGTGTGCTTGGACAAAGGTCGGGAGAGCACGAACGGTGTTTAATGGCGGGCAGGACGAAAGAGGTCATAAAGAAATGAACACACACAAGCGGACGGGAAACGACGGAAGGAATGAGGGGGGGGAGAGAGAATGATCGGGCGGTGGCGTGGCATATACCGAATGTGCTATGCTTATTAATTGCTTTGTTCTCGAACGAAGACATCCCGATTCGTTCCGTTGGTGGCCATGACTCTTTTAACGACGCAATAAAACCTCACTGGCTTTATTATGATGTTATCAAATATTTCGATATTGATATTTCGGCAATATTCCTCAATTAACAAGTTTGACTTCCACACAGAGACGTTTAAGTTTATTTAGAGTGTATCACATGGACCGGATGACAAAATTAAAGATGGGGAGGAAATGAAAGATAATCTTTTAAGTTTTCATCCAGATCTCTTCTTTTAAAGTCACTCCGCGATGAATAGAACGAGAAAGTGAGGCTATTAATGGATGGAATAATGCGTACATGAGATCGAATATAAACCATGCTCCACTTTTTCAGTACTTCTTTAATTTGACACTTACGACACATCTTGCCCGTTACAGGAGTATTTGATTTGCTGACCTACACACACATTATTTCGTAGACAAGTAGTAGCATAATTGATTCTGTGCTTTGGAATGTAATTTTCCTTACTGGCGGTCGGCGGTCAATCCCTTCGGGATTAATTCCAGCCAGCAAACCGCCCCGACCTGCACGAACACGTGCATAATGAGACGAACGCATCAACAGAGCAGAGTATCAGTCCCTTGATGGTACAGGATGCGGGATGATGCTTCGTATCTTTCATCACGTGTACAATAAAGCAGAATTCAGGCTTTTCTACTCTTATTAAAGCATAAGCATGCTATTGCCAACACAATAATAGGTGTTATACAAGTACATAAGTAAACTTGTATGTTTTCAAGCTGTTTTTCCTCAACTGGTGCCATTATTTGCTGGAGCAGAATTACTTTGTTGCGCAAGATTTTTCTCAAGGCGAAACGCCTGGCTAACCCAGCCGCCTTTTCTGTTCCATGACGTCCCAAAATCTTGAGGAAAAATGGCAATTACTTGCGAAAGAAATTATTATAACGTCCTATTGGACAATTTCATCTTCGACTAATCATTCATCATAGAATATTTACTTGAAAAATATTACTTCAACAACCACCGATCGTTATTGGCGTCTTTATTAGAGGGTCTATATGTCTATTAGGTCTTCTGCATTACCGTAGCAATAAAATATTTTTGGTGCAGTAGTGTTATGATAACAGTACAACCGGGATGAAATGATATAATCTTTGGACAATAATCTGTCATTTTTGGAAAAGCTTATTTTTAGCATCCTACAGCTTTGCTTCGTGTGGGTCTTGTAAAATTTCATTTAATGGTTAATGTGGCAGGATGTTTATCTTCCACATGATAATTTCCCTCCTATGGTTTTGATTATAATATCTGTGTTATCTCTCTTATGATTCCAAAGATTTTCGCGTATCTCATGAATGAATTAAAGAGAGACTAGGAAAACAAGGCATGGAATGAATGAAGGTAAACGTGTAAAATTGATTTTGTTCCAAAAGTAATATTTTTGCCTTGTAAGTATATCAATTCAATCTCTGCCTTTTCTACCTTAATTAGGTGAACATTATTAAACAAAAGTGTACATACCACATCCACACATTATGACGTTGGTTCACCATTTAAAAGGAAAATTTTAGATTCTATCATGGTATACGAAGCATAATTTAGGAATATTCACTTTGGTTAGTTTAAACGGCTGTTTTTATCATTTTTTCACCGGGGTATTTATGACTCTTTCGAAAGAAAAAGAATACCATACATAGATTCGTCGACGCGACGGTTCATAAACCCCGAATGCTCACTGTGACCTCGCTCACCAATGTGATTTAGGGTAATAATCATCACTGGATGATATACTTATAGGGGCATAACAGAAAGCGGTATTTTTAAACATAAAAGTTCGTCTAATTACTTTAAGACGCGTGGTAGCCTAGTGGGTATGGCATTCGACTACTGACAGAAGGATTTCCATTTCCAGAGATTATGGGCACCCACAGCTTTATTTTGCGTGGTTTCTCGGATATATAATCTTATTGGGAAACCACAATTGGCAAAGGGAAACTACTGCCCCCTCCTCTACCCTGAAGTGTAAAATTCACATACCGTGGGACTTGAGGTGGGTTCCATCTCCACCTATCACACCAGCCTTATGGTTGATAACTGTGGTGGTCTTAATGCTTATTCATGTATAATTTAATTATGAAGACCAGTTTTAATACCGATCTCAAAAACATTCAGATAGTTTTAACCAATATCCATGCATCTAAGCAATTCGATTCATCATCAACATCTATGATTATCTACCTACCAAATGTACGTGCATGTTCACTTATATGTGAAGGTAATATCTAAATCTTAATTATTATTCTTAATAAGAGTTATTAAATCGCATGCATTAATTACTACGCATAACTTGGCTCGCAAACTTTCATTAAAGCAATGATAACATATACGGCAAAAAACTGACCTGAAATTGGGTTCATTAAAGATTTTAACGCATGAGCCTTAAGAAAAAGAACACATTGGTAGTTGAGATTTGAGAGAAGATTGGCCCTACGTTCTTGCAGATTATTTCTCTAAATTTTCCACTACTGAGTATCATGAAATCTATGAATTTCCAAAGGAAGCACTGTGTTAAGTAACTATGAAAAAACGATTTCAAAACTTTATGTTGGCACTATTAAGGAACTTTATTAAGAAGGGTTAAGATGAGGAACCACTCCTTTAAATCTAAAATATCTTTCAACCAAATGATCGAAAGAGCAGCTCATCAACTCGAAAAATGCCTTTTTATTATAGCCAACGTTCTTGAAAGTTTCTTATGATAACATTTTGAGAGATACCTCAGGGCATTAAAAAAACAAGAGCTGAGGGATGAAAAGAATTTTTACGAAAGATTGGAGCCGATAATGAAGAAAACCAAATATATTCACTTTCTTTCAAAACTGCGCATGGAAACGGAATAAAAGACCTCGGAGAGAGGGATGAATTGAAGAATAACAGGAATCAACGGTGGAAAAAGCTAACTTCCGCAGCCTAAGGAAAAATTCAGATGAAAAACTCGATTCATCTGAGACTTAAGAAAAAGGATAAATAGTTTAGCAGGTGAAAAATAATTTTCGCTGTAGCAAACAAAGTTTTCCCTCGGAAGCTGAGAGCAGCTAGGGGCAGCTTAACTAGTTTTTTAAAATTAAATTATGACCACATTATTTCGGATTTCTGTCTGCATTGCATAACATTTACCAAATGTCGCCCAAAATAAAATTACTTCCCAACTTGGGCGTTTTGCGCTGTTTTTTTTTATTATCCCACATAAAAATTGGCAATTTCCTTTAAATTTCCGTACTTTTTGTTTGAACTATTCCTTCTGATTTTTTAATACTGCCGGTTATCAAAATAAAATATCAGAGAAAATTTGACATAAAATCATTTTATCAAGACTTTCATGGAACAATTAAAAAACTACCATATCTTTGATATTCACACGCATGCATTCACATCAAGCAGGTCCTTTTTGCAGCTCGCGAAGTTTTAAAAAAAAAGCCTCATTTTAAGTTATTTTACTTGATTTTTAAACTCTGAAATTGTTACATTGTAATGCACATTTTGCGGATGACACCGTTTGAAGTTACTTTCGCGGCACCTCCCGCATTTTCTTAGAATTTATTTTACTTTTCCATTTGCCTTTCCCTGAATATTTCTTTCACCTATGTCACAATCATTCGTGAAATTTCTGAAATTGGCACCATGATTTTCACTCTAAACATGCATCCACTTCCAAAATTTGTTAATTTAGAAACAAATTCACAGCCACGACGTGAAATATATCGAAATGGAGCATGGAAATTTCCTTAGAAAAGAAAATCGATGCAAGGGTCGTCTCTTATCGCTTGAGGTAAATATATCAGTGGTGATGGGCCGTGAAAGTGGTTATATTCACTACGTGGCACCAGTTTTCACCCTTTTCCATAAAATTTTCGCGAGAAAGCTCCTCCATCATCTTAGTGTTCCGCTTATGCAGAGACGCCGAAATTCCATCAAGAAGCCTCGTAAGTCCCCTAAAAGGTATGACACTTTTTACAGACTTGAACGAGATAAACGCGGTTCATACATTAGATTTGCAGTGATTGAGGATTACGCTCAATAAATCACTTTGACCGGATGTGTGAGAAGACGAGTGGCGGATTTCAAACTAAAACACAATTAGCACTAATGACAAAATATAGGCACAAATTGGAACATAGACACACTGGAAGTATAATCATTTGGGTTACTCTTTCGACGTCAATGCTCTTTTCGCCTTTTGACGCCACTGTTTGTAACATATCATTTCACAGCACTTAGCAACTTTGCTAACTAAAATGGCTTTAAATTTTTCCTGTTTGAGCCCATTTTCTGCATGTATGTACAAAGTTTGTTGTCTCAGGCGTAACTTTGTGGAATTTGCATAACATATTGAAATGTAACATTATTTAAATGATTTTAAATGATTACATTTCAATATATATGTACAAAGTGTTGAAAGCGATTGGCAAAAGGAAAATCACAGTAAAATCCTTCATTCTATGATAGGTATTGAGCTTTCGATTTTAAGACACCACTGCCTTTCAAGCCTTTCCTTCCACTCGTTCACGAATCAAAAGGAGATAAAAGAGAAGTTCATATTGATAATCCTGGCCAACTAGGAAGATGGGGGTGGGTGGAAGAAGTAGGGATATTTCTAGTGCGCAGAGTAAGCAAAAACGACCACAAAGAAATGACATAATTTTATCGGACAGAAAATACAAGGCGAGAGAAGAGTAGCGAAGAGGAGTGGAAGGGATGCACTAAGGAATTCCGGACCCGAACAGAGAAGAGAAAAAACAGTCCTAATGGAGTTTTGTCAAGTCATCGGATTTCTTTTAAGCCTGTGGGTTACGAAACCCACTACAAGACCCCAGGTTCAACCCGAAATAATCCCAGCGTCCATATATTCACAAAAATTTACATTGCAATCAACACAGATATTTTTATCTGAACACTGAATCCTGCAATCGTTTACAATCATAATTTTAGGTTTTTCGTAAAAAATTGAAAACAAATTGTTAACAAGAAAGTGTTATTTTAATGCGTTAGGTTCAATGTCACTCGGAGGACGGAGATCTCTGGGCTGCAGCCCCAAACGCCCATACCATAACTAAGTAAATAACTAACGTCTTTCTCCATTCACATTGCTCTCGGTCAGGAAAGTAGCTCGAACTACCCCGAAACCCCCTCCGAGACTACGACGACAAAACTCTGAGATGTCCGAGAGGGACGGAGAAAAAGGAGGCGACCACCACGGAGCCAGAACGCAGGAAAAGGGAGTGGGAGCAAAGGCAAGGGATGCGAACTGAATCGACAATTACCCCCCAGCACCCTTGACGGACAAGGAAAGAGACGGGCAGCAGGAGTCCAACGGAGTGAGAGAGATAGACGGAGCAAGGCCCGACCAAGGAGCTCTGAGATCAGAACAGTGAGGAAAAGTTTTAGAGAAAATAAAAACGCAACCGGGGAATATGGACTACGTGGACCCTATAGCTTCGAAGCCACAGGACAAAGTTATAGCCAGAGAAGGTACAGCCGACTAGCCAGTCGGACTAGCTGGCTGCACTCTTACGGCGAAGATAATGTCTCACAATCAAGTATGCACACACCAAGATACTGCGCATGCATTTTTTGTATACTCCAGCGGGAAGGAGGAAAATGTGAGACTTTGGCGAAAGGGAGGAAAAGAGAAAGGGATGGTCGGAGAGTAGGGAGGGAGGGACTTTATCACTCGCGTTTGGAAAAAGAAGAAAAAGTCGTATGAAATGCCAAGAGAGATTGTCAGGACAATGACACACATATGCTGTCACACCGCCACGCCTTCTGTTTTGGGCCAGGAAATGCATGACCAATAAAAACCTTCAACTACTTTGCCACTCAAGGAATTTGATATCGCACCTAGACGGAATTCCGTACACTCCGTAGCTGCTGGATCTCATGCCGAATTTTGCCGAGCACGATACATTTTTAAACGATTACCGATGTGAAGGAGACAATCCTAAGCCCTAATTAAGAAGTAAAGTTTGAAAATACTACAAAATACGGCGAACGGCCTAGGACCGAATTATAATTTAAATCTGAATCGAAAGGACGAGTACTTCATGGAAACCCCTTCCTTATTTAATTCTTGAGCTACATGATAAATGAATAACACTGAAATAAATATCAAAGTGACATATAATGTCTATTACCTTCTCGATGTAAGCATTTTACGGTAAATTAAGCATGAGAGAAAGGAAATTAAAGACAAATAGGCGTTGTGTGAAAGTTGATGCGATAAAATACTCAAATGTGAAGGCTTAAATGATAAGGTCACTGATATGGTTGTGGTATGAAGATCTTACATGTTTGGCATGCTCGAGGGTGCATTTGGAAGATGTGCAGTGGTACGAGAAATTTTATGGAGGAAGAGAATAAAAACTATAAAACGCGATATAAATTGTAAAGACCGACAGCGCTTATAACACTGAAAGGATAGTAACGGCTGGAAATAAATAACAAGATTACGCAAAAAAATCCTTTCAATAAGGTAAATACATTACAAGCACACTTTATTGATAGTTTTGTAATATGCACAAAATTTAATTTTCAAATAATTTTTACAAGAGCGCAACAACTTTTTACCCATACTACGAGTATTAGCATTCAACCTCGTCCGACATTTTTGTTTTTTTACCCCTTTTCACCTCTTTAAAGATTGGTAAGATACGCACAACCCCCCAGCCTATCTGAAGAATTCAATAATCAGTGTTATCGTTAACAACAAACTGTCACATTTTAAAGAAAAAAGAGTATTGAAGTCTTCTTCGGAGGTCAAGAATGAAGAAAAGCATTGCTTCACAATTACTGAAATAAATCAATAATACCAGACATCAATCTTATGTAAGATCTGACCTACATCTACATCTGACCTGATCTGACCCGCCATCCCCCTCCACACCGCGACAAAAGTCTCACGTATTTAAAGAGCAGGGCCAAATGTTCCCAAATAAGTCCAAAATATCAATCGATCAAAACACGTTCGTTCGTCTTGAAAGATAGGAAAAGTCGAGTAGAATGTCCGCGACACATCTTCCAAATAGTCTGAGATACCTATCTTCTCAAAGCGCATACTTTTAAAAAACACACATGATACTATTTTTATTTATTTATATAACATCACCATATTATCGTGAATTTATTTATGTTCTGTCATCTAAACGTTACCATATTTAATAGGAACTATGTTTTCATGAAATTTATTTCTTTTCCATTAAAACCTCATTTCAATGCCATTTTTCAATTACTCTAGAAATGCGTTTTCTCGAAGCAAATTTGTAAATTAAAATGGCCATAAACAGGATTTCAGGCCTACAAAAACACATGTAGCCTTTGGAATCGCCCACTAATGCCACCGCCGCCAGCTAACCTCTTCCACTACAGATTCTAGTACTGGCAAATTTCCATAAATTTAAAGCAGTTTTATGAGAGAATCAAGAGAATGGTTTGTCCTTTCTGACATACTATTACGCATTCCGTAAAGCTCATCCAGTACCTACATAAGTTCTGTAGCTCGGTAGTCGTCGGACAAATAAGCTGGCATATGCACAGATATAACCGAAAACCAAATTCAAAGACAACCAAACCGAAAGGTCATTTTCTTTTTTAGCGTCAAATTTAATCACAGGAACTCCTGAAAACAATCTATACGTGGAGAGAGTTTTAAACATTCAACTAGGTAGCAGAACAGCTTATCTTACAGGAGTGTACCCACTCAAATCTTCTGCTTGCTCAATTTTTATGCAGTTCAAAGCGAAAGGGAGAGCGCGGGGCAAGAAGGAGATAGCCCGACAGCGCATAAGAAGAGATGGAGACACAAAGAGGAAGGCATGTAGGGGATGTATTGGCGCCTTGAGAGAAAAACAACCACAGAGGAGAAGATTGCAGGAATATCAAAAGCGAAACACTGGGATGGAGCGGAGTGAGGGGGTCAGCGGAAGAACAGAAGAGAAAGAAACGAAGAGGAAAAAAAGCGATCGATTCAGACAAAGAATACAAGGAACAGGCGCGGGGAAGGGGCATGAGGAAGGAATGCGGAGGGTAAAGAAAAGGGTTGAGCAGGAAGGGAAGGTTTTTGAGATGGAGTGGGGGAGGCGCGAAACGCACGCATCCGCGGATTTATTGATGGGCTAGTCATGTGATTGATTGTGATGTATTTCCGCCGAAAATGGGGAGATTGAATGCGCAGGGAGGACGCCGCCAGTCAACACCCCAGAAACTTAGAAGAAAAATGTGCTGGGGAGTTGTAAAGAATTGTAGAGGGATGAGGCGCTAGGGGGAGGGGGGGTTGTCGACTGGGAGGAAATGGGAAAGCGAGCGAGCTGGGATTTGTGTGGGGGAGTTAAGGAGGGATACGAGAAGAGAACGAGGGGAGCCTTTTGAGGTCGAAGTTAGGGGCAAGGAAGAGAGAGGGGGCGAGAGATAAAAGAGAGGGGGGAGGAGTGGGAGAGAGGACAGAATGAGCCGGGGCTGCCGGAGAGATGGGAGATTCGCAAGTAATTTCGATGTGAGTGGAAAGGGGAGGATGAAACGAAAGGATACTGAGGAGGGAGGGAGGAGGAGAGGGAATAAGATTTGAACAACAAAGGAATGCACCATTCCCATTTTGAGTTTTTTTCGGATGCAAATGAAATTCGAAACGGAGAACATTTAATTAATATCATAGAAAAGGGAACTCTGCACGTGGGTATTGTAACATTAATAAAAAATGAAGCCAAGTGGTACGTCGTATAAAAGCAATTAACACTTAATCCGAATCCCATTAACATACATATAATTCCACCGAATTCACTCAGAATCGATTATCATTTCTCTTGCCCTTACAAGAAACTTTTTTCTTTTAATCCCTTTTTTGATTACAGTGCGGTAATTTGTTATTTCTTGAAAAATATTTCTAAAAATATAGTTATGCAATTTACTAACCTAAAAACTCGTGAAAACACGCAAAATCCTGATCCACATTGTACTGTTTGCTTTGGGTGTCTATATTGTGAGTGGTTCTCTTCACTTAAAAGCAAAAAACGGCCTAACTTCTTAACATTCCAAAGAGATAGGAACTAAATCACGATCGGTCGCAAGAAGATAGCATTTAATTCTCGATTAAACACGGGTAGGAAGAACGGGTATAGGATTGTCTGCTGATTTTGACAAAATGACTGAAAAGCGATTTGCCCATATTGTCAAAGAAGCACCATTGCTCCAAACCTTCCACCAATTTTCCTCCACCCTTTACCAAGCCTTTCCTGTCCCATTCGGGGATTCGTTTTCAGTTAGAAATCCGAAGACTCCACGCAGCTCCCATTATTATCCTCTATCAGGTTTTTACTTGTACTGCTCATTTTAATGATGTTCTCATAATCATTGTTTGAAAATCATTGCTCATTTTAAAATGTTCGCGTACAGTCCAATTAGGTTCCCATTTTAATCGCTGTGAAGGAAGGTTGAAATAATTCATTGCAATAAAACTATCAAATAAACACGCAATTTTGTCGGTGTTTTTTATAATGGAAATTAAATCAGATAGTGATGCATGATACGCTATCCGATATAAAATAATGCACACCAAAACAAGAACGGAGGACAAATCGCTTGCAGTTATTAAGTAAAATAAATGGAAAATGCCACTAAATGCAAGCCGGCAGACTCCCGATAAGCGGGATTAGCGATTTTGTCCAAGATTAACGGCTGGCACTTAGCGTGGACCTTCCTTATGCATGTGGTGTGAGCCACATTGGCCACCATACACCACATGCAACAACAGCACTAGGCCATCTACCAAAACGTAATGCATGTGCGTTCACTTTGAGAATGGCTTAAATTTTGAAATAAAATACCGTGTCATCCCCTCAACATATCCTAAAATGCCCCTTAAGCTGAGGAAGAAAAGCAAGAGGCGAATATGAGTCAATATCACAGCGCTGGAAATTCCCCAATCGTTCGAAGAATAGCATCATGTGGTCAATGTCATTTCCCAACCAAGATTGGCGTCACATTTGAGCATCGTCATCAATCGATTATAATTCTTTATGGCGGCTCAGCAAGTGATTCTATTACTTTTAATTTCTCTCGTCAAATGATTCGGTCTGAAATAAAAGGATATGAAGTTTCGTCTATTACATGCTTTGGTAACGTGTATTGCCAGCATTTTTATTACGTTTACTAATGAGAAATTTTTTAGCGTTTCAATTCTACCCTACGTTTTAAGTCTTTAACCAAAACGCAGTGATTTAGAGCATGGCATTGATCCCTTGTTTGTGGAGTGCATTCATTCTCGCCATGCCTTCATAAATCTAAGAGAATTTGAAGAAAACCGAGGAGTGCTGAAAATGACTAGGGAAATCAAGCACTGATGTTTCTTTAAGTTCATGTACAGGTGCGTATACATTGTTGAGCCTTCTGGCGAAATTCTATTCTGTGTAAACGCAAAAGTTATTTGATTCTTCCTTGTTTGTTACAACGGGATTCCACAAAGTATTAGCCTCGGCTACCTCGGCTATAAGATTATATCAAACAATTTATAAGCAAAATTTGGCCATTTACAAAAGGAAGGAAAAAGAAAGTAAAAAAATCATACACAGCTTTAACTCTAAAAATGTTTTATGAGGTGTCACTATTGGATTTATAATAATCCTTTTCTTAGAATATCAAGAATGAGTCTGCTACAGAAGAGTATACTACCACTTCCGGAGTTTTTTTGAATTTCCAATTGATCTAGCTTTGCTCGAAATTCAAAGAAATAAAAAGAACCAATAAGCTCAGTCGAATTTAGCAACGACCATCACATGGTCCTCTCCAGACCAGGCACATTCTCGGTAAAATATCTTTTTGCTCGGCGAACAATAAGAGATACATCTCAGATGGTCTGCAAAAGCGCTTTGTCATATAAAGAAGGTTAACTGATCTGGATGAAATCCGATTTTGATTTTAAAAAACAGGAAAGCTTGAGATCGATTCACAACAACAAAAAATATTTCCAACGGGACTACCAAATGTGCACTTCAGATCTGCCAGCAAAGTTGCCAAATTTAATCCCCGAAAAACTTATGCATAATAAATGTATATCACGCCTGTGCTGTGTAGAACTACATTTTTCCGTGTCATTCAAGAAAAAAAGCTTGTTGGCAAATAATAACGGCAATTAGTGGGAGAAATAAATGAGGATAAGTAAACACGAAACAAGAATTGGAAAGCGACATCGTATGAACAAGAAAGTGAAAAAATAAAGGGAGCTATGAGATATGACTATAAAGTGCAGCTTAAGTTATCAAATCACAGCTGTTCAAATATTTTTTCAATAAATATAGGTAAGCAGGGCTAGGTATATGCATGTTGAAGGTAAAACTTAATCAAGATTATGACAGGTAAAAAGATGGATAATTTAACCGCAAGATATACGAATGATTATTTCACATTTATAGCATGTGTACAAGTATATCATACTTGTACACATGCTATAAATGCATTTCGCACAATAAAAAAATTGTTATATGTACTCTAGCTATTACAGAGAGATAATTATCACTACCATTTATCAAATAAAATATGAACATCGTTTATTTTCATTAGTAAGTTCAAAGTTTGATTGCACAACATTTTCTTTGGCTGAAGCACCAATACCTCACTATTAGTTGGGAACCCAAGAAAAGACTTTTACTTACCCCGCATATCAAATAGTCTCATTAATAAATACCACAATTTGCGGTCATAAAAATAAATACATTATCTCCTTTGTTAAATAGTGCTTAAAAACGCTATCGCTCCTTAATTATTTGACCTAAAACGCTCATAAAACAAAATTTAGAGACGCTATTGCCAACATATATATTAATTTTAGGCAATTTCGTTGCGAAAAGAACGATTATTAGTAATAGCATAACGACTTAGGGTAGGTTTTTGATGGTACTTGAGTGTACACATTACTGTACTCGTAAGCCCAAACTAAAATGACACAAAATATAGGTTCAGACACAATGCTAGAAACGGCAATAACTCCTTCTTTAGCTGTGCATACTTCCAACCTCCCTCTATTCCATCCAAAATGGCCATTCTCTTCCTCCCTCAACTCTGCTTTCCAAGAATTCCAATTCCGTCTATTCCGTGTATTGCAGTCTTCAGCATCCCATTGCATCCCAGTACCACTTGCAGCCACTTACCCCGCATTCTTCGAATTTCTCACAAACAGCCATGTCTCTTCCCCTACCATTCCTAGGACTTAACGTTTGTTTTCCTTTCCGTCTATTTTATTTTCTCCATTCCTCTTCACGCTCACATGTCAAAATCCTCCATCTACGCTTAACCCCTACCCTCAATGACCATTTTTCAAAAACATACACCAATAAACCCAAATCATTTTTTTTACTAGTCATTTCATTACACCTTAACTTATTGCGCCTTTCACTAACTCCTGCATCTTTGTAAACCCTTCTTTACCTTTCGCAATCTTTCTTTTAATGTCTACACAACCCTGCTCACCCTCATCGATAACACTTCCTAAATAAGTGAACTGTACTAATTGTTATATTTTATGTTCTCCAACTACAATATTTATCTTATCCTTCCTGTTTCTTGAGAATCTCATTACCTTCGTTTGTTATGATTAATACAATCCTTCAACAAATTACAATTCTTAAAATAACGATTAACAACTTAAAGGCACACTGAAATCTGTAACTATTGAAGTAATACACAATAAAAGTAAAGACACAATACAGCTTGTATATTGTTTAGAAAATATTACCTAATTCCATTAGGTAAAAAAATTACAGAATCATAAATTCAAAAGAAATTAAAATGTAATTTGGTACTTTTAAAAGACAAATAATGCTAATTAGGCAATAAAATAAAAAAGTCCGGCCTTAATATCTATATACTAAGTCGTTAGCACAAGAAAAGGTATCCTAGAATTCCTCAGACTTGAAACATGAGCTAATGAGCTTCATATATATCAATCTAAACCGAACAATATGAAGCTTAAAAAATTTTAATGTGTTGATAAATGTAATCACAACACATGGCTATCGCTATTACGTCACCGATCTGGTTATGTTCCACTGTTAAGTTTAACAGCTTGACTTTTGCCATGAGAGAGCAGACTGTGCAGATTCAATCGCTTACGATGAACTAAAATCTTTTCTAATGCACTTCTTCTCCAAAGGAGATACGTTTATACCCACATACATACAGGTAAAAATGATACTCGGCGGTGGTATCCATTCTAAGAAAATAACTCGAGAATAAAGCAGAACTTGAGGAGCTGAATGCTGAAGGCGGTCTTTTAAGGCGGCAAGTTAAATATTCAAAGCAAAAGAAGATAGGGTTAAGGGTACGCAGAGGAGACAGGCAAAGGTGTGAACGGAGTGAAACGTTTGGGACCCTAGAGCGGTCTGGGTGCAAGGGGAAAGAACAAAGATGGTGAGTTGGGGGTTGGTTCAACACGGGCAATTAGGGAGGAATGGGAAGCCTTGGAACAAGTTAAAGGGACAATAGAAGGAGTACACTATTACAAGTATCAATTACATTCCTTTAGCGATTGTGTGAGCCCCTAATGGAAGAACGTAAGGTAAATTCAGGACAAAGGAGTCAAATCGATGTAAACAGTGAGAGTTTTTCCCATATGAGTGCATTTAAAACTGTTTTCGTCAACAAAAAACACAACGCGGATTTCCGGTTCGAAAAAGTTGGATAACAACGGATTCGTTCTGTAGCCGACTACATTTCTAAAAACTGGATAACACTCGTCAATAAAAGTATTGAAAATCTTTTCTCGATACGACACAGAAAATCCTGCTACAATCAAATCTCTAATCCTAGCATGAAATCCAAAATATCTACCGCAAATCTACATTTTAAATAGTTATACGTTTTTCCACTCATACTTTGGCAGCTAGTATTATGAGTGAAAATACATTTTTTTAAAGTTAAGCACACACAAAAGTTCATTGACTGCCCAAGCGGGCAAGTATAAACCGTTCCGGTGAGTGAAGTCCCTCAAGGCACTGTACAACTACCAAAAAGTTCAGAATGCCCATTTGAAGTAACGACTATTATCACTGGAATATAAGGTTCTGGCGAACAAATGAAATAAAAAGAGAGAATAAAATTAACTTTTCAAAGTGAAGTATTTTCGATTTAAATTAGAAATCAGTTGACAGGCAAAGAGAAAACCGGGAATCAAAATGTAGAAATATTTTATAATTAAATATGTTTCCAGTTAACACTTGTAACCAAATGGCAGCGGAATACAAGCAGTTCACCAATATATATACCATAATTAATACTATTTCTATCAAAAATAATATATTTTCATGAAAATTATGAGGTGTAAGCAATTAATAACGAGAGAGCTCTTTGGAAAAACTACTTCTCACAAATATAAAAACTTGGCTTTGACCATCTCCATGTCTATCAAAAGTGCATTGAAATTTTTTACGCAATTCGTAAGACATTATCCTTTTTAGGTGCACAGTTAAAGAATTGACTATTTTCTCACCGAGTTCAATATTACAATATTTAACTCCAATTTCCAAATACTTTAAAATACCCTCCGTCGACCTATTTCATATATTCGTATTGAATCAAGTTTCAATAGCTTCTTAGCTCAACAAAGTCAATATTATCCCGTGTTTCATCACGCTTAGTTACACCATCGTCCTTAACTTAAACTAATAATTGATTTTAAATTGTCATTATTAACAGCATGTGTCTCGAATATAACTTCAAACTCGTTGTTACACTGAGTACTTAATAAAATCACTTCTACGAATAAAACTAAACTTTTAAAACACTTTCCTCGGAATCAATTATTAACAATCTTTTCCTAGAATACAGTAACCTTTATTTAGCTTCTTACCTCCCAAAGGGAAAAAAATGAAAGAAGAACCTAGTCAGCAAATCGTAGAAAATCGAAAGCATTGCAGAAGTCTGTTTCCGTCCCATTTTGAAAGGACAGCGAACAACGAGATGGAATTTCCGAAATATCGGTATCGGTAGCGAATGAGTTCCTGCTTCCTCTCCAATTCACCTCTCAAAGAAATGTTCCTTGGCGTCTACGACCCGATTAAAATGAGAGAATTGCAGAAGGACTTTGAAATTTCCATTTGATTAATGAGTACGAACAAATTGGCATTTCGGAAAATGTAAGGGAAATTAAAGGCCTTCTATCAAAGCGGGAAACTCGCGGGGGGAGTTATTTTGCCATTTCAAGGAATTCGATTTCTGAAGAGGTATACTGAGGATGAGCGCCTTCTGGGTCTCTAAAGGGTGGGTGGAACTTCACCACCAGCCACGATGAGGTGGTAAAAGGGGGGTGAAGAGTGAGGCGAGCATTTATTTCACACCGGAAAATGTAGTTTCACTCTTATTTCACTGGGGTATCGCAGAATAATTACGCATCACCTTTTCTATGCCAGGTCCTCCTTGGGTGTTTTGAACTGTTCCTCTGCCTTGTGAAAAGGTTGATTCTGGCGTTAATAGCAAATCAACTTTTCATTCAGTGAATTTACCTTAGCAAATTCCGAAGCAATTATGGCGTTTACGGCAATTTATATCTCCACCGTGCCAATATAAAACGACAATTATTTTTCTAAAACTACCAGGAGTAATATATCTCGAGCTAATCTCAAAACTAAGATGATATCTCACAACGAAAGAAACGTAAAAATATATCAACGACAGAGGCGAATGAAGTCCTGGGTCAAATATTAGTCATGGACTTTTTCCCCGTTATAATGCCAGAAATGAATGCGATGTAGCAGCAATACAGTTACAAAACTCCTTTCGAATAAGAATAAGATGTTTAGTGCCATTTTGGTTAATTTTGAAAATAATCACTTACATGGCGATTCCCAGGAGCGCAAAAATATTTATCAATTTCTATTGTAAAAAACCTTGAGCATCTGATTAATCTCTTCTTGGCTTATATTACGCTTCTATCTAGTTCGTACTAGGCTGAAAGTTACAAAATATACAGATACCAACATATTTTCATGTGCCTTCATGATGGGGGAGGAAATTACTTTACTAATGGAGTTCGAACTTCCTTTCAAGTGTCAACAATAATTTGAGGCTCACAAAATGCCTACGTATTATGAAAACCTTGGGCAAAAATGGTCTACTTTGCTTTTCATTTACCAAATATTACATCAATAATCTTCAATGCACAGAAAAACTAATTTCTACCTCCAACATAATAAAGAAAATTTGTAATTAAGGTAATATATCTTGAACATGTTTTTCCATTATTATTATTTTCATCGTTATTTTATTTTTTATCTTTATTTGTAAAAAAAATGCCTTTATTTGATCGTTATTTTATTTCGTATTGGTAATCAATTTTAATTTAAAGATGAATTGAGCCGTCCTTTGCGGCGTTCACCTGAGCATAAACAGCATAATTTCATTGTCAATCAAATATTTAGTAATCACTTCCTTCAAAAATGAATTTCCACGAGTTGATAATTTTCTATCCTATCGAAGAATAAAAATATATTTAAATTTTAAATTTTCATCGGAAGACTGTCATAATCCAACCTTGGCAAAAGTCTTTTAGATCAGTTCCTATTTCAAATTTATTCACCATCTGAGGGATCCCAAGAGAGAAGACATTTTATTCGTCAGCTAGCTTCGCGTTAAGCGTATTAGCCAGAATTGGAAACGAGCAATATCTACGCCTTAATTCTCCATTCAATTAGAGATTTATCGCAAACGAAGTGTAAACCATTGGAAAAGGAAGGAAAAGGGATATGATCGATTCTATGATGGACGCTTTTCCTCTCGTTTGATTCCTTGTATCCATCTTCGGCCTTCCCAAATCATTCTCCTCCCAGATTTAATCCCATCCTCCTTAATAAATACCAACTAAGTTCTGCGTCTTATGTCAAATCAGCTGACTACACCACGCACGATTGTGATGATTGCATTTTTTCCGCTACGTTTTCCATTTGCTCACCCAAGAGTGAGGGCTAACCGTGATTGATTTTGCCAACTCGGGTACCATTTTATAAAAGAAATAAACTAAACTTCTTAATAGCATTGGGAGACAGAACAACTAATTCAATCAGTCGACGAAAATAAATCCACGATAGTGAATCACATGCTAACATCATTATAGCTCACAGTAGAAGTAACTCGAAGATGCTGATGAACTTTCAACATTTGTAAAAAAATTCAAATGACTTCTTTCAACATTTACATTCCAAAGATATAATGTTATTATTTTAAAATAATATATCATAAAGCTTGAGAAACAACAATTGTCGAATCATATGCAATAAAATATTAATCATGAAAAACTTGATACTACAGGTATATTTATAAAACCACAGTTATCAACTTGAAGATTGGTTTGATAGGTGATGGTTGAACTCGCCTAGTACAGCTTGCTAAAGGCAAGTGAAATTCACACATCAGCGTAATAAGGGGGGCCAGTTCCTTTCCCTGTGCCGACTACAGTTTCCCAGTAAGATCTGGTACCCGAAAACTCACACTGCATGGGTGATGCTCAGGATACTCAAAAGTATCCCCGGGAATCAAACTCGGGCCCATCAGTAGTCCAACGCACTACCCTCTGGAGTACTACGTCTCGTTATTGCAGAATAAGAATGATGTAATAAGTATTGTTCGTTGATATATTTTTGAATATCGACAATTAATTGCGTCGACTAAATCTTTCTCGCTTTAATTTAACGCATATTCACTTTTTATCATTATCATCTGAATGATGTAATAAGATGATATGCAACCAGTATTGTTCGTTAATATATTTTTGAATGTCGACCATGATCGCGTCGACTAAATATTTCTCGCTTTAATTTAACGCATATTCACTTTTTATCATTATCACCTATCTATCAACATTTAATTCATTTCAACGCAATTAAAAAAAAGAAACAAAGTTTTCTTATTTCATAGCGAGAATCGCATGGCACAAAGCTTGTACTTCTAGAGGACTTGTAAATCGCAATTTCATTGCTGTAAATCACAAAATTCTGAGCAATTGCAAAAATATTACGGCAATCCGTTCCTCTCTCCCCACGTATTAATTTTCTTCCGCTCCTTTCCCTCTCATAGCCCTTTCATTACCATCGACCCCTGTCCCACTCCCCTGTAATCACGTCTCACCCTCTTCATTTCCCTTACCCCTTCTTCCCCTCACCCCTCTACCGCGGCTGCTCTGCCTCGCTCTTAATACCCTCCCACCGCCAATTTCCCGTCACTTTCCCTTTTCCCGTCAACTCCCCTTCCCGCATCAACCCGACCTCCGCCCCATCACGCCCCCCACACCCTCACCAACGGCTTCCAACTTTTCCCACAGCTTCCTTCCTTCCACCTCCACGCCCCCTCTGCAGCGGCAGGGGGCGAGAGAGGGAGGGAGTGAGGAATGGCTAAATGGCTGGGCTACATATATCGGCAAGGGAAGTGATCCAAATCGCGCTTGCAGACGCGGGATGAAGCCGGGGAAGCGCGAATGTCGAGTGTTAATGTACTCTCTCCATCGCCCTTCAACTACCCTCTATTCTGTTCAACCTTCTCGATTCTCATCTTGATTGCACGTTGCTACCGCCAGCGGACACTTTTCATACGCCTGAAGGAAGTTATCATCGTCTCGGTCTCTTAGAAGGCCTTAGAAGTAAGATATCAAAGAACTTTCCAAGCAAAGTTACGCTTCTTTGGTATTCACTAGAAATAATTTCGATAGAAGTTGGTTCTAGAAAGTGCAAAATAGAATATATTGTGCCTGGCAATTTTATTTGAAAAGGTCGTAAAATCATCTACATGCATGTAAGCCCTATGCATAAATGTATATGCTTTATTAAAACTAAGTAGGAACCGATTATGCGTGCGGAAAAGCGTTCTTGCCTGGAAAAATTACTTCCTATTGGAAATTACTATCAATTCTAAGAATACTTTTCCTATGAACCACCCTCCTATAAAACTCAAATCGAGTTTTGTCTACGTATAATGAGATGTTGTCACCTATACTTCACACACTACGCTGGCGTTATACCATGAAATTAAATGTTTGCACAATAAACTATGCGAGTGAAAAAATTTACGACCCCCCTCTATTGAACAATCACATAATAAGTAAACTTCACATTATGTTAAAAGTCTTCCCACGCAATCATTTTCACAAAAAATATTCTTTTCAGTTAACGATCTAAACAAAACTTAAATCATAGTCAGGCCTCCATAGTCATCCTACCATCCATTTTCAAAATTGATTAAAAGGATGAGATGTCGTTTTCACTGGAGTTTGCTTAGTCCATATGACTTAGTGCATTAAATGCTTTCTCAAACCAACCTTGGAGTGTATGGCTTTGGTTTTGGATGCACTTTTTCACGCTGAGGAAGAATGCTTGTTCTAATCAACTAATGATCGTTGTATTTTTCCCATTTGCAGAGAGCATCCCAGTCCAGCTTACAGCTTCAACTGGCGCCATCATTAGAACACCAAACTGCTGCAATGCTATCGATTCTTGAAAGATACAAATGGCACCAATTCTCCATAGTGACCAGCCAAATAGCGGGGCATGACGACTTCGTTCAAGCCGTTAGGGAAAGAATTCTCGACATGCAGGATGTTTTCAAGTAAGTAGTAAATAACCATAAGGTGTTATCTACACCATTTAATTTTTCTCCGCTTTCAAGCGACTCTCTTGATAAAAGGAAAAACTTGTCATCGCCATATGGCATATCTTCACCTTATCTTAGACGTTTAACATGAATGGTGGCCAATGATGGCCACAAATAATCAAAAGCAAATTACGAAATTATAAAATGTTAAGTCGACTTAAATCAATAGCAATTTAAATACAGCTAGCGTCATAATTCGATGACATTTGGCTGTTGTTACTTGTAGTAAACACGCGGTGTTTAATGTTTTTGCCAGGCTGCCTCAGTTAAACTAACTACTTTTTACTCCAGCTTTTAATTACTAGAGATCTGAATGCATGTTTATATATTTCATTTATACTCTTCCTTTTCAATATTTCACTCATCAGAACACTTCTTAACGTATGGATTGGACTAAAAGTAAGCAATGTGATCCATAGCTTATCTAAAAGCCTACCCGCGCCCCCAACGATTTGTAGATAGTAATGAGAAAAGTCAACCAGAATGTATAAGGGTGTTAGAAATTGTTGCAACTTATCTCCAATACTTTCTAAGTTAATAAAGAAAAAAGAATTAGAAATTGTTGCAACTTATCTCCAATACTTTCTAAGTTAATAAAGAAAAAAGAATTGAGTAATATAAACACAGATGAACAAAATAAGTTAATAATAAATAATAAATGGACAGCATCAAAGCACTAAGATTTGCTGATGATATTGATTTTTTTAAGATAAGAGAAATTATTAGACCATATATACGATAAGAGATAGAATCAAACAGAGCCAAATAAACAGAAGAATTGAAGAAGTAAAATCAAATAATATGGAAAAATTATAGCAAATGCAAGGTATAATTTACCTCAAGCAATAACTGCTTTCAAAAATAAAAACAGAAATGACCATGTAAAAACATTAGCATAGAAACAAGGGAGAAATTTTAAAAATCTTCATATGGGGTACAGCCTTGAAAGGAACAGGGGCTAATGGTGAAAGAGAAAAGAAAACAATAGATGTCTTTGGAATGTGGTGCTGAAAAAAAAAATAAAGCAGCTATGAAATGCTGTAAGAACAAAGAAGGGGGGATTTTTAATTGTATTGAGAGAAACAACGAGGTAATTGTCATCTAAGCTGGAGGAAAAAGGGGAAGAAAGAGGAAAAGAGGTAGACCAAGGACAGAATACATCATAGTGATAACGATGAATGTCATCGAACAACTTTTCAAGGAAATGTAAAGACTAACAATTGACAGGCGAGAACTGTACTGCAGAATCATCACGGTCAGCCAATCAAGATTGACGACAAGAAGAATTTTCAAATCCTAGTGGATATTGCTTAAATATTCGTAAGTAAACAGCCGATCCGCTGTTAAATGGACAAATTCGAAACCTTGTTCTGATAATTATTTTTTATACGGTCGAGAATATCTTTGTAAGGAAGAAATTTAAGTCTCTCTGGCGAGCCACATGCCAGGCTGCCACTCAAACCTTCCACATTGTTTTCCAGGTTTACGATTCTTAACGCAGTACTCGTCACTAAGCCGTCGGATCTCTCCGAGCTGGTGAACTCTGAGTCACGGGTCGTCTTGCTCTACTGCACTCGAGATGAGGCCCTTAGGATATTGGCCGCAGCTGCCGACTACAAGATAACCGGAGAGAACTACGTCTGGGTTGCTGCACAAAGTGTGATTGAGAACAGGCAACCTTTATCACAGTTTCCGGTCGGAATGCTGGGTGAGTTTGACAAAATGAACGTTTCCCTTCCCATTCTTTCTTTTCTTAGTTCAAGTCCAGATGTACGCCGCTTTTCCTTCACTACCCCTGATCTTCTCAGCCCTATAGAGCAGTTAAGCCAATATAATTTCTAGTAAATATGCATTTTACATACCCAATACTTAATTTGAAGCTTAAAGAGCCTTTGGCATTCAACTCGATCACAGTTGTCAAAGGATTTACAGTAATATTGAAATTTAAGATTTACAGGCCTGTATACTGTCAATAGTATGTCCATAAAATATTCAAGTCCTAATAATAAGACGATTTCAACCGAACGCCATTGAAGCGTGTAGAGGTTTTGATCAAATTGACGGGTTCTTACATCCAATACAACAGAACTATATTAATAGAATAGTTTATAATGGGCAATACTTTGACTAGAACCAAATTAAGAAAATAAGGTGATTTCTGTAAATGTCATTCATTGCGGTGAATCAATAAAAATTTTGTTTCTACAATTTCTGTAAAAATGAGCCACACAAACCGTTTCAAAATATCCGAAAATATTATTAAAATAAATGAGGTCCCTTAGACAACGACGATATTCCTTATCAGGGTCACAATTAAGAAAGATCTTCAGCCACCAGGGAAATATTAAGTAAATAAAAAAAATGGTAAATGTTGACCATATTGACGTGAAAGAAGACATGTATCTCTAATTATAATACTAACATATCCATTAAATTTCCTCCCCCAGGAGTCCATTTCGACACAAGCATGACCAGTCTTGTGAATGAAATAGCAACGGCAGTTAAAGTGTATGCTTATGGCGTCGAGGATTTCGTCAACGATCCCCGCAATGAGAAACTATCGCTCAACACTCAGCTATCCTGCGAAGGTGCTGGCGACTCAAGATGGAAAGTCGGTGACAGATTCTTCAAGTAAGCATAGTTGTTGTTAGTCGATCGAAAGATGTGCGATATATCCACAAGCTAAATTCTTCGCAAAAGGTCCACAAAAATTACTTCCTGATTACATAATTATACTCTAGACTTTATTTTTATTTAGCAAATACATTTTACTTTCGTAAAACTAAGTAAAATGTAACGTGTAATCTAGGCCTTTTATATTTATAAAAATTTCATAGTAAAGCACAGATAAAAACGTATATTTGGATTCATATATAAAACCAAGATACCATCATAAAAATTCTTCAAGCTTTAACTAAAGAAATTTTTCAAGTTTTTTTCAAACTTTTTTAAAGTTTTTAACTTTGAAATTTTCGTTGAACTACCTATTGCCAGTGCAGTAATTATATGCCCTCGCGTATTTTTGTTCAAATCGACAGAACCCGAGAGTCAGAGTTAAAGTTAACCACATCTCCAGTGAGATAATTACATTCCGAGTCTTTCTCCCGTAGATCGTATATTTACTGACGCTTAAAAGTGACCACACCATAATACTAATGTGATGAGAATGCATCACAAGAAATAATTTCGCTGCAAATATACGCCGGAATCAACTAAGGAATCTCCCCTTGCAAACCCAAGCCTCTCTCTCCCACCCGTAAAAGAATTTTAATTTTCACCCCAGCACAAATAAATGCTATGATATTTACAAAGGTAATACAATTCAGATACAGACATATTTTCCAATATCAACTCAATGAACAATCACTATTTTACGTCCTGCATGCCTTAATAAGTAACACTTTCAAACAAAAGATTGTAAAATTAAACAAGGAAAATTTTGAAAACTGTGCAGTAACGTTATTTATGATAAGGCCATGTAAATAATACTAACGTGTACTCAGACTATTTTTGGGGAATACTTTGGTAACACAAAGCAATAACCCAAAGGGGAAGCGCGACAAGTGGTTCGAAAAAACTGTTTTTCGACGATTCACTACCGATGTAGTCATTTATATGTATCGGGAAAAATTTATATAAGACGCAGAATAGAACAAACTGATAGGAGATGAGATTCATTTTGAAATTGACTTTAGGGTTCTTTCGTTACAAAGGACCAAACTTGCAATTCCTGCGCTGACAAAAGTAATTTCACATTTAATATTATTATTATTATTCTCGAAATGTGAGTGTATTAGAAACCACGTCACATGTTCACGATTCACATAATAGATAATCTTTAATGCATTTGGATGAAACGCATTCAATTCTATTTTCTAGAGTGAAAAAAATACCATATCCCCTCTAAGTCTCTCAACTTTATTTCAAAGAGAATTCCAAATGAGGGCGAATGTAAGAGAAACCTAATCGCCGGGAACGTTGCCGGAAGACTATTTGGGGAAGCGTGACTGGACTCTAAAGGGCCTAAATAATTCGGATAAATTGCATGGCAGACTCTCTACAGATGTCTTAAATGTAGACCGTGCATCTAAGTAGGTTAACAAAAGTACAGAAGTCACGTCTTGGATAAGTTGGAACAAGCCCAACTTTTTCTTCAAGATGCGACTTTTGCCGAAGAAGGATCTGCGGCGCCTTTAGGAAAAAATCATTTTCATCTACTCTCTCATCTCTGGGTAAAAATTATTCTCACCATACTTATTTATTTTAATTGATATCATAACCTCATGCATTTTAGCAAATTACACATGCACAGATTTCGGCTTAATTAGTTTGAAGTTATTTATGTTTCATGTATATTTATGGCTAGGTAATACTTGAAGTATACAACCATAGTCTCTAGTCGTGGGTCTCGCAACGATTTTTTCTCTAAATAATGTTTTCGAGATAACCCGCTGAGTGCTGAGCATTTTTCATGAGTCGACGTTCGGTTATTCGTTGACTATTAAAAAACGTCGTCGGGATCTGAAAACGTTCCCAGTAGGAAGATATTGCCATCCATTCTAATTTTTAATATGCACTAACAGTATTCGCTCAAATGTTTTCGCAAAATTTTTGCTGACCACGGCCTTTGCCGTTGAAAAAGTGAATGATTTAAATAATGTGCATAGTTGAATTTCATTGCTTAATTTATTAATACTAAAAATTACTCAGTGACTCCTCCTTAGTCTCTGTAATAAATACGTCATTTGTTTGTGAAACAGATAAACTCTTTGTGTCCAAGTATAGTCACTAAGAATATTTTATGGTCTAAAGAATTAATATTAATGAATATCATAGAAATCTTTTATTTATCTTATTTCTTTTTCGCGTAGCGTTGCTCTATGCATGAATTATTTTACATGAGATATGTCAACAATTCGTTGCAATTATTACCAAATTATTCCGTGGTTAACAGTAATCTGGTCATTTCGATGAACGCGTTTCAAATACACATTCGGATCTAACAAAGAACTCAGTAGACTCGGTAGACAAGCAATGAAAATACTCATCTATTACTGGAATATTACATTCTTTTTTGATAACTGTAATTAAATCGGTAAATCATGTTGACTTCCCTAAGGTTAAAAACAATTATAACTGTTTAAAATAATAAGTATTGAACTATGCTCATTTTATTTTAAAGATATCTACGAAATGTAAGTGTTGAAGGTGATCCTGGGAAACCTAACACCGAATTTACTGCTGATGGAGTTCTCAAAGCTGCCGAACTGAAGATCATGAACCTAAGGCCGGGAGTGAGCAAACAATTAATATGGGAAGAGGTGAGTGCTAAAACTAAGCCTAAAACTCAGGACTCATTTTTTAAGTTTACAAAGCGCAGATAGCTCCTTGATTTTTCAAATGCTCGCATATGCATATTGGTATTAGGGCCACTTAATATTTTCTGGAAGTTCACTGGCACTTTTTCATAAATGGCAAGTTTCATAAATGTCATAGACCAATTTTTACAATCTGTTAGGCGACTTCGATGTAGCTTGTTTTTATTACCGTTAACCAAGCGAACAATTTTACATTGATCCCATATCATCACAACTATGAAAACTGCTTGTGACATTTGATTTTAGTGATGACGGTTACGCTGAAACTCGCCTATCGTATAATTCTTATTACGCATCTAAGGAGAATTATTAGTTAGCTAAGTGCAATAAGACATTGCTGCAAGCTATTTAGACTTACTAAACATCTCTTATCCATTCTAACTGTACAGACTAAAAACCTTATTCAACTGACGTAACTTTTTCCAGGAAGTTTAACATGCAACTCTTTTCCCATACCTAGTTTTCAGTGGAGGAAAAAAATATTTTCCCAGCACTTTAGCATTTTAAAAATGTCAGCAGTCTTCCTAGACGAGGAAGCCTGTTTACCATCATTTTGTAATAAATAAAAAATAAACACACTACTTTAATTTTCCATGAGAATTGAAAGGTAATTAATTATTTAATTCATATTGCCTTAACCCTGAAAACTCTTGTTGAAAAAGGAGTTATTGAGGTCCAATATGGGACTAAAAGAAGCTAATACTTACGTAAACCAGCTATTCACAGACTAAAATAGATCATTACATTGAAAAAAATTAAATATCACTCTCTCTTCTGCGTTTAAGCTACACGTGTTTGACGTCAACAACCGTGAAACGATGCGCATCGACTGATTACAATCGCCATTTCTTGAGCAATCTCAAGATGAATGATTTTATATTACCTAAGATTGCTATGCAAGTAAAATCAACCATCACATTTCTCCTCAAGGGAACCTTCATTTGCATGGCTGATTGGAAATATTCCCACTTAAATAAGGATACCAAAGATATTAAATGATTTCCGACTAAAAACAGCAAAATTGGAATATGTAAGACGTAACCTTTGAAAAATGTTCATTCAAAAACAAGATTCTTGCTCCAAAAATGTCTTAATTGTTTAGATATTTGCACATTTGTCAGAACACACAAAACGAAGTCTACGTTTTACATTATACTTTACGATGCCACTAAATAGCTAGCAGGCATGTCCGTTGCAACAGTTCTACGGAGACTCAAAAAACTTGCGGCAATAGATTACCATTGATTCAGCGCAAATAAAACTGTTCATCGAATAAGATTTGAAATACTATATATTTTGCTCTTAAAGAATTAGAACAGCAGGACACTCAACTTCCGAAAAAAGTCATTTAAATAACAGCGATGCCGCCATCACCCATTCAGGGGCTAATTTTGAGCATGACTCATTGCGAAGGGCACTCAAATAGGGTAATTATTCAACATAAGACTTTGAAGCTAAGGAACAATATAGCGCCCAAACGCTTCCTCCGGTCTTTAATGAATTAGACTTCATTTTGGCTCGTCTTGATGCACCTCGTAAATCTAAACTGCTCCGAGCGACGTAAAACTATCGCAGCCAAATTGACTCTCAGCCAATCTGGGCCAACATAATAAAATTATCCCTTTCCCTAGTTCTCTGCGCACGAGACTTCCCACACATTGTCGAAAATGATTGCATCTACCTGCTTAGGTATCATATTACTTTCTTTCACTTGTATCCTGGAGGATTAAATATTGAGTAATTTATCTCGTAAAATCATTGAGGAGGAGGAATCGAGAGCGGCAGAATCATGAAGATGAGAAGAGGACGGACTATGTGTGAGACTTTAAGAAGTTCACTATTTCTTGTGTTTTTGTTTCTCAGAACAGTCTTCTAACTATTTTCATAGAATGATGATTCCGTGGGAGTTAGACACAAAATATTTGGTGGCTTTTCAAACAGCCACAAACAAATAAACGTATTTTTTTAACTTTGAATAAGTAATCATCATCACAGGTTAAAAATCTAAGGAATGATTTGTAACTGTTCTCATAGGTATCCTATTCCATAAAATCAATTCATCCCTTCATTCTTCACAACCTCTGATGTCTTTAATTAAGCTGTTTACTATACTTTTTTATTCATTCTTGGCTTTGCTCTACAATTATTCACCTCTGTGAATGCTTATTTTCTTCACTAAACTACCGCTCAGCAATCCAATAAATCGGTATTCAGAATTCACACCAATAATTTCTCTGAACTTCTCTTTTTTGTTTCTTCCGCAAACTCATTTCTCCACCCATGTTTACAAGTAGCTCATTTGTTAATCGGCTCAACCGAGTAACAAATGAAGAAATAGCAATATTCCCTATTATCACCTCATTTATGACGTTTCCTATTTTCGTATCTGTTTCTGTCATCGCCATCGTCTCACATCTGCTGAGAACAGTAAGACGCACAATAAACCATAATTTTAAACTCTTAAATCTAAAAAAAGGGGCAAAAGGAGTAATTACTAAAGAGCCCATGTCAGAACTGGATTTATCTACTCCATAACCATGCTCAGTCGAGCTCATGACTTTAATTAATTGTGAGAGCGAGTGAGAGGTTCCCTATCGCGCACAAATAAGTCGTTCCCTAATCAAATCATCACATTCACAGATTGGCGTATGGAAATCGTGGGAGAGAGAAGGACTGGACATCAAGGACATTGTTTGGCCCGGAGGCAGCCACACGCCGCCACAAGGAGTGCCGGAGAAGTTCCACATGCGGATAACGTTCCTGGAGGAGCCGCCGTACATAAACGTGGCGCCTCCGGATCCCATAACGGGAAAGTGCTCAATCAACAGGGGCGTTCTCTGTCGCTTCGCCGCCGATTCCGATATGAGTGGGTAAGTGCTTAAATTCCGCTCGGGAAGGGCTTTCTCAGAAACTACCCTCAGACCGAAATGCCGAGACCTTAGAGAGTTTTTTCTTGGAATTCCAAGTTCAAAGTAAACACGGTAGCTAATTTCCAATTCCGACAAAGTTGACGCCTAGACGAAGAGATGCTGTGCTAATAGTACGATGCGTGCAACTATGTAACTTCTTACCAAGATCAGATACTCTTCGAGTACATCAAATGATTGCAGGGAGCAAAATCCTTCGGATGGTGCAATATTTCATTATTCCAAAATTATAACGCAGGTGATAATTTATGTTTACATACCCATAGAGTTAAAAGACTAGTAAATGTTTCCCCTGTGATAAGCTCCTATCTTTCATGTAAAATTTTCATGCTGAAAACTAACAAGTACAAAATTGTTTTTTCAAAATAAGTGTGAATAGAATTAACATATTATTAACGCTATAGATAAGATATAAAGCTATAGATAACAATACTATTAACAAGTTATTAAAGCTATACACAATTATTTATACTAATAAAACTTTAAGGTAAATCTCATGGAAATACAATGTTTATGACATATTTTGTGTGAATTCAGCATTGGAAAAATGTTAGGAAAGGTAGCATGAACAACGAAAGAAGATAGTTATCATTTTTGAGAAATAATTTAGATTCTTTCGGGCGTTCGTCATTACAGAACACTGGTACTGATCTAGGAATCAAACAAAAACATCTGATCGTTTACGGTTGATTTTAATAAAGTATGCTAGATTAATAAACTGACCGACCAAAAATAGGGGAAACAGGACTTTAAGTATGTTCCTGAATTCTAATGGTGTCCTTAGCTGCTTTCGTGATTTACATTACCACCGTTTCAGGATTTATGAATAAAGAAGATAATAACAATTTATCACGCTTCGTCCTTACAAAGATTACTCACTCTTTTACAAATCCTCAGAGCCTGAATAATTAATTATACTACTTTCAAGCTTAAAGTAACCATGGTAGAGCGTATAATATTAAGTTTTTATGGTTGCGTTTTTCATTTGTACAAATTTGTATTCACTGTCACCATTCTACGCATATAAAATCTAAGAATGAAACGTATCCAAGGGAACGCTAATAATATTTTGAGAATATTTTCCCCGGGAGAACGGCGTTTAAGGTACTCTTCTCCTCCAACCAGAGGAATTGGGTCTGCTTGAAAGGTATAACAGTAATGCACACTGTACGAATGACGCGTATGAATTAATGGATCATAAATTAAACAAAACAAAAAAGCCATTTATTTCTAAACACAGCCCAGAAAGCACTATGGGTATATTTATTCGTACACATTCATTTAGTGTCATTATATTTTTGCATATAAATGTGGAATTTCTGAGTTTTCAACAATACTTTTTTGCAGCTACAGAACAGTTAGTTTCAAGAGTATTAGAGCTTGTATTTTGCTTTCGCAACAGCGTTACTGAACAAATAAAGGTACCACTTTCGGTATTTAATGCCCATGCAATGCAGCTACTAAATAAAAATAGCGCCCTTTCCCAAAGTTCTCATTACTCACAAATTCTATTTAAATGTACTTACTTTTTAATGATACCACTAACGTGAACATATCGTATTCGTAAGATTTGCCATAAATATTTCAGCGCATGTTGCTCATTGTCACCAAAAATTGTTTTTCAATATCGCATCCGTGATATTTTATCATAATTTATAATTAATCTACACTATAGAAAACAATTTACACATTTCTAAATCTAGATTGGTATACTTCATAACCATGTAGACTGATTGCTCTGAACCACTTTATTGCCAGAAATTAAAAAATTATTAAGAGATATTTCGGAGCCAAAACGTTCAAAATAAGTAAATGAATCTTGAAAAACCGTTCCGTGAAATCCAACGAATATCTTTCGTGCCTGCTAGAGGTCATTTCTAGGAGTAGGCACAAATTGTGAACTGTTCGAGTTAACAAATGAAAATTGTGATTTAAATTTATCTCCCTTTAAGGTCAACGTTCAATGAACTCGCTGATAGCGTAGGGTGTCTATTTTTCAATTTTATTTTAACATAAAAATAACGTCCGCTTCTGGAGCGCGGATCAGCTTAAAAAATCGTACACCAGGATTGCTGCGCATCAAAGATAAAAACAGACGCCCAGAGTACCGATGCGGATGCGTATAAATTTCGCGTGCTTGAATTTGGCACGATAATTTTATGACCGCCAAATATACTGTCACCAAAGTCACGATATCAGGGACCTAATTACACTACGTTTTGAGATTAAAAAACAAATTGTACAAATGCGTGATACAACCCATAAATATCTTTTCCCTTCCTACAAATAATTGCCGGCCCCGGTGGCGGTGGGTTAACGTCCAGACCCCGTCTAGGCGGGAATCGAACCCGCGACTAGAGGTCGCGGGTTCGATTCCCGCCTAGGTGGATTTTCCTCCCTCTAGGGCTTGGTTGTACGTGATTGTCTTCAATGTAATGTTAGGCGGAAGAGTTAAGCGGAAGAAGGGACCATAAGTCTCAACCTCGCCCAATTAAGTCGATAAATAAATGTCTTAGATGTAGATACAGGAATTATTTGTATATATGAAGACACTAACTTTGCTATCACTTATAATGACACTAGTAGAGATAACTAGAGTTATTAATTTAAATAGTAACATAAAGCTAATTGTAAAATCATGCCTGTATACATTTATTCCTTCATTAATTCTATAGACTATAAAAATCCATAACATTAACGAAAAAACACTAGAGGATGATAACCTTGAATTTCCATCATTACCGATCAAATGCCAATTATATCTTTAAAATATGTAGTCACTGTTGTCATTCATATAAAGGGTGCAGCAACATAACTTCCTTTTTTACAATTCAATTTGCATAGGAAAAAAGAAAGTTATGTCGCCGCACCCTGTATTACAGAAAATGAAAATAATGGCCGGTAGCAGTGAATTAAGGATTTTGAAAAAATGTTCATCGCACACAATGCTTGAATAAAAACTGTGTCGTGCTCCATCACACTAAAAGATTTAACTTAAACAGAACAGACAACAAATTTCAAATGTAACGCTAGCTAAAGGTTAACACATACCTACACATGAACCAAGACAGAACTATGGACAACGAACCTAACATAATAAACAGCACAAGTTTCAATTTGATCAGGAGTGAAAAAATCTATCCACACCAATAAAAATACTAGTAAATGACATAACGAGTCAAACATTTCCATTTCTTTCCATTCCCCTTTCTTCTCCTGTCCTCCCGCCCCTCACCCCTTCTAACCTCTCCTGCCCCATTAAACTTGAGCACCTACCCCATTCCGAATACTCACTTGAAAGCGGACTGGCTGCACCGTCGTCTTTCCAGTGCTTTCAGCCCTTCCCACAAGTTTCCCTGTTCGCCGTCATCTCTGCTGACCGAAATAGCATCATACTATATATTATCGATATAGAATATTTACTCCATTTATCGTCATTTTTATACTATACACCATCCTTTCTTCCACATACGAGGTTTACGTTCTCTGGGGTCATTACATTGGAGGTTGTAAAAACTGAAATAGAGGCCCTAAACGGTGGACGAGGCTTTTTGCTAACTCAATCTACATAAATTACTCCACGAAGGCTAATTTTAAATTCTACAGCTTAACCGGAATAATTAGATAAATGGAAGCCGAAGTGTAAAGTGACCAGGCTGGGGGTATTGATAATTTGACTCGTGACACACGTGGAAATTGATTTTTCTCCGAGTGTTTGACGAAGTAACGCTAAACAGCTTCCTAATTTTCTTCGAAGGGGCTACGTTTTAAAAGAAAAATATATTAAACGCAAAAAAACAATGAGGAATATGTAGAGAGGGAGAGAATAAAATGAGCATTATAAATACTTTATATGAATTTACTAATGTGATCTTAAAAGAATCTTTCAATATTCTTGGTGCTACTGAAGTCTTTGCCTTTGGTACTCAAATTTAGACTTAATTGCCCATGCTTTTCACCATTAATAACAAAATACCCAAGCATCACAACTTAAGGATCATAATTTCCGCTAGCCCCTATGAATAATTAAATAGCTATTATCCGTGCAAAAATACGGAACTCCAGTTGACGGTAATGTATACGTAACGGGTGATATATTTAAAGCATCCAGCTAAATACCTCAAATTTCAAGTAGGTCCTCAGCAAGAATATGTAAAATGTATGTGAAATAAAAAACAAGAAACCTTTTTCGATGAAATATGTTATTTTGAGCACTAAAAAACCATATAAGTAAACCAGCGCACGTAAAAATGTGCTTGATATTTCCATTAGGATCCAATTAGTGGTAATATTCCTGCTTGACGAATTTTACAACAACCCCCACTGAATCATTCGTTTCAAGAGCACACAACACCATTCGTGTAAACCTCCTTCCTTCAGGTTTTGGCTTATCAATTAACTTAGAAATCACGCCGCTTCCCGAAGGCATTAAAACAACGCCGAGTGACGGAATATCCGCACTGTGCTTGAAATGCTCTAATTGGTCGGCAAACTTTTCATTTTCTTGACGAGGGAATATCCCGATTTCCAAGTAGTCATCCACGGCAGAACCGCAAGAAGATCAAAAGACTGGCTCCAAAACCGACTCCAACCCATTTCTTTCCTCGTTCCCCAATCTGCATTCTCCCATTTATTAATTAGCGCGCTCTCCTTAATTGACTGCTGAGAAAGATGAGAAGGTAGGACAATAGCCCAATCAACGAGGCACCAGAGTTAGATCAACTGAGAGAGGTTCCGTTCTCCTTCCGAAATAAATTTTACCTAACCAAAATATCTCAATTGGGAGGCAACGGGGGATTTTGGCGAGTTCAAAAGCTCTTATTTTTAATCTCCCATTGAAGTGGCTAGTTTGAAGAAGCGTGCAGAAAGGAGAGGAGGATCGCTGTTAATGGATAAATTAATTGGTTCAGTCTTCAATACACAGAGAATGAAGAACCAGATTTCGTCTTGTTGTTTTCTCTAATCAAGACTCCTAGGTGCCCACAAAAAATTTCGAAAAATTATTGAAGAATTTTTTTACCTTAAGACACTTGGGACACACCTTTTTGTGATTTCGTGAAATCGAAAATTCCCATTTGACAGGAGGAGCAGTAATAAAAACGACCCTTCGTACATATCTTGCAAGACGCGATATCCTATTTATCTCAACAGTTTCAGCCTCAACTTTGTGGAAGTTCATTTTAATAAATGAAAAAGAAAAACTTTGTTCCAATCCACCACTTTATTTCAGGTACGACTAGTTTCGACGCTACGGCGTCATCCTCAGGTACAATGAGGTACCTGAGGATGACGCCGTAGCGTCGAAACTAGTCGTACCTGAAATAAAGTGGTGGATTGGAACAAAGTTTTTCTTTTTCATTTATTACGCGATATCTTATTGAAATCCCCAAATTCTTCTATTTGAGAAGTATGGATGACCTTAACAAAGTTAATTCTCCGAAATCCTTCGTTACATATCATTACAAAAACGGTTAAAAGGAAATAATGAACAATTAGGTACCGGCGTCTTTCTGAAGTCTTTTGGCTACTTTCTGATTTTTCGTTTTGATCATAATGTAATGCGAGTCTGTGATTTTCGGTCGCTCTCCAGTGAATGTTTACGAACAATGCAACACTAACATAGATAGTGACATTGATTGATAGTTCTAGATAAATGCGGCACCAAATGCCATAAAAAGACGATGCAGGGTTACGTTATCCTGTCCATTGACTGTATACAAATATGTTTACAGCCATTGAAAGAGAAAGCGAACAACTGTCATTTATAATTGAACCATTAGTAATAGCGATACACTGATATACGAGTTAAGTAAATGTAAATGAGTTAAGTATTACAATGGCGCCAGATCGATAACCAAGCCCACTGGCACTAGTTTATATTCCGACAGAATACGATGATGACAAACTCGAGCAGTATGACTCTATCGTAGAAGTATTAAAAATATATACAGGGAGGATACAATTCAATTAGAGTAGAAGATTGGAATGCAATGGTCGGAGATGGCCACGAAGGAAAATATTTAGCAAGGTATGGCCTAGGGAGACGAAATGGAGAATAAAGGTTATTAGATTTCTATGGATTATACAAATTTATGGTGGCAAACAAAACTTCGGAACCACTCAAAAATACTAACAAATGAAAGATGCCAGAAGATGTTAAGATACCAAACTGACTAAATCCTTTATAAGATGTTTGGGAATAAAATGAAGGGCTGCAAAAGTTATCTGTGAGCAGATGCCTACAGAGACTAGTACTAATGAAGTCCTAGCTCAGAGTAAAGATGATAAAGAAAAGAAAAAAGACTCAAAGGCTGTTGGATAAATTGAAGGAAAAGAAGCCAATGGTTTTCCAATGGAAAACCGAGATCAGTTATGAAAATCCTGTACAAATAAATGCAGTATAACCTTGTTCAAGGAAAAGTTGAAGCAGCTTGCAGAACTACGGCTTCAATAAACGAAGAGCAATCATCAATGGCATTCGCGATAGTAATTGCGAAATTCTTATTAGAAATGAAGATACCGTGAATCCGCCGAAAGACTATTTAAAGAATACATGCATTAATGACGGAAAAGGAATGCATAGTAGAATAGTGGAAGAAGAAAATTCAATTGATGATGACGTGAAAAGAAACGTCCTCAGGGCTGCATTAGGCACAAATCTAAAGAACTTAACGATAAACAAAGCACCAGAGTTTGACTGTTTACCCTCGGACCTAATAAAAAAATTCAGGGAAAAGATTCTGACACACATAAAACCTAACATGTGATACCTATATGATAGGAGAAATACCGATGGCCAGTATGATAAATGTATTCGTCCGTATGCCATAAATGAAAAGTTCAAGCAAATGCGAAAACTTAGAAAAATTAGTGAGACTACTGAAGATTATGATAACAACATTGACAGTGATGATCAATCATAGAATTGAAATGAAGAAGAATTACCTGAGATTCAGTTTGGGTTTAGAACGTAGGAACAAAAACATCTTATCATGCTCTCAGACTGACCGTAGAGGATGTAGAGAGATCACCGAGTAATTACATTCGTCCATCTGAGAAAGTTTTTGATTACGTGGATTAGAACATGATGAATCGCAAAAAGAAAAGTGAATGAGTTTAAACGGAAGGAGAATGATTCATGCTATGTAAAGAGAGCGGGCGGCAGTGATTAAATGAGGTGAAAACTGAGAGGAAGGACGAAGAGTTACTTTTTGATTGTCGGCTTTCTCCATTGGTGCTCTTAGATCAGGGGAAGCCATCATGTCCTTCAACATGAATTTAATTTAATTTCCAGTGAGAAAGCGATTGACGAGATCAGAACGGTGGCGCGGGGTACGAAGAAATAAGAAGCATGCTGAGATTTGCGGACGACATTTGTAGTTATCCTTGCAGAGAAGAAAGAATACCTGATATTTATTTCTAACCTACCTAAAGAAAGAGACAAAAACGTTCGACGCCAAAATATTCATTATAAATAAAACTAGAATAATGACCTGCAGTCGGAATAGATAGGAAAACCTCCAAATAAAACTATAAAAAAACATACCGGAACAAGTGAAATATTTTTGCTATACAAACAGCAAGATCACAACCGATGGAAGAAACAATACGGATATAGTTAACAAATGGAAATCCTTAGAAGATGTGCCATCAAAAGATACAACTAATAACGGCAAATATTACTAATATTGACATAAAGAAGAGATTGGTTAAAACGTATGCATGGAATTCATTTTCTATGAGTGTAAGCAGCAGCAGAGAAAAGAAGATGGGGAGGCAATGGAAATGCGGTGCTACCGCAGAATGATGTAGCAGCACAGATAAAATAAAATATAAAGTTTTACTTCAAAGAGTGTGGGAAGAGGAAAACCTACAAAGAGCCCTCAACAGAAATGAAAGAGAAATCAATTGGACGATTCCTAAAGCTCCCTCGTATACGAGACGATTATTAAAGGTCACGAGTGGGAGAAGAACTACAGAGGAAAGCCATGGATGAATTACGAAAAGCGGGCGATGGAAGATGTGAGCGTACGGAAATATGGAAATATAAAAGGTTTGGCCGGTACGGAGCATAGGTTGTTCCGACAAACGATTTCTCATTTTAATGATGATGATTTGATTAATATCTTCCATAAAAACTACAAATACTGACATCACATTGTTTTAAATCAACAACTTTCAACGATTTAGGTTTGTCGAGAATAAATCATAACGAGTGTACACCGTTTCAAGTCATGGATTTTTCTCTAAAGTTTATAATTCAGGAGCATCTTTCTTAAATAGTTAAACGCTAATTACGACTCTCTACATTTGTGCCGATTATGGAAGCAGAATTTTTTCGATATCATTGACGTTCTTTTCTGAGAAAATTGTCCCCCAAACTTAAAAGGCATCTCACCCTTTTTATGTCTTTCATACTATTTCTCTGAGGTATTAAATTTATTCCAGTTAATATATCAATTTACTGCATTCACAGCCTTAGTTCTCCCATTGCCAATTTCATACCCCATTTCCTCCTACCAACGATTTGTAATTACGTGGAGTGATAACGTATTTGAGCCAAAATGGTTACTCCATAGGTGTAAAGGTTAGGGACGTCGGCTCTAAATGAAACATTCCACTTCTGCAACAGCTACCACTTCCTTTAGGAGAGCTCTTCAGTTGATGACTCTCAGGCAAGACTTATCTGACGGTCGGCAATTTTCTCCTTCCATCATTCTATTACCCCTGCGTTGACGAGGTTTATAACACTCTCTCATTCGCGAGGGAAGGTTTTCCATGATTCACATTGACGCAAACACTGGAGAATAGTAGAACTTCGCCATGATTGAAAGTACAAGGTTTGTAGAGAAAGTATTGGTTACAATTTTTTCCTAACATGTGCGTTAAGTGCTGAATTCAGACCGTCTGTTAAGTGTGTGCATAGTCGCAGATCGTATTGGCATTGATAAGATGAGAGTGCATACCATTATCACTGAATATTGGGCATTGCGAAAGCTCTGCGCTAAACTCGTCCCGAAGGATTTGACGGACGACCAAAAGAGAATCGAGTGTCTGCTTGCAAAGCCCTTCACGCGTACCCTTAAGGACCTTCTGGAATCCGCCTACCAGGGAGCCTTCGAGCCATGGAAAAACCGCTGGTAAAAGTGTGTCGACGTTCAAGGCATGTCCTTTGAAGAATTTTGAGGCATTGAAGCAGTATCTGAAATAAATTTATTTTTCCAAATCTTTTTCCGATACTTTTTGTACAAACCATGTATACTGCTAAAACAACGAGTTAAGCAGCTGTGGAACGAGGAGAGATTAAATATGTTGGCAACTTTGTTTTTTAAAACAATTCAAGTCAAACACATAACAAATGAAATCAGCTCTATGCCCTATCGTGCAATGAATGACAAGGATCACCAAGGGCTTTCTACGTAATACATTAAATTGCGTATCTGGAAGAAATCTGCTGTGCGCTGCTGAGAAGTCATTACCGAGGAACTCCTGGTGAGTAAAATCACGTCGTTGAACATTAAAGAGAATGCTTGAGCTTGGCAAAATTGGGGATGTACTGCTCTTTTTTGAGAATTACCGAAGAACCCCGAATAACATGCGGAAAAAGTTCAAATAAAATATATGTATGTCGATTTACATTGCTTGTTCGAATAGTGGTTGAGAAATACATATAACATTCTGAAGCCATGGTTTAAATTGCCTAATGGCAGGAGAATGGGCACAGAAAAAAAATCGTATATTATTTAATAAGGTACTCAGGGGAGGAAGTGTCGTTGCCTAACCCTTTAAGCGGGTTGCTCTGAAGAAATCCCGAATTTTCCTGCGTACAATAGAGCTCTCATAAATATGTACAAAAAAGCTCAAATGGGCCAACAGTTTGTCACGAATGTGGGAGTAACATCTCCTGCAGGATAATAAATTTCTTCTTCTGAAGAGGAGGGGCGGATTTTAGCTCGGGAAGGATAGAATAAAACCAGCAGAAAAATTCCGATTTTCATGGAATAAAGAAGGTTGGGGAGGGAAGCTAATGGAGAGCGGTGGATTTAGGAGGCGGAGCGGAGGATGGGATGAGAAGTCGTGTTGCAGGGTTGGGTACTGCCGCCGAGTATGAAAGGCTGGAAAACACCGGTTGATGGAATGACGGTATCTAACTGATTTTAGAGCCCGACAACCTCGTAGATGGCAGGGTTCGCCTTCTTTCTGCGCAATAGTTTAGGAGGTACGTCGTGAAGCTCGATACAGGCAACCAGAAAGGTGGTTTTGGATGCATTTAACAAAATTTGGTGCAGGAAGCATTAATTCTTGGTGTGCTGAAGCCACTCAAGACACTAGAATGTGGTGGATCGCTTTCAGAGTTAAAGCAACACCAATCCTACAAGGTTTTCTTCTACCTCTGTTTTTTTACAAATACATTCTTAAGAATAACTGACTTACTGGAATGACTGTGGGAGTAGAAGTATAAACTGAGAAACAACAACCGACCATATGAAGAAAAACTTCATTCAATTTAAATTATGAGTTTCACTCATTTTCTTTTATAAAAACTATAACCATTGTCTCTTAAGGTCTGAACTTGTCTTAGATTACCTGAGGCATCACAATACAAACATGTTCGACTTTCTCCTTCCCATTACCCCTAGCCACCCTTTTCTGTAATTCTTGGAGCTCCTTAATATTTGTCTCCCATGGCTTTGAATGAATAATTCCACCTTCTCTTCATCAACCTCCATCCATAATAAAACTCACCCAATCTGACTATAATTACATTCTGTGCCATTTTACTGGCAGTTTGTGACACTTTCACCAGCCATCACTACAATAAGCTAAGGATGAGGGTTTTGGGGTAATGTCTACCCTGGTTCAAGAACATCAAGCATTCACTGGCACATCCTATCATCCTGTAACTCTTAGCAAGGAGTTATAATTTTTTACACTTGCTCCAATGTCTTTCAAGAGGATTGTTTTCTTAGTGATTCTGTTATTTGAGCCTCCTAAGATGTGAAATTTAGCTGTTTTACCTATGTTTAATGGCACAAACTCATAAACAAAACTAGATCCTAAAATAATTGATGCATAGATAACAGTCCTTAAGCTTAATGTTACTTCCTCCATATTACTTGCATATATAATTGCAAAGAGTACTTGCATATATATATATATATATATATATATATATATATATATATATATATATATATATATATATATATATATATATATATATATAAATATATATATATATATATATATATATATATATATTTATTTATTTATTTATTTATTTATTTATTTATTTATTTATTTATTTATTTATATATATATTTATATATATATATATATATATATATATATATATATATATATAGGCAAAAATGTTATCTCACTTCAAAGAAATACCCCAAAACAATAAATTGCATGAATTCTGGATTATATTTCATCAAATAAAGTTATTTTCTCCAACGAAAACCAAATCGGTGTTTACAGATGCAGTCATTAAAAAAATTAAGAGAATATATGTGGTTTGATGGTTTAGATAATACTGTTTATTATGGTGACGACAATGAAAAGCTTCACAGGCCAATAGGTTCAGATCCCATTCTAGCACACTTGTGCGAATGAACATTTCATAAATACTTGAGAAATAATCTGTGCCATAATTCTTCCCCAAATACCATATTCAGTGTTTACAAAGAGAAAGGATGGGTGTGAGGGTAGTTTAAAACAAATGACAAGTCAATTTTAACATGGTGCAGCTGAAGAATTCATGCACGTACTTATATTACTGTCTCAAATTTTTACAAAGCAAAAACTCTAAAGAAAGTGCATGCAGGATTTACTCCTGAAATTGATTTCCAGTTAATCAGAAAAAATATCCTTTTTTATGAACTTAAAACTCTAAAAATTAAATAAAAATTGATAATGTACTTACATTACATTAGAGTTTCGAAAGGCTCACAATGTGAATCGTCTCTTCTGTTCATGGACTCCATCATTCATACATGCCAATTCACACCAATGAGTTCACTGTAAGAAAGATATACAGGGCTAAGAAATGCAACTGTAGTAACTTCCACTTTCAAAACTGAAGGTGAATGAAAGAAGTGGATTAAGATAGAGAAAAGTATGAAAAATAGAAATTAATGTAGACTCCATAAATACCTAAATATTTAAATTTAAGTCTTATCATTGAAAGAGGAAATTCCTGTTTCATAAAAATATTAACCCTTAGGATCAGGGTCTACAATTATTTTTCAACAAATTATATTTCAGCAACATAGTATATAGAATATACTATACTGCCCTAAGTGGGGAGTACTTTGGTCATACACTTCCAGCATGTATTAACTGCTTCCTTGTCACTCTTCATCACATTACTATGAATACTTTTTACCATATATTATTAGAAAATCTGTATTTGTCTGATTCTCCTTTCTATTAAGTAAACAACAGATATTCTGGGAATAACTAATGTTGAAAGTAACTTTCTCATTTAAAAATGTGAAATTATCAAATTTTAAAATTCAATATAATTTCCTTTCATGGGTCTATGAATATGTTGGAGGCATCAATATTTATTTAACTTGGAGGTACAGTGTAATGAAGGATGATGTTCTTAATAGAAAATATCAGGCTATAGGGTAAAAGTTTAGCTTTGACAGTACCTCTAATAGAGAGTCAATATTGAAATATTTCAGACAGTAGGGACTCATATTTCTAACAATTATGCAAGCCCCATCACGTGAGTCAAAAGCTGAAAAAATGGTTTTTGAAAACAGCCATGAACACTCTTCATGGTGAATATGCATTCAATAGTTTGGTAAACATGCATTTGACTGCATGCAATTTACCTCCGCGGTATTTCCCATGAACATATCTTCAAAAGCTGAATTTATTAATGAAAATTACTCTCTTCTTTTAGGTTGGATGTTACCCAAGCTCATCGGAATGCTAGCTATTATCAGTGCTGCTCCGGATTCTGTATTGACCTCCTTGAAAAATTTTCAGAAGAGCTTGGTTTTACATATGAATTGGTTCGTGTGGAAGATGGAAAGTGGGGAACACTGGAAGTAAGTTCAAATTATTCAATATAGTAATTTTTCCACAAGCATCCATAGCAATGTGATAGATTCTGGCTCAACAGCTCTTATAAATTTACAACAGGAACGACATTCAGAACAATTTGAAAAAATAATTTACATTCAATTAATAATTCTAATAACAAGTTAAAGAAATGCAGTATAATAAGTCATACATGATAGAAACATTACCATTACAATGTCTACATACTCAGGGATGCAAAAATTAGGCTGTATCTGTGCACCTGTTACAGATATTACACTCAAAATATGCATGCATCGCATTAACAAATACTCTTGAGTGCATCTGCAACAATTAAGCTCTCCTGAATATTATCAAGTTGATTCTTTCAGCTGCAACAATTTGCAGATAGCTTTTAAAGAAATTGTATGTAATGTGGGTTGTAGGTGTTTCAGGATACTGAATTGTATGCTCGGGGATTGAACTTGCGCAATGATCAAATCTAGTGGTAAACAGAGTAGTTCCAAAAAAGCATGAACTAGACTGATTGATTTTCATACATTTAGTAGAGGGTAATTCATTAAATTGAGACTAAAATGTGTACAGTGAATAGGAAAAAAAAGTAGGATGAGGTAGCGTGCTGGACAGAGTTCTTGGCCATGGATTTGTGGTCCCAGTTTCAAATCTGAGACAACCGGTCAGGAATAACAGTACGTAGTGGAATTTTTTTGTGACTAAAATTTCATTGTAAACAGTATTATGGCCCAGGGAAAGGTATTGGCCACCTACCCAACTGTAAATGTGTACATTTCAGATGCTTTAGCAAGTTAGCTTGAGATAACCTCTTCCCTCATCTGTAAAAGTCATCCTTCATGTTGGGTCCTGGAGACGGATAGGCCTAAGAAATGGACTCAGCAGTATCCAAGGTCTTAAAAAAACTCCAGATGTGAATGGACTGTATTGGGAATGATGCGCACACACAATACAATGGATTGATACATTGCTAGCTGTAACCCAGAATTTTATAAGAGATATCATCACCAAAGCCCTTCAGCGGTCATCATGTACACTCATTTCACTTGATAATTTGGTATGAGCATGAGATATTCTTCTGGAACAGCAATTACTTTGCTATGCTGATAGTTTGTTTTTCTAGGTTGGTAAATATCAGGATTTTCTTAAATGTTCTAAATGAATATGAAGTTGCCAGGATATGCAAGTTGGAACATGAGAATATTTATGTGGAAATTAATTTCCTAAACTATAATTAATTAAAAATTTTCATTATAAAAAAAACACTAATCCTAAACTAAAATTAATAGCAGAGATGATATTTTTAAAATAATTAATGCCTCAAACTACTAGAAATTATTTGTAACAGTCAAGCTCAAGTTTTTTTGCTGTCAAACTTAATTTATCTCAATAAAAAAAAGTCAACTATCTCTTATTTGATAATTATCAGCAATAATAACTGAAATTATGATTTGAAATATAAAATTACAGCCATCAATTCATTTAACAACTGGCTTTCATTGAGAAAGCTGATTTATTTACATATTTCCTTCCCAAATAACAACATCGAGCCAACCAACTAATCCAACCAACTAATCTAAATTAATTCATTACATGTATTTGTTATGTTCTCACAATTTTGATTTCTCTAGCCAGCAGATAAGTGTGGAAAATATTGTTATATATAGTATGTCACTTTATTTGCAGAATGGCAAATGGAATGGCCTAATTGCTGACCTGATTAACAGAAAAACAGACATGGTAATGACGTCACTGATGATAAATTCAGACCGAGAAGCTGTGGTTGACTTCACCGTACCTTTCATGGAAAGCGGAATCGCGATTGTAGTTGCAAAGAGAACTGGGATAATATCACCAACAGCTTTCCTAGGTAAATCAATGCTTTTAATTTATTCATAAAAACATTAATATTCCATCTGATATTTTTATAATGATAGACCAATTGGTTAGCTAATTTTATTCCACATAGGGTTTTTATACTTCCCTTTCTCAATTTGTATATAATTTAGCATAAATTTTGCAAAATATTTTGAAAAAATCACTTAAGTTTTAATTGTGACATATACTCCATAGCATATTCAATATCCTCAGTTGTAAAAATACATGACAATAGATGTATCCTCACATTTACAGAAACCTTTCTAAGCATTTTCAAAGAACTAATAGCACTTAATCCTTCAAAGTCCATAAAATTTCAGAGTGTTTGAGGATGCCAGAGTAACTAAATTAGCTAAATCACTCAGCTGGATATCAAGGGATCCAGGTACAAGTCCTGAGCAAGGCAAATGACTTTTACACTTTGGAATTGCTGCACATGATTAGAATGAATTAAGAGGGACCAAATAAAATATTTAATATCATAAAAAATTCTTGCCAACAGAATCTTCCCATTCCATATTGCTGTCGGGAATACATTGTATGGATAAAAAGTATCGGGTAGAATTTTTTCCAGACATGACTACATTGCAGAAAACTCACATTGTGCAGGCTTGGTGGTGAGGGATCTGACTTTCAACATGGACCAAGCACCAATCGCTCGTGAGCATTCGTTCAGGCTAGATCCTATTTTTATTGGACCCATGTCGAGTGACAAGGTGCAAGTGCAAAATGCAGTGGATGATTGAACAGCGCTACAACATCAAATTTTGAGTTGGACTGTGGAATTGGGTACAGAGACGTTGAGGCATTATTTTGAGCAGGGCAGTTTGGCCATTTTTAAGTGGCTTAAGCTCTTCAAAGATGGCCGAGAAAGTGTGGAAGATGGGTTCAATGCTGGACAGTCGCCGACGTCAAGAACTGACGACAACGTGCAATATGTGCATGAAGGGCTGAATTCAGACCGTTAGTTAAGTGTGCAGATGATTGCAGATTGTTTTGGCATTGATAAGATGACAGTTCATATCATTATCACTAAAAATTTAGCGATGCAAAAGATATGCGCTAAACTTGTTCCGAAGGTCTTGACGGACAACCAAGAGCAAAGTTGAGTGTCTGCTTGTGAAGACCTTCTGCAATGTGTTGAAAAAGGCCCCAATTTCCTCACAGTCTTGACTTGGCACCAGTAGACTATTTCCAATTCCCAAAAGTGAAATCCTCTCTCAAAAGACACCACCACTAAGTGCTTCCAAAGAAGCTTGCACGTGTACCCTAAAGTACCTTCCAGAATCTGCCAACCAGGGAGTCTTCAAGTCGTGAAAAAGCCACTGGCAAAAGTGTTTTGATGCTCAAAGGATGTACTTTGAAGAACTTTGAGGCATTCTAGCAATATCTGAAATAAATCTATTTTTCCCAATGTTTTCCCGATACTTTTTATACATACCTTGTATTTCTAACTTTTGCTAGTGCAAGACAGTTTTTACTCACAAATTTCTAATTAAGCCATAGTGTCAGAGCTTGTTTCATTATAAAAACAGCATGAAATGAGTATAACTGACCAGCAGGGATGCAATAGCCAAGTTACATTTTCACGGTCCTATCAAATATTACTTAAAATAGGTATTATGCTCATGATTATGAGTTTGACTATGAGGAAAACTGCATTGACCTTCTTTAAGAATATAACATTTAAGTCCTCCATTTTGTTTAATTATGAGTGCTCCTTTATCATATTCTATTCACCCTCCTATCAATTCAATTTGGTTGGATAATTTATGTTATATTTGTATGAACTATATAAAAGGGTAAAAGGATTTTAATAAGCTGATATTCCTGAGTGAATTCTGAATTTTACCCATTTTCCATTATAAGATGGAAAAATGCTCCTACAGTGCATAGTAAAAACAAAACTTAATTACTCAAAATAATACTAATGGTTAATATGGAATATTTGTCAAAATGAGAGAAGATTAATAAGGGACAGTTAATAAATCTTAATCAAGGGGAGACAAACAAAGGATCCTGATGGAGATATTACTTAGAGCAACTCTTCTTGATAAATATGTTCATTTGATAAATTTTCTTACTCGTTCCTAATTCCTTGGCATACGACTAAGAAGTAACAAAATAACTTGCACATATTTTTCATATACCTAAGGAAAATGCACATATAAATTAGGAGAAATTCCAAGAAACTGCGGGAGATGCCGCAACAGTAACTTTTAAGGGAGTCACCCGCTAATATACATTTGAATGCAACAATTTTAGAGTATAAAAATCATTCGCCTTGACCAGGATCTGAACCCGGATCCCTCGATGTCCAGCCAAGTGCTTTAGCCAGTTAATCTATCAAGATATCCCCATAAAACAATTTCAGAGTTTAAGAGGACGCCTTGATAGCTAAACTGGCTAAAGCACTCGGCCGGACATCAAGGGATCTAGGTTCAGATCCTGGTCAAGGCGAATGATTTTTATACTCTAAAATTGTTGCATTTAATCAGGAGAAGTTATGCAGAGGAATAATTTAAAGGTTAACGGTGGGGAAATTTAATTTCCATCAGGATCCTTTGATCTAAACTTTCTTAATGATGTTCATTCTATAGTGATACTAGATTGACAGAAATAACTGTAACACAACTGATTTTGCATAAAAACATATTTCTTTCAACTACATCATGTTTCTTATAACTGATTCTTATTTATTTTTCCAGAGCCATTTGATACGGCGTCTTGGATGCTGGTTGGTTTTGTAGCCATTCAGGCTTCAGCTTTCACTATATTCCTTTTTGAGTGGCTAAGCCCATCTGGGTTCGACATGAAGGTGAGAGGGGTAAAGAATCGCTCCAATTGCAAACAGGGCAACAGGTTTTTCTTTTCTAAATTCAAAATTTGGTCACCAAAGCATGTATTACTGCACAACAAAATTTTCTAAGAAATTTGAATTAAAAACTAAAATAAGTTAGTGGCATGTCATTTAACACATTCACTGTTAAAAATGTTCATCAACTATTATTTCCCATTGATTAATTCACTGCTATTCAATTACGCTAATTTTAAAATGAAATAGTGAATATTGGTATTGAAGCTATGTATCATTAAGGACCAAAATTATAGTCACATTTTTGACAAGGCGCAAATATGTGTATTCAAAATATCAAGTTGATGGTTCAATGTCTACCTCTCCCATCCCTGTACTCCATTGGAAAAAATTTAAGGCAAGTGAAAGTTGTTCAATGTCAATTTTCATGATATGTTGGCATCCCTTGAAGGAGTCACTGCCAATACAGCACACTGTAAAGGAATTCTAACATTCAAATGTTTTACTTGTTAAATTTACTTTTTATCTATCATTCTTCAGCAGGGTTCATATAAAAGTTTATGATATAAATTCTAAACTGAACCAAAATCAATCAGCCAACAATATCAATCCATTTATCAATACGTTCGAATGTAAATGGCCATTTATTTAGTAATTTCCAACTTTTAATCAATTCTCAAATTGATAATAGGATTTACAAACAATGGCTGATTTAATGTCCTAAGTAAATGTTAACTGGAACTCCTGCCAGAAATATTGAAAGTTCCACCATTGCTTAAGTTTTCAGAAACAGCATTCACTTATTAATCTTTGAGAAGGTAAAACAACAAGAGTTTAACCAAAGTACTTTCTGAGCATGGCAAAAAAGTTACTGATAAGCATATTGCCACACTTTCCAAGAGTTAATCCCTTTCACCAAAATCAAAATAAAAGAAAAAAATTAATAGGGGACTTCCATTAAAGTACATTTTAAAGACAGAAGGATGACACAATGCATAAAAGTAGGAGTAAGTGAGACATGTAAAATGGTATTTACATGAAGTGAGAATGTGTAGATATGAGTGGAAAACTCCTGAAGGACTTCTACTCCATTGATGAAATTCTGATTCTTCAGGGGAGCGTAAAAAAGCCTTTAAGATATTTTCATTTTAATTTAGAAATGTAAACCTTTCTTTATTCTACCCCTAATGTAGCCTGAGGTGTTATAATGGGTATAAGTAGGTCTTTCAATTCTAAAACCTTGAATAAAATCACACTATATTCAATATTATTCATATTTATAATGCCTATCAGAAAATGTGCTATGTTTGACGTCTTTGCATTTTTACATAAGTCCACAGTAAATATAGGAACTATATAATATTAAGTTTCCATATTTTTACTAAGATTGAGTAGTGATAATATACCCATTCAGCACGGTTAATGCCAATTATGATGGCCGAACAAGAGTGTTATTTCATTAAGTAATCATCATTATTTCATTTATCATGATCATAAATATCATTAATTGTCATTAGCAGTGAATGTGTTATCCTGACACTCTAACCCTTGCCCATTGCCTTTAAAATGTAGTCAAGCAGAAGCTTACTAACTGTGTTGGTAAATAAATAGGGCATAGCTCACATCATATTTTAATATCATGTGATTAATGAGGAAATTAACAAATAGTATCTAAATCAAATGAGACTTTTAAATGCTAAAAAATATTGAGAATTGTGAAGTGATAAAACATTTACATACATACAGTCATGAATATCCAAAATCAAATGGCATTAGAAAACATTTGTCCTGGATAAAATTTTTTTGTGATGAATCAATATTCTCACGCATCAGAAATTTAAAACATAGGCATGAAATATAAATACCATTTAATCTATTTTTATTTTATAATTTTTATATGGAATGAGCAACAAAGTTATAACTGAAGACATTACTGACATGGTTGGTGAGCACATGCTTTAGTTATTTAGTCATCATTTCATTCACTCACAACTTAAGCAGCCAATTCTCTGTTTAACAAAGTCTGAGGGTACACTCTCTCATTAATAAATAATGAAATTCACATCAACTTCACTCTTTATCCACAAAATAGAGTTAAAAGTTATATCAAAACATAACATTTATGCGTATCATTAAGAGTAATGTCTCCATCATATGTCTTACCATTTTATTATTGTTAAACTGTATTCCCATAAAAATTAAAGATAACCTATTTTTGCATAAAGCTTAAGGGCTATTCTTCTGGGGTAGTGAGGACTTAGAATTTTACCATTAGTCATTTTTAAGCTCATAAAAAATCTATCCCTTATACCATCAAAAGTGTCGATCAATGAGTTCCATAATTTGCATTGGTAGTTTAGAACATTAAATACTTTGCTGGTATTCATCAATGTACCTCTTAACCAAATATGAACCCGGAATCTCCAAATCTTAGCCATCAAGAGGCCATGAATATTGTTCAATATTAGGATGTGTTCTATTGAAAGGGAGACTAATCTACAGGGGTCAAACTTTTCCTGGCAGTGAAAATATAGATACTGATTTCTCTTTAATACAATTATAATTAAATGCTCATTTTTCATTTCTAAAGATCATACATTTTAATGAAAGAAAGCAAAATATCCCATAAGGCTGTCTTATTCCACCCAAATGATAAAAGTTTGAGATGATGTCTCCAGAAATTGCATGCATATTTATTTTGATAAATTAGCAAATTTTAAAAGTAATGCCTGTGTCAGTTAATTGAAGTGTCAATTATCGTTTAAAGGTTCTAGCTCTGGTATACATCTAAACTATGTTGCTGGGGAATTATAATCTATCCTCTAATGGGAGATGTCCATTACGCAAGGTTCCACTGTATTGTAATTCACTATCAATAAGGATGTAAAATTGGGTAAAGGGCTAATCCGAAGTGGGTGTCATTAGGCACTGACTTTCTCACTACCAAACTCCTAGCCAGTTTTCATTAATATTTTCAGTATTCACAATGAGCTATGAGTCACCTGTACGATAGGTATATTTCAGAACATTAGGGGGATCTGAGGCTTAAACAGAAAATGAGTTTAACTGATACAGGACACTAGAGGTCAAAAGCGTCCAAAAGCTTTCAATCAAAAGTTACAATTATTAATACAAACAGATTCCTGCCCATCTGTAACATTAATACTCACTAATGATACCATCGTTAAAATTATGTAACACTAAAGCCTGAGAATTATATGTACATTCAAACATCCCATTCCAAAAGAGTCTGGTAGTTCTTAGATGGAGATTCCTGACGCAGCTCTGCAAGAACCACTTGAAATTGGCTCTTGAGATTTAGATTGTGACTGAACACTTGCATACTTCATAGGCTTGTTGGCTGAATTTCATAATCCCTCCCATTTTTTATAATGAAAAGCTTGTTGGTGATTGTAGTACGGACATCTGTAGTCAATACAGTAGGCAAGCATTACAGTATTTATTTGTTTCATTAGGAAGAAGGCATTTCCATACTCATGCTCCCTTTACCAGACTACTAACTCTGCATATTCCTAAATATATTATGTGTGCTTATCCAAAACACTTCTTGTGCCTTCTTATTTACAAAAGAATAAAGTCTTTTAAGTCATTTAGAAGCAAAATAATGAATAACAATGAATAGCTTAGTACCACATTCACTTCTTTCAGGTCCGAATATAAGTATGCATATTATTTTTGTACAATTTCATCATCCAGTTACATTGGATAATTTATTTGAGGGGAAAACTTTTCCATTTTTTGTGTTAGCTTACATATTCACAGATTGTTTAAATCTTTAGAGGATGCCTCATATTTTGCACGTAATAAATTTTGTTCAAAAGAGATTTGGCTGTGTATTCCTGCACTTATCATAAATATGGTGACCATTTGCAGTCAATGAGAATTAACAGAGTAGTTTTTCATCCTTACTTTGATACATTTTGATTCAGGTGGCACCATCGACAAATCATCGTTTTTCTCTGTTCCGAACATACTGGTTGGTGTGGGCAGTACTTTTTCAGGCAGCAGTCCATGTTGATTGTCCAAAAGGTTTCACAGCTAGGTAAGTATTCCACTGGTGAACTGACAACTATTTTTCTTGCACATTAAGCTGCAAGTGAACAGTCAATTGTCATTAGGATATCAGATAATAGGAGTTTATATTTTTGATCTAAAATTTTAGTGTACATACATCTCCATCTGATTCGGCCAAAATATGTAGCACTCCATTTATTTGTAAGTAGCAGAATTATTACTATAATTAATTTTTTCCATGACTAGATACAGTGTAGCACTGGTTTAGACACACCACTGACACCAAGCCACAAAATGGAAACTCTTGAACAACATTCTGGCATCAAATACTGCCAGCTGCTTTTTAAATCTACTTCAGCAACACTGATTTAATAGTGGTTTTAAGATGATGAAGCGCATTACTATATTTTTGTGCCCAAATGTCAAATGGGGATTGACTGGAGTGCATTGTGGGGAAAGAGGGATGCTAGACAGTGAGAGGGATAGATAGATAAACATCTTTATTTTCTGGTGATATTGAGATTATGGAGTCTCTTCTACCCCCTGACCCCTAAAGGGAGAGAAGAGAGAGGGATGGAGAGACATTTGCATGTTGGGATGGTTGGCAACACAAGAGAGATATAGCTTTTCTAGTAGAGGAAGTACCAAAGAGGATAGGGTAGAATAATCATTCTGAGAGGCAAGACACAATCAGCAGGATATTTTCAAGCGGCATGAGAAGAATATAGACGCATAATCACTATATATTAAACAAATGTTTGACGAATGATTGTAGCAGCTGTCATTCTACTCTTGTATTTCTACAATTCCCTACTCAAAGCATCCAAATGCTCTACTGATCAATTATGTACTGATTAACAACACCAACCTAAATGCACCTATTTATTTAAATAAACAATCATCAAGTTAAAAATTTGAAAATGAAAATTGAATATTGGTATAAGTGTCTCGCTGTAGATTTTGCCACCCAATTGAGGAAGACGATTAGAGAGACAACCTATCCATCATTTAGGGCATCTTCAGATAATGTAACTTTAAGTAGTCGATAATTAAAGAATGGATATTTCAAGTTTTTAAGAGATTTTGCAGCTCAATAGTCAACATGAGTGCCATCTCCACCACGTGAAAAATTATAGGTAGGTACTAATGTTACTATTATTCAATAAAATAAAGACATTCCAGTTTGGATTCAAGTTAATATTCCTCTGGATTAAATGACCTTGAAGTCAATTGTGATATAAGTAAATGCTAAAAGTTTTAGCTCACTTGCAAAGTTATACCAGAAAATAAAGCCAATTGCAAGGAGTTTAACTCACACTGATAATAAAAATTTATGGTAATTTGTTACATTCAATTATTCCACAACTCAATATCTTCTATTACGACCTGTTGAATTTTCAACAGTTGCTCTGATCATCAAACATTGAAAACAAGCATGCAACTCATCCCTTTTAGCGTTAACGCCAAAGGAAGTAATCAGATTTTGTTTCTTATCTTTCATAATAATAACTCAGGTTACTGCATAAAATGTGAACAGTTAATATAGCTATTATAAATTATTTATATTACCAATTTGACCTTAAACTAATACCTAACTATATTACATGCATTCGTATATATTTCAAGAAAATAACATCAAATGCGACAACCATAATTATAGTCAGGCTGTTTGATATTGCTTTGTAAACTAAAAGGGTTCAATTTCATTCATATTCAGATTATATACCTGATGGAATGAACCCAATCACACCCGTGGACTTATTATATGTATGGGAGATTATAATTATTTTTTGCACAAACAAATATATCCTTAAACAAATGCATATATCACAAATTAAACACCATAAACATAAAACTACTGTTGTTATCCAGACAAGCACGTCAATCCATAGTACAAAAAATTTCATTGTACCAAAAAAGTACATAGTATCAAACAATCAGCCATGCTCGGATATAAGTTTTTTGGAAGCTTCCATTACCCAGTTCAATAAAAATGTACCATTAACTTTTCTCACTGCATTGCAAATTTATAATTTTCAAATCAGATTTCAAAAGTTTTTATTTCATTGTAAAGGAAGAGAGACTGTTTTCTAAATGATGGCAAAGCATCCATGTTCAGAAAACATACGTTATGAGAGCCATTATACTGGCACTGTTTTTATTACATGAACAGCATACATAAGTAAAACTTCCTAGAATTAAAAAATGAAATGTCTGACAACATTATATTACATATCAATTATGTATTGCATTTCCTTTTATATTTCATCCTTCTCCACACATATAAATGACCACTAATATTATAAAGTGTTTTTAACATCCACCTATGGTTTTTCTTGCCAAACTTATATAGCTTTTTTACCTATCAACTTTATTTAATGATATTGCTTCTACCATTTAACCTTGGTCCCTTCCTCCAAATCCTCCAATGACCTGCATCTCCTGGCTGATATCAGCCCAAATAAAAATATATAATTGTGAGCCCATAGTAAAAACTTTGAAAATGCCGCAGTAATTTATATGATAAAGTAGTATTAAAGGACCTATTCAAATTTAATACAGTGATGTTATTTTATTATGATTATGCCAAATTTTCCATTTTTAATAATAACTTCAAAAGGCACTTAGACATTGTTGGATTCATTTCAATGATCAAATCTAGTAGGTGAGTAGTTTCATCATTTTTAAGTAAAACAAAATGTCCAGTCTTTTAGTGAATATCAGAGACAATTAAAATAAATATAATGAATATGTTTTAATGTGACTGATCCAAAATAAAATTGGTTTTACAAGGATTAAGTAAGATCAAATTGACTTATGAGCATGTGTGTACATTCTAATACATTATCTTCACGTTTTTACAGGTTCATGACTAATGTGTGGGCAATGTTTGCTGTGGTGTTTTTGGCCATTTACACTGCCAACCTTGCTGCCTTCATGATAACAAGAGAAGAATTTCATGAATTTTCTGGGATCGATGACCACAGAGTGAGTTCTAAAGAAGCAATTCAATGCAATAGCTTAATATTTCCACATTTTTATTAGGCCTTTAAATAATTCAATTTCAAAGTTAGCATAAGCGAGCTATGTAAGTACTACACCTTTGAACTATGGAATACCCAAGGCAGCCCTGACAGAGACTTTTGAAAAGACCCTTTAAAAAGACCAGTCCCTCACGACAACCTCTAAAGTCATTCATTCCTTGTCTGCTTCTTGCCTATTTAGAAAGTGAACATTTTTAGTTGAGTTTTTGAACCAAAATTTACCACTTAAGCTAAAACATTTTTTTAGCATGTAGTCTTGCATAGAGTGGAAATTCAGCCATAAATTATATGGAAGTAAAATACCTAAGCTAAACATAAAATTTCAAAATAAAGCTCTGTAAACGAAATTAATTGTCTATCCATGCATGGATTTTTTTCTAATTTCTGGTGATTATTTTCAATTTTCAATGAGTAAATACCTAGGCCAGGCAGTGATTTGTAAGAAAACATGGCATAAAAGTTTTTGGAGGAGTGGGTTTTTTATTAAGTGGGTTAGAAGTTTTAAATGCAACTGGTGAAAACTTAGACATGGGGTGTTCATAATCAGGATACTTCATACTTAAGAGGCGATCTTGACGATACTTCGCGTAAGGGCTATATCCAATGGAAACAAGAAAATTTGCCTTTATCCCAGGGTACCGTGATAAGCGTTATGCCTATATCCACAGATTGCACGTTGTGTTGCCTGCATTCAAGGATATAAAGGTGATATTCTACACACAAATAAAGACGGCTGACATTTCGATACAAACTTTATATATAATTGATTAAACCGTTTTCAGTCGGAACTGTCCTAAAAAATAATTTTCCTTAGCATTTTTACCAAAATCAACTCAAACTCAAAATTAAAATTCTTCAGCCCCCATCTAATTTGAGCAATTCAGGGTTATCAACCTGGGACTCAATTCATCTAATACCCCCTGGGTCATCAAGCTTTAGTGATATATACTCATGGTGACAAGCTTACTAGCTAACTTAACAACAAGATAGTATTAATTTGTTGAAGAAATTTGTGCCATTGTCAGCAAATTGGTAGGTTCACATTATTAACTGCTTACTGTAAGCACATTCCTAGGAACTGACAAGGGAAAAAAATATAATTACGAATTTGAAAAATCTTTCTTTAGCGGAGTTTCCTGCAGTGTTTAATTTTGGCTCTAAACTTGTGAACTGCATCACAATATGTATGACTTAGATTACTCGGTGACATTTTATAGAGAGTAATTAATCAAAACTTGTGAACATTTTAGGAATGAAGGCAGCTCCTTCATTAACAGAATATACAGGGCTGTTGAAGGTTAGGCTTTGAAGCATCAATGAGTTTTTACTTCTTAGCTTAAACATTTCGTTCCACCATCTATTCTACAAGCACTTATGAGGTCATTTCTTGCTACTTTAAAAAGAAGAAATCTGTCAATAACTATGAAAATATAAATGCATACAGTATTACATTTTTCTCCTCTTGACTATGCTTTGATATGGTGATATACTTCCAAAGTGTGATAAAAGGTTTTGTTCATTTTTTAGCTCGCCAAGCCATTCAGCCACAAGCCCATGTACAAATTTGGGACAATACCATCTGGCCACACTGATTCAACACTAAAAAAGTACTTTAGAGAGATGCATGCTTACATGAAACGTCATAACAGATCAGTTGTTTCAGAGGGCATTGAAGCTGTGCTCAGTGGGTAAGTGTATTAATTCATAGAACAGCTTCAACATAGACTATGTCTGGATTTACAGGTTATGAGGTTTTGAATGCTTAATATTGTACTTATAATTGTTTTTAGAGGACTTGTGAATTGACTTGTATCTTTGATATTAAATCTTGTAGAAAATCATAAGAGAATTGATCATAGATTGCATCCCTGCAAGGGTGTTATTTATAAGGAATGAACTATATGACTTCAACATACATGCATGGGCAGATACTAATAGTGATCACAGCTAATGAAGAGTTATCTAAAATTCAAGAATGAAAAGAAAAATCAATGGCAGTTGGAGGATGATTGAAGGAAACTAAGCCAAGGATAGCATCCTAAAGAATGCTAAAGCAGGAAATGGAGCATTGAAATAATAGAGGGCCAATTGAAGAAATATGGCAAGATATAAAGAGTGCATAGAGAGCCATGAAGAAATTGTAGATAATATAAAACTAATGAAAGATAAAACGGTTGATTATAGATGAACTTCTGTACTTAATGGAAGAGACAATACAGCATAAATATTCTAACACCCCAGACAAAAAGATTAAAAAGATGATAAATTAAATCAACTATAGCAGGAAAAGGCATAAGCGCATGAATAAAGAACCTGCAGAAGAATTACAGCATAACTTAGTACAATAAAAAGTTAAAGTAGCTTATAGAGCCACAAGACTCCCCTCAAATGAATGAAGCAAAGGTTTGGAGGAGCAAAAATGGCTTGCTCCAAATCTCTCAATTACATGGAATTAATACCCTAAAGCATCTTGGATAGCTTAGTAATATGCACATTTTCTACAATCGTTCACATAAACTTGGGTGACAATAAAAAATGAACTGCAGGATGCATTTATTATATATACAAATTGGCATTACATCAGCATCTATAATATGGCTTTGCAGTCAAATTGTCCTATTGAAATTAATATTTTTCATATTAGAACTTGGTCATTCCTAAAAGAATGAGATTTAGGCATGTTAACTGCAAACTTCAGTTGTAATGGAACAATAATTCAGTGGCCTATTACATTTGTAAATAAAATATTGTTAAACAGTTATTATCACGTACTATTTTGTATTTATACGTTATATATTGATCAACAGTACAAATGAGTTCCACTTTGATAAAAATATTTCTATTGACGTCAGTAGAACTTCAGCTGAAGTCACTGATTTGACAGTTGAGTCAAAGCTGAGAAACACCGAAATAACCTATCATCATCCAAAATATATTCACTTATCAAACGTTTATCACAGATAGAATTTTGATAGTAGTAGTAGTAGTGTTTAGGAGAGGCAACCGACAACTGAGGTCATTTGCGCCAAAGGGGATGGACTGGAAAGGATGGCGTACGCACTAAAAGTGCCCTCCACAAAGCACCTAAAGTAAGGATCGAGATACCTCTGAAAAATATTCAAGACCACCGGGATTTGAACCCGTGCCCTCAGGTTGGGAAGCCAGTACGTTAGCCCCCGCACCATCTCGTTCCCCCTAGAATTTTGATTTAGAATAGAAGTATCTTACTCTTTGGTGAGTATTACTTTAGCTTTATTGTTACATAACTTTTGTTTTACCTCATTTCTCTTTATTTCACAGTGAATTAGATGCATTCATATATGATGGCACGGTATTAGACTACCTAGTGTCACAAGATGAGGACTGCAGACTACTCACAGTTGGTTCTTGGTATGCAATGACTGGCTATGGGCTGGCTTTCCAGAGAAATTCTAAGTACGTTAGAATGTTCAACCAGAGGCTTTTGGATTTCAGAGAGAACGGTAAATTATCTCATATTTAATTTCAAATTTAAACATTATGACAGCTTAATATGAATACATCTTCTAGATGCAGTATTCATCTGTAAAACTGAAGGCAAAATTAATACAAAATAATTAATGTTGGTTCATTAAGCTGAGTCTGTTCAATTTACTGACTATCAACAAGATATGAAGCAACTTAAAATATGTTGGTCTTCTCTTTTATCTCAGCAATCACTAGATTTATGTCACATAAAAAGAAGGGGATAAAATTGAGGAGAGAATATTTGGTTTCAGTGAAATGAGTTTATAGTAAATAAGTTGAAGAACTATTTGTGGTATTATTGAAATTCTGTTCAGTTTGTTGGGTTTTATCTTACGGATAAAGTATTCCATTATATTATTAATAAGAATTTCAGCTATTCGTAAATCTTCAAGTTGTTCCTGCAAAATTTGTTCCTATCCAAACTTGGTGGTATATTTTGGCTCATAGAATTCTTTGGGATTCACATTTAATGATTTACTTTCAAACATGCTGAAGTGTGGAGTTAAAACACTAATAATGAAGCCAACCTGCTTCAAAATGTAGAGTTTTAAGGATTAAAATGAAATAATAATTACATAAACGCAAATGTTCAAATCAGCCATCACTGCACAGCACAATGAAACTATGAACATTGCATAACTGAATAAAAAATGAATAAGCTGCTAAGTGAAAAACTTAGAAAGATTATTAATATTGACTTTTGATTAGCATTTAAGTATCAAACTTTGTAAATGACACTAAAAATGAGGTTAATTTATGTTTCAACACAGTTTAAATGTAGAACTTCCATTTGATCTTAAATCACTAATATTTCTAATTTTATTCATAAATAGGTGATCTGGAGAGGCTCAGACGCTACTGGATGACTGGAAGTTGCAAACCTGGAAAACAAGAGCGAAAAAGCAGTGATCCCCTCGCCCTGGAACAGTTTCTTTCAGCATTCTTGCTCTTAATGAGTGGCATTCTATTAGCAGCTGTTCTTCTTCTTCTAGAGCACCTGTATTTTAAATATGTGCGTCATCACCTTGCCAGAACAGATCGTGGAGGATGCTGTGCTCTCATCTCTCTAGTGAGTCTACTTCAAATTAATGCAAGCAAGGAATTTTCAATATTCATGCCATGAGTGTAATTTTACAGTGCATTACTTTCTTTTCCAATTCTTTGTCCTCTTCTTTAATTTTAAATCTTTAAATCTCTCAATTCTTTGTCCTCTTCTTTTCCAATTCTTCCTCTTCTCTTTAAAGAAAAACTTCACCATCCCTAATTTTTCTTTTCATTTAAATTGCCCACATATGTTACAAATAGCTGCATACAAGTAGTCCCCACATTACAAATTCCTGAGATTATCTTCAAGGGCATATTTGTAAGTAACTCATATCCCTAATGAAAACCACTTATAAGGTGGTAATCTTTGAGCATGAAAAGACAGACATCACAAGCATTATGATTGCACTGTTTGAATGCAGAATGAAGCTAGGGGATTACTAAGAAAATTGACTTCAGGTTTTAACAATTTTGAAATGGAAGCTGTTAAAACAATAGTGAGGTATTTTCTTGCTCATAATTCCCTAGTATTTGACACCAAAGATGTTTTAGATATTGATTTGTCGCTCAAAAAATCGTAGAGACAATATTTTTAATATTATATAGCAAATACCTTGCATTTTTGCATATTTTTTTGCAATGGTACCATTTACAAGGCCATGTGTTAGAGAGTTGCTCTGGGATTCTCCAGTGAGGTTGCCTCAATTATTAATATGCTCATAGGAAGTAATAATAAAATAATAAAAAGTACAATAATGATAATAAATAAGCTTAGATGAAATTAATTATAACAATGATAATGGATAGTAGAAATTAAAGGTTAATTCCTTGTGATGCATTAAGGCCTTGCTTACTTGAAGAAGCACTTTTTTTAGACAAGAAGGTAGACTAACAATAATCAAAAGGTGATGATTTTGGCATTAATTTAATAACTGATTATGATTTATCCTAATGGGGAACCTAAGGAGCATGTTCATAAGTGCGAAATGCAGTACTGGGTCATCTGTAACTAGGAGACTACTTGTCCCTCTGCGAATATCACATGTGTTCTTTTTTTACAGAGCATGGGGAAATCACTGACCTTCCGGGGAGCAGTATATGAAGCACAGGATATGTACAGAAATAACAGGTACAGAGGGCGAAACCCACAATCACAGCATCCAGGAGGTCACCGTGCCTTCTCTGGTGGAGGTAGGACTTGTGGCTGTTCCTACTGCGAGGGTTTGCACAACTTGTGGGCAACAAGGCGAGAACTTGAAGCCTGCAGATTAAGAATTCGACATCTTGAAAAGCAAATGGAGGCTCATGGGATAAGGCCATTGCCCCCTCCTCCCCCGCAATCCCTTCCATCATTATTACCTCTTCCAGGATCATCCCCTGGAAACAGAAGGTGAGCTTGACTGGTATTTTAAGTTTCAGGTAAAGGTTTCTGCTGATCTGCTGGCACTTTCAAAACCCAGATCATGAATAGGTGATTTATTAAAATTGCTGGTTCCATGCTTATATGGTTGAAGGCTATTAAGAATTTGGGGTTTTGATCACCAGAATTACCAACATCTAATTCCAAAAAAATTAACAAAGTTCATACCTCAAATTGATGCACTAGATATATTAAACTGCTGATAACACTGTGTATATTGCAGGTCCTTTATGTTTTCCACATATGACCATTTATTGCATCCATAAAGTAAGTAAATTGATGTAAGTAAGTTGATTGTAATTGATGATAGCTATACCAACTATACTCACCCTCAAAGATTAAACCTTATAACTTGTTTATATCATACTCATTCACCCATTCTTAGATTCACACAAACAATATTTGTTCCCACCGTTTTTAAAAGAACATCAAGATATTAGAAGATGTGAATTGTTCAATAAGTCCTTGGGAAAAAATAGAAAAACAAATTATTTTGGTTGATTTTTTTTATTTTTCAACATATCTCCCTTTAGCTCCATACACTTTTCCCAGTGTTTATCCCAACTCTTTTTTTAGCAGTCCATAAAGTAGAATTTCTGAAGGTTTTCAAACTAGGCATCTATGATGGCGATGACCTCATTCGACGTGAATCATTTTCCAGCAAGCCATTTTTTTCAAGTTTGGAAAAGTCACTGAGGGCAAAATCTGGTGAATAGGGTGAATGTTGTAATAATTTTAACTTAAAGTTCATAACCTTTGCCATCAAACTCCACAGGAGTGCACCCATGCATTGTCTTGATGAAAGAAATATTTCTCTTTGCCAAATGAGGATGTTTTTTCCTTGATTTCTTTGCTCAGCTGGTGCAATAATGATGCATAATACTCTCCATTTGTTGCTTGTCCTTTCTAAAAGTAATCAATGCAGTTGATTTCCCATACATCCCAAAAAAAAACATGGCCATCACCTTGTCACCCAATGTCACAGTCTTTGCCTCCTTCAGAGTTGGATCTCCCTTATAAATCCACTGTTTTGACTGTTCTTTTGGCTATGGAGTATAATATTGTATCCATGTTTCATCCAGAGTTATGCATCGATGAAGAAAGTCATCAGGATTGCAATAGAAAAGTGCTAAACTAGCCTACAAACTTACCACACAATTACATTTATTCTCCACTAAGAGCAAATGCACCCATCTTGCAGAAATTTTATTCACATTCAATTTTTCTTTCAAAATTGAAAACATAGTACCTTGTAATATTCCTGAGGCCTCAACTATTTTACCAACTTTGATTTGTTGATCACTCAGAACCATATTGTGGATTTTGTCAATCATTTTGCAGGGAGTCACTTCCACTAGATATCCCGAACAAAGTTCGGGATATCCAGGGGAAGCAGAGGACAGATGATTCATGAACTTCATCCAACTTGGCTTTGATATCATTTGGTGTTAAGCCTTTTAAGTAGAAGTATTTGTTCAACTCACCATATTCATTTTTTTCATTTGTCTAAATTAACAATAGTGTATTATTTCAATCGACTATGAAAATGAAACCATGAGATAGATGGACATGACTGAAACTTTAATAATAGTCTAGTGAGAGATAGGGCTTACTAAAAGCAAACACTTTCTGATACTATGAGTGCCATCTCTTGGATTTTCTAAAGAATTATTGAAGGAGCCATGTATAAAATACAGTTTATCTGTTAATACTTTAGGTATACAATTTTACAACATATTAATGTTTTCAACTCTTACATGCAAGTCCAAACAGTCACCTGCAATTCTATAGCATGAACTGCTGTAGGTTGTGTAATGCATTTGTTAGTTGTACATCTACGAAGTTATTTTTTTAATATTAGCACAACAAAAATTGCTAATTATTTATTAACTAACAATTATTAAGTTTGGTCTTCATATTATTTTATAAAAATATCACTCAAAATACATGACCTGCAATGTTTAATCTTATGTGAATATCATTATATGAGGAAAAACAAGCATGAATGAGTCTAAATGTAAATATCCATCTGCCTTTCTTATTATGCATAGGCATCGGAGGTATACTATCAGGAATTTTGATGAGCTCCAATTAGTGCTATACATTTTTTTTGTACAGCCAATAATGTCCAAATTACCCCTCTCTCTTAGGAGTGATTCATTCGTGTTCTATTATGAATTATGTACAGTAAAACCTTGTTATTTCAAATGTCAAGAAAGCAAAATTATTGGGTATCATTATCCCTAGGATTGAAATAATTGAATTTAACCTTCAAAGCATGACATTCTATGCACACTTTCAATGTTTTCCCAATCCTGGGATTGGCAATATGCTTCTTTGTAGCAGTTCTGACAGCTGCATTCCAGATTCTTCAAAAACTCAGCCCTTTTTGTGATTGGTGTACTCTTCCTTGAATTGAATGTATAATGCAAATGTATTTGACCCAATTAATCCACCAACCTTTATTTGCAGTGGCCACTTAATTGTTATGCTAATCACACTGAAGTTTGAACAATCTGTTACAATGTGTCCAATCCTCTTTTAATATAATTATAAAAGGAAATATTCTTTGGAAGTCCACATTCATCCTGGTCCATTTTTTGGTGAATGGATGAGATAAGTATGATGGCTACCATCTTTTCTAACTCATTAGAAAGCATGGCTTTTTTTCTTTGACAAGTCCATACAAACTGGAGCGAAATGACTACTCTTACACCTTTTATAAGGGAGATATTGGGGTGGAATTACTCTTCTATTTTAATCAATGTCTCCACATAGGTCAATCCACTTTTTCCTAGTTACAGAGATAAAAATACTGAATAAAGTCAATTGCCTGTTTGATGTCATATTTGTTTGTTTTGTAAAATGATTGGCAGAGTCATAGAAATGACTAAGAAGATACATGAAATATCTTTCTATTGCAGTTAGGCCAATTCTATCAGGGCCCTTATCACTGTAGATACAGTTATCATAAATGTAATTGATTCTTATATCCACTAAACAAATAATTTCGATGCCATATTTCACAGGCAAATAGCTTGGCATAAATGCTTTTGAATTTTCATCTTCCACAGAATGTTATTAGCATTTTAGCGACATATACTTCAGGGCCCATAGAAAAACTGAATTTTCCGTAAAACATTCAAATAGTCAAAAGATCATGCAGGGGAGTTTTTTTCTCCCTGTCATCGTATGAACTGAGATTACCAATATATTTGAAAATATTCTCTATTGACTTCAAAACTGATTAGTGACAAACACTTTCCGTGAAAACCTTTAATTCCACACTCAACTTTTGAGTATTCAAAGTGATCACTTTGGTGAAGCTGGCTTCTCACAATTTCAATTTTGCTGATCATGAAATTCATTATTTTGTGGATCATTTCATTATCAAAATATTAAATTTTTCTCTCAAGGAGGGTGTTCACCAAGAGCCACACCTGGAGCCTTCAGGTCTGGCAACCCCACAGTAATATTTCATTGAGACATTCCTTATAAAAACTCAATTATTCAAAATTTGAGGAACCAAAAAATTGAACTTTGAAACAAAAAGATTCAAAATAAGAGTTCTAGATCTATGGTGGATATGTATCTTGCTTGTAATGTCATTTAGTAATTTTATTTCAATTGGAATATTAGGTAAATTCACCTGGCAAGTTAGCAATTTAATCCTTGTTACTGTATTTAGGAAGGAAGCACAATATAGAGTAAATAAAAGACAAAATTGAATACCTAACCAATCAGAAAAATGTCTATTTCCATTCATTGATCAGCATAAGTAAAGTAAAGCTCATAAAATCAGCATCACTGATGTTTATGGAGGAGATACTGAAACAGAAGCCTACTAGCTACTCTTCCTTCCATTGAAGTTGACCTAATGGATTGATATGCCTCTTAAGCTAAGACAATATTTTCTTCCACTATTAATCGCAAACAAGAACTCACCATTGAATCAGCACTGTGTTGGTGCTTTCATGCTGTCTTTTAGCATTACAAAAGATGATCTGCTCATGATACTTATTTATTTGACCACATGAACCTAATTGCTTCATCTTTTGAAAAATACAAACATTTTCCCCCATCTATAGTTTTTTTCCATGAACTATAGCTACAGTGAATTTCAATTGCATTGAAAAAGTTTGTCATGATATAAACATGTGTCTCAACATAAAATTTAAAAAAATTCAAAAAGCAATTTCTTTATCACTACCATATAAAGCTAGTCTGTTATATTTTTCAACCACAATTCAATGTTCACATGTATTTCAACGCAAATTAGTGATTGGCCAGGATCTCACCAAGGATATGGAAGTTAAGTTGAAGTGACTACATGTGAGTTTTAGAATGAGTTCATTTGTGATATGACTTAAGCCTTTAGAGTACATTAAAAACCCAAACATGATTGCAACAAACATGGGTGCTCAAATTTCATGCAGCATTTATTTTACTTCCCAGAATATGCACAACATATTCTCCATCCTGGTGAGGGGACATGCACTTTATTATTCATTGCCATATGCTGCATGAGAGAAGGTCAGATATCAAGCATTCAACAAATATCATCAGAGTGCTCCTCTTATATTCCTCCACTCCTCCCTTGAGGATAGAGTTCAAGGAGAACCTTAATGGAAAAATCACATACACTTGGCCTTCTCCTGAATACACTTGGAAGCTTTTTGAATATTGTCTTGAAAGGAACAAGGGGTGCAGGTTGAAACTTAACACCATTAAGTTTTTACTGCGTACATCTCTTCTGTGGGCGATTATAAGCTCCACCTCATGTCCCCCCAACTTCAAGAGAGTGGCATATCTGCCTCCACTATCCACTCTTCCTCTCAGAAATGGGTTTCATCTGATACTGTCCTTGATTTTTCTTTCATCAACCTCATCCATTGAGCAAGCAAAAACGTTAGGGAGATAATAAAATGCATGCACCTGGATGGAAAGTGACATGATTGTCACAGGTCAGCCCAGCTAAGAGCTGTCTTCATAAGATGCTAAATCCATATATATTATTTCCTACATTATTTCACAGTGACTATTGATCTAGCAAAAAGAAGCCATGTATATAATGAAGCGGTTTTGTGAGGAATGAATAGCAAAAAGAATGCTATCATGTTGTGTATATGGATAACTATACAATACAAAAATGAATGAGCACATGCAATGTTAGGGAGAAAATTTCTAAATGAACAATATGTTTGAGTCACCATGCCCAGGCTTTGAATTCTATTATAAATGTATTTCAATTCATCTGCACTAAAAAGCAGGCAAAGGCCTATGCTTTGGTTGAGGATTGCTCTAAGGTTCAAAATACATTATATCTCAAATAAAGTGGGATCAAAATAAAAAGGTTTTACTGTACATTTTCTTGTAATAATAAGGCATTAAATATTTACCATCAATTTTGTATTATAGTAAACTATCAATGAAGAATTTCCGAACAAAGGAATTATTCTTATTATTTATGATTGGATGTTTAAAATAAGACAGATTTATATGGTAATTGACTTTCAAATATTCATTTCTCACTTCATGCAATTTCAAGTATATTTTGAGCCAAGCATAATACTTGTATCTTTTCTCTAAATGAAGGTACATGAATGATGAAGATGCACTAAGGACACGTGATATGACTAGGAATCATGTTACTTCTACAGAATACTGTGGGCAACTGTACAGGTGTGTTCATTTATTACTCATCTTTTTCATCTTTCATTAGACCACTAAATATAAATGGCTACAATGGTTTAAGATTTAGTGTTTAGCCTATGATTCAAAAATGAAATTGTTACTAACCCTAAATATGCTCCAAATTTTACAGACTACCAAAAATAAAACAATTTCATATTTACATATAAATAAACACTTGTAGCATATGTGAAAATGAAAAATACATACAAATGACATTTATTTCTCCTTTCTACAACTGGAACACATTCATTCCATACAGTTTTAGTTTTCCTACCAAATTTTCTTTTTCAAGCATTTACCATGCTAAATTGTAAAAATGTTGCCCCAGTATACCAGCAATCAATCTCTCTCTAATTTCACAACAAATCAACTCAAAAATCTCATCATCACTCATTCATGTATGCTCAAACTCCTCAAAAAACAAATCCATCTCAAATCTAAGGCTGGCCAAGCCTAAATTGAAGAGGGATTACAGTGAATACTTGCTTTTGGAGTCACATTTCTAATGGGAGGAAATGTAAAGAGGGCATGCCCAGATCTGATAATAAGAATAAAATGCTAAGAAAAAATAGACTTGTATCAGAAGTTCAAGAGAAGCTTGGGAGAGTTCAATGTGGTAACATCATTAGAAATAAAGTGTGAGATTAGTGATTGAACTCGGTAAAATGTTACCAGGGTTAGCAAAAGTGGAAATTAAGATGCAGAATGGTGTTTAAGTTTATGTGTATTTAAATGAGATAGCTAAAACCATAAGGATGAAGTTGATGTGTCAGAAGATGATTTTAGTGTTGGAGGCTGGGGAATAAAATAGGATGACAAAAGAAGATATTAGGATTGAGCTAGAAAAAAGATAAAGATGTTACCAAACCCAGAAAATGTAGAGTATACAAAAAGACGGAGCCTATGATGCAGCCATTTAATTGCTGAACCACTCAAGATTTCAATCACTATATTTTATGAGGTCCTCTCAACTTTAGTCTAGATTAGACCTGACCAGGATATCATTTGTTTTGTTGGCTGAGTACTTATAATCCGTAGGACTTCATCTTGTCCATCGATAGGGGCGTATTTTGCTCATGTGCTGGGGTTGACGTTTAATTTTCCCTCTCAAGGAATATCTCCTCAATGGAAAGGTATATCATATAAAAATGATCACAACTGAATGAATCATTATTCTCATCACGTAAAGCACTAATTTAGTTTACATGCTTAGATAAGAAAAACCTTGCCTGTACTCGTAGCAAATTAAGAAATATGCAACATAGTACTGATATGTGAACATAATAAACACTTATTACCTACACAATATTCAGCATTTAGATAAATAGCAGGAGAGAAAGGTAGTTGGGGATGAGAGAATGATTGCTATTAGCATAGTGATCACTAATTCTGATGTTTAAGGTGTGGTGTAATGATCAATACAAAAAGCCAGTCAATGAATACAGTAGGTATATGGTATTGTTTAATGGCAACAGAAGAATTTGGACAGAGATTAGAGAACTTTAGAAGGTGGGGAATTGTTTGCTGGATAGGAGAAAGAATGATGAACAAAGAATGATGACATGGAGAAATGAACAAGGTTAGCATCCCATTCCATTTCAAAGAGTAGTTGGGATTTGGGGAAGGTTGGAACTGGGGAAGATTGATGGAGAGAGCAACAGAGCAGTATTTTACCAGGATATCAGTAGTGTTTAAATTTTGAATTGAATTAGCGACAGAACTTAATGAATATCTTTGAAGGAAGGGAAGTATGCATTGGTGTATGCATCATTAGAATCACCATGCATTGTTTGTAATGATGCATGTAGTAACCAACACACAGTAATCAACCCAAAGGTTGGTTTGGTAGGTGATGGTAGAGTTCACCCAGTGCTAATCCCAATACCATATGAAATTTACACATCAGGGTAAGGGGGCCTGAAGATCTGGTACCCAAAAAATCAAATAGCTTGGGTTGAGCTGCAGGTGCCCAGAGAGGTTTGCCGGGGAATCGAACCCAGGCCCTCTGGTCAGTATGGAAGTTTTAATTGTATCCGTTTCATTTTTATGCGTAATTAAATTGAAATTTTCATTCTTTATGGATCATCATTGAACATCATATTATTATTATTATTAAAAATACACATGTGCTAATAGACATTGTCAGGTGGCACACAAGTCCCAAATAATTGCAAAAGATAGTACATAAAACCAGATATGCATAGATTCATAGTATTACTTAGTATTTTCCCAAGAAATGAATATGGATGATATGTTTTGAGGGGCCATCACTTAGAACATGTAGAACAGTTCACCTATTTAGGAAGTGTTTTAGATGTAAGACGGCAAAGTGGTATGGACATTTTAAGAAAAGTTGCCTTGAAGTCACAAATGTTTGAAAAAGAGAAGGAAGTTGATGATAATGACCTTCAGTAAATATGTTAAGGAAAGATATGATAACACTTTGATATGGAGCATAGTTTTGATAGGAATCTTAATCTATAAGCAGAGAAGTTATGCATAGATTGGAGCCTTTTGAGATATGGGTGTGGAGGAAGAAAGAGAAATACACAGAAAGTTGTGGGAAGAAGAGGATGTTGTTGGAAGAAATTCAAAGAAGGCAGGATGAGAGGATGCAGAGCACAATGATAAGCAATGGGAAGTTGACTACTGTGAAAGATGGGAGAGTGTTGGGTATGTAAGGTAGAAGGAGGAGAAGATTAGGCATTTCAATTTATTTTGGGAGGCTGTAAGTATTCACATTTGAAGAATGTAGCACAGGGTGTTATAGTATTTAGGATTGTATCAGAGGGACATAGCAGTGCAATAGTGGTTAGTCTCTATGTACATGAAAAAACAACCATAGAGGGTAGAATACCATTAATAGTAATGATCTTATATTGTGGGCATTAAGATCAAATAGTTAAGCAAATTATGGTATTGGCAAATACCCAAAAGCAACTAAGAATATGTATTCTTAAATCTGTAAAGAGGAAATTTGGAGAGAATAGAAATTAATCTGCTTCCAATTTTACTACATGTTTTGCAGTATACATCATTGATTTTGCTAAATCATTCTAGAATTTTCTTCAAAACCCAGAACCTGAAAAATCCTACCCCAAAGGAAAATTACTGTTGTGGCCCTGGAAATGGAACCTGACTTTAAAAGGTCAGCAGGTATATAAGACTCAAGTTGAGATACAATACAACACAACATACAATACTAGAAATAAGCAGCATGAGATTTAACAATAAATAAACAGGTTGCCATTAAAGTTTTCCCTTGTCTAAATTATGTAGTGAGTAATAGCATGTGAGGTACATAGGTACATTTTTTGTTTTCATCACAATCAAATAAAACTCAATACATCAATGGCCCAATAGCTTGAGTACTAAACTTGAGACCTTCATTTGAAGTACAAGAATTCAACAGTACATATCCATCTTGATAAAAATGGTGAATATAATCCACAAATGAGGTAAGTGATTTTATTCATATTATTAAATCGAAAGAAAATTGGACACTGTGAATTGTAAGACTGTAATTGTGTAATATGTATTTATAATGTGAAGCACTTTCTTTACCAGGAAACATTTCAATTGATGGATTAGTTAAGGGGTACATATTAGAGATAGCCCTTGGTTGCCTTCCTTCCTTTCCTCCCCCTCTTAAAAGTAAAGGTAGTGGGTAAATGCATTGCGTGAAGGACAGGTACTTCAACTAATCATCAAATTAAGCTGCACATTTGAGCTATGTACTTCAAAACCATTTCATTTTAGAGATTCACAGATATTTTAACCAATAATCATACCATAAAATGAAAAACTTAAATTTCATTGAGACATATTGTAGTAGAGGAAAATGACTGACTGGATATTGACCTCAAGGTGGATGTCGAAAATTCATTCATTGGCTTGAAAGAAAAAAAAACAATTATTTAGTTGATCCTACATCAACATGAAGCAATGACTAACCTTGGTAAAGGAGGATCAACATTGATGTTTTTCAAATGGTTACACCTCATGAAGATGATGACATAAATATTTTTAGTGACTCTATTACTCTTCAAATTGCAGGCCATGCAGGACAGAGATAGCAGAAATGGAGACGGTTCTGTGATGAACGGAGTCATATTGCTGAACCTCAGTCACGTTAAACAACCTGAAAGAAGGCAGCATTATTAAAAACATTTTCTGTGCAGAGAAGTCACTCAGTTTTTGTGCATTACCATGTTCCATTAGAAAAGCACAATAATCTACACAAGCCATCCTCATAAAGATATATTTGAAAAGAATTTTTATTACAAAAAACTTGTGCACACATTGAAATGCAAGTGGACATTTATTCTATTTTTGCCAATCCATACGTGAAATTTGTGAAGGTGAGTGGATGGACAGTCCCATAAAGATAAGAAAACTGTGAAAAGTGCTTATCTTTTTGATGAGTGGTGCTCAAGTGCAAGAGGTTTAGGCAAAATGACACCATTTTAGGGGACATCATTTTCCTATACGTACAGTGAGATATAAAATATTTTGACAAACTGTTCACAGATCCCACCTCAACTGGTTGGTTTGTGCTTGTAATGTGTAGATAATAGGTAAAATATGAACTGTGTTTGAAAAACTCATTATATATAAATACATATATAAAATATGTTATGTCAGATGTTTTATATGCATATATATATAAATAACATTAATATGGAAAGAAAATTGGGAAATCCATAAGTGCTCAAAAAATCAAGATGGTGCTACCCAGGAAAAGAAAAACAAAAAGATTGTAGCCAAAAGATGAACATTTATAAAATTAAATACTTTATCAAAGTTACAGTATGCAAAGTGCCGCAAGGGCTTAATTTAGATGTGTTTAGCTAAGAGATGTTGATAGATAAAGAAAAAAATGGGTGTGAAATATTAATTGTTGTCTGTTTACCTGTTGTTAATTTAAACCTGCTGCTGCGTCTTATGTTGTTAATTGTTTTTGACGCATCCTTCAATGTTCATGGCTACAAAATTGCATAAGATTTATATTACATTTAGAGTAAAAATATGTATAAAATAGAAAATAACTTAAGCTAACATCACAAACAGCATGTAATGAATGCACCGAGACAAAAATCTTTCTCAACATAAAAAATGATATTTCTGTATGTATTAAATTAATATAAATATTTATTTTGGGAGTACAATATGAATCATCAACTTCTGGTGACTAAATATAATTCCAGTTAACCCTTCCCAAGAAATTGTTCTCAATTTTCATGTTGTATTCTCCCCACTAGCTTTGCATGGCTACTCCATGCTTGACTTGTACTTCCTCAAAGTCCTGAGTGTGTCAGTTTATCTAATCATTGTAAAAAACTTACCTTTAAATAATATTACAATTTAAACAAATGGTAAAGTACTCATAGTTGCCCAGAGAAGAGTGATTAAATGTCAACTGAATATTTCATGTCATCCGTTAAGAGTATTTTAATGTAAATACAATTTTAAAAAGTAAACAAGAAAAAATTGCTTAAAGCACACTTCCTGGTTCTTCATTTCCATGCCACATAAACTGCTGAGTAAATATTTAAAACCTGTTAAAGCGTCCGCATAAATCCCTTTCTTTGTTATGATAACAAAATCCACTTTATTAACAAAGAAAGTTTAATAACAATGAAAATATCAATAATTGCCTTAAAACAAAATAAAACTGCAGTACATAATTTTAACCGAGCACCATAACTGGTGACACTAATTAAGCAAGAAGAAACTTAGCCAAATTCCATTAATCATGTCTTTTTATTGCATTTTATTCATATTCCATTCTTTTAACTAATGAAAATTGAATCATAGAACTAATGCACATTTAGTTTTTATTAGTTGTACAGTAACATTATACAAATGTTATTTATTTATGGATAACTTAATGAAAGTGAAAAATGAAATGGATGGAACAAAACTCTGCCCACTATAGTAAATCCCTAATTGGCAGGCCCAAAAACAATGGAATTCAAATGCCACAGGCACTGTAATTGGTAACCAAAAGCCAGCAGATAATTAAATAAAGCAAATATCTAATTAACTTTTAGTAAAATCTGAACTGAGTGGCACACAAACTTTTGATGAGCAATTTTGCCAAATATTAACTCATTTGCCAGGCGTTTTGTTTAACTCATCTATATGCCTGGAATAATTGTCAATCAGTTTGGACTTAATCTCATAAGTATGAGGGAACACATGGTAAAGATGGATCACAGTTTAAGATGTTTTATATGTCTTGACACAACTTATTTAGTTCATTCAAAATTAAAATACGAGCAGGTAGTCTCAAAGAAACCAAAGAATCTTGCACATAGCTGCTGTTTTTGTGGATTTAACCCTTTAAATGCCAAAGGCACTGCAAGCAACACTGATGAATTTACCCAAAAATGCCAGCATAACTCTAGGCAACTCTTTTCTTAATAGCCATATAGATAATGAATCATTCTTATTTTTACATTTTATTATCTTTTTTGTTCCCCATTATATATTTTTTATTTAAAATTACTGCACATAATAATGCCCTTTCAGACATTTTTCATTGTTTTTGCATTGCTCTTTTGAGTAGCCTGGAAATGTCCACACGAAACTAACCAATTACACTTGGAACTCAAAGGGTTAAAGTAGCTATTGCTTCCAGTTTTTCACAAATTTTTATTTTTTTCTCAACATTAAGGATGATTACAACTGACATTCTTGGCTCGTACAATTGGCCATCAGCTGTATTTTATTAAGTAATCTTCCACCCCATTTTTCCAAAATTCATTGAAAAACGGATCTTATGATGATGATAGATGAATATGAATTCTGTATCTATCATAAAATCGCATTTTTCCAAAAGGAAAAGTGATATGGTAAAGAGAAAGGAAGAAATGTCCAGAATAAAAGAGTGGTACCATTACCTGGGGAATATCAATCATAGAATGCAGTAGTAGGAGTTATATTAAGGGAGACATCCAACAGCAGGATCATTTGCACCACCAATGGCAGATGAGTAATTTGGTAGACACAGGATTTTTAGAGAATTGAGGGATGGGAGAAGAGAAACAGATATTGGCATAAGCCTACACTTGACAAAATATGCCAAGAGATCCACAATTTAATGTCACTTCTGATGAACAGCATACTCCACTTGAGGTATCCTCAACCTGGCACGCGAGTAAGGATTAGGATACCTCTGAAAAAATTTGTCACCAGGATTCAATCCTGGACCCTCAGGGACAACATCAGATACAAGAAGATAAAATAGAGCTGTGCAGATCTGAAGAGAACTCTGGTTTTTCCTCTTTTATAACTAAATTATCACTTCTTTTACTCTTCTTAACTTACTAAACATTATTTCTCACAGCACTAGGAATTTTTAAGTGCATCTACATATATTATTGTTAGGTAATCTACCGGTTATGGTAGGTTTTTGGATGGACACAACTACCAAATAAATATTTTATTACTCCTAACAAAACATAAAATCCAGCATCCTACTCCACATCAGGTCCCACTTCATGTCTGAGTACTTCCTTCCTCCCTTCATCCCGTCCAATATCCCTATCCTGTTCCTTCCCTTTCCACATTTGCCTAACATTCTCCCCTCTATTACAGTCTTCAACATCCCAACATCCCACTGCCAGTCAATACCACCTTCATCCACTTTTCCTGCCTCCATAGGATTTCACCCAACAAACCCCTCCCTTTGCCCACCATACCAAGTACTTCCTCATTTGTTTTCCTTTCGGTCCATTTCACCTTCTCCATTCTCCACACCCACATTTCTAAAGCCTCCAATCTACATCTATCCTCCTGCTTCAATGACCATTTGCATTCAATGACCAGTGGCATTTGAATATATGAGTGCAATTTTCATATTAACCCATCAGTGCGGTTCTCAGCACATGATACATCTCAGTCGGCAGGCCTTATCCGCGGATCGATGTAGCCGTATGCCCTGCTCCGCTCCCTCAGTTTTGAATTTTTTTCTGCGGCGCCATCAAATTTTTCAAATATCTATGGTTGTCCTTGGCCTCTTAGATAATAAGTCTTCCTAATCTTTCTGTTTTGACTAAATGAAAAGGCACTATTAAAGGAAGATAAATCTATCAAGTATGTCGTTATAAGATAAGCAAGTTCTTTACATTTACACTTTGTCCTCAGGTTCTGTTCGTCTTTATTGCTAGATTTGATCTCCCAATCTAATTTCTCTAGAACTATTCGTATATCTGTATTTCTTTTTGTTCTGCCATAACAGTTGCGAAGGCCAAAGGCCTCAACACCGTGTATAGTCTCAGTTGTTAGATTTCTTTCTTGAGAAAGAGAAGCAAAAAAGCCTTGTATATAACCCCCATAATGGATTCCAAGAGGGATAAGCTTTTTTTGATTGAAGATAATATAGAGAATTTAGTTGAACACCTGGATGGGGAAAGAGAAGTCAGTATTGGATGTGGTAGTGCAAGTTCAAGTGAGGAAATTTGGTCAAGAGGAACTTCGTTGATAAGATACAGCCAACCCAGAAGAAGTCCAGGCCCCAAAGAAGATGTCAGGTGTGCTCTGCGCGAGGTAAAGAAAGGAATACAGTGTACTGGTGCCTTGACTGAAATGCAAGCCTATATTTAGAGGATTTAAAAAAAATTAAATCACGCAAAAATGTACTTTTAGAAAGGCATTTCGAAACTTAAAGGCGAATAAAGAAGTAAAAATCAAACAATATAATGTAAGTAAAATTTTTGGTAAATAGAATAAGCAATTAAATACAAGGTACATTTTTTTAAAATTTTAAAATAAACATTTTAAAAGATAAATTATTTTCAACAATGCTGCAACAGGGAGAGATTTTAGAAAAATTAAATACCGCGAGTAGGGCCCAAGCATTTAAATACCTGTACCGGCTTGAGGGGAAGATTTCACCAGTAGGAATAATTGAATTGGTATAGCCCATGTGCAAACATGCTAAGTATGGAGTTTTATTTAAATATTCCCAGTATAGGGGCAAAATCAACTATGTCATTACTTTAACATTTCATTTAGTCAAGGTTTCATTTTTGTTCATGGGCTTCGTACTCATACAAAGGCTTACACTTCTGTATAGAAATATTTCACTGTACTGGTAGTTTCACATAGCTGTCATCAGCAGGTGTAATGATTACACCAAAAAATCAGGTATACATTGAATAGGAAAGTAGTAATAGCATTACCCAATGTGTATGACATGATTGTCTTGTGCCATAATCATATTCCCTTTTGAAAACACTATCCAATGTTGCTAGAAAGCATAATGCTAAGCATAGAGGTCAAGGGCAGGATGGGGCAAAGGAAAGTGATGGTTAGGATGTGGAGGCAATGAAACTACAAAAAGGTAGAAGAAAATACACAGGTTTGGGGTGGAAAGAGCTTAGGTATGTTCCATTCCTAGAGTATTGGAAACACATAGGTAGTTTGAAAGGTTGTCAGAATCACCACTAGATGTCAGCACTAGTGCAATGCGTTTCCTGCATATTAATAGGTAATCCTTTATGCATAAACACTTTACACGTCAGTGCTCTGGGAAGATGTTGTTCCCATGTAGTGATTTGTGAAGAGGGAAAAAATTGACATTCAAGCAGTAATTAATTACTTCATGAAGAAAGGTATGAAAGCGAAGCAAAGTCATGGTGATTTTCAGAACATGCTAGGGGACTCTGCTCCTTCATATTCAATCGTTTCCAAGTAGACAAATGAGTTTAAGTTTGGTTCGGGACAGCTTAGATGATGATTCACGTAGTAATCGACAAAATGTGCCACCATCTCAGAAATTATTGCAAAACAGCATAAAATGATCACGGAGGACTGAAAGAGCAAGAAATTGCTGAAGCTGTAGGGATGTCATCTGAGCAGGCATATTACATTTTAACAGTGGAATTGGGTATGAGAAAACTATCTCCTAGATGGGTGTCTCTTGATGCAGGATCACAAATGCATCAGGATGGAAATTTCCAAACAATGTTAGACCTGTTAAGATTTTCTGCACCAGTTTGTGACCACAGATGAACCTTGGGTCCACTACTATACCCCAGAGACAAAAGAAGCATCAAAGCAGTGGAAGCATGTTGATTCACCACCACCAAAGAAAGCAAAGGCAATACCCTTGGCCGGAAAAGTGATGGCTTCAGTTTTCTGGGATATAAAAGGGATTCTGCCGATAGATTATCTTTCCACTGGTCAAACAATTACTGGAAAATAATACACTCACCTCCTAGATGTACTACAGCAAAAGATACATGAAAAATGGCCAGTTTGGCAAGGAATAAAATCATGTTTCATTAAGACAATGATGTCCACACACAAGGGTCATAACCATAGAAAAATATGTGAACCAAGATACAAACAGTCGCAACACTGGCCATATTCCCCTGATTTGGCTCCATTATATTTCCATCTCTTCCCCAAGCTCAAAACTGCCCTCGCTGGATGGAGAATCTCTTCAAACAAAGAACTAACAGCTGAAGTAAATGGGTATTTTGCAGGTCTGAAGGAATATAATTTTCGAGATGGGATAAAGATGTATAGAAGATGACTGGACCAAGTGCATTAGTGTATAGGGAGGCTAAATTGAAAAATAAAAAGGTTTCATTGAGGTAAGTAATTTCTATTCCATTCCTAGAACTTTTCAAATTACCCTTGTACATGGATGATGGGAGGGAAGAGTGTGGTGTCTGATGAGAGCTGACTGCTCAGCACCTATAAATGTAATTGAATCTTAACAAAGCCCATACAATCATGTATTGTTCTATGGCCAATGAAGCCATCTATCTTTTTGATGCATTTTCTTCATATCCCAACTATACTTGTCATATTGGATTTAGGGTTTTCTTTAGTTAACAAGAAGACTCAACTCTTGCTAAGAAATACACATTAGGCTATCTCCAATTTTGTTCAAAAGCATACTAAGGCCATTGAAAGGCAAGATAAGAACTAATCCCAGGGATGCATTATCAGTTCATTTTTAAAATAGGCACTCCTTTTGCTTTCCCTTTACTGAGTAGTTCCTGATTTCAAGTACTATCCGCAGTGGTAGTGTCCAAAGCCTGAACAAAGGAAGTGGACTGATGAGTTTGGTAATTTATAATAATTATAAAAAATTATAATTGCTCCTGGTTGGGTAACCTATGCCAGACAGGTCAAAGGATAGGAGTCAGAAAAAAGGTATTCCATGCATCATATGTCCCTCGATGAGGATGTCAGTTAACTGGTAGTCTAGTGTTATGATTATTTTAAAGATAATTTTTAAATAGACACAAAATTAACACTCCTACATTTCTTAATAATGTATGTATGTATATATGTATATATATATACACACACACATATAAATATATATATATATATATATATATATATATATATATATATATATATATATATATATGAGTCATTACTTCTACATCTTCAGAGGAAGACGGATTGTTTCCGTCGAAATATCAAGAAAATACGTGTGAGTGTTCTCTCTTTTTTTGTGTTTCTATATTATGTGTTACTGTGTATTGTACTATATATATATATATATATATATATATAGTATATATATATATATATATATATTTATTTATTTATATATATACACACACATATAAACATTTATATATTTATTTATTTATCTATTTAACAGGTTGCACCTGTTATATTTTAACAGGTCCACCTTGTTCTATTTGATTATTACATCCCAATATTGTTTTATCCTATAGGTATGGACTTACGTGCCTGGTCATTCAACTCCACCTGGCTCAAGCAGGGCATATCTATTACGCGATAGTCCTGGAAGTTCTTTCGCTTTGAAAAAAACGGGGAGAATAAGAAAAATGATTTCTTGGAATATCTTTTGCGAAGATGGTACTGCTTACGCATTACAAGAGATGGCGAAAACAGAGTTTCTTACTTTACAACAGTTGAACAGCTTTCCCAAGGGAACCGTAGAATGACAATAATAATAGCTCAACTACCGCTTACCAATATACACATAATATGGATAATAATGGATGCATATAGTCAGTAGTCAATCTCAAGTTGTCATGCATTTTACGCTGTTTTTCTAACCCGCGCCGACACGTACTGTATCTTCGATACTATTCGATATTCGATTCATTCGATCACAGTCGATACTACAATATAATTTCTCTTTTTGTATTGGAAGGAAGAGAGAGCGAAACAAAAACAGGTGTTTAAGTCGGGAAGAATAATGTTCGCAAATGGACCGTCAGCTAACCTTATTTGAGGGATTTTTATTCAGTTCTCCACAAGTATTTTGATTCCGGTGAGTTTTGCCATGATCATAGTGTAATAATTCACTGCATTTAGATTGTGTATGCATTTTAAACAATCATTTACTTCACAATAAACATTGGCACAACTGTGGGCGTTTCAAATGGCTGTTGGTCTATTTTCGTTTTTTTAAATTATTTTGCCAGCCGATTTTTCTAAGGTTTTAGTAGATTATCGATAAATGTTGTTGTCGACAGATTTTTAAGTAAACGATGCTCGCCAATGTAAATATTTCCCAAGTACTCATTTGTTTGCCTGCAATGCTCACACAATCAAGAAGATAAATGACACAAAGATAGAGAATAATATTTTTTAAATCATGCTTTATTTTGTCTTGAATGTTACGGACAATTCTATATCGTGTTACAGGGATGTGTTAGCAAATCGGGCTAAATGCCATGCAATTTCGTTGCAGCTGTATTTTAGCTTCCCCTCAGCCTTATTTCCACAGTTGTCCCAAATTCTGTTGATCATGTTCCATCGTTTAGGTATTTTTTTGATACTGGCCCTGGTATTTTGTGTCTGCCAAGATTGTTGTACACTTGACCTTTTTTGTAATTTTTTTGTTTTTTGGAGAGTGACCGAGGAAATTTGTATCCCAAACAAACCCTCTGCGTAATTTAGAATTCCAGAAATGTACCTGTATCAACGGTTTCGTAAGATACAGCCTGCCAAGAAATGACTCAGCACCCACAATATTATTGAATAAAACTCATTCTTAAGTACAGAGTTTTGTATCATGGCATACGGACCACACACTAATCGTACATAGATCTGTATCATGCGACACAATTCCAATCATTGATGCAGAAATTTTGCTACAAACCAGATCCTCTTCATCATGATGCAAAATTTTCTGTATCATCACTGTATCCATCTCTCCTAGGACTCACTGAGTATAGCTTCTTGGCAGGGTAGGCTGGCGGCACCATAGTCGTTATTTCCATTCAGGATTATAGTTTTATTGGTGTACTGATACTTGCGTTTTTATACGCATTACATTTGTTGTTCTATTTCTTTTGTTAAGCTAGTCATGCAGTCTTGCTCAGGAAAACATTCCAAAAGTGGAGTTTCAAATAGTAGAGGAGAGCGGTCAGATGAGCGATCTGTCCATTTGCCGTCCACCAGAGAGCAGCAGAGAGATTACAAACATCGGCAGCATATTCCTTCCCTCTTTTCTGATTCAAGTGGTGATTCCTCTGGGAGTGAAGGTGCTGCTGCCGATGAATATATCTTCTTTGAAATGAGGCATCCATCAAAGGTAATTTTTCGTCATTCCTTTCCTTCGAATAATTCTCACATTTCTTCGTAAGCAGTTGAATTATGCACAATTTTTAGTCAAGTGGCAGTTATTTTGATCCTAGAACTTTTGGCTTACTCCGTTGTTTCATCTGGCAAGTCAATAGTTTCACTGGTGTTGTAGTCAGCATTACATATTGAGAGTAAATTCCAATGAAATTTCGCCGGTATTAATAGGATTAAGATGTAGAATTTAATTCCAACAGAACTGTCTTTCACCTAGATGAAACAATACACCAGTGACCCGAAAACCATGGCACCATCTATGCATCATAGTGGGAGTCTTTGTTATACATTGTCACTATTATTTGACCATGACAATGCAAAATAAAATGATGTACGTTAATTGTTCCCTGTTTGGGCATCCACATGCATAATGATTTGAAACTTTTCCAATCTCATCAAGTCGTTATTTTAGCCATCGCTGGGAATTTTATGTGACACCAACTTACTTATTTCACAGAACTAAACTCAGTTACTTTTTTGTTCAACTATCTCTTAATCTCTTTTGAACTGCAGGCAAAAGTTTACATTGTAGACATACATGTCACCAATATTGTAAAAACACTAATTTATTGACACAAAGTGGATTGGTAAATATTTCTAATGATTGGGGAACTGTTGGGCAATAATTTAATGTCCTTTCTCTGTTGCCTTTTCAGGAATAATAAATTATCTGGCTTCAGTGTAGCTATTGCATCTATTTCATTGCTGTATATATCAATCTAATTACTGTTAGGTTGTCAGCATTCATAGTTCTTTGTGTATATGATTGTTCAGCCACCAGTTCCTCAATCTTGTTGGTACATACATAATAATTAAATGAAGAATACAATGTATCTTTCTACTGTCCTTTATTTGCATACAACCGGTTTCAATGCTCAAGCGTCATCATCAGGTACAAATTAAACAAGTCGCAGTCCACTTATATACCAATCATGAGGGAGAGGAGGGGTGGGTGAGAGAGGGGAGAGAAGGAGGCAAAAGAAAGAGTTGTGATCGGCATTGTTGGGGAGGGGAGAGAGGGGTATTGAGCATGAGGACAGGTGCTTGGTTGGTTTACAGTGGGGTGGGGCGGGGGGGTTTGTCGGGTCTATCTGTGAGGGAAAGGGGTACTTCCAGGATTGGGGAGAGGTATTCAAACAATAAATCGTTAACCAAATGACCCGTTTTTAAATTCTTCCTGATTTTGAGCTCTTCCCACTTGTCCATCCTCATTCCTTTTTCACTCTGGTGTAAGAGTTCCGGGTTGAAATCACTCCCATGGTTTTCTTCCCATAGATGTTTGGCGAAGTGTGATTGCTTGAGGTCACAAGTTCTAAAACAGCGTTTATGTTCCTCCACCCATGTTTTTAATGACCTCCCCATTTGACCTATATATATAGCACCACAGTCCCTACAAGTTAGCTTTTAAATGCCACTTTTATTTTGTGTACATATTTTGTATTTAGTTGTATTCAAGAATGATTTTAAGTTATTAGTACAGTAAAAAGCTATTTTAAATTTCTCCCTAGGAAAAAGGTTGGCTAACTTCTGTGAAATTAATCCATAATATGGGAGTTTGCACCATTTGTAACCTATTTACAGCATTATACTATTAACCTATTTACAGCATTACACTATTTGCACCATTTGTAATCTATTTACCCTTTATTTATTTTGAAACGCTTGAGCGTTGAAACCGGTTGTATGCAAATAAAGGACAGTGGAAAGATACATTGTATTCTTCATTTAATTAAAATGAATTTCCACAAGGTTGAGCCGGGAACAATTGAATATTTACATACATAATATTTTTCGCACAGTCAGCCGCTGCAGTATATTCTGCTTAAGCAGTGGACAGTGGCACTATTTATTGATTTTGATAATATTAGGTTAATGATCCTTCGTAGGACATTACGACCTATTTATGGTCCTGAAAGCATTTAAATATTCTTGAGTAGGTGGAGGCATTCAAAGTCAAGTCTGGTTGTCTTTTGCCCTGAATCCCTATTTTTTTGTATTAGTTTTCAAGAGAATATTAGGCTCCATTCTCTTGGCACTGTATATCAGCCATCATTGGTTTCTTAAATTCTAAAAATTTGTTGTGAAAGCCAGATCGGATCTTGTTTTACTGAATAGGTTCAGGGGTCTGTCAATTACCTCTCTTTCCATGAAAATAATAAGATATTGTTTCTCTTTTTCCTGCCCACTGCATTTTCTTCTCTATTGCAATAGTGTATCAGCTCCTTTTGAATCTTTATTCTCAATTGGTCCAATATGCAGGATTGCTAGAGTACTTTTAAGGCAAAAAATTCTTTACTTCTTCTTGCCTCCATGCCAATGAGAAACTTATTTCATTACCTTTACTCACCTCTTCTGACAAATTATTTCATTAAGCTTCATCACTACCCATCAGAATTCCCATCATCTGTTGAAATGAAAAATTACATTGTAACATATGAAAGTAATTATGAATGACCTCTTATATCACCTTTTGCGCCAAATACTTTTCTCTTTTTTAGGTCTCAGAACAGCAATCTCTCATTCTTACGTCACTAATCTAGCAGCAACAACTTTCAAAACACAAATCAAAAACCTAACAAATACTAGCAAAAGAAACTTAAAAAATAGAATTTTGGTTCATAAGCTTAAACTATTCTACAGTAATTATCCCCTTATAACATTTTTTTTTAATTTTTTGATCCCTAAAATTATATCTCCACTCATACATGTCATCCTAAGCTTTTCGTCAGATTTTGACCCATGTATCACCCAGCACAAAGGTCACATTCTTGGTTTCAATTGCACTGTGTGGACCTTCCCTAGAGGAGTAGTCTTGAGATCTTGATCTTCTTCACTGGGCCCAATTCACTTTGGTGGCAGTTCTAGCTCTGTATTTTGCTCATTTGTTTTACTGTTACTAATATTTCATTTATTGAAGGAAAATATACATGGAATTTTTGTGATAAGTGCAAAAGTTAAAAAATAAGTTCTCTTCAAAGTATGAATTATATGACCTTCCCAGAATTTTTTGGCGAATAGTTAAGTATTTTGTGATCTTTGTAGACAAAAAATTAATTTTCAATTTGTGAACATACAACTAAAAGTCATTAAAAGATATAAAGTATCAACAATTGGCATCTAATTGTAAAGGGAGTAGGTGATATTTGAATTTCAAAGATGGACAAAATCACTTATGGCCAAAAAAATTGTAGATCCAATTAAATGCACAAAAATTAGATTAGGTTTGTTCATAAAGCTTGTGATTGGCTAATTGAATTGTGCTGGTTTCAAGAAACATGTGCCAGAGTGCTTTTGAAGCATCAAAGTTATTTTCTCTAAGATGCCACTTCTAAACCTGTCGCACAGTGTAGTTTTAGTGATTTGAAAAATTTTCAGGGGGTATATATAATTTTGTGCACTGTATTTATTGAACTCCAAAACAATATGAGTTTCACTTGGATCTGTGTTTTTATAATAATCTTCTCATGTAATTAAACAGTCGCATTGAAGTTAAATTCTCATCTGCTATTCAAAGGTTACTTGTTTTCTTTCTACTGAGGTTGGTTATTCTCCACTTAGGGCTTAAGGTTTTTGATTCTCCCTGTTGTTATTTCAAGTGTATAACTCAGTGACCATAGGCATACCCTTGGCTGTTTGAATTAAATTTAAATAAATAACTATGTACTGCACAAATTGTCAAATAACAAAGAAATCATTTCAGGTGCTAGGAGGCTTGGAAGACCTTCGCAGTGAGGGGCATTTCTGTGATGTTAGCCTGTCTGTTGATGGGCAGCTTTATCCAGCTCATAAGAGTGTTTTGTCAGCATTCAGTCCTTATTTCAAGGTTGGAAATATTTTTTAAATTATATTCTATATCATTTTAGATTATCTTTTTAGAAATTTATCTTTAATTTAAGTTGTGTGTCATAAATTATTTGTGTGTCTTGAACTAAAAGTCATTCCATGACCTACACTTCATAGTCTTAGGATTTTCCCGCTGTTTTGTGCCATAGTAGGTTTGTGCAAGATGAAAATGTTTTAGAAGCCCTGCAACTATTCAGAATTCTCATTCTAAGATTTTTGTCTAATGAAACCCATCAGATTATCATCTATTGACATGGTTGTTACATATTGAGAATACCAAAATTTGTCAATAGCATTAAAAGTAAATCTACAAATTCTAAATTTATACTCAAAGCCCTGTGGCTAATGAAAGCCTATTTGTGCAGGTTATATATATTTCCAACATATGTTATTTCTATGTCTCTAGGTTCATTACATTTAAAATTTTAAATTTAGAATATTGATTCTGTGGTAGAAATGCAAACTTAATGTTAGTTAACTGGTAGTCTAGTGCGTAAGATTTTTTTAAGATAATTTTTAAATAGTCCCAAAATTAACAGTCTTACATTTCTTAATCATGTCTAACAAGATACAACCAGGCAATCCGCACAAGAATAATTCCTTTTTCAATTTCACATATATTCTACCTTCCTTCATTCCATTCAGCATGCCTATCCTTTTCTTCCCATACCTCACTCGCATAATTTTCTGTATCAAATTGTTAAACATTCCATCACTAAATAAAAGTATTCTGTATCAATCGTTCCTGCCTTCAAGGGATTGCAACCAACAATCCACTCTTTGCCTCACCGTGCCTAGCACTTCCTAATTTGTTTTCCTTTCAGTCCATTTTACCTTTTCTAATATACTTCACACCAATATTTCAGCAACCTCAATGCCTGATTTTTCTTTGATGACCATGTCTCATCACCACAAACCATGATCCATGTGAAAGTTTTCTCTCTTCTTTTCTTAACAGCCTTGCTCAAGAGCCTATGTCTTCAATTCCCTCCTCCTTGTGAAAGCTTCTTCACCCAAGACAAATCTTATGTTTCAACTAACTTGTCCGGCTTGGTTCTAAATGTATGTCCTTATTTTCATCAAAAACATTTACCATGACTCATGCTCACCAGTTCTTCTACAAGTTTATCTTTTAAAAAAGTAACAGTGGACCAACTGCAAATTTTATGTCTAAATTTCATTGCCCAGAGATTGCTATAAAAATTCCACATTCCTAGAATTTTGCCGTTCACTTGGATTTCATATTAACTCTGAAGCTAATGTGCTAAATTTTTCTGGGACTATATATGGCGTTCATGGATATACTAATGGGACTAAAGCTGAAATAAATGCTAAAAATAGTGTTATTTAGAAATTTCACAATACATGTATTTTTACAACTTCAAAATTTATATACATGTACGCGAAATGATAAAACCACCATGAATGCAACCAAAACCTAATGTATAAGTGACGGTATATTTAATTGCAGTAGGAATAACAGCGATGACAGTTTTCTAGGATTGTGTGTATTGCTGACATCTAATTTCAGGATGCATGAGTCGCATTGCAGCAGACATGAATACATATCAGAATCATTTTATTGTCTCTCTGTTCATGCCCAAGTTGTCTAATCCTTACTAATATTTCCTCTAAATTGATTTGATGGGAATTTCGTATTTTGAGGAAATTTTATCGATACATTCATTTTCTTCGGTCTTCAACATTGGCGAGACTCCTTGGCATTCCACAAAATAAACACTATCAGTGAAACCGAAATTATCACTTACCCATTTGAGAAATTGGCTGTGAAATGGATTTTCAAGGGCCTCATTACAACTCTCAGAATCTTGTTTGGAAATCCCTGGATAGCATTCTTAAAATGTAAGGATATCAGATATTCCATTGCTCAACTATATCCATTGGTTGGACTAGTCACATCATCAGTCATCTAACATGATTGCTGTGTTTGATTGTAGTTTTAGAGAATTGTGGTTATAGTAACTGGTTGCATCTGTGACTTGCCCAGCCATGAAATATGACAGGTTAATTTATATTAAGTTCTTCTAAATTCATCATTAGACTACCTGAAGCTTGGAGTCTGGATGTGCCTTGTAGTCTATAACGATCATTTTTAAGACAAAATAAAGGTGGGCTGCACACTTTTCAGTTAAGGCCAGTCAGTTAGATGTGCATATTTTTTTGGTATTGATCTTTCCTTCATCAAACATTCTGAAAAGTTAACTCCACAATTGATTGATAATGGACCACATTTGCTCACTTCCATTTCCATCAAAACCATCCCATTCCATTCAGGCTCTTGTAAAGGTTCTCTTGTCAAAGGAAAAGAATCATCCAATAGCATCAAAGTTTCTTCGAAGTTCAAAAATATTTTTAGGCATAAGAAAGCCACTCTGGTCGATATTACTTATCATTATTTTAAATGATCAATGATAATGAAATTATTTATAATAAATTTAAATTAATAATAAATTCTTATCTTTCTATTAGGCAATGTTCACTAGTCGTATGGCTGAGTCCCGCCAGCAAGTAGTCACTTTACAAGGCTTAGATGGGCCAACACTTGCGATTATTATTGATTATGCATACTCAGCTGTTGCACACATAAACAGTTCCAATGCTCAGGTAAGCTATTCCCTGCCATCATATTTAATTAACATTTATTGTTGAGTGCATTTAAGTTGAATTATATAATAGAATGTTGTTGTAGAATTATCTACAAATTGTAAGGAACATGAATTGTAGCAACATGCAAAAGTATACAAAAAATCTTTGTATTTACAATATCTCTGATTTTTTTGCATAGTATATATCAATTTGAAATAGTTCAGAAACATTAACCATTGTTTTTACAATATGTTGTTTAAATCCCTAGTTTTTCAAAAATGATATGTAAATTTTAACTTCTTTGCTTATATAATTTTAAATGTAGTTTCAACTTTATGGATGTTTCCAAACTTTCATTTAAATTAATTCAAAATGATGTAGGATTTGGTGTTTAAGTGTCTTCACAGATTCTCCTCATCAAATTCTTCACAGGCTTACCTCAGGGTCAGATTTTCAGCTGAAGACATTTCAGTGGCTAATTATGCCATTCTCTTAAGGTTATTATACTGGGTCATCATTTTTGCTGCCCTTATATATATCCTCTGTTGAGGCTTTGTCACTTTTGATTGGCTGTTGCCCATGCACTCTCTCCTTATTTTGCCATCTTGATTTTGTAGAGTACAGGCTTCCACATATCATGGAAGCCCAATTTTCATCTGATTCTCTCTAGGGCAATACATAAAGGTGATGACCTAAAAGAATGTCCAGTAACCTGAAAAACCCAGGGAACTTTTTCAGACTGAAAAACTTAGTGAGATGAAACCTATTTGCATAAAAATCCAGAAAAATATTTTGGGTAATGTGCTTGGGATATTTCTAAGATCTCTTTGGTTGGTCTACATACTCATACTATTGATGACGTGATATTTAATGACGACTGGTAGGGTCAAATCAATAAGTAATTGATTTATTGCCTCTGAATTGTGTTTGCCCCTGATATAAGGAAGCTCTTGCAGGAAAAGGGCTGAGGAGTAAGCATCAAAAAAATGAAAATAGGGAGGCTGTTTTGAAAATGAGAGAGGTGCAGACCAAGAAAAGGTAGTGTCTCAAAATCACTTGTCTATGAGGAACACCTGCATGTGTACATGGCTGCATTAGCCTTGCGAACTCTGGCACAACATGTTCAACTATGATTACATGTTTAAATTGTCTGAATGATATTTCATAAGAGCATCTTGTTTCTTAAAAGTTCCTAAAATCAAAAATGAGAGAAGATGCCTCATTATCTTAACTGGCTAAAGTATTTGGCCAGGGAATGAATGGATCCAGATCTTGGCAGAGGCTTTTTTCCACACTGAAATTCTAATATTTGTTTAATTATGTTCATATTTCATGATGAATATTGCATAAAATGTATTAGGGAGTATTATTTGCATTATTTAGGATTCTTGATATCAATGTATTTCCCTTTATTTATTGATCTTTTAATTTTTAGGCTTTACTGTCAGCTGCAAATCTGTTCGGAATTCATTCACTACGTTCTGCATGTTGCCGCTACCTTACACGCCACATGGATGCATCCAATGCCCTTGGTGTTCTTTGTTTTGCTGAAACCCATTCATGTGCACGAATGGCAGCAACTGCTCGGGCATTTGTTCACAAGTGAGTTTTTTTTTATTTTCTTTCCTAAGTGGAATTGTCACCTGTATACATGTACTCCCTAAATCTCTCAGCTAAAGAAGAAGCATATCTCCCAAAGCTGTCCCAAAGCACTGTCCCAAAACTCTTTTACATGATAACTTTCTCTCCTCTTTCTAGTTTGAAATTACTCATGAAAAATTTTCCAATGATGTCATGATCATAGGTCGTTTGCTGTGGTTGGCAGGTCCATGGAAATGTCTATCTTGTTTTTCTCCATCTCCCTTATCATATTTTGTAGTTTTTTTATGCCTTAGTTCTTGCATTCCAAGTTCCAATTTATATGCCTTTTATCCTCCCCTTTATATTCTTCGTACATGCTGTCTTATTATACAGCCCCTACTGGAAATCCAAATGAGGGGATATTTTACTTCCAGAATATTTCATATGAGAAGAAGATTCCTTCTCGCCTAGTTGAGGCTGCCATTATCTAGGGAATTCTGAGGAATTTTTAATGTGGTAGTTTCCTGTTGCTTTGCACATCCAATGCCATTTACAGTATTCCAATTCATATGCCATTAATAGGGATTTCTTCCCCCCAAGGGCAACAAGGTGTCCTTGCCCCCACTTTGTGTTTATCCACTCTACAAGTAGGCTGCTGACACTCTGTGGGGTGTGACTCCATATCCTGGGGGCCCCTTGATCACCAGAGTCTTGTCAGTATAAACAGGCTGTACTACAGGAAGGTGAGGATGACATTAAGATTGGAGAGTCTCTATGCATCACATTCAACCTTTGAAACCCAAGCATGCACCTTCTAATTTTATAGAAAAAATTGATTATTATGCTTGGAATTATTCTAAAAGTTAATTTATGTATGGAATGAAATCTGAGTTGAATACCTTGTGGACCTACCTCTCAAGCCTTCATAATTCCCAGGTATTCCTTTGGTAAAATAAACTGCTCATCTAGAAATGCAGATTTTATAAGTTCGCTCCATTTGTTTTGATGATGATGACTTGTGGGAAATAGTCGGGTGTGTTCAAAAAGTAACTGGAATTTTGTAATTTCACATAGTGCATAGTCCACCAGGAGTTCGTGCCACACAGTCAAACGATCAATAAAGAATACAACTTAAAAGTTCAATGCTGTTTGCGTGAAACAAAACGAAAAAATGCACATAGTTGTCTTAAAGCAATTCATGGCTTTTGCGTCACCATGATAGTGCACCTGCTCACATTGCGCAGTGCTTGTTCATGAATGTTTGGCCAAAAACAGCAGCGTAATGATGTCCCAGCCTCCATATTCACCTGACATGGTTGCCTGTGACTTTTTTCTGTTCCCAAAAATAAAGAGAATCTTAAAGGGCCATCATTTTACAAGTACGGCTGAGATTATAAACACATCACTGAGAGAGCTAAAAGCTATAGCAAAGATCTACTTCCAGAAGCATTTCAAGGATTGGAAAAAGTGCTGGCGTAAGTGTATAATATCTATTGAGGGCTATGCACTTTTAAGGGGATAAAATTGATTATTATGTTAATCATTATTAATTATATGGTAATCTACTGGTTGAGGTAGGGTTGGATGGACACAACCACCAAATAAATAAATATCTTGTCTCTCCTAAAAAAATCCAACCTAATATCCTACTCTACAGCAAGCCCTTCTTCATCTCCATATACTTCCTTCCTCCCTTCATTCTGTCCAAGATCCCTATTCTATTTGTGCTCCTTTCTCGTTTTCCACACATTCTTCCCTCTGTCACAGTTTTCAACACCCCATTACCAAGCAATATACCTTGCATCCATTATTCCTTTCTCCTAATGATTTATCCCAGAAATCTGCCCTCTTCACCCACCATAACTAGCGCAATCTCATTTGTTTTCTTTTCTGTCCACTTAACTTTCTCCATCCTTCTCCACACCCATATTTCAAAAGTCTCCAATCTACGCCTATCATTCTGCTTCAATGACCATGTTTCCCCGCCATGCATAACTACACTCCAAGTCAAATTTTTATCAAGCCTTTTCTTAACATCCTTACTTAATGTCCCTGTCATCGATTCCCTCCTCCTTGTGAAGTATTTTTTGCCTGATACAATTCTTCTCCTTATGTAGAGACTCCATAGCCTCCATCTTGTCCCAAAATAAAGACAACTATCTATCTACTATTTTGACTATTTTGGCCCAAAACACTTCCGAGTTAAGTAAATTGTTCCACCTACTATAGTTTTCGCTCTCCTATTTTAATGTTTAGCTTAGCCTTTTCTTTCTGGGAAATGGCATAACCTTTGTTTTATTATTGTTGATTCTCATCCCATATCTATCGCACTGAGTTTCCAATTCGCTCAGCAATGCTTGCAACCCCTTGGCTGACCGACAAACTAGGGCTTGGTCATCAGCTAACCTATTGAAATTAAATGAAATAATTGACTTTGTAATTCCACGCACTTTATTTTAAAAATACGACCCAGGTTTCGACGTTGAACGTCATCATCAGGTGGTCTTCATAGAAGCACGCTGGCTATGTATAGCTTCTGATCATAGGAGAGGGGTTGGTCAGAGAGGGAGGTTGGAGGGATAAAAAGGTTACAATGTAGCGGGGAAGAAAAGAGAATTACATTTTTGACTTACAAGAGTGGTAGGTCTAGGAGTGGGGAGTGGGAGGGATATAAAATTTCATTGGCAAGTTCATCTTTCGAATGGACACATTTCAAAATTTCTAACTGCTCCAAAGCATCAAGCCTTTGACCTTTATCTTCAAAATGAATAATTTTTGTCACAAAGTCACTGTTTTGGTCACTTTCGATGAGGTGCTTTGCAAAGAGGGATGTTATGTTCTTATTTTTTACACATGTTTGGTGTTCTTTAATTCTCTCTTTAAATTTCCATCCTGTTTGAGCAATATACTTTGTGCTACATTCTGAACACTTAAACTCATTCACTCCACTCCTCTCAGTTTTGGGGACTTTGTCTTTAGTGTGAGAGATCAGGTTCACAAGGCATGAACCACTGTAAAAGGCACATTTATTTTTTTCTTTAGGAAAACTTTTAATTACTTTTTGAAAAATAGTCCCAAGATACTATATCTTGTAATCTTATCTTATATCTCCGGCAAAACTCAGTTGCTTTCTCCTCACGCTCATTCCTCATATGAGGTGTATTCATAAAGAAAGGTGACTGTTCAAATTTTGTGGGCTACATGCATTCGATTTTTTGTTTTTTTTTGTGTTGGCTCACATGTCCCAAATGTTTTTTCATAGTTTCAACAATGTAGTATTTTTAGTTTGTTATTGACAGGTGCAAATGTTATATTTGTTTTGGTGTGCTCGGCGATTTTCTGCTATCAATAAATATGGGTCGAATAATATGCACCAAATTTTATGTAAAAAATGGAATTGAGTGTTCCAAAACTCTTGAAATGTTGACAGTGGCATACAGTGAGTCAGCTCTGTGTAAAAAAGAGTTTATAAAGGTACAAGTTCTTCCAAGGTGGCTAAGAAGATGCCAATGATGGTTCTCACTCTGGACGCCCCAGCAAGTTACAACAGATGAAAATGTTGAAGCAGTGAAGAAAATTGTTTTGAAAAATTGTCGAATCACTATTAGAGAAGTCGCTGAGAATGTCAGCATATTGGTTGGGTCGTGCCATGCAATTTATTTGGATTCTATGAGCATGAGGCAAGTGTCAGCGAAGTTTGTTCCGAAACTGTTTAATTTTTACCAGGAGAACCGTCGCATGAGCATCGCTCAAGAGCTGTTGAATGACATCAATGATGATCCTGATTTGCTCAAAAATAATGATGACTAGTGATGAATCATGAGAATATGGTTATGATGTCGAAACCAAAGCCCAAGTGTCCCAATGGAAGAACCCAGGAGAACCAAGGCTGAAAAAAGCATGCCAAGTTTGATCAAATGTCAAGGTTTCGCTCACTGTTTTCTTCGATTACTGTGGTGTAGTGCATCAGGAGTTCTTATTACAAGATCGTACCATCAATAAGGAGTATTACCTTGAAGTTAAGTGCTGTTTGTGAGAAGCAATACGAAAAAAACATCCAAAATTGTGGAAAAATAATTCATGGCTTTTGCATCACAATAATTCACCTGCTCACTCATCATTGCTTGTGAGAGATATTTTGGCCCAAAACAACATCACATTCATGCCTCAGCCACCATATTCACCGCATTTGGCCCCCCTGCGACTTTTGCCTGCTCCCAAAACTGAAGAGACATATGAAAGGACAGAGATTTGCGACAATTGAGGAGATAAAGTATGCATTGCTGGAATAGCTCAAGGCTATACCATAAAGTACTTATCAGAATTGCTTCGAGGATTGAAAAAAGCATTGGCATATGTGTATAATATCTGGGGGGTATTACTTTGAAGGGGACAACTTGAACAAATGGAGAGGAAGGGACACTGCCTGGATGTTCTGGAACAGTTGGAGATCCTACTCCAAGCTAATTCGGGAAAGGATATTTTAACCAACGAATTTTAATATCCCTCTCACTCCCCTTTGTTGCATTTCCCAATGACCAGCCCTTTAACCCCCCCCCCCCCCATCCCCATCACCAATCCACCCTACAACAGGCCATTAATGGTCTCCCATAGTCCTCCACCTAATCATCTTGCCATTAACCGGTTGGACATCTATGAAATTTCACGAGCCTTCCTCCCTTCACTCCTTAACCTTTTCCTTCCCTCCCCCAACCCCACCTTTTTTCCTCCTCTCTCCTCCAATTATCCTTTGGTTGTTCTCTCCTCCTCCCCTGCCCTCTTTCCCAGCATTTGGGTGAATACTCAAGTATATGTGTTCAAAAATTTCCAATATACCTGATGATGTTACGCTGCAACATAACCTAGGTCGTAATAAAAAAAAATTCTATGTGGAAAAGGAAAGTGCCCTTTTCAGTAACAATTTTCCAATAGATAAGTTTAATTTTATGACCAGGTTTCGATGTATGACATCATCTTTATGTCAACTGGAGATGATGTAATACCCTGAAAGATGAATGCAATAAACCTGAAGATGATGGTATGTATCAAAACCCAGTCATACAATTAAACTTGGAAAATTGTTACTATCTGTTCTTCATTTTGTTAAAATTCCACCTGAAACTACTCAAAGTAAGGGTTCTTTAATGAAAGGATAGTAGAATTTAATGACAGAACTTGGGACTCCATCCTCTCCAGGACCACAGCTAGTACGCAGCTGATTTACTGCAGTACCCAACTATTTTTCCATACGTGGATATAAGAAGAGACTTTCACTACTTGGGATGTGGGATGGACTGTTGGGAGGCAGAAAGTATGCAACATTGTGGAAAGGTTTATTCTAGTGTAGAGTATTGCATTGTGTTTTGTTATCTGAGACTGAGAAATGTTATAGTGATGTGGAGATGAGGTTATATAGATGAGTTAGGGTGGTGTCCACCGAAAACCTAACCTTACCAGTAAAGTATTATCAATGGTTTTTTATTTACAGGTACACCTATGTGTTATTTTTGTTTAGTTTTTAATTCACTAATGTTAAATTACATTTCCTAATCCCTGGAAAACTTGGGAGGGATTTCACCATGGCTTTCATGTCTAATATGTTTATTTAAATCTTTCTAGGAACTTTCGTGACGTATCTGAGCATGAAGAATTCCTGACACTCTCTCCAGCAAAATTACGAGAAATTTTATCCAGTGATCACCTCGTAGCTGATTCTGAGGAAGTAGTATTCTGTGCTGCAGTGCGGTGGCTTGAGCATGATCCTCAAGAGAGAGCCAAAGAGTTTCATAAGGTATTGTTTTTCATTGTGCTAAGTTAATGGAACTATTTCTCTCTATCTTGATATGGAGACTCAGTATTGGTATTTTATAATGCAATTTTGCATTATGTTCGAGTTTAAAGTTTCCCTCTATTTAGAGAGTTTGCTAGTTTAAATCTATTTTCCCTGAAAGTTGGGAAAAACAGGAATTTTATGAAAATTTCAAAGTTATTCTGTAAATGTGTGGATTATATGAGAGTTTGCTGTTGAAATTGGGTAAATTTTTCCTGTTTGGTGTTGACTCTATGATGTATTTGCCAGATGTCATTAATTGCCAGAATGAAAGTAATTTGGTTTGTCAATAACATTACTTGTAGCTTAGCATCAAGATTCACTCTATATCTTTGAGTCACTCATGTATTTTCAGATGTACTCTGTTTACATGGCATAGTGTGTATCATCATACAGTATACTCATTATGGTGAGTTTTTTAAAACTACTCTAGTTTGTTTAAATGATGTATCTAGTCAGAATGTCAGATCTAGCCGTATTCATTGACTAAATGACAACTTTTAATTGCAATCAACAATTCATGGATCCTATTACTCATTGCCAGCTCTCTTCTTCTTTTTTTAATCTGCAATTTCAATTCTAAACCATGATCTTCATTATTTAAACCTTAGTGTTCCTAAATGTGATCACTTTGTGCACTGTATGTACCAAGTGATGATGGAGTTGACATTCATTAAAAACTTTTCAGTGTGGTACCTCCCTCAATTTTTACCAACACTCACTCAAAGATCTTCATAAAAATGACCTTATATTGATTATTAAATTTGGATGGGGTCATTTGAAATTAAACTAAAGAAATCTCCCAACATTTTTCAAAGACCCCCAGTAAATGCTATTTATCTACTGTGTAGTCAGGTTCTGGATTCTGTGAAAACCACCTAGTCTCATCATCAGTAAAATACAGTGCATTTTATTAGTTTTATTATTCATAACTAGTGGTTTTCACTAAAGAAAACAGTGGAAAATGTGACCTTTTACTTTATGGATATCCACCACTTCCATAAATTTGTACCTTCCACCATTAACCAACCCATTCCCTGCATTATGTTGTCATTATTATTCCTATTCTTTTGCTAACATTGAGGGCAGATCATTAATATAAATTTAAAAAAGTACTGGACCAAGATTAGAGCCCTGAGGTACACCAATGGACTTGGATTGCCTTTTGTAATGTGTTGAAAACCACTGTTGTAGTGACTGTATCATCATGATCTTTCAAATATGACTTGATCCACTACCTTGGTACCCCTCTTTTTCCACAACACTGCAATTTTTTTAGCAAGAATACCATGACCTATTGAGTCAGTCTTTGATTAAATCTAAGAAAAGGCTGGTTGCCTCCATCTTTTTGTCAAGAGAAGTCAGAATGAAGTTAATGGCCTCACTTATGGCTGAAATGATGGACCTGATTTTTATGAACCCATGTTGATGATGTGGTAATAAATTATTTCCACTGAGGTGGTATGTAAGTCGATTTATATTTTCTCAAATATTTTAGTGAAAACTTGACTATTGCAATTGGTCAGTACTTGTTAGGGTTGCTCTTGCTTCCTTTATTTTTATAAATTGAAATAACTTTCTTAAGTCTTGAGGTATTGGGAGAATGCCTTCAATTTTAAATGAATTTGACCAATAATGGATGGACAAAGTTGTATCCAATGAAAAAAAAGTGCTAAGAGGTTGGTATTGCACTAAAACAGCCCTGAAATTCTGAAATTCATTCCATTTTGATTATCCGAACAACATCCATGGTAGGGATAATGGTTTTTTTATTTTTCAAGACCTCTTAAAATCTCTTCAGCACCTTCACAATTATTCAAGTCCAAACCTCATATATGATCATGATTGAAGTGTTGATACATAGATATTAAGTGCATATTTCCCTAATAGTATGCTAATTGACCACGAATTCCAGAGTTATTACTATTTATGTCAGTTTTTGTTAGGAATATAGTGATCAAAAAATGGATGAAGATTCTTTTTAAAATAATTTAAATTAAATTTAGTGTATGAGAAAATTTCCCTGTTCATAATGAAGGTATAATCGTTTCACTGAAATCACAAACTTCATTTCCTCAGAAGAAGGTACCAGATCTTTTGTTACACTTTTGGCGCACATATCTAGTTTCCTCTCAAATTTTCTGAAAATGCCATTCTCCATAATTTTTCTCTCTTTGCATTGATTATTTCTGTTTCCTAGGTGCTGCAAGATTTCTCCAATAGGACCTTAGCGATGGTTTTGCCTCCACTAATACAGTTAACTGCTAAACAACTGAACCATCATAAGACCTAAGTGGTAATAATTTACAATTAAATGCAAAGTTATAGCAAAAATTGTTATTATGGTAAATAAATAGTAAAAATAAAAATAGGTTGATATTTTGAGGTCATGAATATTTAGATATATAGTATGTTAAATTCAGTCTACATGCCATAATATTTTCTTGCTTAATTAATTTTTCACCAATGCATAAAGGGTAAGGTATTTTTCTTGTGCAATGAACATGTAGTGCTGTCAGTATTGATTCTTTCATTTCAGGAAGGATTACAGATTTTCCAAAAGTCTTCAATTTCTAATATAAAAGTTTTAAAAAGAAACTCAAAGGTTAATTTTACATAATGTGCATTGATTTTTAAATGGTTTCATTATGTATTTCATTTCAAGTATGATAACCCAGGCTTTTTTCTCTTCCTTTTCTTTCATTATTGCCCTACTAGTTAAATGTTCAAAGGTTATCTTGGATTAAACTCAGCTAAATGGTATTAATTATGTTCCTTTACAGGTACTGGAAGTTGTGCGATTGCACCTTCTAAGCCCTTACTTTCTTCATGACTACCTTGAAATGGTCCAGTGGAATGGCATCTTCCCAGTTGATGAGGAAGAGGTAACTGAAGAAGAAAAAGGAAAGGTAACAATAAGAGAGGAAGTAGAGATTACAGATAAGCCAACTGCTGAAGGGTCAACTCCTGCTCAAACAGCAGTGAAGCAGAAGGATGTTAGTGAGAGTTCAAAAACCTTAAAAGAAGAGTTAGCTGGAGCATGTGGTCCTGCACTACCTCAGGTTTGTTCAGGATGTTTTCCTATCAGTTAGTTCACAATTTGTGATGGATGTGTGAAACAAGAAGTTAGAGCATTCTTCTATTAAGATGGTGTAATGGAGACCAAATGGCAAAATGAAACTAAATAATATTGGATTTAAGTAATTATTACTATTTAAACATTCCCTTCTTGATGAGGGTCCTTGTGATGTAAATACTTGTTGAAATGCAAGTAAGTGTGAGTGATTCTACTGAGAAAAAATTTCAACTCATAATTAATGCATTAATGTTGAAGTTCACACCCTTATTATAGTAGATAGTCTACCAATCAGAGGTAGTTTATGGTTTGACCCTTGTAACAAATGCCATGTATAACTAAACTTTAAAAGTTTTAAGTTGTTAACTACTCAGCACTTCATAAGTTCCACGCAATAAAAATAGATTCTGAATTTCGCTATAAGATTAACATCTGAAATCTTCTATTTTTGTGATAGTTTTATTAACATTGACTTTTTCTGTATGTAAAATCAACGTATGATCTAAGAGTCCCCGCATGCTTTTTTTCTCTATTTTGGAACAGCCATTATTAGTACTGATCTAATTAAGCTTACTATCCAACCTTTGGAACTTCACCCTTAATGCCACCACAGTGCCCCTTAAAATATCTTCATTTTTCCTAAAGCCATAGGCGATGTTGTCGCCTATAGTCTATTTGAACTGGATTTTCCATCTTCGTATCTCACACTGCCTTTTCTATAACATGATCTAATATTTCTTATATTCATATACATTCCATTTTTTACATTTTTCCTGTATGAAATCAGTTATTTTTCTATTTGTTTCACTCTTTACATTTAAACCTTACAAGATTGCTTAGATAAATTACATATGGGGAACGTTTCTGGCATCATATTTAGTGTTCCAAAAAGTTTTTTGACTGAGCAATTTTCTGATACACCCATTTTATTCAGAGTGCCTATGTCATTGTGGCACACTAGAATTGTCTCCTTATTATAAGACATTCTACAAAAAGAAGGAATATGTAAAAAATATATATATTTATTTATTTATATACATATATTTATACTGTGGTTGACCTGTATTTTTACCTGAAGATGTTATACCATGACGAAACCTAGGTAGTAATTACAAAATTTTTCTTTGTGGAAAAGCTAAGAGTTTTAATTTCAATATTCAAAGAACATATTAAAAAAATTCAAGATATTTATTTGGTAGTTTTATCCATCCAAAAACCTACCTTAACCGGTGATTTACTAAAAAAAATCAAAGAAGACAATATTCAAAAAGTGATTTTTTTGTAATTACTGCTTCATTGTAAGAATTGTTCACAGAAGTACCAAAGCTAAATAAGAAATAATCGAGGTGTAAATAAAAAAGGTGTAAATTGGTTATTTATGAATCTCACATTGTGCATCATAATGAATTATTCAGGCTGAATTTCAATAAATGCATATATAAGTTTTTGTTTTCAAACTTTTTCTTACTACTCCCATTTTATTTTTAACTGAAGTCACTAATGGGATAACATTAAATATTTTCATCACTTGTATTTCATGTAACAGGGTGTTGAATTTAACTGTATTTATTGATGAGAAAATTCATGTAATATTTATATAAATGGATTCCAAATATGTTACATTTCGATACATATTTAAGAGAGCTGGCTATCCATATTTAAACTTTATTGAAATAGATGTTATAAGTAATTCATCTTAATGAAAAATTTGGTTTTTACACAATAACAGTATAAAATGTTCATAATTTTCAGAGTGCAAGTAGCAGTCAGCCGATGACTTCAGGGCCCCCTCCTCAGTCTCTCAGAAAACCTGGATCAAATGGTTCAAAAAAGGGTGATGGTCTTCATTGCTCTTCATGTAAAGGGCACAAGCCTAAGGGAGCTGCAAGTGTAACTTCACTTGCCACATCTCCTCCTCCTCCTGCAGAAGGGCCCATCTTCAATAAGGAATGTGTGCAGCTACTGAAGGATGCTTGCCTTTATCATCTGCTTCCTGATAGGCGCTCTGAGCTCCCCCATCCTGAGCGTGCACGATTGAGAGCCTGTGCAGATACCTGCCAGGTGCCGCTAATTGTTTCTTGGTTTTTAAAATATAATGGCATCTTTGATTAGTTGTATTAAATATGGAATTAGCCTATTTACTGTAGCTATCTTGTTAAAATAATTGTAGAAATTGAAATTTCAGTGTTATTTATGAAATAGTGAAGGGAGTAATAGGTTTCAATTTACTTGTATTTTACTTTCTTCTTAAGTGATAAATTCACCTCATTATCTTATGTTTTTATTACACCTGAAGATTTCTTGAAGATATTCATGATTGGTAGGTTAGGAAATGATTGGTTTTGCTTTGAAATTATCTTGTTGCTTAAAAATGTAATAAATAAGTCAAAAGAGATAACAGATAACCAGATATGAAATTTGCTCAACTCTTTGGTCTATCAGACAATTTTTCCATGCTGGAGTATGTTAATATGAATAGATTCCGCTCCAATATTAAATTATTAAATGACATAAAACACATTTAAAGCCCAATTATTTCATTTAAGAAAATATGAAGGAAATAATTCAAATGAAAAATGTAGTTGGTACCTTTGACCGTTAAATTCTCATTTTAATACATTTTACCTCAAGGACATGTTAATCAATTTTCTTATCCTTGAGTTCCCATGGCAGACTCATTTCCAGAGTCAAAAAGAATAATTAATTATGCTGTAATAAAATACTTATATTGGGTCACTAATTAGAAGGGAATCACATCTTTTTTCAGTCTTTCATTGATATTTATTCAATTTCCAAGTGGCACTATGGCACCTTTTCAATAAAATTGCAAATTCAAGGTAACTTTAAAAATTTTATCTACCAGTCACTAATTACGTATTCACATTAATTAGACTTAGCTTAAGCTGCATTCAAAATGACTTTTTTGTTACTTTAGGTTGTTCTTGCTGTTGGAGGTGAAGATGACAAGGTTGTTCTTCGAACAGTTGAGTGTTTCTCACCTTCTTCTGGAGAATGGAGAGCCCTTGACTGCCTACCCTTTGCTATCAGGTACTTCATGCTATATGGTATTTTAGTTAATAAAGAATATTGGCATTTATGTTTAAAAACAAGGGGGGGCGGCCTTCGGGTGTTTATAGAATTGGAATTAGGATTATTTTACTTATATTTTGAATGACAAATTCTCATGTGAAAAAATGCCCGAGCTAAATTCAATTTTATTTTATTTCCTATTTCAGTTTAATTTTATGTTCATGGCCTATACATTTAATGCTGATGGCTACCATAGGTGGTTAATAAATAAAGTTAGTTGTTTTCATGATGTTAAAATGTGCATGATGTTGGAAATAAAAAAGATAGCAGAAAAAATTGTGGGATAAGAAGACTAGGAATCAGGAGTTATTACTGCTGGCATAGCAAGTCATGAATACTGGACAGGAAGTCCTAATGACCAGTATCAAGTACAGCGGAAGGCCCAGGAGTACCCAGCCTGACCTAGAGATGGTGGTAGTTGTTTGAAAAATATCACTGTATTAGAAAGTATGCAGTCTATAAAGCATATGTTTCAAGTTTGAAGATGCCATGTTGTTTAGTATTTTTTGGCAGTCATCAATAGTAAACGTTTTCATTGAATTTGTGGAAATGGAAAAAATTGGTCATCATTATGTGATATCATACTTAAATTGAAAGGCCTCAGCCCGACCAATATAAAAGCTGAACTGGATTCTACTCTGGGTGAGTCTGCTCCTTCGTTTACGACAGTAAAATATTGGGTAGCAGATTTTAAACGAGGCCGTACGAGCTGTCAAGACGAGCATCGCATTGGTTGACCAAATTAGCTTTACAGCTGTGGCTGTGTGAAGTGGAATGTTTGAAATGTGAAAAAATGAAAGGCTTTGCAGAAAAATTGGAGAAAGCTAACATGGATTCAACAAAGATGGAAAAGTGGACAAAATACCAAGATATGATGTTTTGAACTTTGGCAAAAGCACCTGGAACACTGTATTTTAGCTCAATGTTGTATTTAATATTGAAAAAAGCTTTAAAGTTCAATGGCAGCTATTCATGAAAAGAGAAGTGGATATCTCTAAGTTAAAAGACTTGGTGTCTGTGGTATCTTCATGGGAAGGTGTTTGGTGGCAATTTTTTGATGTCTGCTAGATGGAGCCACTGAAGTTTGTAAGATTGCTAGGAATTCCCAATGGGCATGGGTAGTTTTCTAATGATAATGATTGTTAAAAGTATTCAAATGAGGAAGTATGATTTTAAAAACGTGTACATTTGATAAAGGGGATATCAATGAAGACATTTTGATTGTGCCAATGAATTGGAGATTAACATGTGGCCACTGACTTACTTTTGATGCAAATACTTCATCATTTATGATGTGGAGTGCCCCCACTTGTCTCTGGTTGATTTTGAAAAGGCTCATAAATAACAAGCAGGGTTTGGTTGTTGTTCTTATTACTGCATGTGAGATTTTTTATTTTTCAATTATAAATGACTTGATAAGGGTTCAATGGATGGATTTCCAACATTTATAGGTCTCTTATTTTCATGTCCGTTCGTCCCACAAAGATTGTTCAGGATTTTTATGAGGTATATGCAGTGGAACCTCACTTAGCAAGCACCTCCCACAGTGAGTAATTCACCTAACCTGAAAAATATTGGTCCTGAAAATGACTCACTTAATGAGCAACTTTTTGCATCATGAGTGACAAGGAGAGTGGAATCACTGAATTCATTGAACACCAGCTACTGCAGTTTGTCTCTAGTGCTGGTTCTGCTGGCATTTGTGTTCAATCATATTATCAGAGATTTTTATGCAAAGTTTAATAAAAATTTTTTCATAGTTTTTAAAATTGACTCCAAAGAAAAATCTATAAGAAGAAATCCATAAGAGAATAAAAATATCAGTAGAAATAAAATGTAAATCATTGAAAATTGGGAACAAGGTGTGAGTGTGGCTGATCTAGTACAGACATTAGCAATTGGTCAACATCAACAATTGGTCTTTCCTTCAAGAACATGGACAACAAGACTAAGGAGATAGATGCTTCAAATAGAGTGACAAGGGTATCTACGCAACAGTTATGTATTCTCAATTATGTTGAAAGATTGCTTTTCAGATACATAAATGAAAAAAAACACTATTAATGAGTATATCACTTGTGAGAAGTGATTTCCGCTGAACTCATTATTAAGATTTTGGGGTCATTGGCGGAACAAGTATTTAAGGAAAGCTGTGCATGGTTTGAGAATTCAACCAGAAGAACTGTCATCCATGGCATTGTGAGACATGGTGAAGCAGCAAGCTCTGAGTCAAAAGCAGCAGGGAACTTACTTGGTGATTTCAGAAATCTCATTGATTCTGAGCGTTACCTACCATAACATATTTTTAATGGTGGTGAGAAGGTTTTCTTAGGGAAGAAGATACCTAAGTGAACCTCTATTTGTTCACATTACAGTAGCAGAGAATGCATTGCTCAACCACAAGGCAATGAAAGACCATTTCATGCTTATAGTTTGCACAAATGCGAGTGGCAATTTGGAAATCAAACCCCTGCTTGTTTGCCATTCAGAAACTCCATGAGCCTTCAAGAAGTTTTAAGCCGTAAAACAGCAGGCTAAATATGATTTGGAGGTCACAGGAAACTTCTGCATCCTGCCATGTGAATGAGGCATTGCCCTGATAAGGCAGTGGTGATGTATGCCATAAATTTATGTAACAATAATTCTGAGTTGCATTTTTACCAAAATTTGAAGCATCGGCAAAAACTAATGTCTTTTAATAAACTAGTCAGCTTTCTAGTAAGAAGGCAATGAGTACATAGAATAAATAATTAACAATTTATTTTTATTCTTTTTTGCTTTTACAAATTCTGTATGAATTCCCAGTTTCTTAATTCCAGGATGGAAGGAAAGATGAATGTAATCCCCGATCCTAAACAGTGTATACATAATTTTCTTTGAATGAATTTTGTGCAAAATTTTATTTTCAGCATGGAACGCATTATCGTATTTTACATCAATTTATATGCAAAAAGTTGTTTCACTAAACGACTGCTTTGCTTTATGAGGAAGATCATGGGATAGATCATGCTCGTATTATGAGGTTTCACTGTATATTTTAAATTAAATATCAGCTTAAATCTTTCCTACTCACAATGATATTCATTATTCCAATACCATGCAGAAACTCACTCTTCAACTAATTTACTACATTTTAGTATTAACTCCAAGCACACCATGCATGCACTATAATTTGTAATAAGTTGTAAAACTAAGTTAAATTGTAAACTACACAAATTAAATTAGAAAAAAACCTGAATATCCTGTGAGTAAAACAGTATGAAATTAAAGGATTGCTTCCTAGTTAGTATACTTATTAATTTAAGAATTATATGTTTGACTTATTTAGTGTCTGTTGACCTTTAATAAACTAATAAATGTATTGAAAATTATTAAATTGATTGGACTATTGACTTATGAGTATTTTCATCAATTACAGTAAACATGGCCTTGTGTCTTCTGGATCTTCCAACTGGGCATATCTCTGTGGTGGAGAGTTCCCTGATGGACGACCCTCTCCTACTGCATGGCGCTATGACCCATTCTTGGCTAATGCTTGGAATGAAGTGTCTTCCATGACTACACCACGTTCAGAATTAGGTTAGTTTTTCACAATCCCCACCAGCATGTAACGCTTGATGACTTCAAAGGAATTATTTTCTTTCCTAAAAAACATTACGGCATGGAGTCGTAAGCTTTCGCCTCAAATCATACCTTTTGACTTTACTTATCACCACAGTGCAACCTTATTCCTGCACAGCAGCCTACCAAGTGCGAGGGGTGTTAAAGAACTATTTAACCTTAATTTTTCTTTGCAATGCTGTATGGCACAAATGAATGGACCTGTGAGCAGTGAAATTGTGACACTGCACCCACCCATTCTTCGCCAATAATTCATATTTTCTTGGCTAAATATAGCATTCCTGTGGTTCATCAGGTTTACTACTCCCTGGACAATGTGATTTTTGGTTATTCCTTTAGCTGAAAATTTCACTGATAGAGGCCTATTTTGAATCAAAAGAAAACATAATTCAGAAGGCAACAGCCCACCTGAGCACCATTTCAAAAGATGCATTCCAGAAGTGTTTTCAACAATGGGTTGTCCACAGCAAGAAGTGCATTCCCAATGGGACTACCCTGTGAAGGGGATTAGGGTGTCGGACCTCAAAATGAATAAATGTACTTTTGCCGACCCAAGGTTTGATATTTTTTTAACACACCTTGTATAGAGTTCTCATCGGTTGGGATGATTGATTAACCTATGCCTTAATAATCAGCCCCATTGTAGATTTCATGGCTATTGTAACATTCTACATAATCTTTTATCAAGTCCTCATTATTATCTCTGGAAATAAAATGAGTCTAATATAAACAATTGTATTAATAATGTAGAAATTTAAAATTTCACACATTCATATTTAATGCCATAGTATCATCTCCTTTTTGGTTCCATGCTTTATGACATGCTCTTTATTTCTCTGTTCTCCAGCTACGTGGTTTCATGAACCACTGCATTACAATCTGATTGAAAGTTAATTAGAGCCGGTTTTCATCCGTTAACATCAGATAATATATTCATTGCAAACTAGAGACATGCCATGCATCCACTTAAGTCATTACTATGTTTTAAAGATCATGAACTGCATGCAGTGAAACCTCAAACTTACATATTTAAGGGGACTAGTGAAAAAATGTCAATTTCATGATTATATTAATTTGAGGTTGGGCAGAAAAGATATTTTGAAAGCTTATTTTGATATTTTTTTATAATAATACATGTCAAAGGATTTAAATATAATAATGATTGTAAAAACTAGCTATTTTTTTATGCAAATAGTGATAGTAATTTTCAGTAAAGACTCCTAACAATAAAATTTGGAAGTGCGACTCCTCGAACAGATTCAAAAAATAATGTGTGAATATAATATATTTAGATAAATTATCTGCTACCATTAGTTTATAGTCAAATATTCTTCACAAATGACAATGCGTAGTATTTATGGATAAATTGTAAACCAATCAGGGCACCAAGGAAGTCACAAAAATGTTTTACTTTTCAATTTTCATATCCACTATTATGCATGTCAGGTTTCATACCATTGCATTGTATTGAATGGCTGGATGTCTAGTTTCCAGGAAATCTAGAAAACTGGGAATTGTACAGGAAATTTATTCTCCATGGGGAAAAACCAGAAATTTATATGCAATATAGGAATTTCAAAATGTCTTTTCATTTGAATGATAATCATCAAATATTAAATGAAATTGCTGTGTATCTGTATCAATACAATTATGTATTGTTCTATGGTGAACAAATCTATCGATCACTTAGATAGAGAATCAAAATCCCTATTCTACTAGACTAGTATCAATGTGATTACCAGCTCATGGCCAATAGGAAGATTTTATCCTCGATGTCTACCTTGTGAAAGCTTTCATTATCCTTGTTTTTAACCTTCATAAATTTAACGTAGAAATGTGCAAATATTGTCGTATGAGTAGAATAAATGTGTATTTCTGTGCACAGCATTATTTTTTGCACTCAAACTCTGTAATATTAAATTCAAGAGTATTAAGAAAGGAAATATGGACAAGAAAATGGAATTTAGGAGCTCTAACTGGGACCAAAAGAAGTAGTAGCAGAAGGCAGTCAAATATTCATAGTATTTTCAGTGGAATACCACCACATGGCCACACAACTGGATCAGATATCTTTGTGGCTGCCTCACAAATGCTGCATGAACTACCTTTTATCTGACTTCCATCCTCTTACCTATCTGGCATAGGTGATCCTCTTGTGAGAAATTATTGTCACTTCTGCCCAGGCAGTTGTAAAGCTCTGTGGAACATGTAAGACCTTCCTCTACGTCAAGGTTGTTGTCAATGGGGAAGATGTACTTAATATGGGTAAAACATGACGTTCAAGTCATATCTCATTGAAAGCAAGCGACAAAAAGAATAAGGATAAGAATGAATTAGATTGCTTGACCATATCCCAGCTGGCGTAGGAGAAGAATAAAAATATGTATCCTAACACAGCAATAATCACTAACATGCAGTTAACACATTCCTTAATTCTCTCAAAGATTTCTATGCACTGGGCACACTCCCACAGCACTCACCTCCCACAATAATATTTAACCCTTAAAAAATTTGGCTATTTCACTCAATGATGATTTTGATACCATTTTTAAAAATACAGGATTAGCAATGCTGGATGGCTGTGTATTTGCTGTTGGTGGTTGGGATGGTACATTTGGATTGGAATCAGTAGAGCGATATGACCCCTGGCGTAATCAGTGGTATCCTGTTGCTCCAATGCCTCATGCCTTGACTTCTCCTGCTGTTGTCTCTCACCATGGTTTGTTATATGTTACAGGTTGGTTTAAACTGAACTCTTTAAACATCAGCTCACTCTTAACTGGTAAAAAATAGTTCAGTTAATTCCCTTATTTGAATATGGAGAGCAATCAACATGCAAAGCACAGCTTGCTTGTGATTATCAACAATTGTTAAGAACTTGCGAATAGTTATTCGGTGGGAGATCTTCTGAGTGAGGAATAGAAGTGAATGGGCATTTGGACTCACCTCCCTCCTATGTGGCCATCATTACCTATTTCTTATCAGTTAGTTGTTGCTTAAATTCATATGAGACTCCTTTAACCTCTCTCTCTAAGTGAAAAAAGAATGCTTGTTTTTGGTATTGCCTCATAATCCAATTAAAAGTGCCTGTCACATTGCATTCATTTTCCATGTTGCCAAGATTAAGTGAAATGCTTAAAAAAGCATTCATGTAGTTTTGAATGCTTTCAATTAGATACATTTTGTTTTGACTGTAATGTTTCAATTTTAAAATTAAAAAAAAATCTATTGTATGATTAAAAATTTTATTAATTTCAGCCTCTAATTACTAGATGTTGAGATTGTAATTAATGAACACATGTCATCCTGGATCCATTCCTAGGTGGTTCAATTCATCAGGAAGGGGATGGCATTGATCTGGTTCAAAGGTATGATCCACGGTGTGATGGGTGGCATACATTGAGAAACATGCTGATTCCACGCTCAGGAGCTGTAGCTTGTGCTATTGGACCATACATATATGTCATGGGTAATTTAATTTACTACTTGAATATCTATATCCATGTTAATGGAAGATCAATTATATAATTGGTGCATTTGGTTGTAACAATTATAAATGTAATCATTTGAGGTAATTCTACTATTGGTGGCTAAAATTTTGGTTTAGAAAGCTCATGAACATTAAGTCTACATTAGTGGAGTGATGGAACATCAACATAATTCCTTTTTTTTCGTTTTGTATTTTCTGTGTGAGTGACAGGTGATTGGCATAGGAGAAATCCTTGTTAATCCCAGAAGTGTGAGTAGATGTAATTCACAAAGATCCCTGTTTCCAAACACACCTGAGTGATTGAGTGGATGGGTGAGAACTTGTGTGAATCGATTTTATATTTTTGTATTCATCTGTGTTTTTGACGGGTCACTGCCATAGGAGGATTCCTTGTAAACCTTGAGTGGGTGAGTGAGTGCTGGGATTCACAAAGGTCTAAAAAACCCAAGTGATTGAGTAACTGCGAACGTGAACTTGTGTCTTTTCTTTTTGGTTTTTGTATTTAATTTTCATTCCAATGTCAGATCGATGGGTCCCTGGCATAAGAGATTCCTCGCAAACTCTGTGTGTATGAATGTGATTCATGAGAGTGACTGTTATTCCTTAACACGCCCTAGTGATTGATTGGTTGCTAGTCTGTTTCCTTTATTTATTCTTGCATTGTTTGTGTGTGATTGAGGTACACAAGGGTCACTGTTTCCCAAACACACCCAAGTGGCTGAGTGTGTGTTTTCAATTTTCCTGTGACTTGTCACCTTGTTTCTTCTACCCCCTAGAATAAACCCAGTGCCAATCAAGTTTACGGTCTTGGCTTTTTCATTTTCCCACATTTGCATGTTGACTTTATATATTTAATTAGTCTCACCATAAAACGTGGCTGTACAATTAAACTTTTTTAATTAACCCTGTTAGAATGTATATAATTTTTATTTTGTTTTCTATTTGAACAATTTTTATAATTTCCCTTTCATTATTCATTCAGGTGGTTGGCATGCATCAACTGAAAATACAAATAAGGTGGAGCGCTATGATGTGCGCAACAACTGTTGGGAATATAGAGCACCAATGCAAGAAAAACGGTATCGACCTGGTAATTATCGCTAAAAGTTTATATTATCATTGTAATATTAACTGTAAAACTCTTGAAATGAGATTTTAAAACCAAAGCAATTGAAAGCACTGAATTTAATAATCAAATAAATAAATGCTTACTTGCCTGGAATTGCATAAAATGCACTGATTTATATTTAGATCTATAACTTTTCATGTATAGTAGTATACATTTCGTATAAGTTATACTTATTATTGGAGTTAGGAGTAAATCAACTAAATTAATAACAAACCATAACAGCAAAATGAAATTGCTGTAGCTGGGGAAAATTTTAGCACTTTAATGTGAATAATGAATGGCTGATTTTTGACAGCTTTCATTTTCATTACATCATTCCATTTTATTCATCAGCCAAATAACAATTTTCCATTAATGATTGAAGGAAGTTGACCAAACTTAGGTTTCACCTTGTATATTGGTCATGTTGCATGACTTTCTTTTGTTAAAATCGATTGGACTAAAAACTTATATTAATTGTTTTGTGCTAAGTATTTTTTTCTTGTATTAATCTTTTGGAATGAGTATAAATTTTGCTCTACATCAAAATTGTCCAGATGTGTTCATATTCAAAGTCACTTTGAATTCAAATATTCAAATGTTGAATTTTTTACACTTAGAATCTGATTGCGAGTGATTTGAAAGTTTATAATGCATGTAGATATAGATGATGATTGATAAATGAAAGCTGATAGCCAGCATGCCAGTATTAGTGATGACGGTGTCTTAAGTACCTATGGAATAATGAAAAATTCTTTTTTCTTGTAAGATGTATTAAAAGAGGAACAGAATACAATGTACTCTGTGAGCTACATTTTGGTCCAATTACAACATTAGTAGCTCAGTTTTGCATGTTTAAATTCTTTAATGTAAATTATGCCACCGCAGAATGTACAGAATATATTTGCTTCCTTTGCTTGTCATATCAATTGGGATTTTTTCCATGTTCACTCGATAATACTTGAAATGCTCGGTTGAAAATTTCAATTCACTATCTAGGAGTAAGAATTCCCAAGAGTTAGATTTAATGAATGAGTAAGTCAGTTGTCATGTAGTTAGAACATAAAATTATAACTTGTATGCTGCTGTAATGAGCTTCACTGGTATTCTTGTAAGGCTTTGAACATGAGATTTCTGTCCCTGAATTCATAATTGTTGATTTATTACAGGTGCAAGTGTTGTGGAGGGGGACATATACGTTTTAGGAGGTGAGGGTGGATGGAATATGTACCTGGAAACTATTGAAAAATACTCTCCTCATAGAGACACGTGGGCACCAGCTGGGGAAATGCCCACAGCCCGCTCATGGCTCTCCTGCATAACTCTCCAGGTAATACTAAAGTCACTTCAGGAATGCATGCACATATCTGTTTTAACATTGTGATTTTAAAATTATCTATGGGAACAAAAATTAGTCATTTAAAAAAATTGGTCTTAGTATACTGCATATTGTCCTTCTGTCATTTGGTGAGTTTTGCAATTCTTTGACAGTTTATATAATTACTTGCATAGAAAATTATCATATGATGGTAAATATCATCGCTGAAATAAATATGGTAAAAATTAATTGTAAGCTGACATTTCTTCTTCTAGAAGGCCTTCCTAATAATAGTGCATAGATAGCACAGCATGGCATTATCTTAAAAACTATGGTGTATATATTTACTACCTGCAATACACAGGTGCACAGTTTAACTAAATTTGAAGAGAGATGAGTTAATACAAGTAGAAGATTTGTTTTATAGGTGTATAATCAAATGAAAGTGAAGCACATGGTTTTATAGACAAAGTTTTAAAGAGAAAGTCACCATAAAAAATGTGCTACATGTAAAATTTGGTTATGTTATGACTTAGTATCAAGTAGCCTGGTCCTCATTATTAGTTAAGATCTTTTAACCTAAAATTTACCGATGCTACACTTTGGAGTCCTAGCTTCTTCCCTAAAACAAAATCAAAGGAGAGTACATTAGTAGAGAATGAGTACTCCAGTTTTTTACAGTTTAGTATCAATGAATAATTTGCCCATCAGATAATGTGGCATAATATACTTAGTGATGGATGGTAATTTATAATTAAATGATAAATCAATAAATCTGGAACTACTTTCTATGGTGAATGTAAAATCATCCTAATGGCATGAGCAGTTTTTAGCATAGAACCTTTAGTAATCAAAGATGAGGTCACTCATGCACGGAACCAATTTTACCTTAACCCATAATTTTCTGTTTGTGATTATGGTTTTAATCATTGTTTTGTTGTAATAAGCATTGCGATTGTATATGCAGGCACTGTTAGTCAGGGATATGTGTTGCGCACAAATCTGATTTATAGATGTTATCAAGAACGTATCTCATCCCTAGGTTAGGGGCCAACTGTACATATATCCATTAATTAAGTAAACTTGAATTGTGTCTTTTCTCAAACATTAGCTAAATTAAATAAGCTTCAGTTTCCACACCTCTGTAAGCTTGGAAGGTCGCATTAATGAATAGCCTTAGCTGTATAAATGGTTCTAGAGAAGAGTTTAAGCTTTTCTCTCAGGGATTGTTAAGAAAATCAAAGATTAGCTTAAATAGGTGTCAGCTTACAATTGATTATTTACAAAATAGACCTATCTAGAAAAAATTGAAAAGATTCTAAAGGTTTTATTTGCTTCACAGAGTCTAAGAAATCCATATGTTCATTTAAAAAATCACAAAATATAGGGGTTTATACGTAGATAAGAATTGAAGTCATATTCATTCCTCTGCTACATTTTCTAATGTAAATGGGCCATTCCAAATTGAAGCATTCAAGAATTAATGTTTTAATTTTAATTTAAAACAATTTTAAATCCATTTTCATTTCATTAAGAATAAATGTTGTCAAATTACAGCTAGATGATGCTAAAGTTTTTCAAGATTCATTGCCTTAAAATTGGTATTGCTCAGAAAACACGTAATGCTTTCATCAACAATCTTCCTGGCTTGATCAGTGTGGATACTCAACCATGATTAACATTAAATAGTCATGAATTTATGGCCATTTCATCTAATTTTGAGGTGATACAGAAATCAGTTTCATTTCACCCCACAAGCATAACACGGAGTGGTCTACTTAAAGCCATAAAATGTGCTTTTCCAAATGTGTTTATCATTTAATTTTTTCATGATATTTTAATGAGCAATAGACAACAACTTATCAACAAAATCCATTGGTGGCATTAGAGGTCAAATTTATCTCCTTTTGAGAATCCTCATAGTACAATTCAGAGGTGATCACACCAATCAAGACAACTATGAATATGGTATTCAGTAGTGTTAGAGGATCATTACAGTCTTTAGTTTTCTTTAAATTAAAAATATTGTCTTTAAATTGGTGTTAAACATTCTTGATCTATACCAACTCATCAATGACTTTATTTACAATTATTATTGTGGAACTTTAATCAAGGTGAACAACTGAGTCATAAGTTTTTTGTGAAATGGAAATCCCTGAAAAATTTTCTCATAGAAAGAGTATGAAGCATGAAAAATGAGCATAATAGCATGTGCAGAAAAATATATTCATACACTAATTGATACATTACCATTAATCTTGGCTTATTATTTAGATATATTCTCGTAATTAAAGGGATGCATGGCTCTTTTGTTTCATTCATAACGTTTCTCATGCTTCTGAATGGAAGAAATGCTTTTTCTGACCCCTCAAATTCAAAGGAACTTATGGTTTTTAAGCTTAATGTTATCCTTTTTACCCCTGAAATCAAGCTCTAGTGGCTTTTCACCATATTTTAGAGAAGTTTGATTTATTTATTACTTTTTAAAATGCACTAGTTTAAAATTCTCCTTGAAAGCATTTAAGTGGAGTGTGATGACCCAAATATGAGATAAATTAGATAAATATGGATATCTACATAAAAGGGAAATGTCTTACAGTTAATGTGAAAATTTTGCTCATATTCTTAAGTTTGCAATTTCAAATGAAATAACCTTTCCCAAATAAAGTTCGTGCTGTGTGAATACCAATTCGGTGTTTTATGCCATTTTTTTTGCTGGAGGGGTTTTTCAATTTCAAGCATTGTAGAATTAGTGCAATATCCAACAATATATCATAACCTGAGATACATAACATGCTCCACCCATACCTGTCTACTAGTATTGAATGTATTTTCTAAGTGTATAATAGTGTGTTCTCACAATTATAAATTATGCAATGAAAAATGGGCAAAATACTGGTTACCTTAGAAATTTTAAGTGCCAATAGACAAGGACAACATATTGTCAGCGTCATATTGTACCATCCTACACATACGTACATTCAAACACAGAAACCAATCAAACAGCGAAAACATATTCATACAGATAAGGTTATGGAGAAAAGGGATAGAAATGCTTTTCAAAGACAAACACACCCTTCTACGTTACCTAGTAGGTAACGTAGAAGGGTGTGGATTCCAAGTGGAAAAGTTTCCTTGACTGGAACTTGAACACTAGGCCCTTGAATTGCTGGGCTGATATTCTTTGAATAAAGCTATCAAGGAAAAAGTTGCCTATTAACTCCATTGGGGGTTTATATAACCAAGTGCCCCAATTCTTTGCATTAAGTCCAGATTAATTATTGTTTTTGATTTTGAATTTTAAAGAATGAGACCATATTGCCCCAAGAAATTTGTATGTATATATTTCATTTATATGTAATTACACATTATATGTATTGCTACAGCTTCAGAAATTCGGCATAGATATTTTGGGTGTGCATGGATCTCCTATTGTATCTGATAAATTTAATACCCACACTTTCAGGAACTTTGCTAAGTTTGAATAAAATGGTTTGAGGCATCACTTTGTGGAAGTGACCTGAGATTTTACATTTGGAGAAGAGAGGTTTAAGATTAGATGCCTAGGAATGTTTGGAAGTTTAAAAGAACACTCATTATAAGGGTATATTGGTTAATTACCTGATGTATTCTTCCCTCTCCCCCCTCCTGGACCTCCCTCTGTTCCACAACCCCTCTCCACCCCTGACGCCATAGCTTACCACCCTCTCCCCCTCCCTCCCCCCACACACACCAGTTTACCTTCTCTTTTCCCTCCTCCTACTTTGGCAACTCCTCCCGCCTCCTCTTCTCTGTCGAGTATATAAAGCTGTGTGCCCTCTGTACTTCACCTGATGATGACTTTGTAAGTCAAAACCTAGGTCATGCATAATAAAATACTAATGGAAGAAGAAAGTTTTTCCAATTTGCTAAGTTTGAAAAATAAAATGAAAAATGTCTTTCAGAATAGTAAATGAGATACCTACTCCTCTCTTGTATCATGATGCTAATGAACTCTGCCAAAATATTTCCATTACACTCTTATTTTGTTTTTGTTTTTTTATTTTTTCTAACCATTTAGCATTATGATCCAGACTGCTAATTCAGTTTTGTTTTTGATTGTCCTCAAATTCTGTTTTTCTCTTAATCTCTTCTTCATTGCCAACTTTAATTTCAAAATTAAAAACGTTTATTTTTCTTGAATTTTTACTCTTGAAGCATTTTATTTATCATACTTAAGCTGAAAAATTTGAGGGAAAACATTTTCATTGTTATTGTCATCATATGGTAACTTTATAAAAGGACTGCAAGGATGTTGAAATTGAAAATTTATTTATTCCCTCACATTTCTGAGTAGTTTCAATTTATGAGGTTGTATCATAAATTTATTTATCTCAGTGTTCTGCATATGGGCTCTTAAGTAGGGGTTTTTTTAGTCTTAGGCATTAGAAAAGACTTCTTAAAATAGACTTCCTGGGATGAGATAAAAGCACAATGCTTATTTTTCACCAACTCAGTATTTAAGAAGTGGCCATTTAGGCCCCTCTAATAGTCTTCGCTAATTGTTGAAATTATGAATAAATATGTTGAATTAAATATGAATTATCTTGGAATGTTAGTTTTGAGGACGATTCTAGTTGGGTTGAGAAAATATATCTATGCATATTGTAAAAAGATGGTTAAAATACTTGGTGTATACTTTTTCATAATAAGTATATGCCTTTTAGTTGGCTATTAAAACAAAAAATGGGAACCCAATTGCATATTGACTAATTTAATGGCAATCTCTTGACTGCTTAAGATATGTTTTAGGATTCTAATTAGCCCTCTTATGATCCAATGTTTGTTCAAAGCTTCAGTGAATAAATTATCATAAAATTTTCCATGTATATTACCTTTTTGCTTAGCAATATTGTGTATTAATGTCTGATACTTAAAAAATTATTTTAAATTTTGCTGACTATTCTCAGCTAATGAGATAAGATTTACATGCTGCATTTGTTTTTATAGTTAACTACTTTAATGCAATGAATATGACCTGTAGTCAAAGAAGTAGAAACTTTTCTAGATTTCCCCTTTCTCAGAAATGGTCACAATTACCATATCATGACGTGCTTTCCCTGTGTTCACAGGTTTTTTTTTAACTCCTGTTTAAAACTTCGGCATCAGAAATTTAAATGGAAGTGTAGTTTATCTAAAAACTGTTAAATTAAATGCTGAATTAATTTGGAATATGTGCAAATATCTTCATAGTAAAAAAAACAACTGATGTAATCACAAAAGCATCTGATGTAATCAAATATGGCAAGACTAACAAGTCAGCTGAGCTGTTATATCAAGATTGCAGAACTTCAAAAATAATAATTATACTTTTTAGTATTTCCTTTTCATTTAATAATTGGTGTGGTGAAGGTTAGCTTTAGTTAACCATAGAATCTGTATGCATAGTAAATTTGATGTGCTTCGGAAGTTTTTCATTTGATATAGAATTTTAACGCCACTGATTAGGACTGGCCTGATGTATATCTATCTATGCCTCTACTGCTGATCAAGACAATGCCTAATTTTTATGGTATTGGCCAATCTGATATGTTCATAAATCATGTGTGTATCAACTGAATTTCAATTAAGTTAGACAACATGAAATACAGGGAGATAGGCTTCTTGCTGCTTTACTTCCTGTTTGCTAAATTGATGAAAACCCATTCTTAAAAATTATCATTCATTGGGCATTATAAAATATTTGATTTTTTTAAAGTTTGGAAAGTACGCTGTATGCAGTGGGTTATAATTTCCTATTTTATGGATAAAAGTATAATAATAGCTGCTTTCAAAGATTCATGCCACCCCGCAAGCATTTTTAGGTGTTCAGTGTAGACTTAAATAATATGACCTTATTGTTTTTCTCATAACCCTTACTCCTTTTTCCTTTGATGGGAAGTGAATAAGCATAGTTCCTTCTTCTACTTTGATGTTACAACCAGCTATGTACTTGGCCTCTAATTGTTCCTGTTCTTGGTAGAAGTTAACTGGTTTATTACTCCCAGCAGTTGTATATGCAGCTTTATTTATAGTATTTTACATCTCTTCTTGGGTTTTGTCATGGATGTGCTTCCCTCTAGTTCTTCATTCATGGCCATAATTTCTTTTTCTTTGCCCTGGTCACCTTGTTCTTGTCCCTCTAGTTCTTCACTCGTAGCCATCCTTTATTTTATTTGCCCTTTCACCATGTTCTTATAATCTGTATGCAAAGAGAACTTCATTTAATAATGCAAATCATTGTTATATCCTTACCTCCTATCTAATATCTTGCTGAATCAATGATTTTATACATGTCCAATGTTGGCTTATGAATGTCTCCTGATTTCATTATTTATTTACTTTGCTTAATGTTGTCCCTTCACAACATGATATAAAATATGCATGTTTATAAAATATAATTGGCTCTTGAGGATAATTATGTTGTTCTTAGTTTTTTAATATAAACAATACATTGAGTTGGACATTATAATAGGTGCCAATTTTTTTAAATGGTCTGACTTACAAATCAATTGGAAAAACAGGGTACTATTATGAATAATAGTCACAACTTCACATTAACCACTGACCAGTTAAAGTAATTTATAGATTTTTTCATATTTTCTCCTGGAAGTGAAGATGTCAGAATTTTTCTTAGTATTTTCGACCATCGTAAATGGCTTCCCAAATTCCTGCCTTTGAAAATGTGCACATATTTTTGACAAAATTGTCCATATTTGCATTGATGGTATCCATGTTTTCTAGCAGTCCAGACTCAAGAAATAACCATGTACCCATGTTGCATATTAACACAGTAATGCATTGAATACCTGAAATTTCAAACACTAAACAAGTAGCATACACCCTATCTAGCATTATTCTTTCAATGGTACAGAAATAGAAAACGGTTAAGCGCAACAATACATATGCATTGTAAGTGAATGAGCTATCTTAAAAACTTAAGTTATCATCAAATTTTGTATTCCTTACATCAACTTATTTTAAAGTTTTACAATGTGGCTACATTCACAGTATTTGAGACATCTGGAAAAGTGAAAGTTCAAGTTTTTATTATATTTTCCCAAACTATGTCAAGGGGTCACATATCCCTGAAAAAAAAATTAGGTGCATCATGTGATTGTCCTAGGTTACCAACTTACATTGATGTTGAAGTAGGGTCAGTACAATTTTTTCTAACTTTTATTTTTTCAATTTGATTTAAAATATCGATTTATGTTGACCCATTTTCATGATATGAACTTTTTCTTAAGGAAGTTTGATCAAATTTGATAGAGGCATGAATGTTAATAAAGGAAATGAAAGGAAATTTTTTTGAAAAATTTTAATGGAAGGAAATACTGAATAATGCATTATTTTTGTCGCATTCTCATGATGATCACAGCTCAAGAACTGATGATTGGAAAAGTATATAAAAATTGTAAATGTGTCACCCTGGGTTGCACTAACAACACCTGCCCCAGCTCTTTGAAGTGATTGATTACTATGGGGAAAATGCAATTATTCAAAAAAAACATATTGCTCTAAGTCATGATTTCATATTAAAATAATGGGTGTAATAAATTGTTAAGTGAATTCAAGAAAAATTACCACCAGACACTAAATACACTGAATTTAAATTAGTCTGGAGCAGGTCACAGCTCATTACCAAAGACAAACACAAGATGAACTTAGGAGTATATATTTCATTAGCGTGTGGTTCATGAATTACATTGGTAAGTATTACAGAGTGGTGAATTACTATTTGCTAAAATGTGTCTGTTTTGTTTTGTATACACCATCTACTCTGAATGGAAATAATAATCTCTAAGACTGAAGATCACCCTTACCCCAGCTAACCTTACAATTTTTTTTTTTAATTTGTGTTGCTGTATGCATTCTTTTTTTCTCTGCGGATATGATCACTCTGATGTCTTTGGCATAGTATTTAGGTATCACTTTGGTGTGGCCCAGAGCACTGAGTATATTAGAGGGAAGAGTGGGAACCCTGTGCTTTAGGTTCAATTTTATCACTTTTTGGACCAAGCTCTTGGCATGTGAACTTGTTCATTAATTTTGCGCACTTGTAACCATTTGCATTCTTTCAGAGTGGTCATATTATTTTATATGCAAACCTTATATATTGCTTTCTCTCTCTTGTGAAGATGTTGGTAAAGCTTTTTCAGCATGGTCCCCCACAAGACTTGCACATCCACCCTATTGGTAGATTGCATTCCTACCTTTCCTTAATCAGATTAGTACATAGTCCACCAGGTATACTGTACTTCAGCATGCCCCTATTTGAGTTCTGGAACGCTTATAAGCTCATTGCACGAAAGAAAGGGATCAAGCATTCTTGCAGCATTCATTATTAATAATTTCAAATTATTTTTTTTGTCCATTTCAATAGTTGAGTAATAGTGCAAGGGAATGTATTAAAAATGTCTTTAGTATTCACATATGTTTAACACTTATACTAAGAGAATATGTTCTGCAACATTCAATAAATGCAAATTCAAGTTTGGTGTTAACAGTATTGGTATGAATCCACAGTATCAGTGTTGGTATTCAAATATCAATATCAGCTTTAATTTGAAAAAATGCTAGTATCAGAACAGCTCCAGTAGGTTAATGGATAATTATTTTTAATTTTACTAATTGTTTTTAGTTCACAGTCATTATTTTTTCAGTTGCCAGTTTAGTTTTACTAATCATATTGAAATAATTGAGTGCCAGTAAATTATTTACTGGTGAAAATACCTAAATGCAATCATAAATAGAAGAGTAGTGCATTTTTCATATTTGTATCCATTTCACAAATGTTTTTGCCTTGTTAATTAAAGGTTCTTCGATTTCCATGTAGTGGAAGTGACTTGTTCCCCATGCTTTTCAGCATGAGTGATATATATGTGCATATTTTATTTAATTAATTTGAATAATTGTCAAAGTAATTTGAATAGTTTTGTCTTAAAGATTAAATTTTTAAGGTTGATTTTTCTTATGTGAAATCTTGGAAATAATCACAATAAGAGGTGCGAATGGTCTCACAACTCATGAGCAGGTTCCTTCTCGTCCTCCACAGATAAGCAAGAACTTGGAAAACAAGAGCATCCCTGTGGATATAGGAAATTCTTTCTTTAATGGCAGAATTCTTCAGCCAAATGATATTTTAAGCTAGCAGTGCCAGAATTCATATGTCAGCCTTTTTACAAACGCTCTTACCAACATATCTCCAGACCTCTATCCTCCAGATGCCAGGTGTCTTTGGCATTGAAGTCAGTGATTTATATTTTCTGGATATATTTCATTCAAGACATCATGAAGATTGTGACAATATCATTACAGAGCTAGAGGTGATATTAGATTAATTTTTTTCATGATATGTATATTTATGTAAATATGTTATATACAAATGTACACATAAAGTAGACTAAGTTTCATGTTTCAGTGAAGGGATGTGGTAGCATTTCTAGATATTTATAATAATTCCCGCGTTGATCATCATTGCTGTTAGCAAATTCTTAACATTAGCCTATTCCTTCAGACCTTCCTAAGCATTTGTGCACCAAAAGAGGAAATTTAAAAGTACAGCTGAATTCACTGGTTTCATGAAAAGTGATGGATTATTACCATAGGAAAAGATGTCAGTGTTTCTGTTATGATGATGTGTATATTGGGTTGTAAAAATATACTCCCAACTTAGGTCGTTAACTGAAGTGTAGCATTCAGACAGATTTAATGGATGAAGTGATCCTGTAGGTTATTCAGTTTGTGTTGAGAATCAGTAGTGTGAATGAGATTGTTCATTGAGTCAGGTTTTCTAAATGGGTCAATTCTGCCCAAAGTTACATGAAAAATGGAATATGCATGTTATAGAAATGTATTGAATTTTTTTATTACTTTTTAAAACTACCTACAGAGATGTAAGTTACATCGAGTGCTCAAAGTCATGCAATTTATTTGTAAAAAAATCGTGATTAAATTGGCTCATTTTCTCTTTCATAGATTTGTCCAATGCGAATAATAATTGCCAAAATATCTTGAGAATGAAGAAAAAACACTTCTCTGGAGATTTTTCTGTAAAGTGTTTAGTGCAGGAAAAGTAATATTCCTGTCCATTTTAAATCTGCATAGAAACATAATTGTGTGCTTGTGCATCAAACAAGAATTTTTTCACTTGATGAGCCAATAAGCGAGTTTCCTGCCACATATGTTGTTGTGTCATGCAAATTCAATGCTGGTGCACTCAAAACTGGGACTTTCTTCTGTACTGATTTTAAGTTTCAATAGAAACTAAGGGTTTGTTAAAAATAAAAAAAATTAAGCTCTATGGCCTCATAAATTAATAAAATAAAATGAAAAATCCGATAGCCATAATAAGTAGCACCACTGGTCCACAATGAAAATAAAATTTTTGCTGTGATGGTTCGTAGGAAAAGAAATTTCACGACAGTGACCAACCACACCCTCTCAACCAAAATATCCTTCTGCAGTAATTTGTGGAAATGTTACTTCCTTGCCAGAGATCAACTACAGACCCAAAACTCTAACCCCATTGAGATCATACACAGGGTGAAAGTGACTCCATTATGGATACCTGGGATTATGAACATATATACTCTATCCGTGATTGTTTACAGGAATAAATTCCACGCCAGGGACAAACATAGAGCTGACACTCACAAGCACTTAGGAAAACAAGCCCTTACACATTCAAAAAGGGTCTTACTACTGGGAGAATATTACTCAAAGTTAGCAAAAAAACAGGGAAAGACAAGACTGTGCATTGGATACGCATATTTCAGCTAAATGTAGCCTTCCTCAGCGAACTGAAGGAAGAAAGGACTTGCAACAAAAGGTTGTAAGTTAGGGTTATTCCCACAAACCATTGCAATAAAAAAATTTTTTTCACTGCGGGACAAGTGTTGATAACATATTATGGCTGTAGGAGATTTTATTTTATTAAGGGTTTGTTTATCAGATGTGATTGATGACTCCTGGTAAAGAATGTGTGATAATTAATAGATTGAGAGTAATGAGAATCAGGATTGACTGAGTGTTTCAAAGCTGAATGATGAAGCATTTATGGGCTCTCTTATAAAGGAGATACATATCCCAAAATTACTGCATGGAATTCTTTTGAAATTTCTTATGTAATTGACGTGGGATTTTTTACTGCTATTTGAGTGTTGTGAAGAGAAACTCAAAAAGTATCAACATTCAATGCAGAGTAAGCTTAAAGAATACAGTGACCCTTAGTAATTATTTTTAAAGATCAGTATTGGTTCCATCTTTTCTTTTACCAAATTGTTGTGAACTGAAAGTGTTTACAGTTAAATGATGCTACTAATAAAATAGGAAAACAATAATATTGGATATCCAAAATTTAAATTTAGCTGATAGTAATAATTTTTTATATGCATTTTTGCTGTAAAGTTCCTATTTACTTCTGGTATTCATCTTCCCAGCTCATAAACAAGTGCAAAACTTGTTATGCATTAATGAATGCAATTGTTCTGACATGTTGACAGAAGATCTGTTGAATTGGAAAATGTGCCATGTTGGTCAGTGATGACAAGACAGCTTTCTGTTATTGTTGTTATTAAAAATCATTGCCTATTATTCTTATTATTTTATTTTACTTAATTGTCATTTTTATATTTTTTGAAGAAGTTCATAGGTAGATACTCTAGTCATTATACTGTGTTTTTCATGATAGAGTCCCGTTACATAGTTCCTACTTCACCTATACATTTGTTACATCATGACATTTTCCACTGAATGAGTATCTTAGAAAATTTTATAGTCTTTGATAAAATGATGGTTAACATTGCACTAAGCAACAATTTTGTGTAGGATAATGGGATTGAGATGAAAAGAATAATAGGTTTTATTTGATTTATTCAAGATTTATTGTTCATATATGTACTTTTTTAGCAAGTATTGAGGTTTTTTCAACTAATAAAGTACATGCATTTAATCTATGTTAATTTAAATACTGAGTAATAAATACATATGATTTATGTTAATTCTCTATTATTATTTTGCATATTTTGAAAATGTGTGTAACATAATTTCATGTTCTAAATTATATTTACAATTGAGTTTTACATTTTATTTAATTAAGCTTTAATAGTCCAATGATGCGTGATAGTAATTAATATACAGAAAGATTGCATTGAAATTGTGACAGTTGGTTACATGAAGTGTTGGGAAAATTAGATCATCATTTTCAAGATATTTTAGCGTGTTACTTTCTATATGCTGGTGGTGCCTCTAGATTAAAAGTTGTTATTATTAATAAACTACCCATTGGCATTAAAATATTACCTTAATAAAGAGAAGCATTATGCTCCATCAATGACATTCTTATCACTTGGCTTACTGCCTTTATAATGCGCAAAATTCTCTTCGAATTGCTACCTAGGGAAATGGTGTAATAGCCTAGCTGTTATCTTCTCTTACAATATTGTCTCATATTCTACATATGGTGAGATAAATACACTCACTTAAATAAAAATGTGCTAAGAGGGCCAGCAGTAGGTTGATACTACAATACATAATGAGGGAGGGATGAGAAAATAATGGTGGATATTTCTTATTTCCATTCCTGTCAAGTTAGCCTGTCTAAGCCACTTGAAGAAATTCCTGAAACTATTGTAATATGTCAAAATAAAGATGATCATTATCATGAAATGCCTTTTGGAAGGTGTCTGATACCCTTCATATCTTCTCTTCAAGGCCATGTCTTCTCTTTCAAACTCCTCTGTCCCTCCTATTCTTTCAACTCATCCAATATATTCCGTCTTCTCCTTCATATATTCTTGTCCTTTCCACTACTCTCTCCATTGCTGCTTTAGTATGCCTTCATGTCTTAGAAAGTGGCCAACCTAGTTCTTTTTCCGTCTTTTTCTTATCTGTGATAGCCTTCTCTCCTCTCCCACATGTTGTAAAACCTCTTCATTCTGTATGTCCATTATATTTCCCTCCATTCTTCTTCATGCCCACTTTTGAAATGCCTCATTTCATTTATAATGCAATTTTCTCCATGTTCCTGTTTCTTACAAAAAGTCACTCTAAACATAACATTCCATCAATCTTTTCCATAAGCTCTTATCCATGAGACATGTATGAAATATTTTCATCCTGTTGAAAGCCGTCTTTGATATTTCTATCCATTCTATAACCTAACTCACTTCACTCACATCTTGCTATAAAAACATCTCTAATTCCTTTCTTTCCTTTTCCTGCATTAACAAATTCCTTTAATGATGTACCACTGTGAGTCTTTCATTTGGTGCCTTCCAATTCCCTTCATCATCCCAAAGCCATTGGACTTAGCCACTTTTAAAAGCAATTTCTCACTGCCTTGGCGATGGGATGCCCCAGCCTTGACCCAAGCATCATACTCATTCCTACAAGAGCTCGGTAGATGGTTTACTTCTTATTCTGGAAATTACTCCTCAATCATTATTACTTTATAAGTAAAAAATAGGTTGCACCTTGTTAAGGGGAGGTTAACATTTGAACAATGCAGTCTTTTTGAGTTACATCCCATCCCTTGCATTGCAATCTACACAAAAAAATTCCAAATTTTGTGTCCCCTTCTTGCGTGACAAAAACAATATTCAACAATCTGTAATTAGTTTAACATACCAGGGTGGGCCTCATCTCATATCAAACCTAACAGCAGATTAATGGTACATTCAGTGTAAAAGGGACCTGTTACTATCCATGTATTCTCGTAATGTCTCGGAGAGAAATCCAATAGATACTGAGAGACTCACAGTAAATGGGTTTCACTGTAAAAGTCATTCAATTGATAAACCAAGATGTAACTTTTTTGATTAATGTGGGTGTGCAAACCTGGACGCTGAGTGCCACATTAATCCTGCAGACTGGAACACAGAAGACCAAGGAAAATGGCCAGTGAATAGCCACTGAGATGATAGCTTGTTATAGTCTACTGAATGAAAAGCTATGTGATTGCCCAGTGATTGGAAAATAACATATGGCAAAATCTCTTTGCCCTTTCGTTAGTAGGGAATAATGCTCCTATTTAACTGTAATTTTTTTGGTTGTGCATGGCTGGTTGTTGAATTCTGTATTAGGCCTCTAGACCAAGTCAAAGGTGGCCGAAGGAAAAACATTGAATTTAGGGAATAGCCACTGTAATTATAATTTTTCATAATTAAAATGAATGAAAACCTTTCTCTCTCCAGAGTGCCAAAAATAATGTTAATGGATGAATATTCTTTTCCTATTATTAGTGAAGAAGAAGCAGCAAGGCAAATTTATTTACCTGGGTTTTTTAAATTCCTAAGTTCATGGCCTATTTAATTGCAATTAGGTATTTTTCATAATGTATGCTATTTTTTGTTTTCTGTCAGACAATGATCACTTCTGTATCACATGGAGGCAACTTCATCTAATCTTCAGAGTGATGCACTATAGTTTCTCAATCTGCACTGATTTCAAGCCTGTGAGAACAATGTTTGTGTAGATATTTGGTTTAACATTTAATTGATGCAATGTATATGTTAGAGCAATTATTTATGCACCTACCTCGAAGTCTTTAGCAGTGAAAAAAATTCCATATTTGTTTCTTGATGCTTGCTAAATGCATTCATCTAAAGATTTCTAAGAAGTCTGACATGACGTACCATTCAAGGTAGAATGCTTTAGAACAATTCCAAAATGCCGTGGCATGCTCTTTGTCTTTCCACATTTCCATAAATCACCAATGTTTCTCATCCACATGTTCATCTTACCATGGATGTAGTGTCCATTGTGTTTTTTGTTCCCAAACTATAACCAATAATCTAAAAATTATCTTGTCCTGAAATCCTTTGGTGGTATGCAATGTGCGATAAAAGTTTTTGTTTACCTAGCTTCAATAATTTAAGGAGTATCAGTCACCTTCTTCCTGTCTTCAAATTTTTTAATTTTAAAATTTTATCATGATTAAAATATGCTGAATTCTCAATTAAAATATTTGATGGCAATGAGAGATGCTGCCATGTGCGATTTCCAAGGCTAAGATACAATTTTTAAGTTTATCTCAATTTTTCTCACAAGTTCGCTTACATGTTGTTCAATAATTAATTTTTTGTTGTGTATTTCAATAATAACTATCAGCTTATGTTCAGGCAGATGAGGTATTAAGCAACAAATTATTTCTGTAACAGTTTTCTTCATCTAATTCTTCGAGGAAGTCATCTAACCTGTTGTATGAGTCTTAGTTTAAAATACATCAATTCCAAAGAGTAAAAATCATTCCCCTTGACTAAGTAGATTGATGTTTACTCTTTGAAATTGATGAATTTTATTTACATTAGAGGATGGTTCCATTTAAGTTATTGTCCTGGCTTCTCCCGCTATTCTTTGAATTTGTCAAGTCTTGGTCTATTGCTGGAAGTAAACTGTCTTTCCAATAATATATAGAAGACATACTTTGTCCGTGGGTTTGTTATGGTTGCCCAAAGGCACTGAGTTCTACCCAGTTCATAGAGGCTCATCTGTAATATGTTGACCTTTGATTATTATTATTGATTAGGTAATCTACTGGTTAAGGTAGGTTTTTGGATGGACGTAATTACTAATTAAATAATTTGTGGCCCCTAGCAAAACACAACATCCTACTTTACATCAGGTCCCTCTTCAGCTCTGAGTACTTTCTTCTTCCCTTCATCCCATCCAACATCCCTATCCTGTTCCTTCCCTTTCCTCTTTTGCCTAACATTCTCCCCTCAATTACAGTCTTCAACATCCCGCTGCCGGTCAATACCCCCTTCAGCCACTTTTCCTGCCTCCACAGGATTGCTCCCAACCAACCCCTCTCTTCGCCCACCATACCAAGTACTTCCTCGTTTGTTTTCTTCTCTGTCCATTTCACCTTCTCCATTCTTCTCCACACCCACATTTCAAAAGCCTCCAGTCTACGTCTATCCTCCTGCTTCAATGACCACGTTTCCGCGCCGTACATAGCTACGCTCCATATCAAAGTTTTTACGAGTCTTTTCTTAACATCCTTACTCAAAGTCCCCGTCATCAACTCCCTCCTCCTCGTGAAAGCCTCTTTGCCTAGCGCAATTCTTCTCCTTACGTCTCTACTACTTTGACCGTGTTGGTCCAAAACACTGCCGAGATACGTAAACTGTTCTACCTGCTCTAGTTTTTGCCCTCCTATTTTAATGCTAAGCTTAGCCTTTTTCTTTCTAGAAAATCGCATAACCTTTGTTTTATTTATATTGATTCTCATCCCATACCTGTCGCACTGAATTTCCAATTCACTCAGCAATGCTTGCAGCCCCTTAGCTGACTGACAAAAGCTTGGTCATCAGCAAACCTAACTGACTTTACGAATTACCCTCTGACTTTTATTCCTACCTCCAGTTCTTCCCATGCCTCTTTAATCATTTCCTCTGCATACAGGTTGAACAGCAATGGTGATAATGGGCAACCCTGCCTTACACCTCTTCCTAACACTGCCCAACCGGACTCCCCGTTCCCCACTCAAGCCTGAGCAGTCTGAGACATGTACAGGTTGCGGATTAGCCTCCTTTCCCTCCAATCTATTCCTATTTTCTGCAGAATCCTCATTAGTTTTTCCCAATTAACTCTATCAAACGCTTTTTCGAAATCTACGAAACAGGCAAATACCTCCTGGTTGTGTTCTATATTCCTCTCGATTAATAATCTCATTACTGCAATGGCATCACGCGTACCTCTCCCCTTCCTAAACCCAAACTGATCATCCCCTAAGTAATCATTTGCCCTACTCTCTATCCTTTTGTTCATGATCCTGAGAACAACTTTAGCTCCGTGGGATATCAGACCTTTGATTGAGATGATTCATTTTATAGCAAATAACATTTTCCTTATTCTTGTTATAATTGGTAGCATATTTGTTGACAATTAAATATAATATAATTAAAAATTCATGCACAATGGAATGCCGTAATTTACTGAGGGAAACATTCTCTGTAAATTTGATTTATTGTGGTAAATTAAAAATTGATGCAGGAAACTTTTCGAAAGGGTTTCTTCCCTTTACATATATCATGGACTCACAATTCATTATTAATATTGTAAGGGAAGCGTTGTACATCATGAACAATGACAGGTTTGTATTCAAATTGATGAATAGTATGTATGAATATGATAAAACATTTAGGCTAATGTTTTGGATCTTATCTAAAAGATTAAAATATACATCTTAAATAAATGAATAAAATCCAGTATTTCAGATCTCATCATGTAATATATAGTAGTTCAAATAAAAAAATGGTCAACTTAAGTAGAAAATTGCATTCAAATCATAATTATCAGTAGGTAATTCATTTGTGATCTGCATAAATGTCCCAAATTTTTATTCTGATATCTTCTCATTTATTTTTTTGTCTCTGCATTTAAGAACATGTTTTTGATATTCCTGGAGTTGATATGTACCTGATAAGTATTAATTTCAACAATTCACTTTGAATGAGAGGATGTTTTTTGTTAACTAATTATTCACATCTTAAGATTCTCTTGTCTTTTTTTTGCATTTTTTCAGTGAACATAACTCACAGTTTTCAAATTTTATAGGTGATAGCACACCCTTTGCTGTGATGCAAGGGATGGTGCAAGAAAATATATTTTGCCTGCATTGCAATAACTTGTATCAATGGTATTCAATTCAATTTTAAGGTATACTGCTGTTATATTTTTGCATATAATGAAATTTTGCCTTTCATCCATTTATGGCATTCACATTATTCCCTTTCAAGTTACACAAAGTATAAAATACTGATTATATAGGTAGGATAGTTCAGGCATCTTACTATCTTTCCCTGTTTACCTCCATACTATCCTGTCCTTACACAAATACTTCTTTTGCCTCTTGCCTTGTTGCATACATGATATTCTGTGCTTGAGACTTCTAATATGCATTTCCTTTAGATCTCTATGACCAGATTTACCCATGGCTTTCTTGGGCCCATTTCCTCTTTCACATGTATCTGTTAGGTGATTCAACTTTCATCCATTCTCCCAAGGTGAACAAACTAGCATAATAAACTCTTTTCATGATTGTCCATTACCTTTGCATCTACTCTATGCTCTGTTCTGTCATAACCCACTAATTCTTATCCTTATCTGTCTTATTTTTACTGCAAATACTCCTCAAGTATGTCATACTATCTGCATACAGTCAACATATTTGCTTATCATGGCATACCCAATTTTCTCTTCCATACAATAATGTCAGGAGGAGTACAATTATATACATGTACATTGCCATTTTTGCTGCCTTGGAAGGATATTTATTATTCATATGTATATGTACTCCTCTCATTACCATTCTGTGTGGGTATGAAAAATCACTTGCCATTTTGCCATTTATCCTCACTATGCAATCATTATTCTCATTGTCCACATTAAACGTAACTAGGTACATACTTTTGTATGCATTTACCCTCAGTTTCATACTCTCTGAAATCAATTGGCATGATAGCTCATATACCTGTAATTCAGATGTTGCCTCTGCACTCAGTTACTAGCAATCAAGCAATTAACTAAATGAGGTGAATTGCTATCCTGATTGGGTAGCTGAATTGAACAACTTCGCACTCCGGTAATTATGGACAAGTGAAACTTTCACTTTATAAAGTTTCATTTTCTCATTACATTTCAAGACAAAATATTATTTTAATTCAAAAAGGTGTTGCTTTCTTCATGAAAATCAGTAGATATTAAACTCTCACATTGATTATATTTGTGAACATTTGTGCCATTAAATTTGAAATTTGATTCATGTGGTACCCCTAGTTTTTGCCAGCTAAGCTACACTACACATGGTCATATCATATGTGGCAATGAGTCTATGTATATCTTTATTGATTTTAAAACATAATCATATACTGGAAAGATTTTTTGAAAGATAATTTAATGGAAGTTACGTATCACTTTAGGTATTCTCATTGAATTGCAATGGCCCATTGTACAGAAAATGTTTTGCTAGCCATCTCCATCATGTAGAGTATTTATGTCATGTGTTTTTACTGTATATCTTATTTTGGAATATTATCACTTTTAAATATTTTTCACATCTTTGATGTTGTCGTACAATTGCTCATGTAGTACAGTGTATACAGGATAACGTTATTATTTTGAAATACAAGTGGCTGAAAAAAACTAGGCCTCAAAATAAATTAATTTTAAAAATTTTCTAGAAGTGCCAGGAGTAAAGAGGAAAACTGTTATTTCATGTTATTTATGCATGAAAAATGCTGCTTTATTAATAGGAGTTGCATGAAAGCTCAGATATGGCAACTTCAGGGAACTCCACAATTTTTTCTTTTTTTAAAATTACAATATGAAAATAGTGGATTACAAATAGGGTAAAATTAACTAGAGAAACTGTCACATGTGTAAGTTCATTTATTTTCCTACAATTCTCTCAACAATTTCACTTTCCTTGGAGAGTCGCCATCTTACTTTCAACCAAATAATGAGAGACTATTCTTTGCAGTTGACAATATTTCATGAGCATGTATGACACTGTCAAACTAAGCAAATACATATACACAATATTATGGCCTTTGAGGGACAGTTAGGGTGTTGAGTAATATTTACCATGCCACATATTGTGACTGACTTTGGTGCCTCATAACATCTATGCATGTTGGCACCCCACATAATTTAAGTCGGAGGCATCCCTTGAGAAACGAAGGTATTCAGGCCAATGACATCCTTGCCCTCAAATTGCCAAGTCTATCCATGCAAAGTGGAGAAGTTGTTTATGTCAAGATTATGGTGAATTGAATTTTATTTCATACATTTTTACTTCTCAGGTCTTGATGTGATGGAAAATTAATTGTAAAACATAAAATTGAAATTTGGTGATATCTGTGTGCACCATAAAAGTCATTCCTTCAATAAAAGATATGCTAAATATGAAGCATCAAAACTTGCCTAAAATTAGGTATGCCTTTTAATTAGGTAAAAATTAACATTCAATATTAATAGGTGAAAAACAGGTCCAGTTTTTGAACATGAGTTTACGTGATCATCAAATATTCTTTCCTGCCCTTGACCTTAAGAATATATTCTCATAAAAATTGTGAATGCCTGACATATGAAACATTCATGTAGTGGTAAGGAAATTTCAAATAATCCATTAACATCAATGCCAATGAATCAGGGCTGGTGTGAGGAAGAGTTTCATGGGGTACCCCTGAAAATGAATGAACGGTGATCTGAAATCTGATGGTTGAGAATTTCTACTGGGGACCAAAACTCATTCTTTGTCTCTTGTCTACAGAATGCATCACTAAGACACTGATCCAGTGGTCATCATATCATTATTTATATTACTGTACAGTTTTAAGGGCCATCAATAATTGTGGCATATTACCATCAGAAGTTAATGGCATATCACTTTTCCTCCATTGAGGAATTTATCAGAAACTATTCATTTAGATTTTGATAGTTAGACATCTTTTGGTTTTTTGAGCTGCAATTGTATAACTTCCATCTACACTGTTGTAATTGTATATGCATGGGTAGCTCATGAAAATTAAGAACTGATCTTAATTTTCATTACCTTGATCAGCATTCCAATTCCATAGAAGTTAACGAGATTCTAACTGCTATATTCTAAATTATGGTTAAAATTTCTAATTGTCAGCATCCAAAGTTTGAAATTGTTAAATGTTAAAAGTCATCCACTTGGTGTTAACGTTAACATGCTAATTTCTTGATAATCATAATCACTAAATGTAGTCATGAGGAGTACTGTTCTAGGTTGATGCAGGAAAACCGTTCATTTGATTCTATTCATCGAATAATCAAGATTGATTCACCTAAAATGCTTAGATTAACCACTCTAGATGAATTATTTACCTGAATTGATTCCCTCTGAAAATTATACTATTATTTTTCAGCCTGTGAGAATACTTGTTTAGGCTGAGATTAACATTCAAATGGTCGGTACTCAAGCCTTTGCTGTGCAATTTCTCTTCAGCATGAAACATAATTTAAATTTGATGTGGCTATGTTTGTTTTAATGCTTAGAGCTCAAGTATATATTTGTAAAATGGCCTTGCACACATTTATAGATATGTATATGAATGTACCTGTATGTTATTCCATACTATGTTCATTCATACTATGTTGTAGTCCATAATATGTTCATTCTTGACATTGCCAAGGGGATTATTTCAAGTACCATCAATATTATCCTTTATTTTAAAGTTATTCATCAATGTCATTAATTTTCATCATTATCTCATAATTCATCAGCATGAATCAAAATGTTGTTTCTCTATCCTGGTAACCTCTGTGGTTTATTGTTCTGAGGTGTTTTTTTAATATGTTAGTCAGTATTTGCACTGACACAGCAATTAGTATATAAAGTAATTTTATAAAAATCTTATACATACATTTATATACACATTGAGACAGTAATATGTTTATTATTGCTTTGATGTTTGACTTTTGTTATGCATAATAGGTGTGCATGTGTTCAAAATATGTAAAATTTACAGTTAAATATTGCTGCTGGTGCAATAGGCACATCTCAATTTGTTGAGGAATTTGTTCATTTAATTTGTCAGAATTGTTAGATTTTATCAGGAGAAGTCACACATGAACGGGCCACTGTTAAATTAATGTATAATAAGGCCTGATTTAAAGTAAGAAACTTTAACCATGCATGTCTTTGGAATCATTAATGATAATTGTATGTAATTATGTATTTGAATTTTTAGCACTATAGATTTCTTCAAGTCCAACTTTTACTTTTAATTAGCATCATATATACCTGCAGTGGAAACAATTTTATTAGTTTTATATAATCAGAAGTTAAATTCCTTTGGAAACGTCTTGCTGAGACCAAATTAGTCTGATCTAAGAAGAGAAACAAAAGTGATAGTAATTTGAGGTGACATGTTTTTCAGGCTACTCTAAATTGTTAGCAATGTCAAAATGATGTTACCTACTTAATAAATTTACATTTATTTAGAGTGGCTATTATTGAGAGTATAGAAGTAAGAAATTAATTATGAAAGCCTTAAATTTTATTATTTTTATCACCACTAATTCAAATATTTGACTTTCTCAGCTACTGTTTTTTATGAAACAGTTCTAGTCCACTCTTATGATATGTATTTGAAAAATATTTTTGATTTTAACAGGAGTTTATTGGAAAGGCACATGATCCCACAAGAAATGTGCTTTGTGAAGAGAAAATTGTAATGACAGAGTGATAATTAAAAGTATATTTGGTGACTCTTTTTTGTGATTTATGTATGGCTTTGAGTGTACACATATATTCTTTGAGCCCTTTGTAGTTTTTATCATGTAAATAGATTCGAAGGTTAACTTGCTCAAATTGGATTAATTGCATATTATATTTATCTAGCTAATTTACTACCTATATGTATGTAGCTTCAAATTCATTTGTAGCAAAACTCAAGAGACTCTCTATTTTATTCGAATAATGTGATTATATATAATGTTTGGTCATTTAAATTTTATCTTGATGAAGCAAGTTTACAGTTAGCTTAAAAAACTGCTAATTTAAATGCTTAATTTTTTGTCCTGCAAGAATGTACACTATGACAATGAATGTTTAAGTACCCGTTCATGTAACTTTCGTTGTCTTTATCCTTTTCATGAAGTGGTTTTACAAAATTGTGATAAAATCAATGTTATTTTTCAATAAATACACATTCCAATTGAATGAGTGCTGCTTTCAAACTATTTTCAATTAAATTCCTCTATGTTTATGTTCCTTACTAAAATTCATTCCATATTTAGTTGATCTTTTGAAAAATAATCCTTTGTGATGAATGTCTAATCGAAATCTTAAAAATTGTTTGCATAGATATGGTGGCATTTTTCTGTAAAAAATGCCATGCCTCTAGCAGAATGGATGGGGATGTGGGGTTTCAAAAGGGAAAATGATATTGCCATTCTTAGAACAGTTGCAGATGGTGTAATATTCAACTGTATGCATGGTGAAAACCGAGTTCGTTTTCAATGAGGAAATGCGAAAATATTAATTTTTTACTTTGTTCATTGGGATGCATATAAGATCAAGTATGAATAGATACTAGTGTGTTAGTATTTTTGTAGCAATTTCAGAACACTGTTTAGCACTTTCAGGAAGAGAAAGAGGGGAAAATTAATTTTTTTTTAGAAAAAAAGTTGGACAAATTAATAAGAATCCAGCAAAAATGTAATTGTGCATATCCTAGTAGCAAAGGTGAACTGACCTTAAATTCTGGAGGGATTAATGTAATTCTGTATATACTTTGTGTATTTGATTAAAATAAGTCTATATGGTATTGCCTTACCACATGCAAACGTTGGATGTTCTACTGGAATAATATAATTGTTGATTTTTGGTATTAATTCTTGCCTACACAATAATGTCATATTTAATCAAAATCAGAAATATATCTTATTCAACTCTGATTATGAATCATTGGCAAAAGATGTTTGAAATGAAAAAAGAAACTTGTGAATGAGTGCACAGGAACAATGGACAACATAAACTAATTGCCTCCCCACCCATTCCTCTCTTATCATTATTTATTATAGACAATATTAAAATAGAAAAAAATCTAAACAAATGACATAACATCTCATTCTAGACCTTTTGCTGTGAAATAACTTTGTTTTCATAACAGATATGACTTTGGTAAACAGCTATATAATTACTTGTGGGTGCAAAACAGAAGTTGTGCAATATACATACTATTTGATTTTGATATGCCTCACCTAACATGCTCAGTAAATTCTGAGCTTCCAAATCAAGGCCAAATATTATTAGATTCTTAAATTATCAAAAAACACAACATGGATTTGGCATAGAATAATTGTGATAGAATTCTTCTGGAAGATTTTGATTAATGCTATTTCCATTCAAAGCTAAAAGAGCAAGACAGATGCATGTACGAATTTATAATTTACAGTGGGAGTATTTTTGCTTTTCCAAAATATTGTTACTCATCGTGAATGTGCAACGCAACTAATCACTGATTTGCTGTCATTGGCATCCATTGCCCATTCCAAATCTACATGTGCATGGAGTGGGATATCTGCCTTCCTGAGAAACAATAATCACATAATTCTGGAAGTTCCTTAATGTTTTTCTTATATTCCTCCAATTCCTTTCTTTGGGATTATTACAAAATTTGCTGGCTGTTCCAGCCGAAAATGCAGGCTAGTTAAATTTGTATTGTCTCAGAGCAGTCTATAGTTTTTCCGTAAATGTCAGCATTAAAAAAAGGAGAGTAGTTTAGATATTAATAATTATTAAACCACCAATTCTGTTAAAATGCTGGTGATTCTACGGCCTCTTTTTGCCTTAAGGTAAAGTCTAGGAGAATCATGGATCCTGTGGTAAACAGTGTTTCTGCAGTAGATGAATGAAACTATTGAATTCACTTTAAATAAAAACCTACTCAGCAGCCAGATATTAAAAATGAATTTAAAATGTTCAGAAAATTAAATAGGAACTGGGAAGTAGAAATTCCATGGAAAATCAAGAGCCAATAAATTAGGGGTACCATAATCCAGTTTAGAAAAAAAAACAGAAAATAGCATAAAGGGGCACAGAAAAACTGGGAACAAAATGGATTTTTACGACTGGGCCTTTCAATTACTCACTGACTGACTCCTTGAAAAAAATGCTTTCAGAAGAAAATAGGGTGGGGATGCACGAAAAGGAATGAATCTGTTAATTGGATCCAACCAATGCTTATTAGCCAGCTGGGTACATTTGACATGTACAGGTATATCCAAGGTAGGTACTCAGTACAAAGGCGTGATATTTTTATTGTCATGGCACTATAGATAAAAAGGTGATTTTTTGCAAGTATTCATTTTCATGAGTTAGCATTAAGGATTAGCATTGTGAGGAAGTATGATCATGAGTTAACATTAAGGTGTCAAATGAGCTCTCAAATTACTCTTCTATTAAACAAAGAGGCTTTCACAGATCATAAGTAATTGTTATTATGTTTGGCATAGGAACCTCACATTGATAAAAAATTTCAGTAAATCGAGACAAATACATGAGGGGAGATGACTTTTTGAACCAACTGTAGCCTGAAAACAATTTTTCACTGATAGTTCACATTAGAAAATTTGAAAGCTTGCAGCTCCTGAAGGACTTTACCAATGATGTAACCATTTTTTTAAAAAAGCGTGTAAAAAAGTGTAACCAATTTTTTACCTATCAATAAGTTGGAAAAACAAAATGTTTCACAAGAGGCATAAAAAGAACAAATGGTGTAAACTGTACGAAAGTTTTGAGATGGCCAGTCACATGATTTGATATGGAATGACCCTTAACTGGAGCCAGAAGGTCCTGACCAAGTAGTTTTATCCTTGCTGGTGAATTGGAAAGACTTTTCTGCCTAAGTGAACTACTTGGATATGTTGCAAAATGTCATTATGAATCAGTGTGATTCCCTCTTAAGGATTGATTTCATGTTGCATATATTTGAAACAGATTTATTCATGAACTGCATGAAACTTTCCAGTTATTAATTAAGACAAGGAAATAATAAATACTGATAATCAAACTTTTGACTAATAAGATAGAAAAATAAAAAAGGTAGAGGCTGCATCCATCATCACGCTCCAAAATGTGTAAGAAATAAAAGAATTGTAACTTTTATTAATTAATTTTTATAATAAAGGTTCATTGACTGTAAAATGTCTTTTGTGTAACAAATAAACATTCAATAAATTATAAATTCCTAAAGAAAATGAAATTTCATTTCGTCTTCATCATCTTCTTCTGCAGTAGCGGGGCAGAATTCATTGTACAACATTTCTAAAATGAAGGAAACATTGCATGAATAAGTCAAATATTTAGGTAAGAGAAACTATAAATAATATCTAAAAGAAATATGAAACAAAAAAGTTGAGTGGTGAGAGCCTTAAAAATATAAGCCATTTAACCAATCTCCTCTTTTCAACTACTAATGCAAAAAAAACCTGGCCTGAAAAGTAATGAAAAGGTTAAATCTTAACAAGAAAAACAACTTGGCATTTTCTAGAGGGTTTTTATTTCTATTTTACTTCTAGTTACTGTCCACGAAAATAATAAAAAGCCAATCTATCCAGCCTTGCTTAATAATGACTTCACAGCTGTATTGTTGTTAAAATTAAAATATATTCCTATGGAAATCAAGGGTAAGTTTTGTTTGGAAAAAGTACACCCAAAAATTTTGTGCTGGAAACAATTTCTATAAAAATAGACTAATATGGCTCCTTTTATTTTTATCACTCACCTTCCAGACAAGTTTCCAAATCTAACTTATTCTTGTTAACTTCTTCTGCATCATCAAAATGAACTGTTTCCTGAGAATTTGGGTCCTCAGCCACATTTTTACAGCTATTTTCTTCATCAAGAGGCTCTGACAATTCATTCATCTCTTTCTCTCGAATATTTGCAGCTAGTTGGAGGGCTTCAACCTTAGTTTAATCAATTAGCAAATAAATTTTGGTTTAACTTTAAAATGAAAAAAATCAAGTATTAAATTTGATATCCACTAATAAAAATAGTATGAATCAGTGGCTGAACCAGCAGCTAATACAAAAAAACCTCTAAGTAGGTGGTCATTTTCATAAATGTAAATGAATTTTTATGCCTGTTTTTCTATAAAGGATATTCGAAATCATGTAAGGTAAATGTGAAAGTTTCTCTTCCAAGATGCAAGTGAGAGCCATCCAGGATATGTGTCATTTTACTTAGTATGGATTTCAAGAAGTTTGATTGGAGATCCCTTCCATTATCCTGACAGCTCTTTATTGCAGCTTAAATATTCTGACTGCCACTATGACAAGATGCCATTATAACATTATTCCATATTTGATATATGAAAAGAAAATATGTAATAAATTGTAGTTATGTAGGAAGATACATTCCCATGTAAGTTCTTGAATAGGTAAATATGGGGGTAGAGGTTTTTAGATTAAAATTCAAAGTGATTTGTAATTCAGCAGTAAAGGGTTTCAGTTATGGTAGCTCCAAGGAATTTTATGTCATTGCTGTGAGCGAAAATGATTGAATAGGATTGAAGGTTAGTCAATTATTTTCTGGTATGGATGAAAAATAAGATTAAGGTACCATTGCAGTTTATTTTGGCAGGTTCAATTAAACATTTCTATTGCAGCCTGGTTCACTTCAAAGTGGTTCAGTTTTGAGGGAATTCTGATAGAATGGTTTGTGTAACCTGCATAAATTACTAATTGACTATTATTTATCTTGGTTGATTCATTATTAATGTAGAGATTGCACTAATGAAGGCTAACCCTTAGAGTCAGTGAAAACGTTGTGAATAGCCTGAAGTTAAACAAAAAGAGTACTGGTTTGGATTTACCTTCGAGGAAACCTTGCTAGGGCTTACATAATAAATATATATTGGCTGATAATCAAGTGGGTCTTGTGGTGATATTTTATGAATAAGAACTATTTTAATGTGGATGGAAAGATACCTTCTTTCAATTATTAATTGATATGTGTATGATGGAGGGTAAATCTAAAGGAACATTTGGCTAACACATGACCAAGGACCTCATCAGGACTAGATGAGTTGCAGCTTCAGAAGCCAATGATGCTTCATGACCTTAAGTTGGTCTCATCAGTTATGGAAAGGGAATTTGAGGGGTAGCAGCTCTCTTTGCGATCACCAGAAAACTGTTTGAAATTATGATTGGAAACACTTTTGGGCCTCTTACTCTGTCGAATTTGATTGGAGTTAGCAACCATCAGCATTGGGTGATCAGTTGGCTTTCAATGTTTAATCTCTTTTATATCAATGAGAACTGCTGACTCTATGCATTAATTGGAAGGGATAAGGATTAAATTTCTTGTTCTGGTAAAATAGAGAATGACTCCAACATACCTTCAATCTTATCACTTAATGCACAACATAAAAGCTTGAAGGGGATAAAATTTAGGGAATGGAAACCACCACAATTACATTTTATTCCCGACTCACATTATGTACGGCCATTATCTCCAAAACTACTCTCTCCGAGCCTCCTAACAGTCACCAACCCCAGCCGCACATCCTCCCCTCCTTTCTCTTGCCATTTAGTCAATACTCTCTCCATTGATTCCAACATCTACATGAATCTTTTTTAATACGCCCCTCCAGGAATCCAAACATTCTCCAATATATATACAAAAAATATATGGTTTTCAATTATACGAATTGAATTGTGAAACTTTCATGTTAAACCAGTGCTTCGGCAAAGAGGTTTGGTGTGTAATTTGATCATTCATCAACTAGAAAAGATCGTATTTAATTGAGTAATTTAATATTTAAGGATTCCTAAGTAATAATAACAGCTACCTAGACATATATTTAAATAAAATAACTATTTTGTCGCGGCAATCGAAGAAATGTGACCGGATTATTGTTAAATTTAATTGATTTTAAGTTCCATTGTATTATTTCTCTATTTTATCAGAATATATATTTGTTTCATTTTGGGTAAGGCTTCCTTCCTTAAACTGTGCAGTGAAATATAGTAATTCCTTTAAAAGTGTGTTTTGATAGTTGAATACATGACTATAAGGTGTCAGGTGAATTTAAATAATATTATATTAACTAGATATCTTCTCATGCAATCATATAGATTACAGCTGTCATTTATACATACTTTGTTGTAATCGCCCCTAAAAATTCTGAAGATGGATTTAATACTATAAAAAAACAATAACGACAATCTGCATATATTTGGCAACTAACTAAAATGCTTTAAATGAATTTCCTAGATGATTAAATAACCATCCTAAAATAAGTAACATTGAATTTGATTTTTCCGGTAAATTTCATAAGTAGATGCCACAAAATATCCTTGGTTGACAGTGAGAGAATCTATCACTATGCAAATTTATCCGCTTTATAAGACCTACCTAATTATATGATGTACATCATTAGCCAGCCAGAAACTCGAATTTCAACGTTAAACTGCAGAAGCATGATGACTTAACAGAATATTAATATATTTATCTATGGAGCATACAGAAAATATATAATACACGTCAAAAATGCAATTGATTAATAATAGATCTTCAATGCATTGTAAATGATTAAAATATATTCACGCTATCCAGTCAACTGGAAATTCATTCTCTGAGTACACAGATGACACTCACCCATGGGTTAACTCACCTCTACTTTCAACATTTGGTCAGAAACAACGTTTTGCATCTTTTTCAGGGCCATTTCCTGCTTATCATACATAACCTTCTTTCTTTCTAATCGCATCATTTCAGTAGCTACAGTATATTTTTCTCCGGCTTTTTTATCGTTAGTTGTATTATTGGTAAGACGGCTGCGTCTTTTCGGTAGCCCTTCCATTGTCATCAGAATATAGGCCAAGCAGCAGTGAAGTAGAGAAATCTACGAGGCAATTCAAATGTTCAAAGCCACTTTACCATATAGTTGTAATTACGACTAAATTTGAATAACCCTTACTTGGACAGCAACGCCTGCGAGATAGTCCTGTCTAATGCACTACTTATGACTGTCGTTTCAAAGTAAGAGTAACGATTCGTAATATTATTACTCTTGCAGTGGAAATGATGTTCGGTCAATGAAACTCCTCCACCAAAGTCTTCATGTTTGAACGTGTAGTGCGGAGGAAATTTGACCAATCAGAATAGTGAAGAATGTGTTTACGGAAGTAACACCGCACCAAATGCTAAATCCTGGCTTTTTGTGTGTAATTATTTATTTATTCTCGTCAGACGATTAGGATAAAATACAAAAAGAGATCAATTGCACATGATGTAAGGCACGTTGTGATCGTTGTGCTGAACGATCCAGTCATTCACCGAAAGAATTCGCGAAATATGATTTCACTTTGAGCAAAATTAATCGAGAAGACATAATTAATAGTTTAATAAAAAATAAGTTAATTGATGTATTTCATTCTTAAAAAGCGACCAGAATAAAGACTAATGTGAATGAGTTTCTCCCCAATGCTTTTGCCAAACACTTGATGGCTCTATGAGGATAAATTTATTCATCCTTGACAAATGTATTAACTGCTGAAACGGAAATAAAGTAATTGGCGTAGAAAGCTGTGAATAAACTACTTTTAATATACAAAATGCACCTATTCACAAAACTGTTTTGAAAAGACCGCTTTCAAAAGGATGATTCGCGTTTCAATATTGTAAAGAAGAGACCTCTTGTGAAGATCTAGCTATAGCTAACTAAGACAGATGAAAGTTGGTTGGCGATCTCATATTTCTGCTCCTTCGGTGTATAACAGTACGTTGGAGTAAGTGTGTATTTTTACTACCATTGTAATTACTAATCCGTTTGTGTCTTAACTGTGCATTATTTGGTGTTCATTTTCCAGACAATGGCGGGTGATTCCCATGCTAGTGAGTCGCAGTTTACCGGGCTTTCTAAATATTTTAATGGAACGACAATGAAAGGCCGTGCTAATGTAAGATATTATTCTAATTGCAGTTATGGAGTTTTCATTTATCCTTTTAGTTGCTTGATTTCTCATTTTAATATAAATTGTGAAATGCTCACTATCGCTACTCAACCACTTGGTTTGGATTGCTATAAATGACTATTAATGTTATACAGTGGAACAAGTATGAAGAATTTTGTGCAGTGTTTTATAATTGTTTACTGAAGAATACAGACTCAAAATTTGCTTTTATTCTATGCAGGTGGCAAAGGCGACGTATGCGTCTATCGGTCTGATTATTCTGTACTTCACAATGAAACCTAAGAAGAAGGCAGCGACTAAATAGTGATTATAATATGAACTAGATTAAATTCCTTATGGACAAAGGAAAATGTTTTCTTTTGTCTCGTAGATGTGAAAATTATTGTGTTAATAAAGTGATCAAATCAATAAAATGATGATTTAACCGATTTTTTATTTTTGTCCATATGAATTTCTGCGGTTATTTAATTGCGTATTATACGTAATGAAAGATAATTTGTGTGAGAGCGTAGCATTCACGGAATTTAACCTTTTCTTGGCAAATAATATGTATCTTGAGTTGGGTGGCTTAAATGACTGGGAGCGACTTAGTAGTTGGCAAATTGACCACCTCAAAATTCGGGGCAGCAGTTACTGGACAAGGACGCGATGTAAACATCCCCGCCTAGGAACGTAAGCGGTGCGTTTGTGAGATTACTTAAATACTAAATTTGCACCGCTTATGGTTTGAAAGGAGTGACTTCTGGTTTCTTTTGAAAAGGTAAATGTGGAGTCTTTTTTTGCATTATAGTACCTTAACATTTCCCTTATGATAATTCGGAAGCATATGCATGGTATACCGGCGCTAGATAGGCATTTAAATAAATCATGGCATTCGGTAGAAATGAATATTTGAAAGGAAAATAGAATCCACGAAATATTTCGTACTACCGTCATTATTTTGAAAAGAACGTCGACTTTGGCCTTTTGTCGTAATTATTAGAATTGTAAAAGGTATACCCTATTAAAAGGTAAATAACTGAATTAACCACTGTTTAGGTCCAAATCCCCTTATGTCCAATTTAATTTTTTTTAATAGACTGATGCCTCTTGTTAAATTTATTTGTTAGATCTGGTCTTATTTTACCAGTTTAAATATTACATGTGTTACTGCTCCACTTCTCAACTACATCCAAATTGTATTTAACTTTTGGCCGTTGATACCTATGTGGCTCTAGCTGAAAACTGGCTGAATGAGATTTACTTAATAGGGAAAATGGCAAAAAATACATATTAGCTCTAAAAAACAACACTGCCAACCTAAGGGAAACGAATGATAGCGCTATTGGTACAAAATTTTTGGCATGTAATTCTCTGTTTCATTTCATGAGAGGTATTGACAGTTTAATTGTGGTATGATGATAGTTTATTTTTTGTACTTTCCTAGATGAGATACTGTGCAGATAAGTTACCCATCGCTCAGGATTCATTTATTGGGCCATGAATTGATATATTGATGCGAATGATGTATCACCATCCGATTCATAGTAATCGGTCCGAAATTTGATTTCATAGGTGACGATAGAGCTTACTGATTACTAAGCCCCACGGTGTGCGAGGTTAGGATAGGGGGCCAAGTTGCTTTTTCGGTATCGCAAGTATTTTTCCAGGAAGATGTGGTACTCGAAAAATTAAACAGCTTATTTATTACCATGATGATCCTCAAAAAATTTATGGATGCTACACACAATTTTTCCATTTGAAAACTTCTTATATGCATTTCTCTCTCAGTTTTAGTCATCACGGTACCCATTACTTAGCGTCATTCATAGGCCCATTTTCAGTAAATTGGCCATCTTCTCTTCTGGGTCTAACTTGTACTTAACTTAAGGCATCTTTGATTGTGCTACCTTTTTGTCTTCCTTCTTTCAATAGTACAACTTTTCACACTAGCTAGTAAGTTGAATTTAAATTTTAATTATTGTAAGATATTGAAATCACATATATCTCAATGCATGAGAATTACTTGTTTACCATGATACTTATCTTTCAATTAATGATTGAAACCAATTACAATAAATTAACGAGTGATCACATTTCTTCCGCCAAATTTTCAACTACATTGAATTATCAGTTTCATGCAAACAATCCTATGATATTGCTCTTGAAGGCGAAGAGAGGCTGGTAGCTCATCAAAACGCCGTTGAATAAAAATATATTTGGCAGAAATTGGATTTTGAAAATCAAAAGAAATATAGAATCCCGGGATTAATGGTGACGACACCTATCGTCCAGTAAAAAAGAATCATGATGACCTTTTCTACATAGATGTGGGACCCCCTTCTTGAAATCGAGTGCTTACCCAAATACCAAAATAAGGCTGAAACTCAGCAAAAGTGTCTATGGCCTGTCAAGTGGAAAATGATTGGCATAACTGAAAATGATAGTAATAATAGTTTTCATTGTTTCCGGGGCATGTGATTTGCAGGCATGGAATAAGCCATATGAAGACAGTACATACACTGTGTAAGGATACTGCGTACAAAACTTTGGTATAGTTCACATTTAAACTACGGGAATTTTGAGATTTCCCATCATTGCCATGGTTGGTAATTTGAAGCCTTCGCACCGATATAGATTGTGTTATTACTAAAAAAAAAGAGTAAATGAGTGACCATTTAAAAATATTTGGAGGTAGCGGCGTTGTATTCATGAACATTACCAATTATTTCAGTGCCAAACTATCTTCTGTGTTTATAAATACAATCGATTGTGAGAACATTTTATGGGCATGTAAAATTCAGATTTCTAGAAGATTTGAAATGGACCCAACCACTATTTTTTCCTGGGATATTACCTATAATCCTAATGGCCCATTTAAAAAAATGTCTAAAGAGTTCAATGGATTGGTGTGAATGATGCCAAACCATAATTCCATCTTTCAGCCAACTATATGTTTTAATATTAGTTGGGAGCTAATTATTTTCAGGTCTGCTGACAAAATTTCTTGTGCTGGCACAGGGTTGATATAGATCACCACATTTTCTGTTTACCCAGTTGAATGTTTGTGTTAGAAGAATATTCACTTTTATAACCGTTAGAGAATGGCTGTTGTTATATATTTACCGGTAGGATTTTTAATTTTTTTTAAATGGGTCGATCTGCTCGCAGAATTAAATAAACTATACTTTACACTTTTAGGCTATACTTCGTGGAATTGTTTGATGTCAATAATAAATAAGTTCGTAATTTTCCACAGATTAGTCTGTGCAAAATTACAAACTCATTTAATATGGACATAAAAGAAATTGCTTCCTTTTTCATTCTGATTACTTAGCTTTAGAGGACTGGGTCTGAGGATCCCTGAAAGAGTACATTATAAATTGTATATATGTAAAACATACAGTTTTAAAAGTCAAGAAGAGCATCAGTGGTCACAATGTAATGGATGATAATAATTTCCCTAATTTTAATTTGTGAGCATTCTTATGAAACCAATTTAAAAAATATTCACTGGCTTGAAAATGAAGTTAATTTCATCAGCATATATGATCTGATTGATACCATTGGTACTTGGTATATATTCCCAAAGTCAGTGCTGAAAATTAGGAAGAGTAGTTGTAGGAGAGGATCCTTTTCTCTGGAAAAATCTGCTCACACCAACTACTCTTTCATCCATTTAAGGGACTTGAGACCTTCCTTTCAAACTGGCCTAACTTGCTAGTACCTTAAGCGTAGGATTTGTCTGTTCTTGCTGACTTTTGATGGTTATTTATGATATTATCCATTTACGAGATAGTCACTCCATGAATAAAACAATGTAGCTTTGTTTCTTCTGTAACAGGTAGTGATCAGTGATGGTAAATGTTTTGGAGGAAATAAAAAAATAGCAATCAGCTGAGGCTTATTGTCATGAGCTGTTAAAATATGTTAAGAATTTGCTAACAGAAGGTAGAGGTGGATTGATGTCTCATGAAAGCATCTTGGAAAGATAGTAGTGCATCCACGGTGTGATTGTATGAAATTGAGAAATTCTCCCCGAATCTCATATAACATGAGTAGTTCTTTAATCGATGCTTCAGAACAGGCTTTTTTAACTAATTTCAATTATGACATATATTTAGACATATTTCGGAGTTGATAGGATACAAGAGTAATACATGTGTTCTGATAGATTTTTAGAATTATTAGTTTAGGGTGTGTTCCTTAAAAATCAAATGACTACTGCCATAATTCACATTTTTTATCACTTTTTTCTTCTTATAAATGTATATTTCATCATGTGTGGATATCACCCTGCACGCAGAAATAAGCCATGTTTATCTTATCTCATTTGAATTGCATCTCTAAAATATATTTATGCCATTTCTGCAAATAAATATCACCATGTGTATTGCAAGGACTTGCATGAGTAATGTTTAATAAAGGCTTTTTCATGTCTTCTACAGAAATTATACTATTAACATCTGCAGCAGTGTATGTTAGAGTACACTCGCACAAATGAAAAGGAAATTAAAAAGGGATGTAATAGATTGAATTTAGAGGGGAACGTTAGAGATAAGGCGGGTAAGGTAATAGTTGACGCAGGAAAGATCCAAGAGAGATGGAAGGAGTATATAGAAGAACTGTATAGTAAAGAACTCAGACCAACACAGTTAGACATTGAAAAAGAAAATGACGTAGAGGAAGACAGCTTAGGTCCAGGCATACTAGACAATGAGATAGAAAGGGCATTAAGGGAGATGAAACTAAATAAGTCCGTGGGGGTAGATAACATTCCCGTGGAACTTTTAAAATGCTTAGGAAAATGTGGGAGGAAGAGGCTATATGGGCTGATCCGTAGCATTTATGAGGAGGGAATCTGGCCGGAAGACTTTGTGAGAGCAGTTTTAGTTCCGATTCCGAAAAAGGTAAAGGCCACGTCATGTGAGGACTATAGGACAATTAGTTTGATATCCCACGCAGCTAAAGTTGTTCTCAGGATCATAAACAAAAGGATAGAGAGTAGGGCAAATGATTACTTAGGGGATGATCAGTTTGGGTTTAGGAAGGGGAGAGGTACGCGTGATGCCATTGCAGTAATGAGATTATTAATCGAGAGGAATATAGAACACAACCAGGAGGTATTTGCCTGTTTCGTAGATTTCGAAAAAGCGTTTGATAGAGTGAATTGGGAAAAACTAATGAGTGTTCTGCAGAAAATAGGAATAGATTGGAGGGAAAGGAGGCTAATCCGCAACCTGTACATGTCTCAGACTGCTCAAGTGCGGGTGGGAAACGGGAAGTCAGGATGGGCAGTGTTAGGAAGGGGTGTAAGGCAGGGTTGCCCATTATCACCGTTGCTGTTCAACCTGTATGCAGAGGAAATGATCAAAGAGGCATGGGAAGAACTAGAGGTAGGAATGAAAGTGGGCGGGGAATTCGTAAAATCAGTTAGGTTTGCTGATGACCAAGCTTTAGTTTGTCAGTCAGCCAAGGGGCTGCAAGCATTGCTGAGTGAATTGGAAATTCAGTGCGACAGGTATGGGATGAGAATCAACATTAATAAAACAAAGGTTATGCGATTTTCTAGAAAGAAAAAGGGCAAGCTTAACATTAAAATAGGAGGGCAAAAACTAGAGCAGGTAGAACAGTTTACGTATCTCGGTAGTGTTTTGGACCAACACGGTCAAAGTAGTAGAGACGTAAGGAGAAGAATTGCGCTAGGCAAAGAGGCTTTCACGAGGAGGAGGGAGTTGATGACGGGGACTTTGAGTAAGGATGTTAAGAAAAGACTCGTAAAAACTTTGATATGGAGCGTAGCTATGTACGGCGCGGAAACGTGGTCATTGAAGCAGGAGGATAGACGTAGACTGGAGGCTTTTGAAATGTGGGTGTGGAGAAGAATGGAGAAGGTGAAATGGACAGAGAAGAAAACAAATGAGGAAGTACTTGGTATGGTGGGCGAAGAGAGGGGTTTGTTGGGAGCAATCCTATGGAGGCAGGAAAAGTGGATGAAGGGGGTGTTGACCGGCAGTGGGATGTTGAAGACTGTGATAGAGGGTAGAATGTTGGGCAAAAGAGGAAAGGGAAGGAACAGGATAGGGATGTTGGACGGGATGAAGGGCGGAAGAAAGTACTTAGAGATGAAGAGGGACCTGGTGTAGAGTAGAATTTAGGGTTGTGTTTTGTTAGTAGTCACAAAATATTTGTTTGGTAGTTGTGTCCATCAAAAAACCTACCTTAACCGGTAGATTACCTTAAAAAAAAAAATCTTAGAGGGGAACATTTAATTGTGGGTGCCACATATTAATAATGGAAATAAATTGAGATATAAATCTCTATATCGACTAGGTTCAATATTTACTGCTATAATTTTATATTTGTGGTCTGATAAGCAAATGTTTCCTTGAAAGTACATTTTCTCTGCAAGTGTCATTAATTACAGCACCTAATGTTCAAGATGTGCAAAATTATAATTTTTTCCATAATTTTCTTAAACTAAAGTTACCTAAGCGATAGATTAAATATCTAAGGCAAAACTAATAGTAATTTCATTTCCTCCTATGGTTTGATGAAAAATAAAACATTTTGAAAACATATATTTTCATTTTCGTCCGTAGTCCGAGAACTCTTCAGATCGCCCTAATTCCCTTCATTAATTACTTTATGTCTTCTTCAATGCTAAAATCAAGGACCATATCAGGATGTAATATGAAAATATAATGGGTATAACAGCAAATCAATTTACTAAATTGTTCAGAATCTTGAGACTATTAGCTTGAATCGTATATTAATATAAACCTGAAGTTTACTCAACATATATTTACTATTTGAAACTAATTTTTGATTGTTATTATCCAAACTTAAATGTGACTTATGTAACATTTTAAATTATTAATAATGAAATTCTTTCCAGGACTGAAGTAAATCTTACTGTTTGGGGCAGAAATGGCTGTGATTGAATCCTGAATGTGAAAGATTTTCTTTGGATACTTGGTGGAGTGTATTAAAAACAATCAAGATGAGTGCTGATAGATCTGTTTGGCGTGATAAGAAGGTGAAAGAGGAAGATGAATATGACGATGATGAAGATGATGATGATGAAGAGGTTGAAGAAGAAGGGGAGGGAATCAAGAAGGTAGGGAGGAGAGGTGGGGGTGGCGGGGACAAAGTTAGCAGTACTCTCATTGAAAAGATCCTGGGTGAGATGAAAAGTGAATTCAACCGGGGCCCTGCTGGTGTATCAAGGGGTGAGTCACAGGAATCGGAAAGACCTTCGCGTCGAAGCACCAGCAGGGCTTCAAGACCTTCTGGAGGTGGAGTTGAAGACACCTCACGGTCCAGGATGGGGAGGTCAACGGACAGAAGATTGGGTGGAGCAGATGGTGATGAAGACACAAATGGTCGACCAAGGGCAGATGAAGTTTCCTCGGAAGCAGCTGATAGCAGCCCTCCAGTACTTGTTCCAGAGGTGGGGAATGAAGATGTGGAGGGTACACCAGGTGGGCAGGTTGGGAAGATGGCACTGAGGAGTAGGGCCAAAGGAGACTCGGGGGAAAAAGCACCTCCTCCCTTACGGTAAGACTTCTCAGGGACATGCCTGTGTAGGTCTCATTAATTTGTTAATTTCTGACCAGCAGATTTGTCGGAGAATGGGATTTGTTCCAATTGTTGGTAGAATAAAATGTAATTTTTGCAATGCTTGTGATGCACATAAGTTATACTACTCCTGCCAGTTTGGCATAATTATTATTATGGTTTCCCATAATAACTATTATGGTTTAAAACTGCAAAGATATTTTCTTATTTTATAAAATCAGGAATTTGTGAGTCATAAACATTTGTACTACCTTTTATTCATTAGAAAAAAACTCTGCAGTTGAGTTGTTGAAGGAATATGGGCATTTTATTCAAGTACCTCTGATTAACAAAGGTCTGCATATTCTAGGCCTACCCCAACTGTAGAGCGCCCTCGAAGGCTAGATCCAGTTCTACTCGAGGGTGCTGCATCGGGGCTCACTCTTGCTCATCAAGATCTCAAACGCTCAGCACGAAGGTCAAAGGACACTGGGGAGTCAGTCTTGCAAAGTGCAATTGCTCGGAAGGAGAAATCATTTTGTGTCAGGGGCCCAGAAGAATATGGCCGTAGCTCATCCAGCCGAACTGAAGCTAGAAGTCAAGGATCCAGCGGAGGAGGAAATTGGAAATCTCCCCGGCAAAGTTCTGTCGGAAATCAGGTGAGTTCATATTTTTTGCTCTTCAGTTTGAGTTGCTTCAATTTTAAAGTCACACACTGGGTAATCTGTCCTATTACACTCTTAATCACTTAATGAATAGGTTTAACATGTCATAAACCCATTGCATATTACAGTATAAGCTTGATTCAATAAAATCCAAGACACTCAAAAAGACGATGTCTAGAGGTTTGCTATCCAAAAGTCAGTGAAGATTGTATGCACACTTGGTCAGGGAATTTTAACATTTTTATACGAGTAACAATCCATTTTGTTTGCATGCTAAAGATTAATCATAATATGTCCTTTCATTAAAGAGTTAACACAAAATAAATGTTTTTCAGCAGAATAAAATGATTGAATGACTTGCTTTATGTATGTTCTACTTAGTCAATCTGTGGAGCCAAGGATTAACAAAAGACCTCATTTATCAATTTTATCTTGTGTTTTTTCAGGCTATGTACAATTAGTAATTGTAGATACAAAATATTGAGTCACTGCTGGGAACTAGGAAAGAATAAAGAGACAGGATAGGATTATTTGGGAGTGCTGCGACAAACCAATCCTTAGAGTGATAAAGTTTATTTTTATAATACATGTATCAATTGAAAGATTGATAAGTAGCAGGTCCTCTAATCATTCTCTCCTCAGCCAATCTCTTAATTCTCCTATAAGTACACACATAATTGCAGTGTGTGCCTGATATCTGCCAATATTTTTTAAGGAGTTTTAGTATATATACACTAATTGCCAGAATAACATGAATTTTTGTTTTGTTCATAAGGTTTTATGAATATTTCAAATAATTATTTGTATATTACCTAGTTTAATGTAAATATGTTTTAAGTTTATATCCACTGTCAGGCATGAAGGTTCCTTGTCCTTTAGTCTATTACTTATCTGTAACTCCTTACTGTGGACAAGGATTTTAGCATATATATTCTTCTGAAAAGAATTCTTTGAATTTCACTTGAGTCATCTTATATGTGAACATATTTTATGTTAATGATTAGGTAATGTTTGTACTATGCTCTGAAATCAACATGCAAACAATTTTTCAAGTCTTTTATCAGGAATTAAAAATGAAAATAAAATTTTTGAATTTTCATTATTTCAATATTGGTGTCAAGCAGCTTTTTTCTTACAAATAAAAATATCATTGTATTTTCTTTAACCATTATAACAAATAGTTTTAAAGGAGTCACTTCCTAAATCAAGAATCTAAATAGGAATAATTTGAAAAATATGAGATTTGACCTATTGCCATGTAATGTGTCTGCCCAAATTGGCATTTAACTTAGTAAACCAATTTTGGGGGTTTCTTAATTATAAATGCCAAATCAGGTTCACTCAAATTAGAAATTTTTTATTCTTTTGTCTGAGTTCAGGTTGGGGTTTGCATTTTTAATGGCGAATAAAAGAAAATGACCATTTTCTTTAATAGTTTTATGAATGCACATGGTAATTTTTATGGTGTATGTCCATGTGTTGTTTGTACTATTGCAGAACACACCATCAGCATCCAAGTCTGGAAAAAATGTCAGCAGCACTAATGCAGACCCTCCACCTACATTAGCACGGAATGTTAAAAGACGACCTCAGGCACGAACTCCACGCTCAACTGCACCTCCATCCAGGCGACGCTCAAGGGTCAGCACGGTTCGTATTCCTAGGGATGCAAGTTCAAGTGATGGATCTACAAGGGGAGAGGCAGAACCAGATGAGCTTAAGGTGGAAACACCAGCCCCCGAAGAAGAGGATAACACTGAGGATGTCCCTGTGGATGTCCCAATGAAAATGGAATTTGAGGAAGATGTTCAAGCGAATGCCATTGGGCGACGTGAGGGTGCACAGCGAAAGAATTCTACGTCATCATCCTCCTCTTCGTCATCATCTAGTTCTTCTTCTTCATCATCATCATCATCTGATTCGTCCGGATCATCTTCCAGCTCATCGTCTTCCTCTTCTTCATCCTCATCTTCAGTATCTGTCAATATTCCCGAGGTTCCTGAAGAGGTGGATGTTATTCCAGCCATTGCAACTATTAGGAGTTTAAGCCCTGCTGTTGGTGATGTTGTGGACAGGTTGGATCAAAGTTTATGTCTCCCTAGGATCGGCATCACTACATAAATTTATACTTTTGCTTGCCCAGACTGTCACGTTTCTTTAATATGTCTGCTTATTCAGTCATTCAAACCTGTCTTGATTTGTTTCTTTGCATGGTTTGCATTATTCATATTTGTGTGCTATATTTATTTTTTTTGCAAAGTTTATATGAGATCATAATGAATTGTATTACTCATAGTCATGCAGGTGTTACTAAAGGTCTCCTGTTGTCATTATCTTTTCTTTTATCTAAATGGTTTCATAGGAAACGAAGGAATTCTCGTCCTGAGGAGCCTGAGGCTGCCATAGCAGATGCAGGGAGTGCCAAGAGGCCTAGGAGAATGACGAGGCAAGGGGTACCCTCTCCTGTGAAAGCAGAACCATCTCTCTCTTCATCTTCATCTTCTTCATCATCATCTTCTGCAGCATCTTCATCATCAGAATCTGGTGCAGCTAGGCCTGAGTCCACTGGAGTCTCACATGTGGTATGTACTTGTATCTATAGGATCCTGCAATCTCAAACTACTGTGCATGTAATTTTTCATATAGTTCTTTATATGCACCATATAGATGTGTAAGTTTAATATTCACCTCTGATACCATATTCAAGGTGCATAAGCTATTTGAACTTTGTAAATTAATTATCTTCACTAGGTTATCTATTAAATACAGTGTCATCAAATGGTGTTTCAAACCCTATTAACTATTTTTTGTTGTTTTTTAAAGCTAATAATTGTTGTTTTATGTTATTATATGTTAAGATAGTTTCCCTATCTAGGATGTGTTTTGGAACAAGGTGTTCAAATTAATAGGGACATAAGAAGAAGAATTTCACTAGGCAGAGAAGCTTTTGCTATGAGAGAACTCATACAAAGGGCATTGAGTAAGAATGTTAAGAAAGTAATCGTGAACATTTTTATATTGAGCATGACTTTGCTCTGGTGGAAATTTGGTGGTCTGATCAAAATAATAATAGTCATAGATTGGAGAGTGTTGAAATGTTGGTGTGGAGAAGGACGGAAAAGGTAAAATGAATAGATAGGAAACAAACAAAGAAGTACAAGGTAGAAGAAGGGAAAGGGTTGTTGGAGGAAATTTAATGGAGCCAAGATAGGTGGATTCAGAGCATTTTGATAGGCAATGAAGTTTTGAAGACTGTTGGGCAGATGGGTTATTTGTAGTTTAAGGTGTCAGGCTATGTCTTATTAGACAGGTTTAGAAATATACCAGTGTTCAGTCTGTGGCCATTCATAACCAACCTTAGAGAGTAGGCTTTCAAATACTCCTAATATACCATTATATATATTACTCATCAGAAGTTGTGTTGTGATGGCCAGGAGGTATGAATTGTCAAATTGCTACTTTTGCTTGTGTTAACAGGTAAATGTTAAAATGGACATGAAATTCAATTATAGCGACCATTGACTCTTGCTTCCTCAACTCCATTTTCCTAAGAGTTTCCCTTTTATCATAGCTGTTAGCATCCCTCTATACCTTTCAATGTATCCTCTGCGTACTTTTTATAATCTTCAAATATCCCCTATAAACTTCCTCGTTTCTCCCTCCATGTGTTCCAGTTAGTTGTATTCCTTTGTGTCAGACACATTTTCTCCCTTCTTAACTGTACTAACAGCTATTAGCCTCCAATTCATGCTCTTTTTTTGCCCTTAACTAGGTTTCAGATTCATGTGGCTGTATGATCCATATTAGTCTTTACTTAGCTCTCCTATTTTTTCCTAAACATACCTTCTCTTTGCAAATGCTTCTTTTACCAATCAGACTCTTCTATTAATGTAATTTACGGCTAAATTACCACTCAAATGTGTGCGAACTGTTTAAACTACCCCTAGTGTATGTTCTCAGTTATTATAGTATATTTTCTTGTGATGTCTTCATTTCATACTTTACACCCTGATCCTGTAATGCGTAATGTTATCTGGAATTGTACTGCTGTCTAATCAATGCTTGATCATTCAATTTCTAATTCAATTGTCTTAACGGGGTCCTCACTCACTGATCACTTTCATTCCATACCCAAGAAGCCCTTCCTGTGCCACCTTCAACATTTTATCAGCTTTTAAGTTAAAGAGCAGAAGTGAAATTGGACAAACTTTGCTCATTATTGCCCATCCTGATTCTCCCCTTGCTAGCCCTACTAATTCTATCATTTAATAATGTATTAATAAATAATATTTTAAATAATTGACATTATCAAATAGTCCATAAATATTACCTTTAAATTAGTCTATTAGCTGCAAAAATGTGTAGTGTTATTTGAATTAAGAGAATTTCGGAAAATTTGCGGGTTAAATTCTCACCTTTTAAGATTGATGTGTCATTGTTGGTATAAGTTGATGTTATCTGGAAATGTTTTTAATATGTGTTACATATGTTACTATAGTTTATAGTGATGGATTGGTTGAGATCTTTGTATCCAAGCTCCGCTTGTTCTTGAGACTGAAACCAGAATCAAGTGGAAGTCCATTAGTCTTGGAACCAATATTTATGCCAAGGTTATTCTCACCCATTAAAACCTTGTATAAGATCATAATATCCTCTGCAGAGTATCATAATTAATATTTTCACAGCTTTAACACTCATTAATAACAATTTTCACATATTAGATTTGTAAATGTAGGTGTAAGTAATGCCACTATGATTGAATGAAAGCTTTTTTTGTAATAATTTGCAGGCTCAGCCATCTTTGGGCAGGATTTTATGCTGCTGTCGAGAGCGGAAAACAGTGATTGCTCACCTTGGGGGAAAAGTGGCCTTGCCCACTGATGGCTTAGGAAGAAATAAATCTAGTGGAGCCAGAGGAAGTCGAACCCCTATGAAGGCCGTAACATCTTCCCTACAAGATGATTTAAAGACAAGACCCAGTTCACCTAGTTCAGACTACTTATACTGCCAGGTTTGATAATGCTTCTTAATAATTAATTCTCAAAGTAGTGACTGCATTTCAATCTTATTTGTGCAATAAATTTGCTGTAAAAATTAACTTTTAGCTAGAGAATTTGAGTTTTGTGTTGTCCTGTTATTATAGTCTCACTGTCATTGATTTTAACATAAATAATCAATTTGGCATCATGAAAAATTATAATGAGTGCGGCAACATAACTTCTTTTTTCAAATGCAAAATGCTATCAAAAAGTTATGTTGCTGCACCCTGTATGTGTCATATTGGTTTTAAAAACCAATCAAAATACCTAAATGTGCAGTAGTAAGTATATTGTGACCCAATTTTGATTTCTCACTATACATGCAGAAAAGTTTATCTTTTCTGTTCAAAGGGTACTGCGAATATTCGAGTGGCATGAGGCATACTATTGTAATGAAAAATGGTGGGACATCTCATTTACATTTTATGGAAGATTAGGGTTCAAGTTAAATTGCAGGAATATGTATTTTGGGAAAAAGAGTGGTAAAGTAAAGTTGGGTAAGAGTGGTTTGTGAAAATAGCTGTGGTAAGTCTATCCCCTTGATAATATTCACCTTTGGAATCTTGTGATGAATTACTTTGAAAAAAGTCTGCTTTTACAAGCATCACCATGAAGCCTCAAATGCACCACCTTCTTTTTGTATGTTTGATCCAAGTTAGTGGGTTATCAGAAAGATTTTAATCTTTCATTTACTCAGCTTATCCTTAATTAAAGGCTGGCTTAATCTGCTGATCTTTGCTGACAACATCTTTAGTAATGAATGCGTTCAAAAGTTGTTCAAATTTCAATCTTCCTTCATTTAGGAGCTTTTGTATTCTGTTTTCAAACCATGCCGAGGGCAGGAAGGAGAGGAGGTAAAAAATTGATGCCTTCATTCTCATATGTACTGTCATAAATCTTATCAGGTTTTTTGAAATTGCAATATTTTGAGGTGGAATGTTTTAATACATGATTATGTATTATTTTGAATTTGTTCCATTCTAAAGGCTTCCATTCACATTCTACAATGGCATTTTACTGAAATCAGTTTTTTTTATAAAGTGAGTCTCTCTAAGACCCTGTAGATTGCGAATCTGACATAAATATGGTTGAGCAAATATGGGAAATATTGAGACTGAGGGTAGTTAAATTAGCTGAAGTTAACTTGTATTTATGTTTTGGGAATCATTTTGCCTGACCACAAGTTTGGGTTGTTGATTTTAGTTTTAAAAATTAAAATTTATCCATTTAGCAATTTGAGTATACTTTTTGTCCCTTAATAAGCATTATTCTCTCAGAAAAAGTTGAGCTTTCTTAATTTAACTGTATTAATTTTTGATTGAAAAAGGCCTAGTATCACCTTAGGCAAATTTTTGCTACTGTCATAACCTTGTTGTTTCTTCGATGTAGGCTGTGGACTCAATGGATGGTAGAGCAGTTGGTTGTTGTGGGCTTGTTCAAGATGGGTTCATGCGCAGACCATCCTCTAGGGTGCCTTACCTCCTGCTATGTGAAGTCCATAGGCAGCGGCTTGCTCGTCATAACTGTTGTCCAGGATGTGGAATGTTTTGCACTCAGGTAATCATTATGAATCTGGAATTGAATTTCCCATGCATACTGGAATGCAATTTCTTTTTTTACCTAAATAATTAATCGTATCTTTCAAATCATCCCATCGGGATGAAAGGCCAATAATTTTCTTGATATTCAAATGATTACCAGCTTACTCTCTCAAGAATATGTGCACTTTTGAATAAATAGTTACGCATGTTCTTCACTCTTAAAACTCCTTCCTTTAAAGAAAAATTTCTGTGACATGTTTCAAATACACTTACAGCTTACAGGGCACTGATCAGAGAACTAATTGTTTATGTTGTGGTTATCATATGACATCATTTATGAATATTTAGTTGTTTGATCTCTGATAGCACGTAATATGGCTTTTTAACATGAGTTTTAGGCTTGAGAACTTGAGCTTACTCATGCAAAATGTGTGAGTGCATGCAATGATTTCTTACTTCAGTGTTTTTCTACTGTTGGAAATGTGTTCTTTGCTTATCTGAAAATGAAATAGTTGTTTAAACCAAATTATTTTATTTCTGATATTTCATTCATCTTACCTTCCTACACAAAAGGGTCAGTTTGTGCAATGTGAGTGGAGTAAAAGGAGGCGAGGTGATGGTGGAGGATCTGTTCATCACTATCATCGAGAATGTGAACTCATGGTGGATGATGAAGCATTGTGTCCTCATTGTGGGGCACCTTCTGTTCCAAAACCTGAGGACAATTTGATATCAGAAACTGAGACAGCCAAGGAAATCCATCTCAGCCTCAGGACTCCTCGGAATTTAGTGTTCTTGCCAAAGCAGATACCTCCTCGGAAGCCGTAAATGAATCTTACATTTTCTTTTTTTAACATATTTACTTTAGTTTCTTTAACCACTGCAGGCATGAAAACTGCTTCAGTATAATAGTTGTGGAAGAATATTCATCTCCCTCAATTTTGATAAAAAATAAACTGCCATAATTGCCTAGAATTACTAATTTTGGGAAATTTTATTGGGGTCAAGGTGAATGATTTTTACACTGCATAATTTCTCCATTTAATGCACATTAAGGGATGATCCCATTAAAGTAACTTTTGCAGTACCTCTTGCAGTTCTTTGAATGTATAAATATTTGTTTAATTATTTCTTACAGGATAATTAATATTCTCATGACATTTTAATAGTAATATCTGGTGCAAGTCGCATGCTACATGTCGCTCAATAAGTGTTTAGGAAAAAATAGCAAAAAAATTATTTTGGGCAGACTTTTTTAGTTTTCATCATGGTGTACACTTGATACACTTTTCCCAGCATTTATCCATATTTTTTAAGCCATCGGAAACAGGATTTTGGAAGATCCTGTGAATAGGCATCTGTGTCAGTGATGACCTCCTTGTTCGATGAGACTCATTTTCCACTGAGGCATTTTTTCATGTTTAAAGATAAAAAAAAAGTCTCTTGGGGCCAAATATGGTGAATGTGGTGGATGTTGTAATAATTGAAACTGACATTCCATTTTGCCTTTGAAACTGTGCAGTGGTGCACCAATGCATTGTCTTCATGGAAGAGAATTTTGTTTTTTGTCGAATGAGGACTTTTTCTTGAATTTTTCACTCAAATGATGCAATAACAATGCATACTCCATTTACAGCTTGTCTGTTGTGTATGTAAATCATGTAGATGATTTTTTGTGCATCCCAAAATTATTGTGACCATCACGTTGTCACCTTGAGCTCAAGTCTATTTCTTTTCTATCCAGGAGAATAGATCAAATGTTTTCTTTTCAAGAATCCCCCCAACTAAGTCTGTAACTGACATAAGTCTTTCTGCTGATTGGAATGTAGAAAATTTTGGATTCAAAGAAGTTTATGGAAGATAAGAAGTTCTCATGGGAAGTGCTTTGCAAGTGAATTAAATCTTTTATTACTACTTATTTACATTTTATGTGACCTGAAACCATATTGTGCAAACAAGTATCATGCCGAGCATGAAAGAGTTTGTATATTTCATATTTAATAAATATTTTGGTTAGTGAATTGGTTGAGGATATTAATGGAACCATCTGCCAGGAAATTTTCATTAATAGGAAGATGAATTTCTAAAAAATACCGTTGGTAGATTTGTATCAATATGCCGTATTTCTTTGAATCTAAGACGCACCTTTTTAGCAATATTTCGCCTCAAAAATCAGGGTGCTTCTTAGATTTGTGGGCGTCTTAGGTTGGCAGGTTAAGCTTGAATGTAAGAATGGGCGAGAGACAACATATGACACCTGCACAATTGCACTGTATTACTCCCGGTCGACGCAGCAGTGTGGCAGTATAGGTGTTGGCTTATTACGAGAAGGCGTAATGGAAATGAAACAGATGTCTTATTAATTGATTGCAAAAGGTACTTCAGTAAAAGCACAGTAACGGAAAAGTTGGTACAATGTAATTTCATTGTTTAGGTTGCTTCAGTTCAATTTAAGGTAACCCCCTTGATCTTTGTCTCCTTCATCTGAAGTGCTGGACCAATCACTTTGCTCCCACTCTGCATCTGAACAGAGAAAAAGTTCCATATAGATGAGTTATGTGAAGCTAAAGGAAGGGATAGACACAGTTATAACCCACGGGTATTGAAAACACATACTTTCATCGTCTTTATTGGCAAAGATGTCATCTTCTGTGCTGTCCATCTTGATACAGCACTTATTGAAAGTCTTCATGATCTTTTCCTCAGAAAGAGTTCTACAAACCGCAGAAACCATCGTGCGACTTTGTTAGGAGAAGCTCGTTTGATTTTTCCTGAAGCAGATAACTCATGCTCAGGTGCAGATAACTATGAAATGTACTGTTCTCAAAGTCTGTATTGAATAGCTTATTAACACCAACATACATTGGTTACAAAACAGATGTCATTCCTGCAGGATAGCGGTCTTTTTTTGACGCTATTGTCTTACACTGCACTCATTTACACTAAATCTTGCAGTTACTCTTCTGTTCCCATTTTCTTCCGCGAACAAGATAACTTGCATTTTGAACTTTGCGGTGAACGATTCTCGTGGACACATGCCAGGTCTTGGTTTTTTACCCATGCCCCTTTGAGAGCAAACTATGCTGCATCTTAGAATCTGGGTTAACTTTATTTTGTTTTAGGGTGTTAAAAATTGGGTGCATATTAGATTTGAAGAAATACGGTAGTTATTTCCATAAGTGGATAATAGGTTATTTCATATTTATGCAATCAAATTAATCTTTACTCAACATCGGAATGCATACACAGCATTAGCTGTTCAGCTAAAAGTGACCCAAGGTAATCATAGAAAGCATTGTAAAGAAAAGGAAAGCTTGTGAATCAGAAACTATTTCATCGGAACCACACCCAGCTCATCCCATCTGCTGTTTTAGTCTAGAACAAAGGAATAGCTCCTTGCAAATTTTAATCCTCTGTAAATATTTAAGTACTGAATTTAGCCACTCATAGTAATATTATATTCCATCATTTTACCTTTGAAGAAAAGCAGGGAATTGGCTATTGGTTATCTTGAAGAAAGACATTTGTGATATTGAAAAGAGTTGAAGTTTAACCAGTACAAATCGTGTTGAGATGGCCTAAATACACAGTAAATTTTTATTTTAAAAATGCAAGTGCATTCTGATTTTGGCTCTGAAATGGTAATTTGAAAGTACTGCGACGTTTGGAAGATACGTGACATAGATAAGGATGGCTCTGTTGTCAATTTCAACCACCCTTGTGAAGAACTGATCAACAAGATTTAGTGCTTCAATGAAATAAACATTTAAAAGTATTGTATTTATTTTAATTTGACAAATACCTATATTTGTTTCATGTGCATGTGATTGTGGGATTTAACAAAATAGGGTAGGAGATGTATGTATGTTTAACAATTGACTTAGGGAGCTCCACCTTTTTCATCGTAGAAAATGCCACTACATTCTACCGATAGTGTCTGTGCATAAATGTGTTAGTTAAGGAAATGTCATTGTCCTCAATTATCACATGTCATTACAATCCCGGCAGTTGCTTCCCAAGTTATAGACTTGAGCTGGGGGACTCATTTTCTCTAAAAGAGAATCATCTTTCTCTTTTGCAAGAGAAAACAAGTCTAAAACTTAGGTTTAGAGAATCATCTGTTTTGGGAGATTCACCCTTTTCTCTGGAGAAAACATGTTTGAGACTTGGGACCCTGATTTCACCATCTTAACCTCTTTGTAGCTGGGTTTCCTTTAAAAAAACCCTCTGTTTAAATGTTCCTTTGTCTCTGGAGTCCAGTAGTGCATTCCTGTTCGTTCACAGTTTTATATCGATGCAGAAACTCATCTCGAATGCAATAGAAAAGTGCCGAACCATTCTCCAAATCTATCACACGATTGCATTTATTCGCTCATCTTTCTGAGATTTTCTGCCAGTGCTGAGAATACTGCACTAATAGTATGCTACAATTGCTTTTACTGCTGTGCTGCAAGAAGCAGGCAGCAGTAGTTTTTGTGGTAAGAAAAATCACATTATTATTGTGTGGCAGTAATGGCAGCAAATTTTGGAATCCAACCTTTTGGAACTTAAACTCACTCCTGAAATATTATGTTTTTTTAACTTACTATTAATATATCTCTTGCATATAGTTTGACACTTAATTTGTATTCTTTGCAATTTTCTATTCGAATGTCATCCAATCATTAATGGTGCCTTATTATTTTGCAGACCCGCAGCCAAAATGGGTTTCACCAAAGCCATTGCTTCAGAAGCTCGTCATCCCTTCCCTCCAGCACCAATTGCTGCTCCAGCAGTACAAATGCAGAAGTTACTTCCCCTTGCTGTCCAGGCTGGAGAAATGGTGCCAGTTGTGAACCGCCCTCCTCCTCCATCCTTGCTGCTCTCAGAAACAGAGAAGGAAAAGTTAGAGCCATTATCTAAAACGCTTGTTTATCTGTCTCAAAAGCCTGAGCTTCTGGCAAGGTGTGTTCTGTGTTTGCTTTGATCTAGTCATAACATCCATAGCTGTCTGACGGTACAACTGTAAGTGTTCATTTTGACAATACATATTACCAGGGGCATGCTATGGTACCCTGTCTTTGAATCAATTGCACTCTCCATTTTTCATGCTTTGTGTGATTGTTATGCTGTGTGGCCGTGTTACCTTTTTGTTATAGACTTAGTTGTCTGCATGTATACATGTAAAGAAGAGAATACAGGTATTCCTCTTTTTTTCTTTTGATCTTTTTAAATGATAAATTTAATATTGTTATTTTAATAGAATCTTGATTTTATGTCTTGATAACATGAAAATTTCAATTTTACACTAGAGGAGCAGTACTAGTCGAATTTTGGGGTGAATTAAATTTTTTTGGTGAAATTTTAATCATAAAGTTGTCAAGGTATGCCTATATATGCATGAAAAAAATGGCTCATTTATCATCATAGAATATAATCTTGGTTTTACTAAATTTTATTTTACATAAAACTGATTATAAATGTCCCATTTTGATAGCAAACATTTCAGGAATGCCTTTCCTCATGACTGCTGTGCATATTACCAATTATATAGCCCAATTAAAAGCCCATGCACAAATAGCAGTTTTCCAGGTTTTGCGAGACTATTTTGAAGAATAGCAGTTAAAATGATATGTAAATAAAAGTAAATATAATCTTTCTTAGCTTCATCCACCCTCCTGTGGCAGATATTATGCCATCCCCTCTGATTTCCTTACTCCAATGGCACTTTCCTCTCTGTTTATTGCCTTCCTGCATGTCAAGGAATTTTGAGCTTAAAAGCAAGCTATAATCAAAATAGCCGCACATTAACTATGGAGGACATTAAAATTCAATATATTTTCAATGAAAACATACCTCTATACAATGATTACTAGTGTAAACTTTTTGAAATAAACCTTTAATCTTAAAATTTTGTCCTAAAAAATTGTATTGTACTTAGAGTAATTCACCAAAGTTTTACCACCTTTACAAACATATAACCATCCCATCATGTAACATAGCTGGGCACTCTAAATTCATTTTCAGATTCAAATTAATGTAGTAATTTTTATGTCCCATTACTGGTACTTTTTACCTGCCATCACCTTGGGCAATGCAGTATACTTCAGTACTTCTGATGCAGTTTTAACATGGTTTTTATGGAATCAATCAACTGATAAATTGCATGACATTCAACTTCTTGCTGCATCTACTCTTTAAATTAAATTTAGCAGAATTTTTATTGTTTTTGAGGCTCAAGGTAAACGTGAGTGCATGTAAATGTGTCTGAAGAACATGAGTAGTTTGTCCAATATTTGCATTACATTTTAAAACAAAGTTATCTCTAGCCTTTTGGTAGAATGTTTAATTGTAATTATTCCCAAATTTACTTGAATGATATGAAATGAATGCATCCTCATTATCTGCATTCTCTCCGTTTCTGTAAAGTATATAAATGGGAGAAATCCATTGATAAAATATTTCAAAGCAGTAGCATATGCACAAAAATGTGTCTAAATTTTCCAGATACTACAGTTGATATTACTGTTAGTCACAAGAAAAGGTGTATCTAAATCTTGAAGTTTTTAAATCTTCAGAAATAGTTCTTTGTTGTATTTCACCTGATTGTTCCAAAATTTCTTAGCTTCAGAATTTTAGTGGCAAGCCATACTTATATGATCATGAAAATTAATTTAATGCTATCAATTTTCATTGCCCACTTTTTGATATAATGCAAACTAAAGCTGGACAGTTAAATATATTTCCGCAGTAAATACGAGTGTAACATCAGATTCAAGGGGATAAAACCGAAAAGAATAGTAAGTAAATGGAAAGTAAAGGCATTAAATGGTATAAAAAGAAAGTAGTACCAGGAGGCATTGGAAAAATTTATGAGTGAGGGTAGTGAGACAGATACAATAGGAGATAAATGGAACATATCAAGAAAGGGATATCAAAAGCCACAAACAAAACAATAGGAACCGCAAGGAGGGAAAGGGCAAGAAATAGGAGTGAAAGTCGGAGAAGTGGTCATAAAATCAGTTATGTATGCGGATGATAAAGCTTTAGTTAACCTTTCACCAAATTTGAATTAGAAAATCAGTGTAATAGGAATGGGATGTGAATCAATTTAAGAAAAACAAAGATAATTAGGTTTTTTTTAAGGATAAAGATTAAGTTAAATATTGAAATAGGACAGACAAAACTAGAGCAGGTGGAACAGTACATATTTCAGAAGTGTTTTGGACCAAGTTGGCCACATTAGTTTGAAAATAAGAAGAATAATTTTTTGGCAGAGAAACTTGCATAGGTAAGGAGGTCATTGATGGCAGGAATGTTGAGCAAGGATGTGAAGAACAGCCTTGTTCAAACTTTGTGAGGGAATGTGGTATTTCACAGTGCAGAAACATGGTTTTTGAAGTAAAATGATAGGCCCTGATTGGAGGCTTTAGAAATGTGGATGTGGAAAAGGATGAAAAAGGTTGAGTGGATAGGAAGGAAAATACACAAAGAAGTACCAGGTATGGTGGTGGAGGAGAGATGGTTAGGACAATTCTAAAGGAGACGGAAAAAATGTATGCAGTATTTTGATTGGTGATGGAATGCTGTAGACTCTCCATCTTGGGGTGGATGTTAGGCAAGCAAGGTAGGGATAGGAAAAGGATGGAACTGTTGGATGGAATGGAGAGAGAGAATGTAATCTGAATGAAAGAATAGTTCATTGAAGAGTGGACAGTTAGGTTTTGTCTTGTTAGGCAAGGCTAAGAAATGTAGGCTCATATGGTCTGTATTCATCCTAAATTGAATCCTGATTGCATTACTTCCTTTTATGAAAGTAAGGGGAATTGGAGGGAGACCTGTATTATTTTAACTTAAGTCTTCCTTATTTTCTTTCATTTGTCTGCTTTGCACGACTAGATTAGTTTTTGTTTTGTCATAGCAAAATTAATGTGACTTAATTTGCCTCTCTTAAATGTTTTATTAGATGTATAATCATTTGTATATTATTTTGCTCCATGTTTCAAGTAATTTTAATTTTCTCCTGAATGATTGATAGAAAAGTACTCAAATGGTGTAGTAATTAAAAGGCTTGAATGTAGTTGAATGCAGTAATGTAATTACTTCTAATCATTGAAGCACATGTATATCAGTCTATGCAGACTACCTGATTACTAACAAAGGGCTGCTTAATACATGGATACATTATGTCAAGGGAAGGACTAGTAAAATTATGTTGCTTCCAACCATAGCAGATATCACACTCTCCACTCCTAGATGATTTTTACTTTTATTCGCACCCAAGACATGACTTTCGCAGTTACATGCATATTCCTTTTTTGGTAGCTACACTATACTCCCATAAAGAAATTGTGAATTCTTGTGAGTAAATAATTCCAGAATTAATTATAAATTACTACTGGTATTATAGAGGTTGATTCAAATTCCAAGAATTCTGTATTAATTATGTTAGCAACCTGCAAAGAAACACTTTAATCTGTTACAGGTTTTTATAATTTTATGGGGTTTCTAACCCTATGGTAGTACCTTCTCAGCCAACATTTGTAAAATCCTTTTCTGTCAATGGTGAAAACTTTAAATATTGTGAACTCGTAACTCTAGTCCATCTTACACGATGTTGCCATTTATTTTTATTTAACTTTATGGCTTCTAAAATCATTTTATGGCCACTTATTTATTATCTCATAGAGTAAGGATAAATGTGCTGAAGTCAGCCAAAATGTTCTTTTCATGTCTGTGTTCAATCTATGTATACCAATTGTGTGTTGTAGATGTTTTCAAACTCCCTTCACTTTTCGTTAAATATCCTTTTAAAGGGTCAGTGTGATGTCTAAACTGTAGACATACTTATTATCTTTGGGCATGAAAACCTATTGGGTAGGTAATTTTGCTTCTAAATCAGAGCCTTGGCTTCAATGCCAATCTCAACTAAATCAAGTGTGTGATTTTCTGAAACAGTTGGCTCAGGGCTATGAACTGGTTTTTAAAACCTAAAGTTGCAAAGTTCACTCTTTACTTTAGAGCTAATGATGTGAGCTCTATCGTCTAGTGCTAGCTGATCTTAGGTTTGGGGAGTGAGGATTGTTAATTATCTTAGCATCAAGATTGTGTCAAAGACAATCATATATGTGGGTCATTCAATAAGTCTTTAATAGAAAAACAATTAACTTTGGGTAGACTTTTTTTATTTTTAAACAATCTTCTTTTGCTCGATACACTTTTCCCAGAATTTCTCCTACTTTTTACACCATCTGCTTATTAGGATTTTGGAAGGTCCTCAAAATATGCGTTTGTGTTGGTGATAACGTCCTAGTCCAATGTGAATAGTTTTCTGCCGAGCCATTTTTTCAAGTTTGGAAATTTAAAAAGGTCACTGGGGCCAAAAATGGTAAAGATTGGAATAATTCAAACTTTAAATCCCCTTTATTAAGAACCTCTGCCATCAAATTGGGCAGGTGTGTAGCCATTCATTGCCTTAATGGAAGAAAATATTGTCCTTTGTCAATTGCGAACTTTTTTCCTGATCTTTCCACTCAGTCAGTGCAATAATGACCCATAATACTATCCAGTTATCATTTTTCCTTTGTGCAAGTAATCAATATAGGTGATTCTGAATGCATTCCAAAAACCGGTGGCCATCTTGTCAGCCGATTTCATCATCTTTTCCTGCTCCAGAGCCAGATTGCATTTAAAAACCATCTAGTTTGACTGTTCCTTTGTCTCAGGAGTGATATAGTGTATCCATGTTTCGTCCACAGTTATGCATTGATGCAGAAACTGTTAAGTTTGTGATAGGGAAGCACCAAACCAGCATCCGAAGCTACCTCATGATTGCATTTATTCTCCGCTGAGAGTAAATGTAGCTCCCATCTTTCCAAGACACCCAATGTTTCATGCAAAATCGAAAAAAATACTGTGATATGCTGCAATATGCTTGTGGCCTCAATGATTTTGCTAACTTGGTGATTTGTCAATCACCCTAAACTACATCTTGGATTTTTTCAATCTTTTCTGTAGAAATCACTTCTACTGGCCATCCTGAACAATGTTCATCATTTGTGGATGTATGACCATGTTTAAACTCTTTTACTCAATTGTAAACAGTCGCAACCACTGGAGTAGATGTGCCATGAACTTCATCCAACTTATTTTGATCTCTTTCGGTGTTGATCCTTTTATATAGAAGTGTGTAATCACTGCACGAAGTTCATTTTTTTCCATTTTTCTAAATACACAGAAGTTAGTAGCTTTAATCGCCTATGGAAATAAAGCAACGTAATGGATATAGCTGAAACTTTAATGGCCATCTAGTGAGAGATGAGGCATGATAAAAGCAAACCTTTTCCGATACTACGAGTACCATTTTTTGGATTTTTTTAAGGACCCACATTATTGGTTTCTAAAGGTCCCTGATTGGAGTAGAGTAATAAAAATGCATCGTCTTGTTGCTTCCAAGTAAAACTTATTTTCTCTCCTCCATAGATTTCCATTGAAAAGTTTGCACCAAGCTGCCAGAGTTGGAGACGTTGAAAAGCTTCTAAATGTTCTTGGTGAGTATTCCCATTGATCATATTTAGATTTGCTGTAGAGCACCATGGTGAATAAGGGGAAGGCACTGGTGGATAATTTAAAAAGATGGACAGTAATCAGATTAAAATTCTGCGCTATCGGCCATATTTTTAAGGGGCGCATTAAATATGTCACATGCATGTCCTTAAGTAAAGTATGTATTTGGTTTTTCATTCATAATTTCCTTAATCCAGTTATTAATTCCACTCTTATTTCACAATATCATTGTTCAAAAAATTCATACCAATTCTGTTTCCTTACCTTTTAAATCAGGCATTTAGAGTTTAAAATTTTTTACTATATATCTTTGCAATAACGTCACAAAATATTTAAATATTGCCATTGAAAAACCAGCCCACTGATATGGAACGAGTACATTTATGTATTTCGTGTTCAATAGTCATCTGATATTATTTGCTAGTACTTAGTACCACTTTCCCAAAAGTAAATGATAATTAGCAGAGAGCGTGGTTCCTATCTGTAAATGCACGACCAGATATGAAGCATTCCCAATATCTGCTTATTTAGCTGGCTCTGGGATGATTTTGGCTGATAGCTTTGGGAACAATGAATACCTCAACTCCTCTGTCAGTAGTGAACCTATAATTATTCTTTTGAAAAACCCTAACCTCAGTCTTTCAAGAGTAATTTGATTTGGTCCATTCCCAGCCTTCTTTATGAATTTTGTCACATTCCAGAAAAACAATTTAGAAATGTCATTTTTAGGAGTGGGTGAAGCAGGTTATTTTCCATCTGGTGAGCATAGAATGATTTTTGAGTGACAAATTGTTAAAGAACTGAATGAAACAATTTTTCCTGCTTGTTATATTCTTAATTACCCCCTATTATTTTTGGGTAACTTATAATTGAGGATTATCACATTTAAATCACTGACTTAAAATTTACGTTAGCATTGAATTTGTCTTGCTTATTGAGAATGTCCTCTCTTCTGCAGCTGTTGGACACAATCCTAATCATCAGTTCAGAGATTACAACCTTCAGACGGCACTTCATGTAGCAGCAGCTGGGGGTCACATGGCTTGTGTTCATGTGTTGGTACAGACTGGTGCACAGTTGGATGCCACTGATAGGGACCATTCCACTCCACTCATGCTTGCTGTGCGAGCTGGCCATAATGATGTTGTTGCCTACCTTGTAAGAGCTGGAGCATGTGTAACCCTAAAGGTTAGTCACATATCTGTGTCATATCGCTGAAATTTCAATAAAAGTGGATCATTTTATTTGTGATTCTTTTTGGTTAATACATTTAGTTTAACACCTTCTGTGCAGTGCAGTTTCAATTCATGCTCTGGAGTGCCCTTGCTTATGGAAGCATGACTTCAATTGATGACCATCGTCTTGCTCTCTTTATAGTGGAATCATTGTCTTTTGCCCTACCTACAGGCTCTAGTGTGTGTGCGTGCTTGCATGTGCAGTCATCTGTAGTACTCCAAACCACTCTTTACAGTTCAGTTTTTTTCCTGTGGCTGTGGTGATTTTCATACTTTTCAGTTACCATCATGCTCTATTTATTCCCCACCACTTGATACCTCTTGAATTTTATGCTTCATTTTGGGAGTATTAAGTTTATTTCTTTAATGGTTATTTCTTTTTAGGCTAAAAAAAGATTCTTTGAATATATTTCTTCGCAAGTCATTAATTTTTTTGATTTTTTTTTGTTTTCCTGTACAGGTTTGTAAATAAGGTGTGACATTAATACATATTTTCATTTTTGGGTGAACATTTTGAGAAAGTGAATGCTGTTTGTATTTTTTCATGTTCAATTCATCTCTTTTTTGTTAGAAAATAAAAATTTTGAATTTAAATAAAGCCAAATAGTTTCAAATCCTTATCCCACCTTATACTGCAGTGTAAGTAAGTGTGATTTACTCAGCAGACATAAAGAACATGAGTTTTTTATTAATTAGGTTCATTTTTAATGTACCCCGCAGGGTAGTGAAGGAATGACTGCTCTCCATTTGGCATCTAAGAGTGGGAATCTTGAAGCTGCCCAAGAACTTATTGCTGCAGGCAGCCCATTATCTGCCAGCTACAACCAAGCTAGAAATTCTAGCAAGCCAAGTTCTCCAACTCCACTTCCACAACCAAGGTCTTTTATAGATTCTCAGGATGATGGTGGCTGGACACCTTTGGTTTGGGGTTGTGAGCATCGACACCTGGATGTTGTTAGGTAAACATAAGTTCCAATAACTAATTATGGTCATATTCTTATTCTAAAATGTTTTTCTGTATTAAGATAAGGCACATTACTTCAGGCTCTTGTGTTACTATTCTTAGGTTTCTTCTATCCAAGCGAGCAGATCCACTAGTGCGAGATACAGAGCAAAACATAGCTCTTCATTGGTCTGCTTTCTCAGGCTCTCTTGAAGTCTCTGAGATCTTGCTTAATCATGGATGTTGGGTTAACTGTGCTAATGCCCATGGAGACACTCCACTGTAAGTCACAATGCAATATTTCTTTCATTGATTCATCTTTTTTTTTGTTTCATTTAATAGCATGCAAAAAATCTTTATGCCTTCAGTCATGTGGCTGCTCGCCAAAACAACTATGAAGTGGTTGTACTCCTGCTGGCAAGAGGTGCTCGTACAGATCTGCGCAACCGAGAAGGTGAAACTCCTCTGGATTGCTGTTTTCCACCGGGCGAATCAGCGCCAGTAGCACCGGATGATTCCCAGATGACAGATGCGGCTCGAGCGATTCAGCTGAACGCCCAGCTTCGTGCCCTAGTCGAGTCACCACTCCAGCCAACTCCAAGGATATTAACAAAGTCGGTTGCGTTCTATCCCTATCTCTATAAAGCATGTGTGGGAATCCAATTTTAAGTAGTTTTTCAAATTTTCTAGCCACTCTACTGGCCTCATCTCTATCTTTTTGTGGTGGGAACATATTTAATGTCCGTTATAAAGCCAATTTTAAGTACATATTTTGCTTTACACTGTCATTATTACTTAGTATTAAAAAGTAACAATCATGTCACCTGGTTTGCATATTGTCTTAAAAATTTGGAGAGTTGCTTTAAATAAAATTTCCTTTGGGAGAAAGTATAAAAATGTAATATTTAGCGAAAAGCAATTTAAAACACAATTCAAAATAAAATTTTTTTAAAATTCCCTTACAAATTGAGCATAATTATACATGAGATACTTGGAATCACTTTGCCAAGTGGATACATTATCAATTGGCACAATTTGTTGGTTTTATTTATTTATTTTGCAAAATTCAACTGTTTATGTGAATTTGAATTTAATTAATATAACTTTAAAAATTTTAACATTGTTTTTTTAATTGGGTAAAAATACGAGTAATGGCTCCAGATTGTCATGACATCGTTTTGGTTGAGCATCTAATTGGCTTTGGATTAAGTATAAGGATGTTGCAACGCCATAAAAATATTACCCAAATATGTCTGTGTGCATAATTCATGGAAAAATGAGTCATTCAAATCACAAATTACATTTGTATGACCCTCAATGTATTCTTAAATGGCCTAACAAAGATTTGGACTGAAAAATATATTGTCATTCTTCTTTAAATATGTCACATTACTAGACCATCACAAATGTACTCAAAGGACTTCAAATGAAAATCTTGGGAAACGAAATACAATTATTATGACTCCGTAACTTCTGGCATAGTATTGGAGAATATGTACTAAGATATGGAGTTTACCCAAAGATGAGGGAATATTCGCAGATCTTCATGTGTATGATATTGGCAATTGCCCATTTGTCTGTTATTGTATGAATATCACCTGCCAATCCTGATGTCCAGATCAAAATTTGCTTGCCAGTCTACAGTGGCAATTTTATTTTGAGGAATATTCGCTGATTAATTTTTGCCATAAAAAATCAATTTCAGTTTATGAAACATGAAAAAATCATGGAAATACAACTGCTTATTTCAAATAGTACCATCGTTATATTTGAGTCATTTTCTAAATAGACATTTATTTATGCATAGGAAATTGATTCCAGTCAATATGTATTTCAATTCTGTTGCCTACTTGTATCGCTCAGTTGAATCAACCGTAATAATAGACTAATTTTATGGTGTTGATTCAATTTTATGAGTTCACCTTTACATTTTCAGTGACATATCAAGAGGAAGAGAAGTCAATCCAGTTCAGTGTGTTAATGAAATAGAGAATGAAAATTCAGATGAGCCCCTTGGACCTCCTAGAGATTTCACTTACATAAGTGAAAACTGTTTAACATCAGACATCCGCATTGACCGATCAATTTCCTCTCTTCACTCCTGCAAGTGTGGTGATGATGGGGACAAATGGATGAATGGGGAAAAGGTTGAGGCAAGAAGTGGTTGGGGTTGCTGTTTAGGTGGTTTTGGGCAAGAAAGTGAAGAGATGGAGGATGGCACTATAGATGGAAACAAAGGTTGTCTTTGTGCAAGTAGCAGTGTACGGTGCTGGTATGATGAAGAAGGAAAGTTGGTGCCAGAGTTCAACTTTGCTGGTGAGTGTGCCACCTAAAGATTTGCATCCAAGGCACAATGTCTCAGGGCATGGCAATCATGTTTTACTAAAGCGTAGGATTTTGAAATGAATGGGGTCAAGTACTTTTTGATAAATTATTGCATAGTAATGTGATGGAATGACTACATGACCTGTTGAAAATTCCAAACTATGAAAATTATTAAAGTCATATGTCCATATTGTAAATCATTTGAGTTATAATGGAATTTGAAATCTGTTTATATTGTCAGTAAATTAAGTTACAAGCAGGCTGTGTGATATTGTAGTAACCCAAGTTGGTTTACATTCAAAATCGGCATACACATATATATATGAGCATCAGCTGAGGAAACGGAAATACCCTGATTAAAATTCACAAGGGTCTAAGATAATCACCTGCAATCCTCATATTTTAGCCATTCCTCTAAAGCTCAGTTTTTGGAAATGCTTTAACACATTTCTTGGGTCTATTCCAGTCTGCCTCCCCTCAATTAAAGGAGTTTTACCCCAATGGGCCTAAACCTTTGTACTGTATTCTAGGATTGGTCTGGCAGAAGTTTTGTATGGGAACTCTTTTGTGTCCCTTCAGCATGTGTTATGGGATTCAGGTTGCTTCTTAGTATAAATCGGTATAAAAATTTTGTAAGATTGGAATGTTTTAGGATGTTCACTGTTGTATTTATTAAAGTTGTAATGATATTTCAACGTTATTTGATATTTTTTTAGTATTCTTAGTGTGTTGTCATTTGTCTTCACTTCATACTAAAACTAATGAACTATTCTAATTTCTTTCGTTATTCATATCCTGTATTCAAATCTTACAATCCACAATGCAAAGGGTGTTTAAGATGTTGAATAATAACAATGCAACGATTTCAGGATGTAAAAATCATTTGCCGTGGCCAGGATTCGAACCTGGTTACTGCTGCGGCATCTCCCACAGTTTCTTGGAATTTGTCAAAGGTAAAACACCATTGTGTTTAAAGTTGGCTTTAACCTCGTGGACTGTGGCGCGTCGCGCACGACTACGAATGCCTGTGACATTGTATGTATGGTATTTCGTCACAACATCTTGTTCCTTTAAAGCCCTCAAAATTTTGGAGTGTAAGAGGATACCTCGGTTGCTTAACTGGCTAAAGCACTCGGCTGGACATCGAGGGATCCAGGCTCGAATGCTGGTCAAGGCAAAAGATTTTTACACCCTGATATTGTTGCAGTATAATTCACACTTGGCGGAAGATTCCGTTGAAAGTTACTGTCATGGCATCTCCTGCAGTATCTTGGAATATGTTGAATTATATTTGCATAATGATGTTGTAATTTTTTCTGTCTATCACATAATTTAACAATGAAAATAATATTCTCACAATTTGAAGCTCTTGCTCCCAGTCCTGGAGATCATGACCCTGGTATTTTTCTTGATTCAATTAGGTTTAGCGATAAGTTTGTCTATTTCCTAATGTCACACGAGCAAGTCAATAAATGCTGTTTCCAAAATTATTTTTGAAAATGTTGAGATATGAAATTACCTATTTTAGCAAATTTGAGAAACAATTGTTTACAATACAACAAATACTACCAAAATAAAATTTGGGTGTTTCGTTGTTAACTGTTACAGGTGGTGAAGTTTATAATTAATCATATACATGATCATTTCTTACATTTTGCAGATCCTCCAATGATTTTTGAATGCAATCAGGCATGCCTCTGTAATCGTGTGACTTGTCATAACAGAGTGATTCAACATGGACTGACAGCTCGAATGCAATTATTCAGAACTTCTACGAAAGGCTGGGGTGTTCGTACATTGAGGATGATTCCTAAAGGAAGCTATGTTTGCGAGTAAGAATTGAATTTTGTTTCAGCGTTCATTTGATTGTACCATGCATGCTCAACATTTTAAAGTAGTATTTCACAAACTGTGCCCTTGAAGATGTAATGTTATATCTTTTAAAATTGTTTAAGGAAATCACAAGCAATTATAAATTTTTATTATATGAAATAATATAACTTTACAATAGTGAACCTTTGTCATGAATGCCAAGTGTAGGTCATGTGAGCCATCCAATTTATCCTTATTAATTCTGTTTAATTCATCGTTTCTTGTGTGGCATATAAAGTAAAACATTCCTGCATCTGTGGATTCAGTATGTGCAATTTCAGATTCCCACAGTCCTCCTGACTTGGAAGTACTGATAGAGAAATCTTAAAGTTAGCTATCATAGAGTTTTCAATACATACCACGCTGAGTAGTGAAACCTTATCCCATAATTTACCTCATCTTACATTTTCTTCAGAGGCATCATAGTCCACTAAACTACTCAATGAGCTGCAGCATTCTTAAGTTTAAAACATTCATCGCTGTTTTAATCCAATTTGATACTGAATCACATTTTTTTTCCTAATTGTCCCAAACTGCAAAAGTAACGACCACAGTTCTTCAAAGCACCGAAGAAGCTATTATGTGCTCACCATCAATGAAAAATTTCACATTTTAAAAAAGTCTATAGATTCTAGAAGAAATTTCAAAGCTTTTTCTTGCAGTAAAATTTTTCAACTCAAGTGTAAAACCAGTTCATGCATTCTGTCATCATAAAAATAATAAACCTGTAATTTCAACATATTTAATGTGATACAAGTGAAAACCTACTGCAATCCCACAAGTAGTTTATTGGCATTCAGCAGTTTCCTTATGTATGCTTGCTGTGAGAGAGCAAGGAAGATAAGGGCGGATCATAATGCAATAGGTTCTTCCAAAGACATAATGCAATGAAGTGGGAGCTATAAAATCAATGGTGCAGGCTGCTATACTATTCTCATCAAACAATCGGGTGCTTGAATGAAGGACAAGGGAATACCAATCATGTTTCGCAAGGAAGAGAATTATAACTCCTAATTTGCTAAACACCCATTGAAAAACAAACATTCCAGTAACTTCACATCAGATATGTTGCACACTGAAATAAAAGAACACTAGTTAAATGTGTGGAGGATTTAGAGATGGGAATTTTTTTTTAAATTGGACAAATTTGAGGTAATTAATGATGTTGTTTACCTTTCTTATTCCTCTATTTATTTGACACCAATGGTTATTAAGAGGTTACTTCCCACCTCCTTTCCTTTATCTTCCTTCCACTCCCTCACCAGCATAAAAAAGGAAATTTTCGAAGCATTCTATCACTGGATGATAATGCATGTCATTGAGACTATGTTTATGTGTCGCTAAATTATTTAGTTGAATAGCCTTGTGCTTTTTACCCTTACCTTGGAGGAATTCCTCCACCAACTAAAGCCCAAAACCTTGCCTGTAACTTTTGTAGTACACGCATAAAATTCTGTAAGAAATAAAATGGAAATTTAATGCTTAAAAGTAATGCATTGATCATATTAAAATCTAAACAAATGTTTCCCTGCATTAATAATGTATTAATTCAGCAAATATACATATTTTATGCACATTTGCTTTTACTTTCAGATACATTGGGGAAATAATTTCAGACTCAGAAGCTGATCAACGTGAGGATGATTCATATCTGTTTGATCTGGATAACAAGGTGAATTTCCATAGCATTTAGATCAGAAAACATCAGCCTACAACATAGCATAACTAAACCATATTTAAGTGTTAAAATCTATACCAAATTATAAGCTTAAATTGTAATTTAAGCATTTGAAGTTTAACCTGCCATTTAAAAATCTCACAGGAGGCAACAGAAAGCATTAAAATACTCCAGTCTCAGAGGGGTTTACAATAGATATTTCAACTTGGGTATGTAAGTACACATGTATTATAAACTATTTGGCACTTTCCACAATTAAGTATTCCTCTCTGTAGGTGTCTAGGTTGCAAGATTGCTATTCACATTAATGGTCGATTACAAGATTACTATTCAAGTCACAGCAGTAGGAAGCACAAAAGGAACTGGGTAATTTCACCATCAAGAAATGAAAAATGAAGTGCAAAATGAATTATATACGCATGCTAACAGCACTCCCTTCCTGCTTTAGACAGGATTCTTCATATATTGTCCATTGGCCAATGGCTCCACGTGGTCAACCAGAATTTTTTTTCTAATTTCACATGCCAGCTGCCTCAGAACACTTTAGTTAGCACTGAGCGTACGGGAGGTAGCAATTATTACACTGTGTACTAAACCATTGTAGAAATAAGATTTTGGTGTAAATCTGGGCAAAAAGGTAAATCGTGGGTTTCACACAAATCTCATTGGTATTATTTAAATATCTTTAACAGGGTTTCTTGACCACTGATGTACATCCCAACAGTAGAAACCTTTAACCAAATATCACGAATTGGAGTGTGTCTTTTTGTGAAGTCTTTTTTTCCTTTTTAGATTAAACATAGATGTTTGGTAATAATATGAGTCAGATGATGTCTAAATGGTAGGTTTCAACAGATTTTAGGGTATAGATATAATTGGTGGTATGGCCCTTTTTAAGAAGAAAAACTGCTGCAAAAGTGGAAATGTAAATGAAGATAATGTAATTGACAGGAAAGAGTGCCTACATGTTCTCTTGAAGGATTATATGTTAACCAAAAGACATTTACTATGACATGGAACTTAAGGATTTTACTGATAGCTTTGTTTTGTGCAAATTCAGATGTTTGAAAAAAATAATATAGGTTCTTGAAATGATTCCTGCATTTTTTTATGTAAAGCTGTGCTGTGCATTCAGTGACAAGAATTCCTAAGTATTAATGGTATTTTTTGAGCAGTGTCATTGTTTATCACTGTTGTAATTAAAGGTCTTTCATTGTATAGGCTGAAAATTTGTTTCAATCTGAAGCATTTATGTAGGGAGAAAAAAAGTAATGACAGCATGCTCAGTAATATTTAATAAAGATGTTAATATTTTATTTTTAGGATGGAGAAACATACTGTATTGATGCACGTCGATATGGAAATGTTGCAAGATTTATTAATCATATGTGCACACCAAATTTGCAACCAGTAAAAGTGTTTGTTGAACATCAAGATCCTCATTTCCCACGAATCGCGTTCTTTGCCAACAGAGATATATTACCTGATGAAGAACTTGGGTGAGTATTTCCATTGCTAAATGCCAGTAGCCTCATTTTTCAAAATGCTGAGAAAATCTTTTTCTGAGTTTAATAATATTTTTTACATTTTAGCAATATGTTTATTCCATAAACACTAATTTTTCAGTAAAATCATTACCTTCTGTCTATGGAAACGACTTTAAAATCATTTTGTGTCATTTTAAATCCAAGGGTTCAAAAAAGTAGATTGATGTAGGTCCAAAGTAATCAGGAAGTCATAAAGAAATTAAATTTTCATATCATGACATCTTATAACTGTAAAATTGTGATTATTTTATTTGTTCAAAAAGTCTTAAGTCACATGGAGCCTACATATTAATAATTCAAGTTTTTTTAATGCTGCAGTTTGGAGGAAAGTATTTTCAGTTATGATTAATCAGCAAAGCAATTTAAGAAAATTAATGCCTACTTAAGTTTTCAAAATTATATTTAGTGTTTGAATGTTCACAGCTCAGAAGTGGCTATTTGTTTTTGATGCCAAGCATATCATCTTAATACTTGTTTTACTTTTTGCTCTGTAAAATGAAAGAAATATTTTATAGTAATTGAAAAATAATGTTATGGATTTAGAATAAAAAAGACCCCTAATTTTGGTAGGTAGAACAGTAGGCATGACTTTGCCTCTATGCAATTCTGCAACTATTTAATGTACTGAGATGTGCTTTTGAATAAATGCTGAACATAGTGTTTTTAATGTACAAGATATGTTAGCCTTAAGGCTGTTTTTTTTATAGCTGTTGGTTAATTGACAAATTCATATTTTCTCTGCCCATGAGAGGGAAACTGTTAGTTGCATGTAAAATTTTATATTGTGAATATGTGAAAAAGTTTAAATGAGTGAATTGTTTTATTTTCTTGTAAATAGTTTTTGTTACTCACTCCTCTTTTGGATGGCATAAGTTCATCTTACCACCTTGCCTACCTTAAGGAGGCTCTCCATTCTGAATCCACCATGCGCACTAAAGCATGGCTCATCTTTTAACTGCCTAATTCACTCGCCAAGCATAAAATGTAGGGACAGAATAAAATGGTTGTACTCGGGTATGCTAATATAGCAAATAATATGACCAATGTGGGATAGGTTACCTTTCTACAACTCCTAGCTAATAAATAAGTTCTATTATGCCATTCCCTTTTGATTATACACCCAAAAACTCTGCTACATTAAAATGCTTAATGAAACAATTCCTCGAAAAAATATTTTGAAATTAACTAGAATATTTGAGCCATAGGATTGAATTGTGATGGCAAATTTCAATTTAGAAGTGCTGAATATTGAATTTTGTACAGGTTTGAATTTTAATTTATCCATGCTAAAAATTATACACATTCTATGACTTTGCTTAAAGGGATTTTTTGTTGGACTTCAATTATGTGCTAATTTATGTCAAGCAGAATTGAAATGGCAAGGTTTTTTTTTGTGCATGAATACTTGTTTATAGTATTCAATTGTATAAATCAGAACAGCAAAGGGCACTCCGTTATTTTTCTAAATGTAAATGTATTTTGTGATAAATAATTAATATAAAACTAAATATGATTCTCAGGTTTGATTATGGTGAGAAATTTTGGATCATCAAGTGTAAGTCCTTCACCTGCACTTGTGGGTCAGAAGCATGTCGATATTCTGAAGCTACCATCGGTCATACATTGGAAATGTACAGAGCAAGGCTTGCGATGGAAGAAGAGACAGCAGCATCTAACCTTCGGCTGGGTGCAGCTGCTGCTTCTGCACTCCAGCGTCAGCACATGTCATCTTCATATGTGCCTGTGTCAGCCTGATCATTCATTAGTACTCCACATTTAGTTTGAACTGTTACATATTATATTTTGAAGGATATGCTTTTTTATGTGGTAAGTTCATAATTAGCTAATGAACCATGACATGCTTTGTGATAAATTGGAAGTGTTAAAAATTAAATCCCTGATTGATTATATTATTATGTTTAGGAAATAGTGACTACAGTAAATGATGTGGATCACATAGCAATTTAAGGACTTGTACCAATCTTCATTTTTCTCCCATTTCGGGAAATGAAATTGTGCATTAAATGCATGTTAGGAAATGATTATGAGCTCTCAGAACATTGCTTAATGATGAGATGGTTAGAAGTCAACGTATTTTTTGAAGTAACAGTCCAGGAACATTGTATGGTCAAGGTTCCTTCATCAAGTCCACATCACTCTTAAACTCCACCTCTTTCATTCAGGTGTATGTTTAGTTTACATTTTTTTAAGTTATTGTAGATTGATTGTCATTATTATCTCAGTTCTGATTATTTTTTGTCAGAAATTAGTTTTTCTGTGAAAAACTTAAGGTTTTGTTGATGTAGTTGTTGTAGAATACGCTCAGCCATGTACCAATCTTTCCATATATTTCCTGATTGGAATGAAATTCCATCAGGTGAACTTGTAAGCATTAGACCACTATCAAAATCAATTTGATTTGGTTAATGGTATTTATTTTGTTGAGTTTGAATATTTAGTTGATGTGTATGGAAAATATGTTTGAAAATTAGATGTGTGATTGAATCTGGTTCAAATTTCTCTTTCGTAGTTGATAGATTCCAGCAGTAATTGTTTCTGACATCATTTATATAAATTTTAAAGGTATGCTTGTGTAATTAAGAAGGCCCTTAACTTTCACCTTAAATACTAAAAAAGTACATTTTTAAGATTGTATTTTTGTAATGTTCTGTGAGTAATGGTTATTTATTTACTTATCTTCATAGCAGTAATCAGTAGCCCATTGAGTGTCTTAATAATGGGTATTTTAACTATGTAAATAACACCATAATTGTCATTGTTCTATATGGTAAGCCAAGACTGAAGTATAAATTTTACTTTCCAGTCATTTTTATAATGAAGATGAAGTTTCTTTTAAAAATCATTTATCATTGCACCAAGGAGTTGCATGAGCAAAACAGCATGAATTTTATCTGCAAAATTTCATCTTCTGCCGTTGCTATATTTCCTGTATAGTTATGAAATCAAAAACCGAACTCTTGTCTTATTAAATTCACATTTGGTTAAAGAGGAATTCTAATCGGCATGTAAAGTGATGGAGTGGGTTGAAAGCACCTTGTTGAATTTGTTGACCGTATCAAACCTTAGTGGGTGATTGTAATCGTGACATTTATTTTATGTATTTCATGAATCTAATCATAGTGAGAATTGGTATTTCAAATTATAATGGCAGTAAAAGGTGAATTTTTAGGTGTCTCTGGAAAGTCATAGGCCATGGAACATGTTTATAATATGCCTATGGTCTTAGGGAATTGGCTACTTCATGCTTCCAATGTATTTTGATTGATAATTAGAGACCTCCACACAACATTTTAAAAATGTGCATGATTCAGTAATTTAAATATATGCCCACACTCCAAAGTGATGCAATTATACATGCTTGTTGTGAGCGATAGATCCTTAAAATTACAAATAAAGTTAAAATAATGCAGGTTAGCCTCTGTGGTTAAATCAGAATTTCTCTTAGCATATTTTTTGTATGTCAGTTTAAAGTTTCCTAGCGTAATGACTCAGTGACATGGACAAAATACTTAGCATTCGAAGATGAAACAATTCAGCTCCAAAATATGATCTAAAATCGGCAGGCGTCTTATGGGCTGGGAGTATACATATATGACATACTGCGGAAACAAGCAGATCACAAGTGCAAAAATATTTCCTTGACTGGAACTTGAACCATGGATCTTTCGACTTGCTGGGCCGATGCTCTGTGTTTTCTTTTATATGTGCACATATCCCTCCTTTTCCTTATATGTATATGTATTCCTTATGTGTATGTTTGTGTGTGTGTGTATACACATATATATATGCTTGCATATATATGAATATATATTTATATATATGTATTTCTATATATATATATATATATATATATATATATATATATATATATATGTTATACATACATGCATATATATATGAATATATATGTGTGTGTGTTTGCCCAGGAATCAAACCTGAACCCTCCGGTCAGTATTTCAACGCTCTACTCCTGGACTACCATGAGCCACATATATATATATATATATATATATATATATATATATATATATATATATATATATATATATATATATATATATATATATATATATATATATAATGTACACACACACACATATATATATATATATACACACACACACACACACATATATATATATATATATATATATATATATATATATATATATTTATATATTTATATATATATTTATTTATATACATATTTATATAGAAACAGATATAAGTTTCCTTATATCTGTTTCTATATAAATGAGTATTTGTTTGCCGTTTGGCAGGATTTCATGTTTGAATGTGTATGTGTGGGTCGCGGTAGTCCAGTGGGTAGAGCTTTGGACTGCTGACCGGAGGGTCCCGGGTTCGATTCCCGGGCAATGCTCTCTGGGCAACTGCAGCTCCACCCAAGCTATGTGATTTTTGAATACTAGGTCTTCCTGGGAAACCATAACCGGCACAGGGAAAGGAACTGGCCCCCCTACCCTGATGTGTGAATTTCACACGCCGTCAGGCTTAGCACAGGGTGAACTCTACCATCACCTACTAAACCGACCTTCGGGTTGATTACTGTGTCTTTCCATCTTGCCTTTCCATTGAGTATCCAACTTAATCATATCTAACTTAAATATCTAATGACCTTGGAAAAAGCTGGTGTTTTTAACATGGCCATGGTTTCAACTTCCCTCTAGTCAATAGCTGGACCATTCAAATGAATTTATATAATGGATCATGAAGTGTTTTTCTAAGTTCGATGTGGATGATTCCCACCATGCCACGCTTGAAAGCACCACTTTCATCTTCATTTAAATTTGGGGTTAGTGACATTTTGCTCACACATTGTCTGAGTGAATGTTCATGATTGCCGAGGTCAGGAATATCTCGCTTTAATGGTGATAGCATTGTACCGTCTTCTCATTTTAATTGTATGATTTGAACCCAAATATTAATGCTAAGAATATTTTCTCCCAGCCAAGTATTTCCTAGAAGGTAAAAGCCAATGAGAGAATTTTTTTGCTGTGCCACGGAATAAGGGGCTCTCTCTTCCTTTCATGGAATTAATATATGTATTGTGACAAATACTTAACTGTTGGCTGATAATGCTCATTGAATCCATACCCTTTGAAAGAGTGCCTTTTGCATCTAATTTTTTTTTCATTTCTTGTGCTTTTTTTTATATAAGGACGGATTATTGGAATTGAATTACCTCTCATTGGTGGTGGGTGAAATAATCTGTGACTCATACACTGCATCTGATTGTCAAAATGTTACAAAAGAAATTTTAGAAAATGTTATTCAATTTGTGATTATTGAAGCAGTATTACTGTTTTTTAAATCAACTTTCAACTTGGGCAGTTTGTAAAATATATGATGTTATCATATTGTACAAAATCCATATGCTTGGTGTTATTACTTAATATAATTTGAATTTATATTATCTTATGTACTATTTTTGTGGGGCCACTGTGAGCTGGAAATAATTAGATAAACATTTCTTGTTAAGTGAATTAAATCAATAATGTATGTCCTGTGTCTGTTTTGTCATATTTTATTATGCGCATTTATAATTGATATTATATTGGTGCAAAAGTTAGTTTAAAACTTATGTTTTCCCGACTTGGGTGTGGTTAATACTAAGGTTAATTCCACTGATCATAAACTAACTTAACTAATTAATGATAAGAGTTATTAAACTTTTGTAAAAATTAACTTATACTGTGAGTTTTGTAACATGTACCTTAACCAACAATCAATGAAATGGAAATTTTCCTATTGATTACTATTCTTTTCACCTTGACTTTCCAAAACCATTTCGCTGTAGAGTGTCAATGCCTTAATTCCCATTCTATCTTTCAATACAAATTTCTCTCAAAACGTTTGGTACACTACTTTTTCATCCTTATGAAACTCATCCTCTTAAATTGTAAAATCTGCATGAAAGACATGTTAATGTATGCAATCATCATAATGTTTAGGTTAAAATGTTTGATTGCGTTGTGAATCTGAAAGTAATAACTCTCGCTTGTTACTTTTAGCTGAACAGTAATGATGGAAATGACTTATTTTTAGTCTGAGAATTGATTATCAGCTTATGTATATTAAGAGTAATATTTACAGAGTCATGAATTTTAAAAATTGCAGATTCAGTATTAATTAATATCAAAGAAAAAACAGGAGAAAGTGTTTTTAAATAATTATATTTAAATTATTGTTTCTAGACTAAGAAATTACGAATGGTGTTAGTGGATTTTTCCTCATTTACAATTTTATGGCCTGTAATAAGTCTCAATTTATTCTACTTTATTTTTAATGTCATCCAATGAAAAAAATAGGGTCCCTTATTGTATTTAGTTTGATAATATAAAAAAGAAAGCCCTTCTGAATCAAAGTGTCTGAATGAAATGGCAATCTTAGGTTTGGTGCAACATGCTTGGATACCGAGTGTCATCATAATTTTCCAATACTCTTGTTCCTTTAAGACATCTCACTTTTTCTTAATGTCTCTAAACAGTCAGGCCTTGGCAATGGGTGAATATGGTGATGTAAGGAAATGCAGGACTAAAGCAATGCCCAAATCCTATCTCTGTGCTTGTGTGGTGTGTATGGCTTAAGGGAATGCTTAATCTACTTCAGGATTTTATCTTACATCACACAAGAATTTTGCCTTCCTGTCTCAAAGATTCCATGGGTAATTTCCCTGGAAATATCATGTAAGCGTGGCAAACATAAAAGCAGAACAATATGAGGAGAGATAAAGAGGTAAGCAATGGAAATGTTGAGTAAGCGCTTCATCAAAATAGTCAGAAAAATGATGATGATGTATTAAGATGCAATTACTTGAATGCAATTAGTGTATGTGATGCTCATATTGTAATCTGTCATTGATTAAGTAGTAAAAATTAAGGAATAATAAATAGTTGTATGGTTTTATGGTCAAGCTGCCAAAAAAGATTAACTCTACTAATTGCCACCATTTGTAGAGTCTATAACAGCTACGTACTATGGATTATTTAAAATTTAAGTTTATGCATAAAAGAGATGAGTGCATTCAAAGGAAATGTTTTCAAATGCATACTGAGTTCCTGGCCTGAAAATAAAACAGGATTCTTTTAACCAGGACATATGATCATATTACACCACTGGTTATTCAGGCCATAGTTCCATTCATAAAGGCCATTAATCAGTTTTGCCGACATTTTGAGGTTTACATGAACCCACTAGAGGGGTAATCTATTAGTAACTCACTTTTTCGAAGATAATTTGTGGCATTCCTGTTAACATTAGGGATACTGACATTCACTTGAAGCGTTACTAAAAGTATTTTATGAAAAAATGTGGAGTAATGCTTAAGATGATATACCACTCAATGTAATCAATCCAAAGATTGGTTTGATATGAGAAGGTAAAGCTTTCCTCAAAATCATGTGACATTCATGCATCAAAAATAGGGGCTCCTTTCCTTATACTGTCTTTGGTCTCTGAAGGTGATGTGGTACAGGAAAAACAGCCTGGGTGAAGCTGTGGATATTTTATGTCACTGGGAAGTGAACTTGAGCCTCCCATTCTTTAGCCACACCCAATAGGCCCTGACATTCCTAGTGCACATTTTAAAATTGGAAGGTTTATTTAAGAGAAATTTTCACCAGAGAAAATGGTTACTTGGCTATTAGACCTTTTCAACCAAGTTTGGTGACGCAATGGATATGATTGAATTTTGAACAATTTCAACCCACAAGCATGAAATATTTATAATGAATTGCTGTATTTTATAATTATATATGTACTTACTGATATTCTCAATGATCATGTTTAACTTTGACTGATTTCAGTTTTGATGCTTTTTGAACAGGTATCTTACAGATTATCATTCAAGTGAGGAAACATTTTAGCACTTTTCATTTTGGTTACCATCTAGGAGGATTCATTTATTGTGTGATGATAATTGAAACAAAGTTGGACTCCTCTTTCCTGGTATGTGATGAATTTTCTCAAACTCACTGAAATGATGTGCTTGGTGTTCAAAGCAACTAAGACATATCAATAAAATAAGTCCTGTTTCACATTAGCTATATATGAATGTGAATACCGCTTGATAAAATAAAAACTCCTATAGCTGTAGTAAGTAAGCAACACTCATCCTGCAATGAAAACAAAATTTGTTGTGATGGCTTGTGGGAATAGAAATTCCATGACAGTGACTAACCATAACCTCTCAACCAGAACACTCTTCTGCAGTAGTTTGTGGGAGATTGAATTTTATTTTATTAATGTATGAGGCTCTAGAGCTCAATTTCTTTTATTTTAAGACTGCATGAAGCAACATGCTTTTACCCAGGTAGATCCAGGAAAAGGGAAAGTCTTTTATGATTTGTTAATGGGACTCTCCATCCAATCATTCCATCTTGACCCTAGGACGATCCTTCCCTATCCCCAATTTTCATGGTAAATTAATTGGTAATCAATTTATTTAACTTTTTTTAATATTTTTGTGCTTACAGTTTGGTGGCATAAATGATTGTTTTTATTATACAGATTTTATCTCTGTTCAGTTGTAAGTGCAGATACTACTGTATAGAAAATACAATATTTATGCTAAACTTAATTGCAAAAAAAACAATAATTTAAAATATTTTTCTAACCATATTTTTAATTACATAATGGAATTTAGAATGCCATAGTTTAGGGGTTTGGAAAAGCAGTTGTTGTCTTGTGAATCTTTTAGAGCATTAGAGTCAAGGTGGTTATGCTAGGATGTGTCAAATGCAAAGGAAAAGTGATTCAAGCTATATGCCACCTAATTCTTTACCATATCGCAATGAAGATTATGATAAAACGAACGAAAGATGAAATAAATGGACATTAAATTCTGAAAAAGAACATCTGCAGCCTCCCAACAAAATGGATGCCATCAATCTTAAATCCTGAAGACTCCAAGGAAAAAAGATGAAAATTCCCCTAAAAAGGACTAGCAAAAACAATATCAAGGGAAAACTTGTTACCCGTATAGCCATTCCTGTCGTGGCAGATTTCTCCCAAGTAAATTTCCTGAGTCCTCATCTGTTTCAATGCCACAAAATGGTTTACAGCTAATCAGCTAATGAAATAGACTTCCTAATTAGAGCAACAATATAAATAAATTAAAGTGAAAAGGGAAGTAAAGATTTTGCCAAGAGAGACAGATAAGCACTCCGCCACTTTAAATTCTTTCAGCAGTATAATCGATTGGGCCAATCACATAGCATGAGACAAAGAACAGACCAAAGTCCACCTAATGCAAAAATACCCTAAGAAGCCTGCTGGGTGGCTGGTGAGCCTATAAATAATGGAAATTCTTCATGGAACAACACAGGAAACCCTAGAAACCAGGCAATTCAATAGTGATAATTTCATATGTACCTTTTGGCCTCTTCTTTCCATCAGCAGTACATTCCAAGTCTGAGGGGTTCATGTTTGACCTAGCCCGTCTACAACTCATGGTTGGAGGAAGTATCTATTCTAAGATTATCAATTCTTATTAAGCCTCTGTCAAGTACCATTTCTAATTAATTCAATGTGGATCCTTATATGTCTGCCAATAATCTTGGTTTCAATTTTTTGATGATCAACCCTCTTTCTGACAACCAATTCAGTTGTTTCATTTTGATCATTGATTTACTGTTAAAATGCTTACATTCAACATCTTCAATCATATGAATACATATACAGGTAAAACACATGGATACTAGCATATCCACTTAAACCATTTGATTTTTGTATTCAGTAGGAATCACTGGTCATGACCCCTTCCCCATATAAGGTTATTGAAAAAAATTTTGATACGATTTTCCAAAGTGAAAAACACACATACAAGTGACAAACACACTCTTCATACCGAACTCCCAAATGGTGCGATCCTTCTTTATCTAGCATAAATCCAAAAACAGTGAAGTTTTGCCCTTGCTAAGTATTTTTAACGTGATAGTGACGACAAGGAAAGTTACAAACACACAAACCTTTTGTGGTGGATAACCCACCTAGTTGTAAGTCAAACTGGTTGGTATGCAAGGATGTTGGCTGGCCACCACCACGGCCAGTACTTAATTTTTGACTGTCAAACAAAGTTCAATTGCTACCAAGAACAGTTATTTGTCAAGACACCTTCTACGATATGCAAGGAAAATATTGGGGTATCAAAAATTATTTTCTCTAGCCATTACAAGCCTGACCCCCTGAATTTCCAACATACCTGGGGAGCCTAATTGAAAAATTGGCTTGTATAATGGTGAAACGATAGGATGATAAAACTCACCAATAATGGAGGAAGTATAAAATCTACGTTATTCAACTTTCTTCTACCTTAGTTAGCTGATTTGTTTATGTTTTGATCAAATAATATCCACAGCCAGAACTCTTCCAGGATCTTGTTACTAATATATCAAAATGAAAATATTTTTATTTATTTTACAGTGGTAAATAACAAACAGTCACATTTTATAAGCTTCACATTCCTTTTAGTAGATAAATCAGTATCTACTGAAATGTACAACATTTTAAATGTCATAATATAAATTACATTTAATTTTAGCTGACTAAATGCTGGTATATTTATTTGGGTTTTGACAAAGGTAAATCATTTTTAAAGTGATTTCTGAGGAAATATGAAATTGTGTCAATTATTGTCTATCCAAGTAATGTTATTTTCCTCCAGCTATATTGAAAGTAAGAGAGAGGTTACTTCATTCATTTGGTCCATGGTGCACCATCTCCAACTTGGGTTTGTAGGTATTTCCTAATGCTCTTATTTTTTCACTATGAACTCACAAATTCCTTGTAAATTTAAATGGTGTATTAATGTGATTCAGTCTTTCATAGCAATGAAAAAAAAAGTACCCACATCCTAAATATGCATCCCCAAATTGATAGGGAACATTATTGTTACTCTCACTTTGGGAATAGTTTGCAGTCATTTTCATTTGCACAGCTGTCGGTGATGGGTGATTTTGTTTTGTTGTTTGATTTTGGCATTTGAAAAGCCATCTTGAGGAGTGAAACTGCTGGTGCTTCAAAGCAGACGGAGATGAAGAAGGCAGCTACAAAAGCAGCCAGCATGAAGCCAAGGTAGATCATCACCTGCATAACAGAATTCATTGGTATATTTTGCAGGGAAGATAATCATAAATATCAGGACAAATTGCCTATCAATTGACAAATGAATATCATAAAAGGTATTTTAGTATGGGAATTATATTTATTTTAATCACTTGGGATAATGAATTATTGGGTTCAAAAAGTTATTGATGAAATAGTAAAAGAGGCATGGGAGGAAATGGAGTAGATGGAAAATTTATGAATAATATTTAATTTCCATTGATTACATAGTTGTAGAATCAGTTAGGTTTGTAGATGGGAAATCTTTAGTTAACCAAAGGATAAAAATAATTGCTAAGCACTTAAAAGAATCAGTTTGATAGGTATTTGATGAGAATGCGTAAATATAAAAACAGCAAAGGTTATGAAGAATTTAAGAAATAGGAAGTCAAAGTTAAATGTTGCCAGCCATGCTGGTCTGCTAATCCTAAGGTTTTCAGTTCAAGTCCAACTGTGGGCATGAGTGTTATGTCAGCTCTGATGGTTTGATCCCTGGGAAATCTAATGACAAGCAAGAGGCTCACTGGGATCCCAAAGGGTGCATGGACCACTACACATGTCTAGAGTGCAAAAAGAATTAGTTCATAAAGTTGAGCAGGTGGAACAATTTACTTGGAAGTATTTTGGATCAAGCTGGTCTAAGTAGTTGAGGCGTAGGAAGAAGAATTACATCAAGGAAAGATTTTACAATGGGGGAGTTGATAGGGATGTTAAGTATGAAATAGGGATATGAAATGTTGTCAAGGGAACCTTGAACAAGTGAAGTTGGAAACATTATTTACAGGAATAGTGGAATGATCAGTGGCATTTCACCTTTTGCGCTAAAAGTGATTTTTTTTCAAAACAAGAGGTGAATGAAAAGGAAATGGTAATTTTTCTGTTCATTTAAAAAAATGAGATGCAATAATAATGCACTCACTTTTACATGGGACATTTATTTGACCAGGAAAAACAATCAATGTAGAATATTCAATTAGGGTTATAGCGTAAGCAGCCTGAAATATAATCCATGCTTCATGGAATTCTCCTGGGTGAAACACATACAGGGAATATGTTGACAAGATTACAAAAAATTAGGATTAATTAGAAGAGTACTGGGTAAATGTGCTGAAAAGGTCAAAGAGGAATATTATCTGTCATTAGGCCTCATTTAGTATATGCTGCAAGCATATGGGATCCTCACTAGGTTGGATTAATTGCCGAATTGGATTGCGTGCAGGGTAGAGGAGCTAGATTTGTAAAAATTGTTATGATTAACTCAGTAGTGTATCCAAAATATTAGAGCAGATAGGCTGGGAATTACTTACAGAGTGAGTGAATTACTTACAAGTTACAGATGGCAGCTCTTGCATAAATTGGAGGGCATCTCTTTAGCAGTGATGTTGAAAATGTATTATTACCCCATTGTATTATGGTAGGATAGATCATGTCAATATAGTTAGAGAGATTAAGCATAGGATCGATAGATTTAAGATGTCATTTTTTCCATGAACGATAAGGGATCAAAATAACATTGTCTGACCATGGTAGGGTCATGTTCGGGTAAAAATTATTCTGGTGTGTATGCACCCCCTGCTACACACCCAAGCGGTGGCTTACAGGGTACATAAATAAAATTAGTTATGAAATTGGCAGGGTATGTGAACGTTTCTTGAAAATCATTAATGTTTTCTGTAGAATCCATAGTTTTGGTGACATTACCATTTCTTCTTGGTTCAAAAAGTAGAAATCTACTTATGATGCATGAAAATTTGAAGTACATACTTTCATCTAAGAATTGTAGAAAATGCTGGGACAGTTATTTTAATGGAGGAACCCACTGATGATCATCAAAATGCATTAATTTCACATGGTGAATCCAATTCAACTTATTAAAGACTCACTCAATTAGCTCATTCCCCTTGACTAGAAATTGAACCTGTGTCTAGAAATTCACATTCATAAAGGATGCCTGAGTAGCTTAATTGGTATAAAGTACTTGGCTGGAATTTGAAGGGGATCCAGGTTCAAATCTTGGCCAAGGCAAATGATTTTTACTCCGTGAAATTTCTACATTTTGGTACTTACCTACCCATATTTGTGATTCAGAAAAGTTTTTGGACTCTAGAACACTGCAAGGTACTCGTAAAAACCATTTTAATAACAGGAGTCATAGTATATGAAGCAGTCTGTAGTATATGAACTTACCACCACTGAATTCTCAAGGTGAAGAGTAGATTGCATCCTGAAGCTAGTGAGCATCATGACTAGAGGGTGGATGAGAAAGGCACAGTATGTGAGCCTGCTGAATGGTCGAAGGGATGACCAGCAAAGGATTCCAGAAATCCAACCTGCAAAAAAAAAGGTTAGCCATAAGGCAAATGAAAAGTAAATTTTAATATTGAGAATATTAAATTTTGTAGGATTTTAAGCTAATATAATTTTTGCCTTTCTCCTTTCAAGTTCACATGCATACCATCTTCATATCCCCTGAGGAAAGATATTTAAAAGGTATCATAAAGCGAGACTCTGTACAAATAAATTTATATTACTGCTTCTAGAATGTCTGACTTGGTAAAGATACACTAGCCCCTAAAAGTCTAGTAATAGATAGAAGGTATTGGGATGGTGCGGGGGCTAATGTACTGGCTTCCCACCCAGAGAGGGCTTGGGTTCAAATCCTGGAGGCGGCAGATATTTTTCAGTGGTATCCTGATCCCTACTTGAAGTGATTTGTGGGGAGCACTTTGGGTGAGTATGCAGTCTGTCGGATGGGATGTTACTCTTTGGACCCCTTGGTGCTTTTGTTAGGAGTAGACTAATGCCAACGCCTGGTTTCTCTCCACCCTTCCTCCCTTCCCATCCATCCCTAATGGTGCAAATGACCTCAGCTATCAGTAGCCTCTCCAGAAACTACTGCTACAATAGATTAACTAGAAGTACAATTTACTGGTAGATACTCTATAGATTTGGGGTAACCATAATGTTTTGGGATATAAGACTAATTTTTGTTGTTCAATGACATCTAATGATGGGTAAAAATCCTCCTGAATAATATATCAGCCCCAGGAAGATCTTTACAATGAAGACTATCTAAGATTGGCCAAAAGGGATTGATGCTGACCTATCAAACAGGCATCATAAAAATAACACTAATTTTTTTCTTGAAGTACCTTATTTTTTAATATGACATTGGTAAGCATTGGTTGTGGGTTCTCCGTTTTTGATAGACTTATGATATATATGAATATGGTCGATATTAGCAAAATTTTGAAACCAAAATCCATAGGGGTAAAAGTCACAGTGGGAGAAAATCCAAAAAGGGGGCAGAATATCACAATCGTGTAATATTTACTTTTGCATTACGAGTTTTAACAACTATTTAAAAAATACCTCCATGTCCAGTGGAACATGCAACCACAATCCATGCAACAGCTACAGCCCAAGCTGTATGTCCAAGAGATGTATATATGGCAGAGCTGGTCAGTCCTAGCCCCACAGATCCATTCATCCCAAGATGATCACCCAGCAAGGCCACTCCATACACCAGGAGGGCCATGCAAGACAGAGAGAGGAACCATCCACTGAGAACTGCTACCTGGAAAGTGATTGCAGATAATTTTGTAAAGTCACACTCAGAGGTTTGTAATGGAGATAGATGTGATGAAATCCTCTAAATGACAAGATTTTGTTGTTGTTGTGGTATAACATGTAGTAGGATATAGAAAGTGAGCATAGGCTGCCTCATAGAAAAATATCGTTACCTCATATTATAAGGAAATTATTTCAGTAGGAATGTGTAACAGACAGTTCATCAATAAACTACTCCTCTCCTCAAAAAGGAAAAGGCTCTTATATCCATGGAAGTTTGTGTGATGTCTGTAATCAAGGGCATAAGAATAGTTCCATCGTCTTGTACATATCCAGTGAAACTCAAAAGAAAGTTGACCAATCTTTGAGTAACCAACCACCCTTGTAATTTTTCCTTGTGGATAATTTAGTTTTCCTCTCCGTTGTAGCATTTAGTTCTTTTGGTGATGGAGTAATATATGCGTGTAACTTTAGGGGGATCAACCTTTTCCCATGTCTTTTCTGTCACCATTCAAAATGGTTATAATTTATTTAGTTTATTGCTTTTTGTAGAAAAGTAAGGGCGTTAACATTTTTACATGCAACTGATTACACTCTTTTCTGTTTTTATGTGACAGAAGTTCTGAAATCCAACGTATTCCCAATGGTATACAGATAACCTGGTGCCAGGGATGGAGACCAAGTTTGCCCTCCAGCATTACTGTCGTTCATTGCTTGGTTGAGTTGGCATATCAGCTGCTGAAGGATATGAATTCCCACTGTCCCTCTCCTTACACCTCTGCTAAGCTCCAACGGTAGAAAAGGTATTTATAATGTGGCCCATAGAAAGATATTTTATTTAGAACGGAGAACAAATTAACCACAACACTGATATTAGTGCAACTGATCCTATGCCAGGGTTCCCAGGGTGACTGATCCCAGGGTGCCAGGGTTTTACCACGAGTCTTAGGCGGTCAATCTGTTTTGACTTCTGCTCAATAATTTTAACGATTTTAAGAAACATTTTTTCGGCACCATATTTGTGGATAAAATAAAATGGAATGTTTTAAATGAATAATAACTATGACAAATTATACTATGACGCTATATTATTCTATATTATGGTGGTACACCATTGTTTTAATCGTAGTTAAATGGCTGAAATAGCAGATTTCACCTGTTGTTTTCAGTAAAAAATACCTCTTGTTTTCAGTAAAAAACTTTTACAGCTCAGGGCATGACACTTCCTTTCCTGCGGGTATGTAAAACAAATGTGGCACTTGGATCTTCTCCTTTACATAGAAAGGTTTGCATAGAAAGGGAAGTTTTTATTTTGGATATTAAAAATATTGATTCAATACATCGATAAATACATGATCTTTGGCTCCTTGAAAAATTATAGGTAGAACGTAAAGCTGCCTCCCTTTACACATCTCATGTAGCGCGCGAATTCAGAACGTGGAACGTAGCGTCATCTATCGGCGTGTGGGCACATCGATTAAAAAAATATAAAACTCGACGAGAACCTCAATTAATAATGCGGTAGATACAAATTATGTCGAATCTAGGCAGACTGACATACATGAGCCCTGGCCAAGATATGCAACTATTCGCTAGTGACATCTCCTTTGAATATAATTAATAAATACTTTGCAGGGAAAGGGCAAATAATGGACCTGTGGATGCGATACTTTTGCATAGTATTCGTGTCAGAACGATTTGCCTGTCCTTTTTAAATGTGACTTTGGAAGTGTTCGCCTCACGTTCTTACTATTAACTACTCAGTAGTGCTACGTAAAAATACACTTGGGCATTTGTAGACTTAATTTTACTGAAAGATTTTACATCCTTCATTATCTTACCTAATTCATTTCATGTACATGTATGACCTCATTTTCCCGCATAGCCCTGAATTAACAATTTGGTGCTCTTTTGAATTTGCTTGAATGGAACTAGTAAAAAAAGAGATTCCATTTTCGAGGTGGGCTTCACTGTAATCGTGGATGGGTGTTATTTTTCTCGCCAAATTCTCATCTTATATATACACTATCCCTTCAAATCGAATAAGCATCGGGTGACAACAAATACACGAGTCACATTTTGCTGCTGTAAGACTTAGAAAATGTTATTGGCAAACCAAAAAAAGAACACGTAGGCCTTATCATTATTTAAAGAGAACTTTTAGGGAAAGATCGTCAGTCGACCCTTTTGACAGCTAAAAATAGGGGGTTAATAAAATTACTTTCTTCAAAAAAGTATACCAATGCGTGAAAGGGCTTGAAAATTACTCGCTGGCGAATTAACGTGTTACGTATAATAACGGCATATTTATGCATACGGATCTATACTGTTTGTCAGGCAAGATTCAAGGATTTCATATGTCGAATCATACCAGTGAGCCTCATGTCATGCTCAACTGGGACCTCGGGTTATGACTTTTTATTCTTACCGATTTTGTTGATGCATGTGAGCACTGAGAGGAGGTGAGTCGAGACAAATGATTGTAACTAAGAGGTGCTTTCCAGCATCACATTTTTCGTTGTACCTAATATTAATTTGCAGATCACAGATAATGAAAATACCTTCTATAGCGCCCTTAAATATATTTATAATTAATAAATACTTTAGGTATAGCCAGTCAACGCCAGTCTTTTGTGGTTGGTTCTGGTCAATTATTATAACAATTTTAGCCCCGGGGTTTGCAATTTTTTTTAGAACACCAATTTTTGGTGATAGGTACTGTAGGAAAGTAGATTTCAGTGCTACTGATACCGTATATAGCCACACTGATTTAGTGACATTATTTCCAATAGTGTAGTCAGAAAAAACTGAGAATAAAAGGTTAAATATTGCCGAATGAATTTCCTTGGAAATATTGTTGCATTTTTCCAATTGCTAAGTCCGAAATTTCTATATGTTCCTAAGAGCAGCCGGCAAGTGATATGTGCCCTACGTTTTCCCAATATTTGTTTGCTGGAGCATACTTGTCAGTTCTGACCTTTGGATGAAATTGAAAGATTCTACACCTACGTTCCCCAAGAAAAATTTTCCCTACCTTCGGCATTTTTATGTCCAGAGCCGTTTTGTGCAAAAACCACCCGGTCACCATTCCCACCATGTAAGGCCCCAGTCGCAGCCATGGCTTATCATAAAGCTCGTCGAAGAGCGCAAATGGATCTTGGATACTGCAAAAGAAATCATATGCGTATTATCTTCAGGAAATCATTCTACGGCAAACAGTACTATCAATGAAATGTATTCCTTGGTATTTCATGAAGCCCAAGAAAATGTATGTATTCCACCGAAGAAAAATACGAGGGTCATCCGGAAAGTAGTACCCGTTCGTGCCGCATGAAGTGCTGACGACGCGAGTAGCCGCTGGACGAGGTCAGATAGCTTCAGTGGCTTGTCTGCCTTCTCTGAGCCAAGTTGCGTGACGCTAGCATTGCCTGTGTTGTTTCTGTGATTGTTTACAATGTTTAAAAAAATTGAGAACGCCGCCAGTTGTGAAGTGAGGGCAGTGATTAAATTCCTCAATGCAAGAAACGTTCGCCCATGTGATATTCATCGCCAATTAAAGGAGGTGTATGGAGACAATGTAATGGACGAGTCGTCTGTTCGGCGGTGGTGTCGCAACTTCAACATGGGGAGGGGGAACACACACGACGATGAGCGTTCGGAGAGACCGTCTGTCATTACAGACCAACTGGTGAGCTCAGTTGACGAATTCGTGAGGAACGATCGGCGCGTCACAATTGATGACATCTGTGAGCATTTTCCCAATGTTTCTCGAACAATTGTTCATGAAATTGTTAAACACCATCTGCATTATGCAAAAATTTGTGCAAGATGGGTCCCTCGCGTATCTCAATGAGCTGGCGGCGAAGGACTATGCAGCAGGAATACAGAAACTTGTCACACGTTATGACAAATGCCTTAATTTGCTTGGAGATTATGTTGAGAAGTAGTTTAAAGTATCCTCTTTCAAATAAAATTTTTTATGTTTGTTAATATTTACTTTTGTCTTTTTATTTCACGAACGGGTACTACTTTCCGGATGACCCTCGTATGTGCTCACCTCAAAGAGTATCACCTCACTATTAATATTCCCGTGGTTTTATGAAAAAAAATGTAAGGCAATCTTGGTTTATATAAATACAATTTAAATATCGCACGGGTCAGACTTTCGTTAATGTAACCAATCGCTTCCGCAAGATAGCGAAATTATAAAGCAGGTACTTTTAATTAATGTAATGTCATTCAGGTAAGTATACTTATATGATTGGCGCTTAAAGGGCTAATACAAACTTGAAGCTTATTAACCGAAGGGTCGCAGTCTTGTAAAATAAGCAATCAAATTGTAATATTGTTAAAACGAATTATTGAAATTCCTGCGGAATACAACATTTTATCAGTGCACGTTATTAGAGTCAAGGTTAATTATTATTTCTTACCTGACGTGGTACTCGTAGTGAATAGATATTACTGCTGTAGTTATCCAGGAGCTAATCACAAAGATTACTCCGGCTATTGTGGCAAATCGAAAGTACCTGAAACATTATTGGAGAGATTTGAAAATTATTTTAGGGAACTCTTGCTGTAAACTTTAAATAATAAATGAAAAAAAACATTTGATAGCGGTAGGAAGGAGCATCAATTCTCGAATTGAGAGTTAATTAGAAACATATATGATTGAAAATAATGAGTGCATGTGGACTAAGCCTTTCTCAAGTCTTTCTTAAGTTCCAGAAGAGAAGAGTGTGTGGGAAACAAAGTATGAATAAGATAGATACTCTATAATGAGTCCAATCATTAGAGAATTTTCTGGTTACCATTAATCACCAGCGGGTGTGAAAAATGTATCTTTTAAAATAATTGAGCCAAGAGTCTTCAGAGCTGTTGTAAAATGACCGTGTTGCGAAAACTTCAATTTATCTGGTTAACGTTTATGTACTTAGAATCCTGTAAATACGACTCCAATGTAACTTACCGTGCTGAGAGTAAAAGGAGCAAAATTCCTATCGCATAGAATTGGGTATCATTGGCCATGTACCAACTCCAGACCATGCACTGTAAAAGAAAAAAAAAGTTCTTCATTCACTCTTCACCCGTATTGCAAATCAGGAAATCTTTAAAACGTAGGGGTGCTCATGCTTACGTATTCGTAGATCATTGAAAATTTCAAGAAAAATATTCAGAGTTGTTACCTGACAAATTATATTTTTAACTAATGAAATATTTTGCTAAGGGAAGGCCAGTTTACTCAGTTATGTGAGGTTGCAATTATTTCTAACACTTCGGTTTTCAAAATTTTTCTGAATGCAGAATTTTTTGAGCATTGCTATCAATTTGTATTGGGGCCAGTCCATGTCAAATCAATCAACTGGGTACAATGACATTTAAATAAAGTTGAAATCGTCGGTGGGCTACGTAGGAAGTCGCGCGCAACAAATGAAAACCAAACAACAAAATTTAAGATAAATTCTTTTACCATCTCTTATATCATATGAATTCTTCTTACCATCTCTTTATGCGGGAACAGTGAGTTGATATAGAGTACGTTCCTCCACCAGTATTTGGCGCACGAGTCGCCACCAACGAGGCGGGGTTCGAATACCGAAAAGTTGATCGTGTGTTTCATTCCGACATCGGCGATTCCTATGACCCATAGATAAGGAGGGGTCAGCCTGCGAAAAGATATTTAGAAAAGGTCAGGGAATTCATATGGGTACGTAATCATTGCTGTGGGCTGAAATCATGACAGTCATGAGTATTCTAATCAATGCTCAACCGCTTAGATGACCATAGTATTGTATTTGTACAGCAGGCTGAATGTCAAGGATGTCCTTTTATGATTTTGTGCATGACCCCGTCCCCAGGTTTTCATATCGTATCTGAAAAGGTAGTGCAATGGGTGAATGGACACGCATAGAATGATAATGATAAAAAAACTCTTAAAATCTTTTACAACTTCCAATCTCAGGAATCGTTTATTGGTGAAATCTCTCTTACCAACTCCGTAACAGGATTTGAGTTGTAGCTCGAAATTTGTGGTCATTATCATTTATTGAAATTTATAACAGTCAGACAAGTCTTCGTTTAATATTTCATGGCGCGAGTTTTTACGAAGATTTGAATTCAGTCTTACTTACTTATTTATTTGCACAGCTTATCTAAAACTTCTAGTTTCCATAAATTATCTAATTCTTTTATAGTTGTGCATTAGATATTACAGTCCACGTAGATCACTGCCCGGACTGTTATCACCTATTACGGCAATTAAATGAATTTCTAAATAAGTAATTAAGTCATCATCATAAAATAAGTAATTAAGTAATAATTTAGAATTTCTAAAGAAGTAATTAAGTCATAATCATGAAATGAACGACGCATTACATATGTCCCCAAATTTACTTGTATCATATTCTTTCCCTCACCCAACAAAATTACATCAAACCGGAATTAAGCGTAGTAATTCATAGGGCAGGTAAAAATTGATCGTTGTGCAACAACAGCTAAATAGGTATCGCTTGTTTAAACATGTACCGGATGGAAAAAAAATTCACGGAACATTTTGTGTCGAACCCTACTTCCTATTGCTATGAGCTAGGTGGTACTTTCATTGATCTTCAGGGAATCACAATTCATAAATAAAGTGAGTATTTCCAGCAGATTTGTGGTCCTGTCGCTTTATTCCTCGTCACTCTTCCATCTTAATTAGAGCAATTGGATAAGCATCTAGCAATAATTATGAGTACATAAAAAGTAGATGGATATATATCTCTTAATATTTTACAAAATAGTTCATAGGTTCACCGCTGAATTAGTCAGCCGTTGAAAGAGTAGGGTCCAATGCTATAATTTTTCTCCTGATTAAGTAATAATTGCTAAGAATATTAATGCTATCTCTTCATCTAATTGATGCCCGAAACTCAAAACTTAAGCTGAGCTACTGAGGTTCAAAGGTTCTACTGTATGCTACATGACTAGTGAAGCTCATTAATTGATTGATACTAATACTTACGGACCGCCGCTGCCGAAGTAACTAGGATCTATTTATCTAATTCGCCTTCGCGTAATATATTTCAAATTTCAGCCATTGCTCCACTTTGTTTCTGAGCGCGCTTGAGTGCTTCATTTTAAAATTAAATTGGAATGCCTAACTTAAGTTAAGTTAGATTTATTTCACTCTGCCAAAAAGGATACAAATAAAATGGGAAAAGGTAGAATAAATTCACCCATTTGGAAAATTACTTAATTGCAGTTTCCTGAAAACTGGAAGAGCGAACAGGATTGGAAAGTAAGAATTTTACTTCCAACGCCTTTATTTGCCCGTTATATTCTCATCCCAAACTGCTCTTAGTTACAATTTACTGCGTGGAAATGTTTCTTGTTTCGCTGTATTTTTATTATTCCAGACCTTTTATCGAACTTTTCAGGAAAGCAAAAAGGTAATATTTTTACGCACCTCAAAAATCTATATCCCAACAGTTTGATGAAAACTAAGAAATTGGTGACGAAGGCGGCTCCGGATTCCTTGGAACATGCAGCGATCTTTGTCTTGGAGGTAGAGGGGTTGCTCTCCACACTTCCTCCGAAGTTATGTGCTCCCTCCTTCAATTTCTCCTTGGACTTCGTTCGGAAGTATAGGTAAGCCACCAGGATGCCGCTTGAAATGAAAAACAGTGTGAGGAGAAACGTAAGACATTTTTCTTCGGACAAAAAACGGTCATAAGCAAATGCTAGTTTGGTGGGAAATATTCCAACTCGCGCGCAAGTGTCTTACGACCGTCCGTACACTTACGGAAGATAGATGTTTTTTCCTCGGCCATCCATTTTGGCGTGAAAATTATGCGCAAAAATTGCAACCAAGCCTACGTTACTTCTGTATCACCCATAGTGGGCTATAACATGTAATGAGCTTAAATTTAGTTTGGCACCTTCTCAAGCCCAATTAGCCCGCTTTGGTCACCTTATTGGGGTTGTTCTTGAAATGACCGCCCTTTGAAGAACAATCGAATCAAAAAATATAAGCCAAATTAGGCAAGTTTGGGACCCGTTTTAGTTCCTGGAAATATTTATGCTAGAATTCAACGTACACTTTTTTGAAATTGGTTTATATATTATTTCTTTTAATTTTCCATATTAGCCATATCGAGTGGTTGAATTAGATTGCTCTGAAAATTAGGTTACTACGGTAAGGAAATTGATCTGGAATGGATTATTAATTAAATTAATTATGCCCAATTAAATTAATGTTGGGATCGATATTATATTTGGAAGTATTGAGCATTATCTACATAATATTTACGAATTGTTAACCTCGTCCTTCAATCGTCCCTTAAAACGTCCTTTATTTTTACATAGACAACCTAACTTATAAACCATCATCCTATGTTAGTGTAATGCATATGCCATAGTGCCAGGACTACGATATCCTGAGACATCTGCCTAAAAATTTGCATGCTTTGTTTATATGAACGTGGTATTTAAGAAATTAGGGTGAAATCATACAGGTAAAACATTACAATTTAGACAATTTTTCAGTTGATTGTTATTTTTTCGTTCTTGGTCTTTCCACCCCTCGCTGGCCGTCCCTCTAAAACATCTCCACCAAAAATGGATAATAGATCGGTTGTCAATTAATTGATTAATATAAGGAACTGTTTAAAGTAACTTGAAGTGAAAATTGTATCATCGATATCTAACGAGGGGTTATTTTAATGATTTTGTTTTTTTTTATTTTGCACAAAATAATCATCTTACAACGTATATTTTTGCTTAGAAATGTAATTTCCTTTCAAAAATTTGACTCTCGACGACCGATTTTTCTGCAACCGAAATAACTGAATTCCCTGAGGACTACTTTTTGAGGGATAAGATATATTTAATTGTAACCCTTATACAAAGCGTGCGCCAATATTATTTATTCATAAGATTCAATTCAAGAATCTCACGAGAATACCCTTTTCATTTCGTGACCTGAACATTTTCACCTAATACAGCTCGTATTTTAAATATTATTTTCGGTCGCTTTTAGTGACTGAGGTTCATCTTGGATTTCTTTGGGCTTTGGGCTCTATCAATGAATTTTCTACATTCCGAAATACAAGCATTATTATACAACTTGATAAAATAAGTGTGATCATTTCCGAGGCAGGGCTCGAACTTGTGACTTTTGGTTCAGCAGGTGAGAGTGTTACTCACCATACTAAGACTACAAATTAAAATATGGTCACAATATTATGCTTATTAATAAATAATATCGTTTAAATACGAAGTAAAACAATAAATATAAAAATATAATAGAATTTCACATCTATCAAAACAAGACTACCGTGCACTTTCTACTATACTTGCCGGTATCATGTTTTGATATATCGATGATTTTATTTTCTCATTGGCTACAGGTAGTAGTAGTAGTTTTGAGGGGAGGCGACCGACAGCTGAGGTCATTTGCGCCATAGGGGATGGATAGGAAAGGATGAAGGGTGGAGAGAAACCCGGCGTCGGCATTAGCCTACTCTTTACGAAAGGCGCCAAGGGGTCCACAGTTTAACGTCCCATCCGACGGACGGCGTACTCACTCAAAGTGCCCTCCACAAAGCACCTCAAGCAGGGATCGAGATACCTCTGAAAAATATTCAACACCGCCGGGATTTGAACCCGGGCCCTCTGGGTGGGAAGCCAGTACGTTAGCCCCCTCACCATCTCGATCCCCTTGGCTACAGGTATTTCACATATTGAATTCTATTTGTTTAATTTGGTATTTCGTTAAATAATGCTGGAAACACTACCTAGAACTCCAATTTAACATTTATGCTAACGTATAAAGATAAAAATGTATTTTGAGGATCAAATAGGATTGAAATTTTCCTTGCGTTGAAATTAAAACTTTCTTTTCTCTATCGTTTTAAGATGAGGCAAACTGGATATATGGAGTAAAAATCCTTGGATAATTAATATTTTCATGATAGTTTAAGTAGACTAAAATTTAGTACGGGAGGAAATTAAACTCACCTGATCAAGAAAAATGTGTCCACAGAGAACGTGGCGTTTGATACAGTTTGGAACATGAGATTTCTCTCTGTCACAGACCGCAGCTTCTTGTTTTCTGAAAGAAGGAGAGCCTTTGTATTTAATAATTAAGTGGTGAAGAACGTTAAATATGCAGGTTGTAACCATAGCTAAAATAGAGATCTTCAAATTAATCCACAATTCTGGGTTTTCAGGTGGAATATGTTATTTTTTGTGAAAAAAAATGTGTTCCTTCAGAATTATAATACAGTTTTCCACTTAATTTGCACAAAATATGAATAATATAAAATTATTTATTATTAAAATTAAATATTAGAATGCTTAATTTTTTTCAATATTTGGGTTTGATTTATCGATGAGTATTTTATTATTTCATACTTAGACCTCTAAAGATCTGGTTGAATTAACTGAATAAATTATAATTTATCGAATGTCCCAAAAATAACGCATTGGGGAAATAATTGATGGAGGAAATACCTGAGGGACATTTATTTTTAGAATGATATTGAGAAAAGGATGAGGGATAGGAATAAATAAGATAACTAGGAATTCACCCTATCATATTCTTAAAAAAAATTAGTTATCAACAAAATTTCACCCTGTTTAGTGGCCACTTATTCTACCACGCCGTCAAAGCAAGCAAAGAAGGAGGCTATTAATAATGAGTCTTCGAGAAAAATAAATAAGGTATGATCCATAAATTTCTTAACAGGCTTAAGCAAGGTTTTTGGACAAAATGCATTCTACTCCCTCAGGATGTTTATATTGAATCTAGCGAGGATGCAAAGTGTGTGCTTGAAGATAAAACACTTTTAAATATACACATAACGATAGCATAGCATAATGGTATATTTTCTTAGAAGACCACGGCATTTTGTGAAAGTTCTCAGGGTCATCTAAAACCTCTCTCAGCCAGAAGGCTATTACTGATATACATGTTTGTATAATAGAATGTAGGCTCACTTAAAAGAGAAAATACGATTTAGGAAGTGGTACATATTTAATAATAGGCATGAAACTTCTCACAGCTGGTCATAAAAGTTACCATTGGTGTGAACGAAAAATCACTTTGCCGGAGTGCAGCTATGAGGTTTGAAGTTTGGAAGATGCTCGGAAAGACATTGACATTCATAGAAATGGAAAACATTTGCTATTCTAGTTAGATCTGGTAAGTGTTTGGCGCGTTTGTAGAATTACACTCTTTTTAGTGTCTAACTAAAGACTTAAGGCCATCCCTTCATTATACATCAGTCTGTGAAAGAGAGGTTCCACCAGGACGGCTCTCTCATTATGGTAATCCTATTGAGAGCAATGACTTATTATGTTTGGAAATCCTTTTTTGATCAAAACAAGCTTTCACGAGGATTTGTTATGAGTCATTTCAACGGAATTAAAAAATCTTCAAATGCCTTCAAAATACCGTGCGCGGAAATTCAATAGAGTAATACTCTTTTTTCTGTCTAATAACGTACATGCATAGTAAATTTTGTCCCATGCTTTGTATTAATTATTATGTTAAGGTAAGGACCGAATTATTTTGATTCCAGAGTGGAAAATGAAGTGAACGCGTAGCCCCTCCCCATCTTTACCGAATGAATAATGGTTCAGCAAGATATAGGTAGGAGAATGATAGGTATGTTGGACAGAATGAAAAAAGAAGAATATGGAATTGAATAATGGTTTATTGAAAGTCGAGTGTTAGAGTATTTATTGCCCTTTCTGATGGGGTTAAATGTATATCATTGTTTAGTTCATGGATCCATCAAGATCTACCTTGGCCAGTGGATAACTCTCAATAATCATAATTTTCACGAAAATTCAGCCGGGGGCGGAAATAGTTTGATGGTCGCTGATTTAAAGTTAAGGAAATTACCCGCAATGGCGAAGACCACCAGATATGTGTGCACAAGGATGACCCAGGCCATGCTAATCACTCTTAAACCATGAATGCAAGCTAGATTCTTCTCCCCGTCCTTTCCGTTGTCCTCAGCTCCGAAAAGAATCTTCTTTCCGTTTTGTCGAATAGAGAAACACAGCAGTAGTCTCAGGAGTAGCCCAGGCGAGGGATCTGTGGATGTGAACGAGCGTTGCAATCACTTGTGTCGTCGAAATGGTTAATGAGTGTGAGAATGTTATTTGAGGTTACAAGGTTAATTAATTGTGACGATCTAATTCATTATAACATTGCACATAATATTACCTTAAATTAATGAAATTTGAAGAACTATAAATTTAAAATATTCCATAAATACACACATTGGATCACGGGAATGGCCCTCAAACTTTTAAGGCAGATAAGATAGTAGTTTTCTGAATATCACGAGCAGGTTACCTACCACAGAAAGCCCTGTCTTTCATCGCAGCCTACTCTATAATTTTCCGGGTTTTCCATAGGTTGTGCCTTATTTTCACCCCGGGGATCTCTTCTTGCTGTGTTGTAATGTATTCCATTTATTGATTCAACTATATTGAATGACACCTGAAGTGAAATGGCCTATAAAAATCTCTTTCTTTTCACCAGCAGAGAGATTGATCAGAAAAGTTGTGGTAAATGCGGCGGAGCAACTCTGCGCTGTACATGTACTTGTAAGTGTGTTTACATTGATTAAGAATAATTTAAATTTAGCCTGAAACCATCCTCGGATGCACAAAGAGGTCCATGACATGACATGATGAAAACATAAAAATAAAAATATGAACGATCTAAAAAAAGAAGTGGATATCTCTATTGAGAAAAATAAACTACAAGGGAAATTTAATTAATCAATTGCTTAGGGTTATTAGCTTCACCAGACGAATGGTTCAAGCAGGCGTTTGAGGCGTGTATGTACAGAAACAATATTGTACGTAGCTATCAATGAAGCTCGCGTACTATACGTAAGCATATCTTGTTCAGTAACACCAAATTAAAACAATCTTTAACCGCATAATGGGGATCACAGCATGCCGACCGAATTATTTTTAGATACATAGTGGAATTTTGATATGTAAGGAAAAATTATTTCAGTGAAGAAATAAGGAGTAATGACGTTAAGTTTGCCGCTATATAGTATTCAGAGATTGCCATTCGGAAAGTGAAACTCAAATCTCAAATTTGATAACTGCAACATATTTCTAATTTAGTCATTCAAATAAAGCAATGAATTTACTCGTGAATATGCTTGTAACTACCCCGAGGATACACGAAAGTTGTAGACGCACAAAACTGGTTTATTTCGAGTCTGCGGATAACTTTGTCTCTTGAAATTTGTTGCGGACCGTCTAGAAACGATTTGGGCTGTACTTATATTCACGGTCAGGCCTAAATGACGTCTACTGTATGCATATGCACGCAATAAACTGTAACACAAACTTAAAATCTATGGAATCAATGAGAAAATTATTAATTGGATTAGAAACTTGTCAAATCGCAAACAAAAAGTAGTCATCGATGGGTTGTGCTCAACGGATAGAGATGTAACTTCGGGTGTCCCCCAGGGAAGTGTAATAGGACCTCTTCTGTTCTTAATATACATTAATGACTTAAGCGTACACGTTAGTAGCAATCTGAGGTTATTTGCTGACGACATGGTGGTATACAGGGAAATAAGGAGCCAACTTAGATCGCGAGCTACTCTCTAGAGACTTAGACACAATCCCGGAATGGTGGAAGGAATGGGGATTCATGCTTAATATAGACAAAGGTGTAGTTTTGAAATTTTGGAACAAAGGAAGTGGCGAGCAGGTCATAAACTACGAAATAGAGGGTTCAGTACTGACTACGGCCAATCAAGTTAAATATTTGGGGGTAGTTCTAACACCACGCCTTACATGGGGAGCTCATATCAGGACAATATGCTGATCCGCTTTAAAGAAACTTATGATTCATTAAACGGGTGATAGGGAAATGTAATGAGAAAGTTAAAGAGAGGTGTTATTTTGCTCTAGTTAGACCTCATTTGGAATATGCCGCAAGTATTTTGGATCCTTGGGAGAAATTTGGCAAAAAGAATGAGATAAAATCCAGAGAAAATCCGCTAGAATCGTTAAAAATTGTCATGATAAGAGCACAAGTGTGACATGCCTCTTAGGGGATTTAGGCTGGGAACCACTTGAGTTGCGGACAGAACAAGCGAAGCTTAGACTTTTAGAAAGGTTCAGGTCAAACGAGTTAAACGATGACACTAAAGGAATCATTATGGCCCCACACTGCTTAGGTAGATCAGACCACAAAGATAAAATAAGGGAGATAGAGTCCAGTACAGATAGATACAAATACTCATTCTTTCAGAAAAATAAATGTGGTGTCATTCGACTCATTCTTTCCCCGGACAATCAGAAATCATAATATTAAGAAACCGAAGTCACTTTAGAAATATCAAAAACATTGAATTTACCAGACGGAACAAAATTAAGCATTGCAAAGATATTAGTTATATTTGTGAGTACATATGTATGTTAGTTGGTAGTTTGAGTGTTCGCAAGTTTGTGGGGTGTAAGTTTTCTTGCTTGAATGTATAGCATGTTTTGTTTGTGGATGGCATAAATTTGTGGCTTTTTCATGCGGTTTTTTTTCTTTCTTAATTACGGGTGGTGTCCTAACACTCATATACGGGTGGTGCCCTAACACTGCCCCGCCACACGCCCTTGCGGCGGCTTGCGGGGTATTAAGTAGATGTAGATAGGGCAAATCTCTTGAATGACCAATGAAAATGTTTCAAGGTAGGTTTTCAAATAAATAATCATTATAAAAGCTTGAATATTTGTCATGGGAAATGTTAATTTCACTTAAGAAAAAACTGTTTGTCGATTTATAAATACATAAATGCCCAAACTCTCATGCTGAAGTTCCCGTGCATATCGAAACGTTGGCTGCACTTATTTCTAAGGCTTGTGGTGTCATTGATATCTTTTAATGTTTAGTGCGTAGCAGATGAAATTGGATTAGAAAAGCCTTCGGCTTAATTTTTTGAATTCCTACTCGTTAAAGTTTTTTATTCCCATTCTCATGTTTAAGATTTTGGGATAATGAAATGTTTCCTATGTAATTTACGATGGGTAATGTTTTGAGGGAGAATTCCTATAAATAGGTAGTAGGGGGATCGTTAGTGTGTGTACATGTAGTCTAAGCTATGTAAATTTTCCTAAGTGAAATCATTGCTGATAGATATAGCTTGCTGGTGTTGCAATTGATTTTTGTACTTAGGTTGTCAGAATGCGTACTTTTGAAAGTCAAATTTATCATCGCAGCTTCCTTCCGAAATTGATGGATGATTAATTTATGCATACACATTTGGTCTCAGCAGTTGTGACGGTGGACCATGAACAGAGATAAGAAATACATAAATTTATTATTAAAACTTGGATTTTTGACGGTATTAATTAGAATGATCGGCCATATTTTTATTACGTCGAAATCTGCATTCATAGATACTGATTCTTAAAACTGAAAGACCGGTGTATTCAGATTTCTGCCGTTTCGCAGTGTAAACAAATCTGACACTGGTTATTTGTATAACGGGTGCATTTACGCATAACATAAGTCTGCACAGGAGACATATTTAATGTGCTGAAAACATATATGTGCCATGCCTTCTTTGTAAACTGGAAGCTGGCGACATTTAACCGTTATTTAGACTATAATTAGTCTCCATACAAATCAATTATAGACCTATATGGTGTATGTAAACCCTACTAGTTTGCACTAGATCTAATTTAGATGTCCAAAATTGGTTGGAATTGGTTTCTGCGCGCCTTGCGCTTTCAGAAAAAAATCAACAACTGGCTGAAAGCATGACTTTAAAATGGTTTGAAGTGTGATTATGGTGTTCCTGATTTTATACGAGTGAATGGGTATTTGTTAATTTCTGAAATAAAATAGGAAGATTTAAAGTATGCATAATTTTACACATAAAATTGCTGTTTTTCATTTCAATACAGAGTTAAAGTAGCACATTTTCGGATCATCATAAAATTTTGTCCTCGTCCATAGGCACCATTTTGAAACTTATCCCTTGGGCAAGTTTGAATTTACGAAGCAGCCCAGCTCTCCTTTGACTATCATTCTTTCAAATTATCGTGTCCGTGTTGCGAAGTTCATAGTGGGTTTCGCATTATGCACGAAGCCAATCTCCACTAGATTTGTCGAACGTACCAGGAAATGATACCATCTTTCGCTATAATTGCCATGCCATATCAAAAGCGAGTTACCAACTATCTTGATGGAAAATGTCCGGGTTGGGAAATCTTGATGATTTTTACTCAAGTTATCATCTTAAAAAACAGGAAATATGAGTGCTCGCTAGACCCCCCAGCAAAGGCTCCTTGCTCTAATTTTATCCTGCATCTCCCGCTGGCGTAGTGTAGCGAACGCGTGTAATTTGGGATAGTGGTTGTTTTTTTTTCTCCCAATTTTTGACATCTTTCGCTCAGCTTACTCATATCCTCCGGCTGTTTAAAATAAATGCTGTCATGTTTTCCTCATCCTGTCATTTTTTCAATGAAATATAGGTGATTTTATCTCCCTTCTGCTCTAACAAATGATTCCCATCGTTTGTCAAAGGATTGAGTAATGTTTCCGAGTAAAATGCAAACGTAACGATCCAAGTTGACCAGTCAGACCGGTTCGCTGTAATTAAGGTTCAAAGACAGACAAATGCTTCGGAATCATGAAAAAAGAGGTTAACGCAGTGTGCTTCCGGGTGTGAAAGCTTTCCTCGTTTTAATGAACAAGCGCTTTTATTTTGACCAAATGTGTTTTGGGCGTAAAGCAGTAAGAAAGCAAGGGAGTATAGTACTTACACAGTTTACGTTCCGTAGGAAAGGATCAAGCACCATCACATAAATTTACAGTGAACTCTGTCCACAGCGTCAGGATCTCCCCATCAAATACACTTATGTGCACTTGTATGTGTAATATTTTGCCTAGGAATGACCTCGCTACGCGTAAAAGATCAAATTTCCATAATCAATTAAACATATTCATTAAATGAAGAATACAATGTATCTTTCCACTGTCCTTGTCCACTGAGGACAGTGGAAAAATACATTGTATTCTTCATTTAATTAGCATGAATTTCCACAAATTTGAGCCGGGAACAATTGAAACATATTCATATTTAATTTTTATTGCGTTCAGTTATTTGTTCTTTCCTAACCTATAACATGCCGGTTTGGTTCTAATACGTAATAGGATATATGTTAAAAGCTGCATCATATCTGTATTTAAATATTTTTTCGAACTGCGAGCCTCCACAGACATTTATGCATGCAGTGCTCAGATAGGGGAGGAGGAGACCTACCGATCTTAGCCACATGATACTTCCTTAGGTCCATAGATTCTCCGTCGTTGTTATTCCTGCCGACTTCCTCATCCTTCATCTTCATCTTAGACAAGACGCATTCTTCCTCCAGGCCTCTTCTGCAATGTCCGAGGTAAAGTTCGCATACTTCAGCCAGTACCATCAGGATTAAAACGATAACGGTGGCGCCTCTGGAAGCAAGAATTAAAATAGGTTACATTTTCTGACATACATTATTATGCATGGCAGATGAAAGTTTCAGGAAGAGGTTCAAATGGCATTTAACAACCAAATCGTTAAAAATCAAGGTTATTTTTTTCATTTTATGATAAGAATAGTGGTAGTGATTTCGTTTTCGAAGAACTCCAACATTCCAAGGCCATATCCGACCGTAAACTTCTCAGAACACATTTATTTACATGGCAATACATGGCAACACTCATGATCATCAGATCATCATCCTGTGAACACGCTCCATTCAAAAGACACAGGATATGGCTTAAAAGAGATGATACTTTTGAGATGCTACCAAAATTACGTTCTTACTCGTGAAAAAAGAAACTCTTACACGATTTAAATTTTTAAAAATTCGTTTCAAAGTTATATAAGTAAAATGTCTTAAGCGATTGTCAGCTAGCATTATGAATATTCCTTTCTAATTTAAGTGAAACTTGATCCCCCAGCTCCACTCCTGCCTGATTTGGTATATCCTGTGTTCTACCGCGATAATTCCTTCATACTATATGATGATATAATGTCGAAGTTAAGGACATGGCTATGCTAAATTTAGATTAATTTGGAAAAGTGTGATAACTTTTCAACCTCATAAACTAAATGATGTGTGTAAAGTGAATCGATTAAAAATGAAACTATCGAAAAATTTGTTCAAATTAGACTTTTCGATTTTTTTGTGGCGTTGTGTTGGTACTTATATCTCTCACTTATGCCGAAAATGTCGGCCATTTTGAATTCTCGGTTAATTGTTGACAGCTGTGTTGCTGGGACGTGTTTTGGCTTGTCTTCGATTTTTGCCTGTTCCAAAAAATGGATCAAAGATTCTGTATCAAATTTTGTGTGAAAAACGAAATTAAGTCCGTGGACGCATTCCGAATGTTGACTGTGGCATATGGAGAAGCTACCTTGGACCGAAGCGACGTTTATCGGCGGTACAAAATATTCTCGGAGGGCTGAGAAGATGTGAAGGACAAAGAGCATGCCGGACGCCCGAGCACGTCAACAATAGACGAATACATCTATGAAATAAAGAAAACAGTATTGGCCAATCGTCGAATCACCATTAGAGAAGTTTCTGAGGACCTAAACATATCGATTAGCTCGTGCTATTCGATTTTTACCAATGATTAGGGCATGACATGAGTCGCCGCGAAATTCGCACCAAAATTGCTCAATTTCAACCAAAAACGGCAGCGCTATGAAAACATTGCAAGTGAGGTGTTGGCCTCTGTCCGCGAGGACCCAAATTTGCTCCAGAGGGTCATAATTGGTGACGAATCATGGGTTTATGGTTATGACGTGGAAATTAAAGCTAGATGGAAGCTGCAGCACGAGCCAAGACCGAAAAAAGCACGCCAAGTTTGGTCGAATGTGAAAGTTTTGCTCACAGTTTTCTTCAATGCAGGTTCATGAGTTCTTGCCGCAGGGTAGAACGGTAAATAATGCATCTTTTATTTGATATTCATCATAATTGTGTGACATAAATCACGAAAGTAATGTTTCTTCAGTAAAAATATCAAGGGCAAACCTTTGCGAAGTTAAATATAATCGAAAAAATCGAATGAAGCAAATGCTGGTAGATTTGGATTGGGTTTTTAAATTTCGATTGTTAGATTTCGTTCGGTTTTATCCCAGAAAATATTCACTTTTTTCCTTTTAATAGTGATGAAATGGATGAATTATTTCGAAGCAGTCCTACCCAGTAGGAATTCTCTGAAAGGCGTGAGAAAGGCACCCATAGATTTTTACGAGCGAAGCCATGCTCATGTAATGTTTGATTGAATTGGGGATAAGCAAAAGGGAAGTATGGAAGAAGGGGACGGGGAAGAGAACTAATATGAGCGAGTCCCAATACCAGGTTAATTTTAGAAAATTTACACACTCCCCATTCATGCGTGGACACGTTGTGTATAGGTTTTTGTTTGGTGGATGTTCATCCATTGTCCGTCATCTTGTTCCCACGGTAATATCATCAGGTTCTTTTATTAGTGAAAAATAAATCATTTGCCAAAGTTTAGGCTCTAAACATTTCTGTTAAAGATATAAGGGTTTCAATCTAATTGTAAGCCGACGCCTTGATAATTAGTATCCTACGCTTTGTATGTGCGATTAAGGAAGGAAAGTGATCAGCAAAAAACTTTGTTTTGCATGACATCTGGTGCAGCAATTCAGTGCACGTATTTTGGCGACTAAGAATAAAAGTTTATTTGTACGATATACTATACATATTCCAACGTATCAATATTTCTAAGCATTGCCAGTCTCACATTTGGATTTTTTATATTATTTCATTCCTCTCTATTTCTAGGGTATGTTTATAACCCTCGAAACTTAAAATACAGGTAAATAAAAATATTTTCCTTGTGCCAGCTGAACATGTCAGCTACGTCTTATGGAAGGCTCAGTGAGGAAGCCTGGGGAGTTGCCTATAATACGTGCATACGAGTATCGCAAATTACAAATAAACGAGTATCGCAAAACAAAATTACAAATATCGCGTATAAACGATATTTGTGAAGCTTACTTGTGTTCATATCTTGTGACGTAATATATCCTCGACCTCAACCTTAGGCATTTATAAAAATAAAAATATATAGCCGGTTCTGGTTTGAGCGGCGCAATGTGAATGAAAATGAGTGAGTGGCACCGAATCGAGCATTTATGGTAGAAATGCGGAAAATAAACTGAATGCAGGTCAGCACTGGAATTGAATGCTAAACTTTCTCCCCAGGCCGATTTCCCGTTTCTTCGAGTGTCACGTAATGTAGTTCATCAAGAATATATCATTCCTCATACTGCACTCCTTCGCAAGCTCACTGGAAACCTTTCCGGTATTTGCAGTCTAAATAAGAATTAGGCCAGTTATTGAGTAAGTGCTGTCTCATGTTTTTATTTTTTTCTCTGCGGTAGAACTCCATTTTTATGAACAAAGACACCCCGCAACACATGATATTTCCCACATTATTGTGATTTGTGGACGTGTAATTTATACTCCATAATGTTCTTTTTTACAAATCAAGTTCTTTACAGCTAAAATTAAATTCGAACTTAAGAGTGAACAGAATTCGAAATATTACATCTGAAGTATGTAAACAGCATGCATTATTTAAAAGAAAAGATTTTATTTTCAACTCCTCGGCAAATAGTTAGCTTATACGGTTCGCCCAAGGGCTGTGTGCTCAACTTATGCTTCAGATATCGATCTGCGCTGCGATGCAAACACATTTCTCGAATTCAATTAACGCTCGCAAAAAGATCTGATCTGCCTTCACAAATACGACATTATATAATTAAGGATTAGTTCTTAATTAAAACTTAATTAAGGCTTTAATTTCGACAGCATTTTTTTCCACATTCTGACTCAAAATTTCCCGTTCAATTTTAGTTTTTCGTTGTTTTTAAATCCTCTATGTGAAATTATAACTTGTATTTCCAAATATAAAGAGGGTCCGAAAAATATTTCACTAAATTTAAAAATTGAAAAAGAAATTCAAATATGAATTTGCATACAAGGTCGGAATTAAAATTTTATAATAATCCATTCGGTAGCTATGTAAAAGTTATTTATTCTTGGCGTTTTCTCGTCAGCGCTAAAATGATGTCTGTTTTTTTCCACTGTTGCATCATTAGAATAGTTATATAAATCTATGAGACTGGCTTAGAGGAGTACACATTGTTGTTTAAAATGATTTAATATTGAGCGTGAGAGCTTCCTCATGCATTTATTTTCCTTTTGCCTTGGTCATTTCTGTAAAATAATTTCATACAATGTTCATAATATTTTCCTCAAATCTACAAAAACTAGCCTCTTTATCCGTAACTATTTTAAAAATAGCTTTGCACATATTTATTCATGCCATGAAACTTTTCCAATTTCTATAGCGATTGAAATTAAATTCATTTTGATAAATAATTTTTATATGTATGAGTGGTTACATCCCCTATGTTTTAATTTTATTCTTGTCTGTAGTATGCTGATTAAAGATTGGTTTTAGGAGGACCTTTAAAACTAACGTGTAGTGGATATCTTAAGAACTAAGTATAATTCTTCAAGTGCACTTACTTTCTGACTCGTATTTTCTCCCTCTCATCCTCACTTACGTAATACTATTTCCTTTGTCAGGACTTTCAACACCATATCAACTGCCTTTGTTCACTCCATCTCCATTTTTGTACTTTTTTATTATTTCTCCATCGGCTTCCTCTCTTACTCCTGCATTTCTCATTCTTATTTTATCTTCTTCTGTCCATCTTATATTCCCCATCATTTTCGTATCTGAAAAACGTCTTATCTATGCACATCCACTTTTCCCCAAATCTAGGTCTCAAAATATATTGAGCTTTTCCTCTCATTTACTAAGCTTTTCTTTGCAATTTTTCTTTCAAACTTTGATATGAATTCACTCATCTTTGCAAAGGTATGTTTTTAATTATAATGCGATTTGTCTTTAGCTCATCTTTGACCAAAATACTGTTCAAAATGGTAAAGTGGTTCTACCTGTTCTCCGTTGTGCTCTTACAATTTAACGTTTCCTTAGATTCCGCACTTTTTGAATGTGTCATTACCTTAGTTATCTTGTGATACACGTCTTACTTACCCACTTGTGCACAAGCTCTCCACGTAAAGGTTCTAGTCCATTTTTGGGATAATGTTAAAAAACTCGGAATACTTTATAATCCAACATGAAGCAGTCATAAACAGAACTGAGCATGGGGTACAATGGAATATCGCATCAAAATTTGTTAAATTTGAAACTATATAAGTCCTCCAGTTGCATATTTAGTTTTTATTTAGCAGTCATAGTTAAGCCATAATTTGCAGAAAATCGATAAATTTCAACTAGATTAGACTATAGACTAGGAAAATGTCATTCGTTCCTCAGACTTAAGTTTCAGCTAGGTAGATGGAAGGACAAATAGTAATAATAATTTCATAGTTTCAGTGCCAAAAATCCTCTCTTTTCAGATGTCCTAATAGAATTCGGCTCGCAGTTAAATCCAATTTTGGTAATTCTTCTCGAGAACGTGGATTCTTGATATTTTATTGCAATTGAATTATGATGTTATGGTTTTCAACTTTGAAAGGGACAACTGATGTTGAATGTTATGCCAAAATTGATTGTTTCCTTGCATTCATATAAAATTTTGTGTTCTGATTAATTTGCGATTGCATTATCATTTTCATTTTGATATGAGTAAGTAATATTGATGACCACACGAAAGGATGCGTATTAATCAGATAACACTCCTCGTCCGTCAGTCCTCAAAGCTCCTCGGCTTCCTCTATTATTCGCATTGGCGAGAGGAGGGCGAAGTAGTAGGTTATTCGTGTCGTACGGCTGGCACATATAGTATGCACAAATAAATTGCGATGCCATTCTACTATTCTAAATGGCCTGTATATCTAACACATACGAGTATGTAGTCTTAACATTTCGGTAAAATTGTTACTAAACTGATCCTATTCTGTTTCGTTTATTTTGCCCTTGGAGACGGTTCTATTTGTTTCACTTGCGAGCTGGACACTCCAAATACCTGTGAACGTAAAACGAAGCAAAAAGCAAGTATCCTCAAGAATGAAGCAAATTTCACTCACGAATGTCGGGCAATGATTTCCCGCAAAATTACTAAACGGGTCAAAATGATTTCAACTTAAAGGCAGTCCCTTTAACTTGACGGAGTGGCCATGCGAGGAGACCTAAAAACGGCTGATAAAAGCACGCGCATTAATGGGCGAATGCTTCGGCGTACATTTCTCATTTATCACTTACCCCATAATGTATGTTTTAGGGTCCTTCTTCCATTCATAGTTTCCAGGAACCGGGCGCACTCGCACCACCTTGACCGATCGGCCCCTGTGTATTGTGGTGCCCTTAGGCACAGCTTGAGTGAGGCCATCTCGATCTGCCGCGGAGAGGGAAATGAGGCTGGATATCTCAGCGGCACTGCAGGAACGAGGCATGCAGACGCCAATACGAATTAAACGAGGCTGTAGGGATTAAAGAATGGAGAGTGGCTTAAATTTTTACTCGATTAAAGGATACAAAATTTGAGAATTAGGACTTAAGAAATGGACGAGATTTGTATCTGCGAATTGGAGTTAATTTTTCCAGTCGTTGAACGAATGAAATCCTTCTTTAGATCACACGACATACATTTAGTCTTAACCCATAGTCACTCACGCGCAAGGTGTGGAATGTAAAAAATTAAACTGGAGAGGTTCACACAGAAATAATTACCCTAATAGATTAGATCTGAACCTATAATTTTGTTCACTGCACATCTCCTCCATCTATGTGCCCAGCGGCACAAGCTGAGACAAACTTATTATGGCGGAATATTTCTTAGTTTTATCATTATTTAGTAAACTGTAAGTTCACCGACGAAAAATATATGCCAACGTCCATTTCAACTGGCACACATTTCTAGGGGTGCTAGGTTATATATACTGAGCCTTACTTCCTCAAAGGCGAATTGAAAGTACATTATACAAATATTTTAATTATTAACGCCATGTCATAATTCCTGACATACGACAGGTCTTCTGTTTCCGAATTGTTCGCTCCCACCATCAAGTTTTATAATGGGAAGAAAACTTGTTACGAGTAATTATTTCCTGCCGATTTTAAGAAAAGAAAGAGAAGGATCTTCCCTAGGAAGCCCGGACCAGAAACACCTAAGTTCAGGGCTCTTCTCCAGGTTCAGTCCAGTCCTTCTCTTCAGCTTTCCAAACGAATGGTGAGAAGCGTAATAAGACGTCAACCGACTGTTTGCCTACACAATTGGAAGAATGAGGAAGGATAGAAACATCAAATATTCAACCCTGGCCGTCACCACATTATCGTAGCCGGATGGGTTGGCTAGGTCGGTTACTGCTAGCCCAAATGTTGCCGGTTACAGTCCCACATCGGGCATAGGTATTGTATCAACCCTAGTAGTTCGTCCCCTGGGAAACTTAATAATAAATGAAAAGCTAATCGGGATCCCAATGAACGCACGTATCATCAGGCGTTTGGACACAAAAAAAACCCCTCCCGATGATAACTGTTCCTTTGGAATTAAATTGCAATTGTAGAGAACACTCCCCCGGTCCTCTTCACTCGATGGGGAATGCATACGCTTGCATGCCAGATCCGTTGCTTATAAATTCATTCATGAATCTCTCCTGCATCATCCAATGAATAAGCACATACCTCACGAGAACGTCGAGAGATATACACATACTACCATGTTTTCATTATTATATTTGTGTTCTCTTTTTTCTTTCACCGACTTCCACAATATGTTAAGATACCTTTAACAGAATGCGCTGTCCTGCAACTGCTATGATAGTGAAAAATTTGTAATCTAATGGATTTCTGTCTATTAAAAAGGAAGCCGTATGGTTCATATACTATTACAGAAATATACGGAACATGACTGCTGTAAACATTTACTATTAAATATTCGAAAGGAGTTATAATGTACTGGTTATGATTGACAACCTGGGCCGAAAGGTATTTCTTTACTTTAATTTGATAGTCTGAAATTTTTTAAAATATTGAAAATATTTCGTGTAGCTATTTAACAAAATAAATTCATTAGTTTCCACGTAGACCATTTTTCCACAACAGAATCGATTTTTCAAAATGTATTCAAAAATGATCAATTCATGTTACGTACCTTAGGCGATATATCAGCTGGCAAGTCAACAGCTACCGAAACCACATGAAATCCCACCCTGAAGGGTGGGACCGTCCGGTTCTCTTTCGGCTGCCTGGACCTTTCGTCACCTTCACTCTCCGAGAGTTGTGCCGAGCGGGAACCATTCTCGTGCTTCGCAACGCGTCGATCGAACGGGTCCGCGGTGGACCCGTTCTCGGCCGAGGTCACGGACGAAGTGGCGCTGACCATGGATTCGGCGTCCTCGGCCTCCCGCTTCTCAGGCGTCCGCTCAAACCGACGTTCTTCGGTCAAAGTCCTTTCCTGCACTGCCTTATCCAGCTCTTGGCACAGCTTTGTGGATCCCAACCAATAGTCATTGCCGAAAAAGAATTGCGAGGAATATCTTCCGCTCGCATCGTACACTATTGATATAAGGAAATGAATATTGTTAGCGGATTCTTAGTGTAGCCCTCTTAGGCGATTACCTGCTGACACCACCAATGACAGTCAGAACACAAAATTTTTTGCGAGTGTTTCTGCTTATGGATCATTATGTGCCTCCTGAAGACGCCTACCGGGACGCCGTCGAGTCACCATTATGTTCAATGTTTAGCAATACTCAAAAGCCGCCTTAGCAATATCAATTCGTTTCAAAGGCCGGCGGTCTAAGAATGAGTAAAATATTCATCACTGTTAGGTGCTGCCTACCCAAAAGTTTGTGGGCCACTGAGCTTTTATCTTTTTTTATGCTCCTGTTTATTTTCATTTTGGAGATAAACATATTTATTCTTTGTTCTTATGTATTTGTATAGTAGAAATAGTTATTTTCATAGGCCAAGTCTTATACCATATTTTGCATAACATGGTGGCTTCCTTCACCTTTGATAATCAGCATTTTTAGTTACTGCCAATTACTTTTTTGTTTGTCCAGGTTGGACAGAATGATCTAGCTTTTAGAAATAACTGAATCTCCTCAGAAGTATCAAATTAGCTTTCATTACTAAAATTCAATACATATGCAATAGCTATTTAAAGCTAACAGATTTGTTCTATTCGAACTCTCCGATCTAGACACTCATGGCATCATTTGTTGGACATAAAGGAAGCATTATCAAGTGTTGTCTTTAGTTAATGGCATCGAGCATGGCATGCTGGGTTGCATCCTTCCAAGATTATTCATTTCCGCTAAGTACCCGCCGTAAATATAGATTTTTATGCAAAATATTCTTATTTCAACGTATTCATATATTTTATGGCTCGGTGGGTGTCTAGTATGTTATTATCATCATGTAATGTTGATCAGGTGTTGACATGTATTTTGGTTTCCTGCAGGCTTTTTTTTTGGTAACAGTTTCCTTTTAGTATTCTGCAAACGTTCTCAGGCAGGGATATAAAATCTTCATTGATTTTTTTTTCGATTTGATTTATATTATTCCATATTTTCCTCCATTCATTACTTATATTTCCGAAAGCTTTTACTTTTTTGAATACTGAAAAAAATTCACCTAATTGTAATCGCATTTCCTTGACTTTCGGGGCCCAAAAAATTCTCGCACTGCTCTTTCCTCTGCGTTACCTTTCCTTTTGAAGCCTCTGTTTAGTTGGTTTTTTAACAGCCGAATATTTTCCTCCAAAACCTCATTTTCTTTTTTTCCCTTCTCTCAACCATCTTCGTCGTTATCTCTCTGGTGTTTTATAGTGATCTAATTGTTTTCTTATTCGCCGCTCCAATTGTTTTTTCTCCCGCCTTCGCTATGGATATCACTAGATTTTCCCCATGGTTTCCTCTATGTTTCTCATTCTTGTAATCCGCCCTAAAACTGCGTTAACTTTTCTTGTTATTCCTTCTTCTTATTCAAATGAAATTCCTCATATTTCATGCAAGCATTCCTCATTTAACCCAGATTAATGATAAATAATAATTAATATCTACTTATTTTCGCTTCGAAAATTGTTAATTGGAAAGTGCCAGTTGATAACGCTGTCCTAAATAGTTGTATACGCATAATTTAATTTTATACTTTCCTGTAACCCAGGGTATTTCCTATGAATAACTGTAACTAAGGTACAACGGTGTTTTAATCAGTCCTTCCTAATATTTTCATTTTCATTATAAAAATATAAATTTCAAAATGAAAAGTAAATTGAGATTTTTGGGAAACAACTTCCCTATTTGTTCATCCTAAAGCGTCTGCATTTGTTTTATTTCAAGATAATTATTTATATTTTTAATTCCTCCTATCATTAGCAGGCTTTTCTTCTCACTTACCACTGGTATTCCCAGATGTAAATTGTTTTATAGTTTTATGATAATCGATGAAAGAGGAAAAATGAGCAAGGACCTGATTGGGTGACTAAATGCGGCGCTTTCACGATGCCAATTTTTCCTCAGTTATTATTTATTCCTGTTTTAATATTTTCTGAAATCACCTTAATAGGATTTAGGGAGCCATCAATGTAGATGTTATGTTGAAGTTAGTTAAAAGGAACCTTTATGACAGGATTTTTCTATGGATATCGACACATTAAAATATTATAATGTTCAAAATCAAATCAATTCAAATTAAAAAAAACTAAATTGCAAATAAAATTTTTAATTCTAAATATCATCGTTTAAATGTCTGCTTTAGGTTAATGGAATGACATGCGTATGCAGGAAGTGTCATAATCAGCAGCACAAGTATAATTTGAGTAGTTTTATTCTTAAACTTCAATAGATTGATGTCGAATTCAAATAACCTTACAGAAATATCTGCAATTAATTTATCAAGCGAATACTATGTTTTTTTGGGATTTATTGTTATAATTTTTGAATAATTAATCACGAGGCTATCTCCTATTTGTTTGGCGACTTCGCTCTTAAAAAGTCACCGCCAAATTTCAGGCGAACGGTTTCTTCCCTTATTGATGTGGAGAGATGATTCAAGTCGTAAATGGAAATGTGGGAAATGACGTTTTACAGTTGCCAGGAGGAATGAGAAATGAGGCTCACCGTTTTCAGTTTCAGCGGCGTCACCAGCTTTCATTCCTTCAGTAATATTTCCGGCTATACTTAGTCCGTGTGACCTGCTTTGTGGGTTTCTTCCTAGGGAATTGATGCGTACTTCGGCAGTTAATAACTTTTGAGTAATAACCAGATGTTACATCTCAATATGGCCAAAATAATTCCTATGTGGTCACGAGCTGTGATGGCATGAAATTTTAGCATGCTTACATATGGAAAATTGCTAGAAATGTCTTAAATTAAATTAAAGAGTTGTGTTCAACCGTCATAAAAAATACCTTTTAATATAAATATAGTCCTGTCTACGTGGCATTTTTATCTTGTTTTATTCAATTAGGTATTTCCTTCGACAATATTTGATAACTACTTCCAGAGAAGATCATAAAATATATTTCAAGATGGGAAAATAATGTTGGATAGGAACGAGTACGATAGTATTTCATGATGCGAATTCTATACCAAAACATATTCAATGTTCAAACTACTTCGGCAGAACCTTTTCAACCAGCATCGCGATGGAAATGCTCTAATATTATACCCATTGCCACTCTTCGAAGATATTTAATCGTATTTAATACTACACGTTTTTACAAGTAAAATTTACTTCCCTCGGTATTCACATGAATTCTCGTTTTTTTCCAAATTCTTATTTTGACAAAATTGAGGGTTTTACATGAGTATTCTTTAATTGTACACTAAACTGAATTTTATGGGTTGGACCTTCACGCCTTAAGTTACCTGTTGAGTAGAAATATATTTTCCAACTAGCCGTTAACCTATAAATTATCCTTCCCCCACAACCACATCCACACAATACCCCGAAAGTGGTCGCAAAGACATATGGTGGGGTATTTTAGGGAACCAGAAATTCATCCTTTCGTTGGTGAATGTTAATACGTCAATTTATTTTCTTAGAATTAGAATTTTTCCATAGAATGAAGCAATTGATCATCAATCACCACTGCTATGCGGATGAATCAACCCGTGAACATTAAAGAAAGTAAAGATAAAAAATTAGCTGTCAATACGACAACTTAGCAATTTGTCTTTAAATTAAAGGGACCAAATTTTTCTGGTTATTTCCTTTCGTAGGTATTGAGGAAAGATAATATCCAATTGCGATCCCTTGTAGACCAGAGAGAAATCGAATCCACCAAAGAAGCTTAATCCAGCTCCAATGCGGCACCGGGATTTCTCCCCTCCTTAGTGATTTCTGGTCCCGATTGCCTTTACTCCTCGCCCACCGGACCACGAAGGGAGAGAAATAAAAAAAAAAATAATAAAAAAAACTCTCGCTGGGAGGTACCCGGACGAATACTTCCGATTGTTGTTTTTTTCCCAACGAATTCACGTTCTCTCGGATTGTTTGGGCTCTCACGCCTTCCCCGTCCCCCTACCCCGAGTGTCTCCTTTTATTTCGCAAACCGGTTTTTTTTAACACATTTGTTAAACCAGAACCGGAAGATGTCCGCTTAAAACTTTCCATTCAAAATTCCTACTAAGTGGGTCAAAATGTGGCCGTCAGTCAATTGGTGTTTCGTGCTGGCGTGTGTGTTGGCCGGACTGTCCACCCTCCGCAGCAGCAGAATCAACTTACGCATATCTGCCCACGCAGCTCCTCGCCTCAGTGCCTCCAGGAATAAGGAGACATTCTCGATGCAGGGGTTTGCGTTGTCATCCATCTCCACACCGTAGGCCTTCCATCTCCCTGGGAGTAAAAGTCAATACATAAAAGTTCAGTAAAATATAATAAACAATAATATTTACTTTAGTTCATATAAAATCTCGGTTGGGGGCGCGCTACCTCCAATCAATGAGTGTTCAGCTTTGACGGCACCTCCGGGGTGTATCAATCGCATGACTTTCGACTCATCATGAAAGTCTGTAGCAGATCGTATTTTTCTGATTACGTCAACAAATCATTTTTATTTATTTTTTTGCTTCAATCCAGAGTTTACCACATGATATAGGTTTAAATAATAAAAATTAATCAGAAGAATTTTATACTATTAAGTAAGTTATTAGAATATATCGTGACGAACAATAATTACTGAACGAAAGATTCGAAATCTAGAATTATGTAAGCTGCACATAAATTTCTATGGTATATCAAGTCTCTTTCGGCTGAAATTTATAATCTGAGATCCAGTTACCTTATGATGTAAGTACTTACAACCATGTCTAAGGTTCCTAGTTAATATTTATAACGGAATGTAGCGTGAGTAATAAAAATTAAAAAACAGATATTGATGTTAATATAGGTCGAATGAGGAAAAATAGGTTTTTAGCCAAAATAATAAATAATTGTATAAATAATGGTAAAAATATAAAATTGGCACGTAGAAAGCATGCAAAATTCGGCGAGTTCCTACAATTATTCTACAAGTAAAACTCCGTACTTAATGCTATCTGCCAGTTTTACTGTTGTTGCGATCTATTTATTATGACGAATTTCAAGTCGAATTCTCAAAGTGAGACTCTTATCATTGATCTTTCCAAGATAATTAGCACAAATTTCAGCGTGATTTTTCGTGGAAATAATTCAGTCCTAATGACCGCAATGCATGTGTAAATGGAGAAAATGTCAAAATATGAATCATTTGGCTATGATTGCTATATGATTTGGAACATATATATATATATATTTTTCGGAAATATCATGGTATATGATGGAAGTCAATCAATATTTCAAACGTATTTAAATAACATTAAAAAACAAACATGATATTTTAAATGATTTTTTTTAATTAATAGACAAAATATGGCAATCAAAGTAAGCATTTAATTTATAACATTATTAATGCAAATGCTAATGCAATTTATAAATAATATTTAAACAAAAGAATTCAAAAAGCAAATATACTTAATTCCATCCCTTATGGTTTAAGTAACGTAAGGATAGAATATAAAACACAACTTCATCTTATTCCATTATTTTCACATCGGTTTAGATGCAACACTTTTATCCTTTGTTAAAATCAGCAGTTTCGTTTCATAACTCATTGAGACTTAAATATTTAGCGTTCAACTTCAATATACCGCAATAAGTCATTAAGACAGAGTGTTCAAAATTTTGAAAAGGAAGTCACGACAAAATTTCAACTCTGGACGATTGTGTGGCAATGTGAAGGAGTACCAACCGGTATCATTACTAATACACGGCAATACTTTTTACAACTCAATTAATTAGTTTCGAATTGTGAAAGGAATGCCGATTCCTTTTTACCAGCCACAAATACTCATAGTAGCGTTCGTCTTCGTAAGTAATCGGTATTACAAGGGGAAATTACCGTTGCTGTGAAAACGTTTATTCATCAATTCACTGACTAGCGAGTCCACTAACCCCTCATAAGTACAAGTATTATGCGTCTTATTTCACACAAGTAAATCCTAATGGCGACACGATACTTTCGCTTCATTATGTTCTACCCTATGGTTAAATTTGCTAGTGCAATGAGGTAAGAAGCAAGGATAAGGAAGATCACAAATTTATATTCTTCCGAGAAAAGGACATTTCAACTGGTATTGCCACCACTCTGACCACAACAGTCAGTGACCTGGTATACTTAAGGCTGATGAAGCGATGTCTGCTTACGGAGTGTAAATTCTGTTGTGCTGGAAAATACAGTCATCTTTATTTTACGACACGCTAAAGCACGAGTGTAGCTGCGGGGAGTAGACAGCTCCGTTCCTAGAGGCACTTTTAGTTTTTATCAGTGGTCGGGTTACCGCGGTAAATTGCTAAAGGTGAAATTCCTAGGGGTTGATTAAGGCTCAATAGACACAAAAATTATTATGCATTCAGATTTAATGATGGCTAAATTTAATTCGCCATTGTTCCTTCCGCTGACTTGTTGCTTTTTGACGCGCTGACAAAATATTGCGCAGAATATGCGCCTAACTTTGTTATTTATTGCAGATATTGTACATACGTTGATGCAGTTGACGATCTCGAGCACATCCTAATGACAATTTCCGCTCACGTCTTTATTATTGGATTTCCCTCTTTCACGAAGCGGCTTTATTTTCCATTTCCTTTCGGGAGTACGATTTATTGAGTATAGAGAGCAGCGGAAAACTCGGGTTTTATCATAGGCGACAAACTCTTGCCAAAACGCAACTGTGTCCAGCTGGCTAAAAATTCATTATTTGGGTTCTTGACAATAAATGGCAAAGTTTTCAACCACCTCTTCGTTTCTGGGTGTTACAAAAAGCCGAACATGTGATAAATTTCATGGCTGTAAATAGGAATACATCTCGCGAACCCTTTCCGAATTCAAAAACAAAATAAACGCATTGATCTTGTTGTGATGCAATACTTTTCCTAAATTGCCATTTATTTTTATGTCATCCAATTGATTACGAAGCTGTTTGCCACATTAATTCAAAATGGAATCACGTTCGCTGCCGTTGCGATATACTTACAATGAAATGTGTTTTCAGGCATAGTACATACTTTAATTAGAACATCGTGTCATTACATGAAGAAAGATAGTCAACTCTATTCGGCTTTTGCAGTTAATTGAGCAATGAATAGAAAAATAACCTAGCGGCATGTGTTGTCTGATTAGTTCGGTTTTTCCAGTATGAGTTAAAATTCTTTGGATTTGTCATTCCAGCGTCTGCATATCAGACTATTAGTAGGGCTGCAATGTAGCGGATTATGTCTGCTTTTCATTTGCTTCGACACAATATACACAGACATACTCATACGAGGGGGTATCGTTAACTTTTATTTGTCATTAAAAAATAATCGAGATGAAAGCAAAATTTTTATTTTATATTATTAAAACTTCTACATAGTAACCATCCAGAGTTATACATTTCTCCCAGCGTTTCTTGACCTTTCGAAGTCCGTCAATGTTGAACTCAGCAGATTGCGTCGAAAACCAATGTTCCATCTCTTGAATGACGTCATTTGAGTCGTCAAATCTCCGACCTTTGCAGTGGTTTTTTGAGTTCTGGAAATAAGAAAAAGTCGCTTGGGGGCGAGATCGGGATAAGAGCACGGATGTGGCAAAATTGCTAAGCCGCATCGGTTTCATTGTTGGTCGCGCCGTGGTCGCGATCGCAAGTCACGCCGTGTTTTCCTCCAAATTGGAGTCATTAGTCGTGGAACCCAGTGCGCTGGCACATTTGGCATGTACAATTCTACGTGAATGATTTTCCGTCCACTGAAACGCCTAATATCAGCCTTATTTATGATAATTTGGATGGTTGCTCTTCAGTCTAATAGGATAGAGCCCGACATTTTCTTCACTATGGCAACATCGTCCGTGGGTGATGATCTTCCACTTCTTGGATCGTCTGTGAGGGAAATGTGGTCAGTGTGAAAATTCTTTTCCACCTCGCAACTGTGTCATATTACGGGTTGCCATTTCCACAAACAGCCTCCATTTCGTCGTAGAATTGTCGGTCACTATAACATTTCAAATTAAGGAACTTTATCACACTGCGAGCCTCTATCTTCTTCTTACTACGAGATACTTCAATCTACGGCTTCTTGAAACAAATCAGCATAAATAGCGCTAATACACACACACACACACACACATATATATATATATAGATGATTTTGTCGAAGTAACACGGAAGTGTTGAATAACAAAATTTGACAGTAACAAACAATATAAGAACACATAAAAAGATCACTCACACGTTATTTCTTGATCATTTTGACGGAATTCAGCTCCGTCTTCATCAGAAGAAATAGAAGTAATACATATATATATATATATATATATATATATATATATATATATATATATATATATGCATAAATGATAACTCACACTGACGAAAGTGTCTGGGAACACCAAATATTTTAAAGAAAGAGAGGTGATTTCCGTATTTTTTTTGTGCCACGCCCGTACTCATGAATATATACATAGCCACGTTCGTGAGTTGTATATTTACAAACCACTCCAAATGTCGACTCCTGTTTCTTAAGAATTCTCTACTCATCCCACCCACCCTGCCAGCCGTGTTCTCTGGCTCCATGACTTGTTACTTACTTGTTCCACTGCCGGATCCGGCCCGTAGAGAAATGAAGTCACTTTTGTTTTACGCCTTCCGTCTTCTTTAGGCTTGGAAGACTAAGGCTGCAAAAGTTGATGTAAACCTTTCTATTCTTTTCCGGCCAGGTCACTCATAACTGAGACCACTAAAAGCATGGATACTGCGATAATTATTTGCGATAATCTCTGGATGTACAACATTAATTTCATCTTTCAGTGTGAGGTATAGAATTACCACCGAGGACTTTCACGCATGTTTTGATGCATGGGTAATTACGCTCAGTTGGGAATTTAGAGAAAATATCTTACGTTGGCAACATCTCATTCTTAGCGTGACGCACAGGGGGGAGTACCCTATGTTCGGCGTCCCATCCGGTGGACTGGGCAGCCACCGGAGGATTTTGCCACCAACGGAGATTAGGATAATGCGGTGCGCTTCAATACAGTGCTATTTTATTTGAGTAAATGAGAGATTATGAAAGACAATATTACGATATAATCAAAATTCGCGATACCTACAATGTATAAATCTTTTTCGATCACGCGGAGGAGGCATATTTTTATGGTTCAAGACTAGTTTTCGTGAAATGTGAACATTTTGATGCACGATGGAGTTATTGGATAAAAATTGGGTTATTAATTAGTTAGTTGGACTGGTCAATTGCATCAGAGAATAAGTTTGTGATGCGATGCGGATGTTTGACTAAATATTTTTTTCTCCTTGTGTAGTTTTTCCTCTACGTAATATAAGTACAACTAGACGAATTTTACGATATAATTCCTCCCCTTGAATGCCATCTCCTCGTTTGGACCCTATCTTTAGATAAGCCAAATTGCTACTTTCATAAACCTAAGAAAACTTTCGCCCAATTTAAAGGAAGGATGTGGCCGAGAAACTCGTATCTTAGTTGGATTTGACTTAAAGCTTAGCAAGTCCATGTTTCGGTTGTGAGAAGAAAGTCCGGATTGGGTACCGATGATGTGATCATTAAATTTCTACAAATCGCCGGTGGTGATTGAGTAGGGAAATTGATTAACCCGAGATCAGCAGGCGTAAACACTAGGTCTAAAATCAGACTGTCCAATTGGGAGGTGCCCATATACTATAGTTTGTGTATTGATCAATGCTCTGATACCGTTTCTTAAAAAAATTGATAAAATAATAACGAGCATAGATGAAAGTTAGATAAAGCAAGAGAGTTCAGGCACCTCCTCAGTTTCCTCGAGGGTTGTGGAAGGATCATAAAATGCCAGAAGCGACTCAAGTACGTGGGGTGCCGATGGTACCTACACCTTATACGAAGGATACGCAGGTCACCCGGACTGAGGGCCACTTTTGGCGACATTCGACTTAACCTGAGGGTTAGCCTCTGCCCATTCATCCATCAATAACATTAAGACATCCAACGTATATGTTTCGTTTGATAGTTCTGCCTTATTGTCAAATCTCACCGTGTGGACATGTTAATGTGTCCTTTTTGGGATGAATATTATTGGGAAAAATATTGTATCGGAATCTGAAATGAAATAATTTTGAAAATCGGAAGAATTTTTGTATGCTATCATTTCTTCCCCATATTACATAGTTCCCTCATTGTAAATTATCTACTTGTCATGTAACATCAAACTGATAGAACCATAAAACCACCAGAAATGAATCTTAAAACATGCCTAAACTAGAAGTACGTCACTTTTCATATTATAATGAGGTATAAATGATGGATGAGCGAATAATAACCACAGAGAGCCGACAGATTATCGTATCTTCTGTAAAAAATTAATAAACTTAGGTCGTTTAAAATTTTTCTTTTAAAATAATAACAATGAACATTTTGGTGTAAAAATGAGTAGACGCTGCACTTAGAAACCAAAACTATCTTGAAAAACGTCATGATATAATTGCTCTTAATATCCACGAGACTCTCATTATCTCATATGCCTAATTACAGCTTTAACACAGTAAAATATTTTCTAAATTACAGCAACAAATGCTGAAGGTCAGTCAACTACTTTCATACCACCCAAAAGAGAAATAGAATTTTCTTTAGGAAAAAATTGGATAGTGAGTTCCAAATGACCATGAATACACCATGGTTTTCAAACAGACCATCGGTCCGGTTGGTGAGGGCGTATGAAATCTAACTCAAAACATCGCAGCTTTCATAGAATTGCAACCACATCCTGTTCCTGCGACGCTTTTGGTTTCTCTGCAAGCTCTTGTAACCATTAAATTATTCAATTTACTCAAATAAAAGCTATACTATAGACTTCCTTCTGGTGAATACTTGCCAGCAATCACCCCTGCAATACTTTTCACACAACTTATCTTTCGTTATCAACATATCTTTCGTTCTCCTTTTATATTTTGCTATTTGCAAACTTTCGTATTCACAACATTGTGCTAACACATCAGGTCCCAATTCTGTCTTCTTTTTTACTGCTGCCATCTCGGCTGTACAAGGACTTCGTGTGGTTACTGCTGAAGTAGTAGTTATTTTATCTTAAGGTTCTTTGGCGACTGAGATAATTTGCAGACTGACTGCTTAAGGTTTGCCCCTGCCGTAGATGGGCGTGAAACCCACCCACCATATGACACTATCACTTTAAATGGTCCCTTCGCAGTTCACGGGGCAGGTACGTTGTGTCTATTAATATATAAAATAAAAAAATACAATTCTAGTCGTAAAACTGCCGTATCATTTTTACTCTTTCACTCTGGAGTACCAGCGTTTTTGTATAAAACTTCATGTACTTGGTTGCAGCTGCATTTATTCATTTTCGGGGATTAAGGAAATCATGAATTACAAGAACTGGGTTTAATATGACCTGATTTAATCGAAACACAAAAATAAGCTGGCGACTATATTAGATGAGCTGGATTGCAAATATCACTTTACCTATGGAGGTGGCACAATGCACCTCCTCAGATATACCGCTTTGCGAATAAGCAGACATGAAATTCCTGCGTAAAAATTTCCTCCGCAATGAGGTTATGAGAGGAATGAAAAAAAATATCTTAAGTGAGATAAGCAAGGCGACAAATGCTATCTGGAGTCGCACACGAGAGTAAAGGAAGAGAGAGGGTGTTGAAGGCCCATGCTCAATTGTGGGAGAAAGTAAACGGCGGCGGCCGCGCCAAAGTTACGTGACGGAGCGTGCGGTCACGGCATTTTCCCATCGGAATCTCGGAAACGGAGATCTGCTTTATTGGAGTGGGTGGGAGGGAAGGAACCTCCCCTTTGATCGGCCTATTGCGCGATCGCAATCGTAGGGCTTAGTTATCGCTAGCGCTCGTGTAATTTCGGTTTCAAGACGATCATGGTCTAATCCCCGCCACCCTCTTCCCCACTTTCGAGAATTTTCTATCCTTTGCACTCTATGGTGAGGGGTGAAAGTGCTTTTAAAAACCGGCTGGACCACTGCTCAAATTCGCTCCTGATGAAAAGTAACTTGCTGCTTTCCAAAATAATTTTTTTTCTCTACTGTGAATCATTTTTTTCAGTCTAAGCGTCTTAGAAGGAGTCCTTTTTTACGGTTCCTAGGACAACCCGGAAGCAGGAGAAATCATAATGTTCTCTCAGGGGCTTTGCAGGAAGAACGGAAATAAGAGGGAGAACAGAAATATATTCCACGGAAGGAACCAGATCCTATGAATATGTGAATCAAGTCTTGAAGCACCTACTTTCATTTTGGTCGCTCCCTCGGGTCCCTTTCCTCTACGACCCTCTCGAGGCTAAAGTTCTGTCAATATCGCAGTAGTAATTGGGTTCGTGAACTCTGATGGCCATGGTTGTTGCGCGTCATAGTTCTTTATCTCGCAAAATACATAATCAGACAACGTAAGTTCCGATTCCCACCTGGCAATTTAACACCGCAAGAATTGGGTTCGCCAAAGAGGGCGAATTGACCTCGACAAATGAACTTGGCTGAAATCTTTCTTCATTTTATTGCCCTGTTCGTCCAAACCGATAATCCCATAATTTTAAAGAGGTTTACAAAATTATACTAAAAAAATTTCCTTGGAAATATTTTCCCATGAGTGGACACCTTCCCATTTTAAATCGTAAGCTCACTTAGTGCCCCGTAAAGCAGCTGGAATCCCCTCGAAAGAGCCAAAATCGATGATGGACGGGGTATGCATTTATGTAATCAACTGCCAAATTAATTTTCTTTGATATATTTAATTGTTAAAATTAAGGAAGGAAGTTTCAAGGAGATCGACCGATCAATTTTAATACGCTAATAATAATTGCTATATTAACAACTGAAAACGTGAAAATGAGGAACCTTATTTAACTTGTGAACGCGACATTAAGCATTTTCATTAGTTGAACATCAGTAAAAATATCTCCTTTCTGGTAAAATATACTATAAATTTACAACATCCAAGGCTAACATTGTTTTTCCGTAACTTTTTCTTTCCAACTGTTTTGGACCCTCGCATGAAAATTGTGAACTCAAAGAGAGTACGCTCCGTAAACTTAAAAGGGAATATGGGAGTGGTCAAACATAGAAATTGCATAGGTGTATTTCTCACATCGAAGAGGATCATCTATTCCTAAAGGTAGATGCTTCAAGTTTTAAAATAATACGAAGGGCGGAATTAAGTGAACACCATGACCTGTTAATGTACACATCCATGATTTATTTCCTCTCTCCGATAACTAACTGTGATCTTTCTAAGACGCACCTCTAATATAATTTTTGGACGCCAGACCCATTCCGCAGGAATACTTCGCATTCCATGACTTTTTTCTTTGGCTTGGTGAGTGAACAAGGGAATTAAGAAATCTGCTTCAATATTTGAATTGCATTTATCACATTTTCCTCGAGGTACTTAAGGCGAAAGTCGTTTTCTTTCTCTGCTTAATTCAGCTGCGGTAGCATAGGTACGGTCGGGGAATGGATGAGTTTGCAAACGCTGACGAAATATGTTTCTTATTTCAGGTTCACTACTTTAGAACCAGGCGTATTTCTATGCTTAGTTGATATTTACGTCAATACGGAAGTTTAAATAGAAACTCCTAACTTTATTCGAGTTATTATCGGTCATTTTCCACTTTGAGTGACTTTTTTGAGATATAAATATAAAAAAAGATACATACAAGATATTGTATGTATTTCGTATATAATGTATGTATTTCGAGGTACATATAATACTAAATATTATAGGCACTATTAAAACATCAACTTCAGCCCAAGATTGTCACTCTTCTTCATTTCATTCAGGCGTAAACGAAGCGTGAAATATTTCTATTAGTGTCCAGTTTTATTTGTATCTATTTTGTAATAGCCCCTGAAATACTAACTGAATGCTGTCGTTACTCTACGTTTCCGCCTATAGTTATTGTGTGTGTAAATAAATAAATAAATAAATAAATAAATAAATATATATATATATATATATATATATATATATATATATATATATATATATATATAGAGAGAGAGAGAGAGAGAGAGACATATGTATATACACACACACATGTATGTGTGTGTGTTTGTATGTCTGTAGTGAGAGAGAGCAATAGGATTACGGAAGCGGTCTTAAAATGCCTCATTTCACTTAGGTACTTTCAACACAGTATTGTCATGCCATGAAATCTCCGGGTCTTTGGTCAACTGGGTCATGGTCGAAAACATATATCAAATTCTTAAAAGCGAATATCCTGGCCTGACTTTCATAGAATTGCAGACCGAATTTTTACAAATATTAGATGCATCCCTGTTTGATTCCATAGAATTACGGACCGAATTTTTACAAATATTAGTTGCATCCCTGTTTAATTCCATAGAATTACGGTCCGAATTTTAACAAATATAAGTTGCATCCCTGTTGGAAACAATAACTCCGGATGAACACTAATACAGTTACAAAGCACATTTTTTTCATTTCTTCCCCCTTATTTCGTAAAATTTTCCATGAAACCATCCATTTAATTTTTCTTTATTTTAATGAAATTTGAGAATGTTTGGCAATAGTGTGACTAGCAGTTCCACAGGAAAGGTTTGCTTCCGGAAACTCGTTCGACCGGATAGACAGGAACTACTAGAGTGATCACGGCCGTGAGTGTAATAGATGAACACAATTATCGTCGCTATGGATAAATATATACATTTCGAGTCCCAATTTTTTTTAACTCGAGCTCCTTGAAAAAAAAGTCAATTACGCCACTGTTGAGAAGGATCCATGCCTTATTCTCGGATTTATTTCTGGGAACGTCACTTTCACCTGTATGCTCCCATCCCACTTTCTCTACCACCCCTTTTCTCATCTCCATGGCACCACATGACAATAAAAGTTCGCGCGACGTCATTAAGAAATCGCCCACGGGACTTCAATTATTACTTGCCTGTTTCCTCTTGCTCAATCAGTAGTATGTTGGTATCTCATCGGTTACGTGGTATCTTGAAAACACCTCAAATGCTATGACTGATCCTTATTCGAACAGTTCTTAGATCAGCGAGGAATCAGAGGAATGAGATCAATAACTTTCTGATGAACGATTTATTAATTTTTTAATTGGAGAGTTTTTTTTACCATTCCTCAGAAGATACATATCCCACTCGAGCCACTTTTCTCTAAATGCATTACTATTATTATTGTTACTATTATTTTGCCAGTAGAATATTCTAAAATCTTCCAGAAAGATGATAGAAAATTGCAGGTGTGACTTTAATCCTTTTTGATAAAAGCGACTATTATTAAGCATCGCTTGACGTTAATTTATAAAATATGGTATCCAAATGCACATACTCGTATATACGTACATTTTTAAACTATTGGCAATCATTTTGGTCTTTGCATGACCGTTACCTATAAAAGTAGATGTGAAATTTTGAACGAGCTCATCCACAAATCTATAAAAAAGTGTTGAGCAAAACAATGAAGTATTTATCGCCAAAGAGCTCTCATTTTTTGCGCGGTGTCCTCCTCATTTTGTAATCAATCTGGCTCCACATTTACTGCAGTGTTAGTTGTTTAGTCTCATCTGTCGCGTGATTTTAACATCGGTTATCATAATATAATTAATAAATAAATGTCGAATTTCTCTTGTATCTCACAATACAACTGGAAATATTAATTCCAAGGAAGTAGAATGGCGAAGAAAATCAGAATTTAAGCTTCTAAATATCAAAGGTCTTATTCGTATGAAATAGCATTTGTGGCTGTCATGAACGGTGTTTAATTGAGCCAAGGAAAAAACGAACTTTCCGCGGCTCCTTGGGAATTTGCCCTTTTTATGTAATTTTTTGGTATAAACGTAGGCCACGAGGTATGAAACAGTGATCATGAAGCCTTTTCTTACTTCATCCATCTTAAGGATATCTTCATGGTTTGGAATGATCCTAATATACATGTATACGATATTTAAATTCGTATTTATATCAACAGTATAGTAGTATTAAGCAGCTTAACTGTGATTATTTGGGTAACATAATTTATTATCTTAGTTAGTTTTCTAAAATCCATTTTTACCATGTTATTTCTAGTATTGCCTTCAAATGAATACATTTCCTCAGTCTTTCAGTCCAAAGATATTGATCATTCTTTGTTATTCTCTCTCATCGGAGAGTATTAGTTATTCATAAATTGGAAATTTACCATTTAATTTCTCGCCATTCTTAAACCCGGCTTAATCTGTTCTAAAACCTCTCAAGATAAGATCATCATTGATCTCATTTTAATCATCATTGTCATTTGGTTTACACTTCATTCGCTTTCAAGGAATTCAGAGCTTTCGTACATAGAAGTAATATTTAATCGGTGTGTATGTTATCTTTAACCATGATGCCCGAAGCTTAAGGACTCTATGAGCCTCCCTACATGGAATGCTTCATCTCCGTATGGTGGAAAGTGAGATTTTTTACTTTCCCGAGAACTGAGGAAGAAAAAGGAAACAGGTTACCGTTAAATAGCGATACTGCTGGGATGGAACGTGTTTCTTCCAAGACTAGTTCCTTCAACTGGACGAGTGTGGACGACGACAAATCGTGCTACGAAGCCATAGTGTGGCCCAAAACTTCTTTCGGTTGAGTGACCTAAAAAAGGAAGCTTCCCCCTCTCCCTTTCTTACGGTTGACCTACCGTGATTTGATTTCGAGCATTTAGAGGTCAAGTGAAATTCACTTCGGTTCATTAGCGTTCCATGATATTTCGGTGTACATTCAGGAATTATCACAGTTCACTTGTGGGGAGTGTGCATAGCAAAATCCTTTCTTTAGCTAAAATTAGCCTCAACTCTTCTTGTTTATTATAGCTTGTATATTTTTTAAGTATTTCCTTTTCTCCAAAAACACGAGGTACATCTCGGCGATTGTATGGAAAGATTACATCACAATGTATTCGAAGTCTCAGTGATACATTTTCCATCACCTCATCTTTACCACATCGGATCGCGTATTTAAAATTCCACTGTCGGGTTCATCGCGAAAATTCATTTAATTTGTGACGCCCGTTGGAGTCAGGGTATGCTTAATGTTCTCCAGCAGACTACGTTTTAGTACAAATACAATTCTAATGAAAAATAACTTTAAAGATAAATTTTGCTGAGGCTTTATTTATTTAGCTTTTTTCGTGTTCCACATTTAACGTTATCTTGAATGAATGAAATTCTAAGTTACTCAAAATAATAGGACAATTTGGTTATAACGAGTGGTTTTTTTTAATTAATTAGGGACTGCACATTTACATGGTTATCCTGCCGCACTTGAAGGAGTATCTTCCGGCGCATCTGTTGGGTGAAATCCTCTCGGCTTTTTCCCATAATCAATGGGACGCAATAATAGTTAAATTGTATATGAAGTGAAATTATTTATGTACTCATATCAATAATTTCTTGACAAAGCTCTAAATAATCTTGCATTTCCTCAGAATCATCACTACCAGTCGCTTTCTTAATTTGTTTTAGTGTTTAAAAGAATTAACACACGTATTTACATTTGTATATATGTATATTATAATGTGAAAAGGCTTATGAAAGGGATTCATCGAAGAAAATATAAGAATTATAAAGGAATGCCAAGAACATAAAAGATATGACCGGTTTGGTGTATGAATAAAAGATATAATTAAAAACTAAACAGACTCTCAGAAAATGGTGAAGACTTCCTATTATCAGTTCTTCGGATTGTATCTGTTATCGTCCCAGAAACTAAAATGTCATGTGGAATGATGCACTTTGGAAGAAATTCACGTTATTCCCTCGGAAACTCCAAAAAAATCGTCACGTAAAATAATCGCGAATTCAAAATTCATTGATAATTTTTAAATATGTATGTACGAGGGTGGTCTGAAAAGTTTCTGACCCCAGAAAATTTCAGAAAAAATGTCTTGTATCTTTGTTGGGTTGGAAAATTTAAAACAAGACTTTTAACTTTTGACCTAACAAAGATACAAGACATTTTTTCTGAAATTTTCTGAAGTCGGAAACTTTTCAGGCCACCCTCGTAATCATTATAGGTTTCTGCTCCATTTTGCTACTGAGGCAACGCTACTATATGTAAAAGGAAGTTAATTACGCTTGGCGTTTTATGAATTTGAAAATAATATATTAACTTCCGAACGGTAACCCAAAATTTTCAGGCTGCCATGCATTACAAAAGTTAAGTTAATTTTGATAAATGTATGTCATTTTTCTGATACTCAGGTTCATTGGAAGACATGTTGAAAGGTTAGGTACTCGTAAGTAGTAAATCAACGTGGGAGCGCTAAATGATATATCGCGAAAAAATAAATAGTTTTTTTAGATAGGATTGAAATATTAATATACTAAAAATCTAATTTTAAAAATATTTATTTGGACTAGTTATGAATAGCGTTATGTGAATATTAGCAACTTCTGGCCTCACTTCTTTCTTTTTTCCCAGTGTAGACCATTTTTATGCTCAGGTAAAACTTATTCTTCTACGGCACGGTTTAAAGGTTTAAAATACAGTTTCATCGTGGATATTGCCAATGATACTTGTGCTGTATGAAAAAGAAATATTCTCTGGGCTATTGAACAATTACTGATGGAACACTAACCCGCTAGGGATTCCTCTTCGCGAATGCATGGCAAACTACTGATTGTAAATGTAAGTAGAATTATTTGTCCCTTCTGTATTTTAAGGTATAATTAATCATTAATTTTGGATATACATAAAAACCATCTAGGGAAATATTGATTGGCATGTGAGCCTAGTGGGTAGAACTACTGAACTGAGGCTTCTGTGCAATGCCCTTGGACACCCCCAGTGCGGAGCGATTTTCCGATTATCATATTTTCTTAGGAAAAATTGTGGCGCAGGGAAAGGAACGTGCCCCCCCTACTCTTAACGCATGAATTTTGAACCCTTTAAGGTGAACTCTATCGTAAGGTTCAGGGTGAGTTCTCCTTACCTAATTTTCCCGAAATCATCTATTTCATCTGCTTCCCGCTTAAACGTATGATCCAATTACAGCGCCCTTGAACGGTACTGAAGTAATTGCACTCACGTTTACGCGTTAATTTTTTATATACAGGACAGTGATCATGATATATTATACCTGGCCACCACAAATTTTCAGAATAATGCCGAAATCATTCGTGAAAAATGGCAATTTTGAAAAAATGTGGTCGATGATCGTTAAGTATTGGCTACAGTTCATCGATGAGAGCATCTCCCATGGAAAGCGATTATCGATTATTAATTTGCATAAACAAATTTGTGGAACGGATTCGGGTATTGTTAGATTGGGTCGATTACACTTGTCGGTATTTTTACCCTGTACTCGAAAATACGCATTCCTAGCGTGTTACTCTTTCGACAGCAATCGTTTACGGAATCCAGCGAAGGCGTTTTTTGCTTATAGTGAAAGTTAAAAGGTACGAGATATGAGGAAGACAGCATGGTTTGCTGACCGTACTTGCTAAATGGGTAAAGGGCTATTTATTTAGCAACGTATTTGCACGAAGTAAATCACGTGCAAATTATCTTGTGGAATTAGTCACATTTCCCCGAAAACTCGCTAAATGGATTTCGTTTGACTTTTGACAAAATATCTTTCACGCCTTAGAGTCAACTTCCTTCTCAAAGTGGCCGCACCTATACGTTTCGCCCTGCGCTGGAATTAACAGATCCTGATTTCCTCTTACCGGTGTAGTACGATTCAGATTGCGAAATTTTGGGAAAGTAGTCCTCGCTCCATCGAAACTCAGCGGAAGGATTCATTTAAGGCACTCGAATATTTTTGAGTCGAGCGGATTTTCCTTCCATAATCGTGATCGGCACTAAGTGGGCGTGCGGACGATGGCTGAGAGCGCCATTTGGAGAATTATGAACAGCGAAGCGCGAGATTAAGGAAGTAGGAGGAAATAAATATCAGGTTGTCAGAAACATGTGAGATCTATCTTTCCATTAAGTTGATAATTTAGTGAAACTGCAACATTATATGTATCAAACGATTATATTGAAGCATTAGTCGATGAAATTGAATAACTGCTATTGTAATATTCCGCGAATTTGGTCCTTCGGAGAAAAACAAGAGCTCTGCGAAGCTCTGACTTTAGTAATAATGATACCTGCTGTAATATTTACAAAGTATCAATAAATTAAATGGATTATTTGGAGATTACAGTAATGTAATCCTAACAATTATGCCAACAGAGTGTCCAGGTGCAGAAAACTGTTTTTGAATAACTAAATACTGCTGGGTGTAAATTAATATAAACTATTTAACTCATAAACTTAAAGATAGAAATATATGATTATGATTACAATAGTTACGTATATTTCCAACTCGCAATTGCAGGATTCATTACCGGATGACTCCGCTAAAATAACTGTCGCAGTTCTTTGAATCAGTTACAATTCTTTTCATTATATTTATATATATGTATATATATATATTGTATATATAATATTATATATATATTGTATATATAATATTATATGTATATATATATATATATATATATATATATATATATATATATATATATATACTGCGAGAGCAGTATAACATTTGGCCGGCACAATAGAACGCAGAATAAAATAGAAAACACGTAAAAGGACGCTCACATTTTAGATTCTTTTGAGCTTTCGGCATCCATCTAGTCAGACTGGAAGGTCTCAGGCGGAAACTATGGAGTCTGGGGTGGGGGTGAAAGAAAGGGAACTAAAGATGACGGTTAAGGGTGGGAATTTTTAAAGATCGGAAAGTTACTATAGCATATGCAGATTCGCGAGTTCTCACCTCTATATTGGTGGCTGAATCGGGCAGGGATTATAGGATGGTAAGGGAGAAACACTGGTCGAAGGAAAGGTGGGAATTTACGTGTGAAGGGATAGGCAGAAAAGAGAGTGAGGCAGAATTACAGGAGTAGCGGTGATTGTTCATTCGAATGGATAAGGGGGTAATGCATTCGCCTGTGCGAAATGAAGTGTATTATTTGTATGACAAAAGATAGATAGTGTTTTTCGAGAGGCATTTAGCGGGGAACGAGGTGAGGGGGAATTTATCCGTCGAAATACAGGTATAAACACAAATCTTCGAAATATAAAAATAAATAAACTTCAATATAAATATTTTCCAAAAACACGCTCTCCAGCGACGACACACACACACACATATATATATATATATATATATATATATATATATATATATATATATATAGGTAAAAAAATACCTATAAAACTTTGATTAAACAAAAATTATTAGATATGATTCTGATAATGAAGACGGCTGTGACGTCGAAAAGTCAAAACTAAATATCTGAGTGTCCTTTCTCTGTGTTTCTGTGTTTAAAATTTAATCAAAGTTTATATATATATATATATATATATATATATGTATTGTGTGTTCCTATCCCTTTTCCTTATATCTGTTTCGATATGAATGAGTATTTATTCGCCGTTTGGCGGGATTTCGTGTTTGAATGTGTATATATATATATATATATATATATATATATATATATATATATACATATATACATATATATATACATATATATATATATATATATATATATATATATATATATATATGCATATGCCAGTTCTATCCTTAGATATGTATGTGTGTAAATATATATATATATATATATATATATATATATATATATATTTACAATATTATTTCATGACTCCTATTTTAGTTCACTCTAGAAATTCAAAAAAGTATTTAAGTAATATGTTCACTATTTCGATGGTGTTCCCTGAAAAGAATTATGATACATGTGTCTGCGCACTAACCTGAAACCCATCATTTTTGAGCTTGTAGCATAGAAGTGGGAATGATGGAGGGGAGTGTGCCACTAATCATTATTGTATGGAAGGGTATATACGTAAGGTTAACCTGGTAAGAGAAATTCGCCGAGAAAATTTATTCTTCTCTTTCACATTTTATTGCTGCGAGGAAAAAATGAATCTACTCTTTTCGAAATTCGATTTCCCTCATTTTTCCTCTTCTCTCCACTCCAGATAATGGACTTTTATGACTGCGTCGATGTCTGAGCTGATAATTTATATTATTATAATTTGTTCAGTCAAATTATGAGTCTTTGCAATGTGAATTGCACCAACCCGAGATTCTCTAATGATTTTGTGAATCTTTTCATTCAATCACTAGCGTTGTATTTTGGCGCATCGGCCGCCTACCTTCCGGGTTTAATTTTATTTTTTTGAAAAGCAATTTTTCTATGAATAAAAATGCACGGTTGAAAGTAACGAACAAATTAGATCATGGGTATTAGTGAAGAAACCGTGTTTGCGTTGGTTATTAAAATTGTGGGTCCATGGTAAATAAAAATTTTGATCCATACATTAGTTCTGAGCAGGTGGATTCATATAAAGGGGTTGCACTTAGAAAAAGGAGGTTCTTATAATCCAACGAGACCATGGCGTAGGTTAATGGAAGTTGACTTCGGTTTGTGAACGAGGTTTTGTCAATCCTATTTATTCTTTTGTTACGAATTCCAACCTGTTTTAGTTGGCTTCATGGACGCTAGAATGCATATGATTATTATAATGATTTACCACATATACGTATACTGATTTTTAAACGGAAAAGCACAATTCTTTTAAACATGCCAATGAAATTATCCCTCTACATTGCTATCCTAAAAGAGGAAAAGGCTTTCACGAAAGGTCTCAGGACAGTATTAGGGTAATAGTTTTTTTCCGCGGAGAGGCTATTTGACATTATTCACTTTTACAAGCGGAGAAATATACACCAGGTTACATAAATAACTTGTACCGCTGCCTAATACCACATTCCATATCAAGTCCCGATGAGCTTATCGTTAATCTAACATAATTCTTAGCGTACTTGTGCGTAATAATTTCAATGTCCATCGGATAACATTACTTCTAAAAAATTTGGAATTGAACTAGGAGAATTTCGAACCAGAATTACATATTCTCTACCTTTAGACGGATATTAATTAACAGGAAGAAGCTTTCTTGGATTTCCCACGAGCTCGTAACGTTGGTCAGCACCGACGTTGCGAAGGCCGAGTCTGTCATCGTTTTCAATGTGAAGGTTGAGATTCTTCATTACTTTATAACATATCACCTGTATTTATGCAAATAAGACCTATAATGAAAATTAGAGCACTCCGATATTCACTGATCATGTGAGGTCACTTCCTAGAGTTCAGGTGTCGCCACTATTTTACTAGCGTGCGTTAACCAAATATAATATACTTTGGAGGAGATACCTAAATGAAGTGTACCTCAAGTATTCCTATTGGATAAAAGAGTTTTCAGAGAAAATGCCATTATATTTACTCCTATTTGGTTTCCTAGTCATAAATTATGTAAGTAGGTGCGTACGTGATTAGACGAAAAAAACTTCACATTGAATTTGATTGTAAACGAAATGTATATATTCAGTAGTTCCATCTCATTCAGTAAGAAACTCATTTTTCATCCTGTTTCCTTCTTTTCAATGGCTGTAATATGTGGATACTCACGCATGAATTGGCCTGGGCACGCACAACGTACTCACCGAAGTAAGCCCATCGGTGACAGACAGCATGCAAGGGTATTTTACGAATTAGGAAATTTATAGAACGAGGGATGATAAGAAATGGAATAGGTCTACCCATTAATGTTTTTCCGTTTCTGTGCATAAACGCACGTGCATATACTTAAGAATTATTGTTTTGTTATTGGGCAAGTGAAGTTGGGGGATGGAAAGGATAGTATTGACGGACGGAATCAAGGGTGATTGAATGTATCCAGAATTGAAGGATATGATGTGGCGTGAGCTGTCAGGTTGTATTTTTATGCTTTGTATTGTTATGCGTAGCTAACTAAGGTATCGGTGTTCAGTCTGTGCCCACTCAAAACTTGGCACAACGAAATAAGAAAATAAATGAATAGAATGGTTTGAGGCGTCACTTTGTGGAAGCGATTCATATCTGAAAAGAAAATACTTTGTTCTTCCAAATATCCTTTATTATTCACGAACTAGGTTTCGTATTTACTTTTCCGAAATAAATGAACATTTAATGAAATAACAATAACGGAACGTTACATATAAATGAAAATATTCATGCGTGGTCCACAGAGTGAGGCTGTTTCGAAGATAACGCACCCCGGAAGATAGAAGTAGAAATCTACGGGAGAGCGGCTTTAATGTTTATGGAAGGAGTAAAAACCTGTATTCAGATTGGATTAAACCACGTTTATTATCCGTTATAAAATAATGTCTCAATATATATTAAAATTAAATTTTTAAATATAAATTTTATTGATTGGTGATTGATGGCGCGCGCTCATTTTGAAATGCCCTGTTCATTTATGAAAGAAAAAAGTCTGTATTACTAAATGCCTGCCCAAATTTGTCCGTATCGCGTTTAAACTCGGTGAAGATTGAAGGAGGAAGCGAAAAAAAATAACTGAGGACGTGTAGGCGGCATAAAGAAAAAATTCTGTGGGGGTAGCAGGTAAATGAGCACGCTTTGATCCTTTCGGTCCCAATTTTGAAAATTACTATCAATTTTTTCAGTGACGTCGGCAGGTATAACTTTATTTTGAAATATCTCATGAAAATATGAAATTGCGGGATGCCACATTCTTTGTTTGGGAACCCCTTTTGTCACTCGACCTTTTAATCGAATAAATTTTTTTATAAGATATATCAATGATTACCATTGCTAAAAAGGACAATTCATTGCGTTAAAGACGAATTTGTAATCTTTCTAATCTAGGAAACTGCGGTAGATACCGCAACAATAACTACTTATGTTCATTGTATAATCGCTTTACATTTTCCAATAATTATTTCAAACGAGGTGACTGTGTTCAATTATTTATGCTGAATCGTTTTAAATTCTAGTCATGGAGAAATTATCGCGAATAAAAGTTCCTAATACACTCGAGAGTTGTTTATAATCTTGTGAAAGAAGATAAGTTTTTCCCTTGATAGTTTGCAAGTTACAAGACTTCAGAGACGACTCATTAAACTGATTGAGTAAAAAAATGTTTACGACCTTAAAATAAGGGTCGTCAATTTTAATCTGTCCAACAATTTTTTTTCTGTGCTTTTTTATTTTTTCTGTATGCTCAATGGTAATTTTTGAAAGTCCTTGAACATACGACAACACCTCATCGGTTAGAACACATTAATCCTCATCTCTACCACCGCACACAAGGTGATGGAAACCGGAAATAGTTACCTTGCGGTGCGACCAAAGCTTTTCGAATCGAATTTTTGAAAGCGGCGGAGAAACCGTCGATCGTTCGCGACACGTGCCGGAATGGTGGATGTACATTAAAAGAAAAAGTAGATAATTCAAATCCAACCTTCTTTGATGCGAGAGTGGAGTCTCCGGAAGTTCAAAATATCCAGCAGGTGATCGATCCCTTTGGTGTGCAAATCCTCGGCCGTTGCTCCGCGGGCGAGCCAAAGGGCCGCGCACCACCACAGCAAGACGCACCACAAAGTCCACGCGAAACGCTTCATCCCGGTAGATCGGGATTTTCGGGGGGGAAGGCGGAGTAAGGAGGGCAGGAGGAGGCTGCTTAGGGCCACCGGACCGAACACGAATACCCGTATGCGTATCCTTTGGCGGTGGGAAGGAGAGTGTCGGCTGCCTCGGCTTCGGGACACGCACCTTTGCTGCTCCAGCGACCCCGGGCCGGGTGGATCGAGTGAAGCGGTGGGGAGGGGTGTGAGGGAAGAGAGAGAAGCGGAGGAGAAGGTGGGGGGAGGGATACACTTTCTCTCTCTTCCCTCACGCTGCCCTACCTCCCCTTCTCCCAACACACGAGCTCCCTTGCCGTCAATTAGAACGTGCAGCGGCGACCCACTACCGCTTCGTTCTCGGAACATAACCGGGCGCATAAGCCAACAACCCACGATCTAGGTGGTGCTTGGGTGCCTTCCTTTGAATCTCACCCTCTCTCTTTATGCTTGCATAACATTTTATGCCTTTAAGGCCTGCATCATCTCTGGACGTGATTCAACCGCGGCAAATCCCAAACTGCCTGCACTTTCCTTGCGTTGCGAGGTCAGCGATCATTTGGCATTACAGATAATGTGCAGCCAACGTGTCAGGAGGACGCAATGAAATGAATTAGGCCTTTATAAGTGAGCCGCTGCCGTTCATAGACATTCTCTAGCCCAAATCAACGGTCTCAATTTTAGATAATAAGACTTCTATAGCTATAAACGTACCGAGACCCAATTGGTTCACATATTAGACAATTTAAATCTTTATACCATTCTTTTTGTTTTTATGAGCCGTTGAAATGAAGTGTTGCGTTGAAATTTCTAAATTTTTATTCATTTTAATAAGGTAGACATAATATTTTGTAATGGCGGTACTCCCTTAAAATGGGTCCTAATTCGACAAGTTGTGTTGACTTTATTGGTATACATGTCTATTTTTATTGAGTTATTTCGTTAAAAGCTGTAACATGCACCCAAACGACTAGAATTATTTTTCTTTTGATCGATAATACTGAGTGCAAATGAGGCATTATGTACCTATAGTTGGGCTTAGTCATGTTGGTCCAATTCAGACTAAGTCCCATTCATGCAACCCAACATTTTATATTTTTGCGGCATCGAATACGAGGAAGACGCAACGCAACGAACTGAGAGTTTTTCCGTGCTCGTACTTTTTCTTTTGGCACACTCCACATCCTATAACAGCTTGAGGATAAATGTCTTCTTCAGGTGAAAGGAGTAGAAGACCGCAGCGGTTCACGTAGCGTATCAAGAATTTGATATTTAATTTATTTTTTACACGACAACGTGGCAATTAGGTATTATCATCTGTTGACAGAAAAATAACACGAAGTGAAATTTCTCGAGATATTTTCATTATTTAATTTCGTCGATTTAATTTTGGTAAAATATTTTCGCTAAATCTAGGTGATATCCGTCAGTCATTCCATCAGATGGAATCAGAGAGAGAAGATATTATGGAACTTATTTAATAATAAGATAAGAACTGTAAATACAAGGATGTAATTAAGAATGAGATTTAAGAGTGGAGAAGAATATGATGGAAAGGGAAATGTCAGGTGAGGGCAAAACGGAATCGTTGCAGACAACGAAAAATAATCTTTAATTCAAGTTGTATCGATCTACTCATTCAAGTCAGAGAGGTCATTCGATGTTGACTGTCGATTTGACACCGCTTAAATATTAAATAGTTCAAATATCGGCAAGAAGTGTTCGTGCCTGGACTCGCCCGCTCTTCAAAAAACCATTTAAAATATAATTGTTATTTGCAAAAAACAATCCCTGTTAGAACAGCATTCACCGTGGATATTTAAAAAAATAGAGAAATTCTGGAATCAACTGGAGTTTATTTGAAATATAATGCATTCTCTCATGGTTAATTTATGTCCCAATAGGGGCTAATCCAATAGTTAAACAATCAATTTACAAAATTCTCCGCAAAAAGTCCAAACCAACAGGTAACGCGGTACATACGGAAGTCTTAACATTTTGCGTATTGTTGAGCCTCGAACGCATAGTTTACGCACGGTGGAGAATGGTTGTAAAGGCGAACAAATGTTGACAATGTAACGTAAATTATGACGCAACTAATTTGATCAAATTTACTAATACTGAAACTGAATACTAACGCTTCTCACGGAGTGAATGAAATCCAGTCATTATGATATTAAATTGACTCCAACATTATTTACCAAGTTATTGAAGTAAATGAATATGGAATTTCATGTCAATTCTCAAATTACGGAAATAAATGAAAAATTATCGATTATGCGCTTAGATATAAACAGATAGGTACCCACGAGAAAAAAAGATACTACTCAGAGTTGCACAACCACAAATCTTTCGTGCGGTTAGCTTGAAATTCAGTTTTTTTCCTGAGGGAAGGAAGGGTAGAAAGTTTCTAAACGTGCAATTTTACAGGGAATATTCGCTAGGTTGTCTTTCCAAGAAACTCCTTGAATGACTCAGTTGTTGATATAATTAGCGTCGTGAATGTATCGCTATGAATTGATCTCATATGAAGTAGCGTAGGAAATGTCTCCAAATGGTTATGACCAGTATAAAGTAGTATTTTTATTCTACTTCCAATTGAAAATTTAAGTCTGGGAATACCTCCAATATTTTTAAATTTTACAGTGAGAAACTTTAAGGATTGGAAGTAGGCAAATATAAATTTGCGACTTATAAAAGCATCGTCATTCAGCCATTAGATTGTATTAATCGTTGAACACATTACAGTAGTTAAGTGATATGTACAAGTTGGAAATAAATAAAAAATAATAATGAGAATCTCAAGAAACTAGACGACAATTTTCAACATTATTTTTGACGGAAATTGATGTTGGTAAGGATATTCAAAAAATAACAGCCTTGGCGATAGAAAGTATTTTCCACGGTGATGGAGCTGATGACAGAAACCCACTCCAAGTGAAAACGTGAAGTAAGTATTATTTGGGACCTTAACTGACGTGGTAGCTGTGTACGAGTACGTTTCTGAAGCTTCCGGAAAGAAAATAAGTGTGGATTTAGAGGCTTTTGCAATGCTGGAATAGAGAAAGATAAAGAAAGTAAATGATCAGAGCTACCCCGGAGGAAAAGTGTTAAATATGGTGGTGGAAATTTGAAGAAGATGAAGGATTTGACCAGAGGATACCGTGACAGCAAGTAAAATGTTGAAAGATAAGATAGGATAAGAAAATAGAGGAAAAGAGTAAGCATTTCGAACGGTATAAAATATGAAATGTTTAAAAAGCATGAGACGCTGAAGAAGGAAATATGGAATGGAAAATAGAGTCAAGTTTTGAACGAAATCCATGATGGTGGGCAACTGTTTTCAGGGTCCAACCAAAACCAATCCACAAACGTAGACGACATGAACAGTAATAAGTCATGATTCTAGCGCATAAGAAGTGATAACAAAGACACTCGGTATGATTTTCATATTTTGCTTCTTGGACGCAAAAATTTACCAACATTTACAGTTGTAAACAAATATTCGCTTGTCCCCAAATAAAAATTGTCCAGGTCCTCTTGCTGAAATCATTATCCAGTTCCACCGATATGTCTCCTCTTAAGTCCTCGTTAACTGCGATAACCTTTCAAAGCGCATTCGTCATGTTTTCTCTGCCGGTAATCATTATTTTGTGGCTTTCGATAAAATGATGCAGTAGTGTTTCTGGTAAGATGAGATTTCGATCTTATAGATAGTATATTTTTAAATAAGAGACTAAATATCCATAGAATGATGCATTAAATTCCAATTGGACTAGCATTCCAAAACTCAGGAATACCTAAATATTTTTGGCAGAAGTCAACTAGTCTGTGTGTGCATTTTATCTTTTATTTAATTACCCAACCGTTAGGTTACGATAGGGGGATATGTACGACTCACTGTTGCCTTTACTATACACCCTCTGATACTTACGAATGCCCAATTGTGAAAATTAATGCGAAAATACTAAATCTCCAGTCCTGATTTTATGGTCGTTTGCTAAAGTATCTCATTCTCATTCGCTGAATCCACATAATGTGTCACTCTGTATCGAAAAAATGCATACTATCGTAGCTTTACTGGACTACAAAACACGAGTTCTTGTGGTATTTCACCAATGGCTTATAACAGAAAGATAATAGTGTCTCTAATTCCATGAAGGAAAGAGGGTGAACAAAAAACATGTGTGCGTGGAAAAAAGAGAAATATTTCTCAAGGAGAACAGACAAATGTGCGATGAATGTTAGTAATGGGAGGTGGTATTAAAAAAATTTAAATAACTCCACTTTGGTGAAAATCAGTCGAATGTAGTGGAGTAAGGAAAATGAGTTGGCACCATCGGCCGCTTGTCGCCAATTACCAGTGGAAACGGGTGTAGACGGGTGGTCGAGGGGTGAGGAGGGGGTCTTGAAAGAGAAGACTGGTCTCCTGAGAAGGTGAAAGCGAGCAACGGAGGCGCACTATCTGGTTCCTCGAGTGGCCTATTAGATCTGCTTAGAAAGATGTGAATAGGAATGTAAATTAGTTGTTTTATGTAAAAGGTTCCAAATGGTTATGAAATTAAAGACAGTGATGAATTAGAAATTTTAGTTGGCAATATCAGTTTTCATTTATCAACAATATCAGCAAACTCATGGGAAGAAATTTTCGATTTCACCATGGACCTCGCACATCCTGGTTAGACTTTAAATAAGAGTTGAACTGTGAGGGCGTTTCCGTTTCAAAAAATAAAAAAAAATCATGCAACTGATGATCTCGGTAATGGCAACTATTCCGTAGATACAAGAAATTACTCAGATATTTTATTTAAGGATCTTGAGTATTTTTAGGTGAATTCGAATAATATTCCAGAAAAAATGGAAACGGCTGACGAGTTTATGGGTTATTTAAATAATTTTGTTAATATAGTTATTATAATTTTTTTAAATTTGTCAAAGTTATACTCATTTTTTGTGGCTAAAAATAATTCGTACTTGTTTTTTTAACCAATTACTTTTTTTAGCCGATAAAATATATGGAATTATGTTGTATTTCATGAAACAGTAGGCTTAAAGTTTTGCGGGTGTCACACGAATGAATAATAGATCATTATCTACTGTAGCTTTCACTCTAAAGCTGAAAGAATTGAAAAAAATACGGTCTTCTTAATGATTTGGCGGCCATGGGCAAGGCCACGCTCTTTCAGCAACCTAAAAACGAAGACATCGACAACTTTCTATAGTGTGCGATTTCGGTGTCAATTTCAGTACGGAAAAATCTAGGAACCCGGAAGAATGGAATTTAGTTTTGAAGAATTGGAATGCTAGACACCACAACTGTAGGTGCGAACTCTGGCTGAGGGAGATGGTGTCTCAGAGGTATTTTACTCTCGGGCCTGAACACAATTTTATCGTTTGCAGATGGTTATGTTTAAGTTTCAAAATTGTAGCTATATACAGATTTGTAATTGATTAATGTCATAACTTTTCAGTAATGTTAAACAGACATTTCTGTGATTGAAAAGCGAATTTTCGAATTGAAATTCACCCAAATTAGAGGGAAAAATATGATAAAATGCAACATTTGATAATATTTTCATTCAAAATAGGTGAAGATTTGAGAGAGAGATAGAAAGAGAGAGAGCGAGAGAAGGCTCAGTTTAACTTTATTTCTGATTATTTACACGGATGTTTCAGTCACATTTAGCTCAGCGACTGAAATTAGCTGTCCCGTGGGCTAATCCCTTCATCCTTCGCAGATTCCACAAGATTTCATTTTATTAATCGTGGATGATGGTGTGTATAGAATATAATGTAGGATGGTGCCTAGAAATGCCATCCTGAATTATACATGAGTTTGAGAGTCACCTATGTCGCCCACTTACCAAAGCATTAATCCTGGCATCTCATTGACAGTTTACCTGTCTCTCCAAATCGATAGGATCCTGAAATCCCGAAACGATTCCTTTGAGTCATAGTTTGACTGAGCTTCTCTCCGCCATAACTTTTTCCGAATTGTATCGCCCTTATATTTAAATGGCGAGTTGAATTATCGGGTAAAAGCGTTGGAAATAATTACACCGTGAGAGAATGTCTCTTGCAGCGTTCTCTTAAATCCTACACCTCCGGCACATTTTAGACCTTTCGTGAGGTCAATACGCAAGAAGTAAGGTCCTATAACCTCGGTTGACATAAGGAACATGGAATTAAGAAAGATACCGATGTTATTTGTGGATGAAAGTGATCGGAGAAAGTGGCAGAGGAATGAGAGAAACCCTGCCCTCATAGTAGTCCGGCTGCCATCCTCATTGCCCAAAACATTTCCTCAACTCATCAAGATTTATTCGAATCCTACTCGTGGGAAACTGCAAACGGAGAATAATGTGAAGAGAATGGCAATCTATGCAATTTCTGCTCTACGCTAGGGAATATCTGGCCTTTGACGAAGTGTCTACCCTAAAGCAACGACTATTGCGGACTTTCTGCTTTCTTCCAACACCCGAAATCCTGTTTTCCTACCTCTCTCTCCGGAACAAGTTTCGCACATATGCGCATGTATGCACGAAACCGGTAAATCCAGCGAGCATCAATTAAAGTTTCGTGGATCATCAAAGCGCAGGGAGACGCAAGGGTTGCGGTCAATCGCGAGTCACCTGTAACGACAGTAAGGAGACCACGACGTAATTGGAATCCCACTTTGCAGTACATGTAATTGCAAAACACTTTGCAATGAACGTGCTGTATGCCGTATGATATCCCACGCCATCTGATGATCTTCGCTGAATTCATTTCCTGCGTTTTCTTCAATTTTCCTCGTTTAGTGTTTCTAAAATTTATCTCCGCAATGTCCTCTTATTTCGATAAACAACACGTTGCATTCTTAAATGTAATTTCGTGTGTGGTGATGAACAGTCACGCTGCCCGCCCGTGAGAATGAAAAGTGACATTCGTTGAAGAAGGAGGGGCTCTACTAACTGACTGTAGTGATTATTACTCTTTCTAAGGAATAAACGGGAGAGTTTTATTTGTTTGAGTTATGCCATTATCCATTCCTAATTGCAGGCCGGGCTAGCCGTTGGGAGTGGTGACGCGAATCAATGGGACGCCTCGGCTAAAGGGCGAGCGATACAGAAGCAATAGAAGTTCGAACCCTGGGAAATCCTTTGAAATATGCGACCAATCGGAATTGCAAGTCACTAACAAAATCCTCAGAAAATTTATTATCTTGAAACATGAGAAGCGAGGTAATTGCTCGCTCATCTTGGCTCTTTAATCAACAATAACGGTATGAATATCAAATGTACTCTATGGTCTCTTTAACTTGGCCTTGAAAACGAAAATCTTATGTGGCTAATGCATTGCACTCTTCAAATTTGTAACACCCACGCTTCAAAAGCAAATATCAAATAGCAACCTAAATAAGTAAGTTATCGATGACTTGAATGCATTATGTTACCTAATGGAAGAGAATTGCAACAAATCAAAAACAACATCACCGAGAAGAAAAGAATTTCTGATCTCTCATTAATGCTTTTTTGCATCACTAATGAATGTAGAAAACGTTTGCCTTCAATATATGAACTTGAAAAATCTTCTTCTGCAAACGCTACGATATTTTAAATAAGCAAACATTGGACGTGTTTTGAGTATAGGATTTCGATAAACTGTAAATTTCATTGGAATTAGATGTTTCACTAATAATCATATAAAAGAAAAATTGTGATAATTTTATTTTATCCAAAGCTGATATTCATAAGTATCGCAATTAGCTCAGAGAAGTAGAATATTGAAAATGATTCCTAAACGGCCGGTTTTAAGCAAATATTTACAGTGAAAATGTTGTATAAAAGCATTGTAACAACTACTAATTATTATATTTGATAAGTTAGTTCTGTGATTTCAATTTATTAAATCCAAATTTCGAGTCATAGTATGTGAAATATCATGCCTATTGTATCAGATTATCTTTCTTGCTCTTTAATACAGAAAACAGTACGAAATGGGTCAGTGCGTGTGAAATGATCTCAGAACGGTTACATTTCTTGGATATTCCGACCTTTATTATTTTCTTCTATGCAATAATTTCTCTGGACTACGCATGAGGAATGCAAAAAAACAGGAGAACTGCAAAATTTAGGCAGCGACGATTAAAAACTACCTAAATATGATAGTTGGAGGAAATATGTTTTAAATCGAATTTTGGCATTACTCTAGAAATGTTACATCAACGAGCCTCTAGTTTCGATGGCCAATGAGAGTAGAGGTTACTATACGTGTATTTCTGTAGGTCGAGAGAAAGAGGTCGAAATTGAGTTCTGGGTGCTTGCGTAATTTTTCTAAGGCGTTTCATTCCCATCGATTTTGCGAAAATACCAATACTAGATGTGATTGCATAATGTGCCAATTGATGGATAGAAAGGTGCGGTGAATGGCATGTACGGAAGTTGTTACGTCAGGGAACTCAACCAGCTAATCTTCGCAAGTAGGAATCGCTTGGGTGAATTTTTTTTGTTATATTTTCTTTGCCTAACGTTACGTCCCCATCCGGTTTGTTGCTTTCCGTGCCGATATTTCTTTGTGGAAGTGTCGGATTTCGTGATTTCGTCGGATGGCGTGAATAAGCGGCCGTCATTTTGATCATCCTTTTTTAGCGCTTTCTACGTCCGATGAGCATATTGAAGAAAGTCTGTTGCGTGGGAAAACATAGTTTAGTAAAGTTCTTTCTGTAACCAGGTTCCAGGATGAGTCTATCGATTGTTTAAATTATCAGACACCAGTGGGCCCAGACTCTCGATAACATTGTATGAAATGATTCATAAAAATAAATGCAAGAATTTAAGAGTGTAAAAATCATTCGCCTTGACCGGGATACAAACCCAGTAGTTAAGTTAATCCCTCGATAGTTAAGCATCGAGGCGACCTCTTAAACTCTGAAATTTTGGGGTCTTTAAAGGAAGAAGATGTTGTGACACTGAGATTTTCTCTCTTTTGAATTGTTGCATTGAAATGCATATTAGCGGATGATTCCTTTAAAAGTTATTGATGCGGTATCTCCCGCTGTTTCTTGGAGTTCATAAAATTCATTGAATTGGGTAAAACGTATTTTTTATGTGAAATATATGATAGAGATGTCAAAAATTTTCGGGATAAAATATTGCAGTGCAATGGATAAAATTATTTAATTTTGAAGGCATCAACTTTCCGTTTACATTCCAATATATTGACACGGGTCAATTGAAAAGAATACTTTTCCAGTAAGGTGGCGTTTTGATTTCAACTTTTAATGTGACATCAGTGTGCCCAGACTCACCTACATTTTATGCAATCATTCATAAATTCTTTAAATTGATGGGAAAAGTGTTTTTATATGAAATAAATGACCGAGATATCAACAATGTTTGGCATAAAATATTACAGTGCAATGGATTTATTATTTGATTTAGAAGGCTTAAATGTATTGCAAGAAATGTATGGATACAGATTAATTGAATTTTTCTTGAAGGTAATTTTTGACTTGAGAACAAGAAAGTTTTAACTTAATGGCAACATAAGGAGATACTTTACCGAGAATCATATGGCAGGCAAAGTACTCATTTATAAATTGTTGTAAAGAATATAATGCTACTGCGGAGGTTCCTTTTACTTTAACGGGAACAAGGCAGTCACTATTTTCTCTAGTCTAACGTATCCAATAACAATTTTAGACGAGTTTTTTGTACCTTTAAGGTTACAAAAGTCTAACGGTATGAAATTTTTTCATCATTGGTCAACGATTTTTGTTAGCATTACTTCACGGCAACGTTTTCTTGAGAGCACATAAAATCGACGTGTTCGCATTTATGATTTCTTTTCACTACTACTTTGGGAGATAACAGGTATGTGGAGGCATAAATTCGTGTATGTATGGGAGAATCTTTCGAGATTAAGTGAATGAATCTTATTATAGCTTGAGAAGTCTGCCTGGCGCGCTGTGGACGAAAATTACTCTTTGCTTTGATTTAAGATAAGAATTATACCACCGCGTTTATTACAACTCTCATTTCTCTCCGGCTCGTGCAATTTCTTTTCGTGAAGTAGGTCAAAGATTTTACTGTCTCCATGATTTATTATTGCGAGAATTAAAACTCTAAGCCGTATAATTTAATAGTTCACCGGACCAAATCAGTTTGATAGCCGCAAGCAGCTTTCAAAGGGAATCCTAATAGTATAACTTCTCAAACTTCTAATTGTACTTATTGATTATTTCACATTCCCAGTTCCTTCTATGAGATCTTGAAAACAATGAATGTCTAGGAAAGTTTAGTTTCCCTGGATAAATTGAATGAATTCTATTCTGAAATTAATGGCAACTGAAATGTAATATACATCTTATTCTAGGGACAAAAGCGCATGGCTGAAAAACTAGACTTGTCGAAGAGGCACGGCATGTCCTGGAACACGCAGCGACTATGGGATGATGACGGGTAATTTTTGTAGAGTTAATAGTTTCATGATGAAAGATCTGCCATTTGATAAAAAATTCACTGCAAAGAAGTGAACATAAAAGAAAAAGATTATAAAATAGTGATCGGAATGCATCTTAGCCGTTTCATTTCCAAGTCTTCAACGTCAGGCAAATTTAACATAAAGAAGCAATAGGGCCTATCTTATTTTAACTTTCATTCCTACAGCTCCATTTTCCCCTCACCATTATGTCTTTTATTTTAATCGCCAAAGAATATAATCATTACTATAAAAATCTTAGGATTATGTCAATTCAGAACGATGAAAGCAATTATCTATGGGCAATTTTGTTATACCTATATTTACAAATATCTTCTTGAAAGAACCACATAATTACTGTAATGATTTCATCGCCTGATATCTCATAATCAGCTATAATAAATAACAGGGATTAAATTGATAAATTTCAGGGTCATTGAAAGAACGTTCCTATTTTCGATTCCTAAATGAATACTTGTCAAGAGCAGGTTTACGTATATAGTGCTTGGACTTTAATTTACCCCTATTCACAGCTCCTGTTGTTTTATTCATCTAACATCCGTATGATTGTCTTTCATAACACCTTATTTCACCCTATATAACACTTTCAATTTTCATTTTTTTACCATTCTTCCTCAAATATAAAAAATGCTTAAAATTTTGTTTGTTTGATATACTGCTACGTTGTTCAAATCTGCACTGCCATCATTCCAAGAAGTTAACGTAAATATTTTGCATTGTTCCCAACTATTTAGCCATCTTAAAAACAAATCTTACTTTCAAATATCATTATACACGCAAAGGCGCGGTAGTCTATTGGGTATAGCACTGGGCTACCGCCCGGTTCGAATCTGGGTGAGGCCTTTGGGCGCCCTCAGGCTCACACAAATTGTGATTTTTCGAATGCCAGATCTTCCTGGGAAACCACGGGTGACACAGGAAAACGGACTGACCCCCTCTCCTGATGTGTGAGTTTCATACGCCGTTGGGCTTAGCATTAGCTCCACCCTCGCATATCAAACCAACCTTCGAGTTTATAACTGTGGTCATTATGCTTGATAATTCAGATATTCCGAAGGACCTTTTATCAGACACTCTTGGCAAAAATTTTAACATGTATCCTGTATCCATTAATTTCTCAGCATAATACCTTTCGACTATTGACCAGCAGGAACCAGTATTTTGCAAATAATCTTTCAATATGCCCTCTTTGAAAACTCTGTTAGAATTATCAGGATAGGAGTTTACCACTTGTAGAGAAATTGTAATTACGCTTACATTTTACCAGCATAATAAAACGCACCTATGAGTGCTCTTCAACAACAAATCGATTTCGCTTTTCAGTTATCTTTGGCCGTTCACCTTCTGTTGCAAAGAAACATTTGCACAATAACCCTTCCAATTCCATAGACCTAAATGTGCATAGACCACGCCACAGTGAATTCCTATTCCTAAACAACCTGTAATCACGACGAAGCTGCTTATTACGTAAATATTGCGAAGCCCCCGGGAATTTCTTGGAGAAATTATCATTCAGTTATCCTGGTATTCAACTCTCCTGTCCCTTTCTTCTCGCTGCAATAACGTAATTTTACTTGACCAAGGTCAGTACTGGTCACTGCCTTCAGAATCGATGACAAGCAAATTATGATTGCGTCAACAGTCCCTACTGCCCGCAAAAAATTCAATATTACAACAGAAGCAAGAATTCTTCTCCCATGAGTAATTCACCTTGGTACGATTGAAATCTACTATTCGATTCTCCGTAATTTTCATCGTAGCTGATCTTAAATATTAAATTGTTTTACCTCCGATCGGTACGCTGATTCAATTTCAAATCGTACTCCGACTACTTAGACACATAAATCGACACGATTAATTTTTTTAGAAATTAGTTATGGTTACCGTCCGCTCTGTCGAATTAAACGGCATTGATTAAAGGTTTCGCTGTAATTGATGTTACGTTGCCGATTGTGACAATGCTTTGCTTACACAACGCTTACCTACTTTGAATTTTTAAAATGAAAATAGCATCGTCAGAATGTACTCGGGTATTAAATTGGCGACGCTTGAAACAAATATTATCTATGATACTTATTATTACAAAATCATAAGAAAATGAAAAGAATTGAGAAAAAGGCCCTAGGAGAAGAACATACTTGTCAGCTGTTTGAAACGGGGCTCAAGTTCGCTTTACAAAGATTCAAGTCAATTTACAAGCCCACTGAAAACAATTGTAAATGCAATATAAATCATTCTAAACCACGCCTACTCTGAAAGATAGGTGTTATAAATGTTGAAATTTATAAGAAGATAAATCTTGAAAATTCTATCTAAAGATTATGCAAGAGTAAACTACGAAGACTTGTGAATTAACTTGTAGCTCTGAAAAACGGTTCAATGGCGACATTCTGTAAATAATGAATTTAGAAAACAGGAATAATTTGATTTATACGAAATAAATATCTATAAATATTTTCAGAATAATAAAAATGTATTTTAATGACTGTTGTAACGTTTCGTTGGTTTTCGTGAAAAGGATTCTTCAGGATAAGCATCAAGATTTTAATAATTGCTTTTGAACTCTCCTAAGCTAATTGATTCCTTTTTGGTCATATCTAATGATTGCATTGACTTTCTCTTGTCAAAATATAATGATTGCTTCTACACGAGTGAATAAAAGGCATTTGTAGCTTTGGCATCACATAACTATGCAAAAAGTGGTAAATATCAAAGTAAATAAAACGCGTACATGTTTATATAATTGAGGATATATAAATACGATAAAATACACATCAACTGGGTTTTGTTAACTAGAAAGCGGAAACTTTCTGCGTCATACTTTGCCTAATTCTCTTCCCTTTCAGATCATAATCTAAAATTGTCTTTAACGGTTTCATGTAATATATCATCCCCGAACCAAAACCAACGCCTATACTGTTGTTCTATGGATGCTTAGAGATAAATGCAATGATTTGATCTGAGATTTAAAGATTATCAGGATATTATGCGGGTCAAAACAGGAATGGCTGGATGTTGAAAATAGTAAGCAAGGATGAAAAAATATTATAGCTATAGAAGCGTGTTAGATCCACTTAGCTTGAACTTAATTAGAGGTGTAACCTTGTAATTTCCATCACTGTGCTTTTAAATTCACGAAAATATATATTCACCCAAGATATTGTAAACTACATTTCAATTTTATCGATTATAAAATGCATTCTTAAAAAATCTTGTTTTGGCCCCTTGGACTGTGTGGAAAAACTGCATGTGAATGTAAGCGTTTAATTCAGTGCAAACACGTGATTGATTACTTTATGTAAATTGTTGTTCATGCATATTGAAATGTTGGCCTAAAACTACTTACATATCGAACAACCTAAGTATTTGACTCTTCTAAGCTTAAAGAGTATCCCTTCTTCGAGAGAAATTAGTGTTTAGACGGAATATTTCACGTTGTGAAAACGACCAAACGTTACGTTGCTGATTCACTATTTATTAAAGTTGTTTTATATTGTAGTTTATTTGAGGTGTATTTATTCAGTTAAAAAGGATTTCAAACACTAAGCAAATCCTTGGATTTTGATACCGAATCCCAGGATTGTAATCTGGAGTTTGATATCGATCACGCTTCTTAGCTAGTCTATTGGTAGCCTTTTCTTTGGCAGTCCATTTGGTAGTCCATTTCTCGAAACGTAGAATTTTGTTCGATGGCTTTTTGTCATATCAGACATTTTTCGAACAAATAAACAATTACATGAAAAGAGCGTTCTGTATTCATTTCAGGCATCCAAAAATGATACATGTGACTGAGGATGGGCAGTTAAAAAATTAAATACGCTTTTTGTGTTCATGATAATTATTTGAGCATCCAGTAAGAGACAAAGAAAACGTAGGCGTAATATTTTGTGATATTTGCAAGTTATGGACTTGGTTTGCTGCACACCCCCACTCGATTGCAGAGAGATCCGTTTTCCTCTTACCTTACTTCATCAATACGAGGTAAATTCCAGAGTTCACATATTCTTTAAATGCTTGATATAGTGCAGCCATGCCTGGCCTTTATATTTATTTTTACTTTCTCCAGAAAATTATACTGTGGAGTATTTATGCCATATGAGATTGTGTCTTTGCTTGAGCAGTCATTTCCACAGTCTGCATTCTGCCCCTACCCTTTACGTCATCCTTTCATTGGGAATTTGCCCTGCCCATTTAATTTTCATCATTATTACGTAAATTACATATTCAAGTTTGATAAGGGGGAACTGTAATAACTGAGACGAAGACTATTTCAAGTTTCCACTCAATAAAGATTTATTGCTGACTATTTTTGATGCACTACGTCATTTTCAAGTGAAGCTCTCACTGTACAGAGTCATGTATATATATATATATATATATATATATATATATATATATATATATATATATATATATTAAATATCGGAAGTTGGGACACCAGGATATCTCCACGTGCCGGGAGGGGTTCGGCGAGTTGAAAAACTGCACTTCTTGAGGATGGGAGAAAAAACAGGTAAAAGTGGGGGGGTGGAGGTTGAGGGTTTTTAGAGGAGGAGAGAAAAACGAAGGAATGCGAAGTGTTCAGTTGGTTGCGATGAGACGGTCTTTTCCTCTTATCTGGGTTCCTCATGGCGTCTTTCGTCCCGTCTCTCCACAGTGTGTGAGTAAGGAGGATAGTGTCCTGTGGTCTCGGCTCGGGTCCGTCGACCGATCGGTCTCTTTCGTTGGGGATCATCCGGGTGCCGAGAGTGGATTCACTCCGCATCTAGTGATTGGGAGATCCATCTTCCTGCCTCACCCCATCCCTCACAACAGCGTCATCTCGAAGACTGTCAGTTGACTGGGGCTTAACCCGACGGAGAACGGGCCTTTCCTCCACCCCCCTACGGACAGACCCTTCCTTGAGACCAGCCATTTATACAGCGGCTTAGTCCCAAACAGGCATAGGAGGACACCAATCTTATATACTTTAGTGGAATCTTGACGGAAATGCGCAAACACGCAATTCACTATAAAATAAATTATTAGCTCTGACAGCTTCCCCGATCAAAGTATTTTGGTAAATATCAAATGAAGCGATGATATCCGAGAGATGTGAAAAGAATGTGGCGCAATAGAAAAACTCCAATTAGGTTTGAGCAATTTCCTCTGCCAGGGATATTCATGACCTGACCATCCCCCCTGGTTTCCCGAGGGGAAAGTCATATTGGAATGAGCAAGATTTAGATACATGTAGAAGATGGAGGAACAGAAGAAGAATGGTAACCGAGGCGATTAAGAGCAGAGGCGTTAGAAACAATTTCTCCCGTATATTAAATTACTTTAAATAGGTATCATTTTCCACGCACATTCGGCCAGTCAGAGGTAATTGACAAGGACTTCAAATCCAGTATGCCCGGTGGTTGCTCATCTAATCATTAGCGACGAGAGAGTAATTTTTGGCACGAAAGGTTCAATGGCGAACAACTATGTAAGATGAGCACCGTAATTTAACCTTATAGGTGAGGGATGATTTTAGGGAAATGTTTCCAGTTAGCATCATTTAAAACTAATTTGTTAAACACCTACTATTTCGGACTACAAATAAATAGTGCCGGCGTCGCAAAGGAGAGAGCAAGACTCACGAACAGTGATTTCTTGTTAGTCTACGAGCAAGCATATTAGATTTCGTTGGAACCACGTTAAAATATATTCAAGTGGCAAAACATTGAGGCCTATTCCAGCGATGGCATTTCACTTCGGATTCATTGACTTCTGCTTCCGGTTCTCGAACATTTCAAATCGCCATTTTCAGCTAATAATTTGGAAATGATAATAATTGTAATTATTCCATTCACTCGATTGGTCAGCAGACATACAGTAGCTACAGTTTTCAGAGAATTTCAAAAGATAATTTCAAACCTGTAGAGCTAACAAATGTGAAGTATGATCAGAACCGGGACATCATCGGAAGACAAACATGAGTATTCATGACTGATTAAAATATTAAAGTACGACTTACTTTTAATTTATCATTGGGTATATCAACTGCATTTCGAATGAGACCATCGATGAGGAATCCAGCATTCGGTATGCAGATATTAGTTCACTCTGTTAAGTTAAAGGTATCATATATTAAGTTAAAAGCTTAAGCCCGACAATATTGATTCCAGTTAAGTAAATTAGGAAATTACCTTTGGGTTACTTTATTATTAAACGAATATATTTTACTTCCACGAAATCTCATGCCAGAAAAATGTGTCCATTTCTCTAAGAAATAATTAATCATTTCTGTAATTGTTTGACCATTTCTTCAAGAATTGGACAAGTCTTTTAAAAAATCAATATTACATTTTTCCAAATAAGTTTGAAATGTCTTGTTGAAGGTCTCTCAATATATCGTTAGCCTCACAACCGAAAAAGTTTCAAAAAAACAACTGGCTTCGAGTGGACTTTACGTTAGTTGAATTTAGTTTGTAGGTTATTCCGTTTAGTTTTTCCGAATAAAGTGATGTGTGGAATGAGTTTCTGGAAATATTAACTTTTTAACTTAGCGAATTAATGTCAAAGGAACTGCGGGAAAGGCTGCGACAGTAACTTTTAACGGAGTTATCCACTAAAATGCATGAAAATGCAGAAATCTCAAGTGTGTAAAATTTATTTACCTTGAATGGGATTCGAATCCGGATCCCTCGAGGTCCGGCCGAGCGCTTTAGCCAGTTAAGCTACCAGAGCATCCTCTTACAATTAAATATTTTGGGGGCTCTAGAGGACCAAGGTGTTATGACGAAATTCCATGCATACAATATCACAGGTATTCATATACAGGTATTCATATCACAGGTATTCATATCACAGGTATTCATATCACAGGTATTCATATATCCTGTACTTGCGCGTTGCTTCACATTTAACGAGATTTAAGCCAACGTTACAAACACAGAGGTGTTTTCTTTCGACAAATTCAAATAACTGCTGGAGACTCCGCGACAGTAACTTTTAACGGAGTCATCCGCTAATGCACATTAAAATGCACTAATTTCAAAGTTTAGAAATCATTCTTGAGGCGAATGATTAATACACTTTGAAATTGAATATTTCCACAATTGGTCTCCTTATTTCTCAAATCAAGATGCTGATCACAGATAAACTTTCCTTTATATATCTTTCTTTATAATATCTTTATAATACCGTTCTAGTCTTCCATTTTGAGTACAGAGTTGTTCAGTATTAGTTTTCTTTCAAAAACTTAACTTTGTGCAGGATTCAAGATTATTCCGATTTTTTTTTAACCTTATTTGAAGCAATTGCTCCATATCCTTCGCTTGATTTCTTTGCTAAATATGCTATTTAAGTTGCTACCATTATGTGTACTTACACTTTTCTCTAACAACCAGTACTTTGTTTTTGACTCCAGTTTCATCACAAGGTTACTGATATCATGGCTCCGGACCATAAGCTTAAAAGTAAGTTAAAAATTAACATGCATCAATATATTTCGACAAGGCATACGTTTATTGAAGTTTATATCCTCACGTATCCCCCCCTCAATAAAAAATAATCGGAATAGTCTTGGATCTTGAGCCCTTAAGTTTAAGAAAGAAAACTACCCATACTAGCCTCTCTCGGAAAGTTATGTCTAACAAATATTTATCATGTGGAAGTCAGGAAGCTAAGCAAGTGACGTGGGAGCATGCGCGATTTTTGGTAACGCTCACGACATCGATTTAACAATATGTGGATATAACGTAATTTTATCTTTTGATCTCAATGACTAATCGATGATATAAAAATACAATCAATATGAGTACATTATAATTACATTCAAATTAAAATAGTTTTTAAATAATAATTAAAATTAAGAGAGGAGAATATATAATTCCTAAGAACACTGCGTAAGCAGTGCCGAATTTAATGGCGACTGCCCTGTGTTTAGTCGACACCATCTTGAGTAGATTAGGCAATTTCTATGCACGTGCCATGTAGTATGTGACGGAAACAATTGACTGGTAGGAATTTAAAACTCCAGCGAATGAAACCTAATTAATTGATATAAGAATGCTAAAACTCATGCATTTGGTTTTTTCTATCACCTAATCTTTGCGATAAATAATATTAGATAATTTTTTCTTGAATATCTCATAAAAATAATGATAGGAAAAACTTAGTTTAATTCAATAAGTCCAATTAAACGCAATCAATTTAGAAGTCTTTATGCAAAATACTTCACTTTCAACTTGCTTTATTGAAGATGTTTTTTTTTGTATATGGTGTCTCCGATTTAAAATTATTTTGTTGGACTCAGATGGAATCATAAATATTTACATAATATACAGAGTTTGTATTTAAAAATAATTTTGACTTGAGCTGAGGAAACGAACGCAATTTTTGTTGCAGTGCCATTCGGTGGTTCACACCGTTTCTATCTTCAAAAGCACCGCCCTCTCCCAGCCACATGGGAATTGCTTAAAGATGTCTTTCTGCGCGCTTCAATCAAAGCTCTACGCTCGCACCTGATATTATCTTCTTCGAGACCTAGATGCGGGATTCGGTACGCGCAGTAAGGCGCTAGTATTGTGGAGTGAGACGGAAAAGTAATTTAATTATCCTTCCCTGATCGTACCATTCTATTACCTTTGATGCGCTGTTTTCCGGAGTCAATGAGAAATCAAGAAACTCAAGAAAAATCTAGTTAGAAAGAATTCGAAAAAAATCACTTGCCGTCATTAGAGTCCTCTATGGAGCAACCATAACAACTACTACTGAGTTTGCGGTACATGTTTAGTTAGTTCCGCATGCTGACGACTTCGCTGAAAACGCTTACCCTCGCTACGTCAGGTATGCAGGAGTTTCATGTTCCACTCTTACATAGTTGTTCTGTAACAAACCACATGGTAGTCATGACGGGTAAACTTGTGCGTATAGGGATTTGAAAGATTTTCGTTATTACAAGTCTTTCAAGAAAAATTTCAAGATGACAGTGCAAATATCAATGAATCTAATTAAGGCCGGTTTGAAGGATTTATGTAATAAAAATGAGAAGTGCCGAGAGCACTGTAAAATGTATTTGGATGTCGAGGTAGGTACTCGAGTCAGATCTTGAAAATCAAGGTTTGTTAACTGATAAAATTATTTATATTTGTGTTCACCTTTTTTCAACAGAAGTGGGGAAAAGTTCACACTGAGAGCCTTTTGATAACGTTGGCAAACTTATTATTTTGCCCCCAATGTACCGTAGCAATTGCAGAAAGTTTTCCGGCGTTGCTTCTTCAAATTATGTCACTGAGTTTTTACGGATTGGATTGTGCCGATTCGTGTGTACACAAGCTCAAGTGCGTCGCTTTGGGAAAACTCGTTACTCTGCATGATGGTGCAGTGAAGTACGTATAATTGGATGCAATATTATAGTTTCTACTTGATGTATTTTATTAATAACCTCCTGATTTCCTCGCCATTTAGTTAAAAAAAATTGGCTGCATTTCGCAGGTTGGGATTAAGGAAGGTTATGTTACTTTAAGAATCAATTCTAATGGTCCTGAGTGATAACTTGTGCCTTTGACTAATGATGAGTTTTAGTGATCTATTCAGTCTTAAATGTTATGATTTGTCATCTAAGTTAACATTCATTGACATACTTCGATCATCTTTATTTATTTATTAAATTTATAGGGTAAATGATGGCATTTGTTTTTTTATGATTTTAGGTTTTCCTTGGAATACTTTAGTAAAAATCCTGCGCCGTTCCAGCCTTGTACATGCAAAAACTCTATGAAGCCAAAACCTAAAAAGATAAAATTGTTTAATTATCATGTCACAAACTATGATCTTGTACTTGCAACGTATCATTTCATTTCTGTCTCTTGTAACCATTGGAGAAAGCACTGGAGATGGTCAACCTTCGTTGAGTACTTATGGAATTCTGATGAAGCGATTTGTTGGTAAGCAAAAGTGGTTTAAAACGGAGATTAATCGGTACTGCATAGAATATATAACTGTTTACAATTTAAATTAATCCGCTGTTGTAAGTTGTGCAGATGATCAATCCTTCCCTTGCTCTCCCAGGTGAAGTGTACTATTATGAATGGTATCTGAATTGCCCTATGGATATTCCTCCTATTTCACATTTTCTCATGCCTTAACCTCCTATGTGCCTGGCGTACAGATTGTCAGTCGCAAATTCTTTTATTGTCAAGTATTTATATCTAATCTGCGCAATGACTTTTCTATGCCATTTGTATCGTAATTTGTGAGAAATTGAGAGAAATATTGCCTTTCATTTTAGGTTGTCATGTCATATCTTAGCCACACTGTCTGGCATGGCTTACAGCCAGAGGAATGCATTCATCTCAAACTTTGTAACTGACAACGCTGGATGCAAATATTCTTCACAATTTGATGACAGGACTAGGAAATATAAAGAAGTGGAATTTGTCCAGACAGAGAGTAAGTGTTAAAATTGTCCGTCTCTCGCTAAGCTGGTCAACATGATCTCTTATTTCTACCACTCAAGCAATAAAAATATACTAAATTAATATCATTTATTTTTCATATGATTTGGTTCTGTAATTTCATCATCATCACTGTAGTCAACCCAAAGGTTGATTTCATTGGGTCTGTGTGGAATCCACCCTGATCTAAGCCTAAGGCATGTGAGGATCACATTTCAGTTCTGGAGGGTCAGTTCCTCTCCCTGTCCCCCCATTTAGTTTCTCAAAGAATTCTAGTAACTGCTGAGTTGCACTGGTTGAAATTTTATTGGGGCTATGGAAAGGATTAGCCCTAGATTTAAACCCAGGACTCTTTGGACATTAGTGACGATGTCTACCTATAAATGGCTTAAAATGCTTTTAGGGCTGTTAAAACAAAATAAATTGCAAACATGTTTATTTTATTTTGCTCTGTCACAACTTCTTGCATCTTCGAGAAGCATAAGTTCCCAAATGCTCTGAAAACATGAGATATATATATGGAATTTTCTAGTTTTACCCATTTCATTTACATAGGGGTTCTGTTATTAGTAATTGAGCATGCCCCAATTTGATGCCAAGTGGGTGTTGTTAACAATTTTGTGAATTCAGGCCATATTTATTTCTAGGGTCAGGATTGTTTATTCAGTTACCACTTTCAGTACACATTCAAAGCTTCATGCAGGTAAATTCGAAGGTGTAACTTTTGTGTGTGGTACAAGGGGGTACCCAAAAATAACCAAATTTTTTTTTTTGAAAGCTTTGTATTTAATATTTTTGCAAAATAATCTTATCACCTTGAAAGTACTCTCCATTACACTTAATTCATTTATCGAATCTGCAATTTCATTCCTGGGAAGCATTTTTCTAACTCATCTCTTTTGATGCCTGACAGCTCCTGCCTTTTCATTACCGCTCTTTTTTTCAAATTCCAAAGAAACTGCGGGAGATGCCGCAACAGTAACTTTAAAAGTAAAAATTTCAGAGGTTAAGAGGACGCCTCGGTAGCTTAAGTGGCTAAAGCACTCGACCGGATATTGAGGGATCTGGGTTCGAATCCCAGTCAAGGCAAATGATTTTTACACTATGAAATTGCTGCATTGACATGCTCTTTTTTTCATTACCGCTGCCATGCCATCAAAACTTTGTCCTTTCATTTCCCTCCTCATTCGAGGGAACTAGAAGAAATCACGTGGAGCAAGGTCAGGTAGGTAAGGGCCATGGGGCAAGGTAGTCATGTTGTATTTGGCTTAAAACAGGCCCTTTAAAATGAGCCTGCATGAGCCGGTGTGTTGTTATGACGGAAAAAACAGGTCTTTATTCTCACAAATCGGGCCTTTTTTGTCGAACACATAATGCAGTCTTTTTAAAACCTCCAAATAGAAAGCCTTATTAACGGTCTGACCTGGTGGGACGAATTCAGCATGTACCATCCCTCTCACATCGAAAATACAAATGAGCATCGTCTAGTTTGATTTCACTTGGCAAGCTTTTTTCGGGTGTGGTCACAATGAACCCTTTCCACTGACTAGATTGTTGTTGATGGATGTCCTGAACGAGGTTTGTCATCTAGTGACTTTTCACCTTCTTTGAAACGAGAAAACTATTGGTACACTTTGAGTTTTTTCCATAGTGCAATCCTTGTAAGTTGTTTTTAACATCACAACCATTTCTGTTTGGTTTTTCCTAGGGATAGTGTGAATTTTTATATTGCCCCAGCCATTATAAATCATGTAGAATGATTTAATGGAGTGTACGCTCTTTTAAGCTAAAACATTTATATCATGAGTATCTTTCTTTTTTCCTACATTTTTTATTGCCATCAGATAATGTTGTAGATTTCTGTTTGTTCTTTGATACATCACTCTCATATTTCAGCTGTGTCAGATGGAGTCACTGATGAGCTAATGAGCATAACTTCCGAATATGTGGTTTCTGTTGCTGGAATTTTGCTTCCTATTTTTGACACAACACAGGTAAGATTTGATATTTAATCATCAAATGATAATGTGAAAAGTGTTGCTAAGAAACCATTTCCATAGATCTATCTTTAATGTTTTCTCTTCTTAATTTTATGATTTTTTTGTCATTTCTGGCTTTGTGTAAGGCATTCAGTCTTCTTCCATGTCTAAACATGCTATTATGAAAAATGTCACATGATTCTAATTTTTTATTGATTTCTCTTTGAATTCTTAATCATCTCATCCTACCTTCTCATGACTCAAGTTAGAGAAAAATGGCACGTAGTTTTGGGTTAGTAAAATACCGATACTGTTCTTGAATTTATAAATGTTCAGTCCAGCTCAAATTTCAAATAATATAAAGTTATATTACTATTGCCTGTGGGCATTGCCTCTATATATCACTCGCTGTAGAGGACCCTTGGTCAAGTCAGCATTTTTGTAGTTCTACAGCTTTTAGCATTCCTTAAGATAGTACATGGATGTAATACTTGTCAAAATCAATATTGCTGTTTTCTCTTTTGTAATACGGTTACATTTTCCTCTGTTTTTTTTCCATGAATTGACTGTAGTGGGTTATACCAAGATTGATATGAATTTCTTGTAGAACAAATTACACGCAAAATTATCCAACAGCATACTCGTAGTAAAGTCAATTAATGTGAACAAAAAGTATTGGTAATTAAAGTTTGTACAAATAATAAGTTCCAAAAGAGATCATTTCATCATCGCTACCATTTTAAGCTTGGCTGAGTTCAACATCTATTTTTGCATATATTTCACCATAAATTGTTAGTCATTTGGGAAGAAGCTGAATTTTTCTCAAATACAGGGCTAATAATAAGAGCAAATGTTTTTAAGTGGTCATTTTTGTAATCAATAGCTCATTCCATTATATTTGTAGCTGATCATTTTGAAACATTAATAATCATAAAAGTCATTGGTTCCAGGACTTCACATGTATAGTAAATATAGGACTAGTCAACGAACAATCTACTGTTTTAGTGGATCATTAATCCCTCATAACTTCTCTGTCCTATGCGCACATAATTTTATAGAATGTGGAAGAATCCCCATTTTCAATTGGTCTTGAAATGAATACTTGTCTATTAAGTCATTGAAGTAGATGGTTGACTGATTAGTTCAAAGATCTCAGTCTCTAATCAATATTATGGCGTAAATGTTGTTCTGCTGTTGAAATTTGTTTTTTGGGATTCTAATTTGTGTGGCATGACCTTATCCTTAGAGCATCTAAAAGCTATTGCTACTGTTTTAGCTATCCATGCTAAGATATTGCTATTTTTCGCCTTCATACTTGATTCACAGGTAGGCACTGGAAATCTTGTACTAGTGCCTTCCACTTTGACAAATCTGAGAAGCCTGGCTTTGGCTGTAGCTGCAGGAAGAGCAGTATGCCTTGAGGGACCAGTTGGCTGCGGAAAGACAGCACTGGTGGAATATCTTGCGATAGTAACTGGTAAGTCATACTTATTGTTAAGCAAAATAATTTTAATTAATTGTAAATGGCAAATTTTTGGCCACTAATAGCAATGAAACTCATCATATTTGGCCATAGGCCATTTGGAAAGAAGTAATCGGGAGTAATCATTATGCTTCATAATTTTTGCAAAACTGTGGGCCTTGGGTGTAATGTGGACTGATGCTTTGTGAAATATTAATACCAATGCCACCTCATCATTGCAAGGGTGAACAAGACTGTATATGTACTATTGGTATTTGTTCCTTGTTAGCCTGGAGCTACTTTCTAATTTGCAATAATTGCATAATTTTGTGAGATAAGCTATTTGGGGCATCCCAGTTAATCAAGTTTATTGTATATATAATGGGCAACATGATGTTATACTTGATTCCTTAAATGCTTATCAGGGTATTTGACACTCTGAGGTGAATAGTATGGTATTCTGAAAGGCTATTTGAAATTATTTGAACATTTTAAAGTGTTTATGTATTAATATATATATCTCTTTTGGCATAATAATCTTCATCTTAATATATATATATATATATATATCCCTTTTGGCATAATATGACAAATATGCGGTTAAACAACGGTATAGTTTTGATGAATAGGATGACAATTGTGGAAAATTTCATTCCTCCAATTCGGAAGAAACGCATCTTGAGTAATAATTCAAATTTATTAGAACTTTATGTTAAATCTTGCATCTGATATTTAAGGTATTATTTGTCTTTAAACTTGGTTAAATAAGAGGAGGAGCTATTTCTGTACCAAAAATAAGGGAGCCAAAGAAAAAAAATTGTTATATCAATTTGTTTAACTTTACACTATCAAGTTAATGCACATGCTTTTATCATTCTAGAAGATGTTCTTGTTTAGTCACAATGAATGCATTCGCCATATATTTAAAAATGTGGTGCCATTATAATTCATATGAGAATCCTATGTGCCAATTTCTTATGAAAATGGTGTATTAATATGTTAATAATAGCTTAACCCATTTTCTCATAGTTTTAATCCTGGGTATCTTATTTAGGTCGCTCTAAGTCACCAAACTTCATTAAAGTACAATTAGGTGATCAAACGGACAGTAAAATGCTTCTTGGGACTTATCGCTGTACAGATGTCCCTGGAGAATTTATTTGGCAGCCCGGTGTCCTCACTCAGGTATGATTTATTGCATGGAGTTCATATTGACTGTTCTGTAATTGATGCAATAAATAGAAAAAAGCATCTCAATATTAAAGCATTTATTACTAACCAATTTCCAATGCTAAACGTGGATTTATGCCAAATAAAATCCAATTTTCCCTTGATTTTGACTCTGACTCTCAGATAAAGTCTTCAACAAATCAGAAAAATTTTAGAGAGGTTATTAAAATTTTATTTTTTATTAATTGTATTGAAATAAATTGTTCATGGCCCGTATGTTTTTTCTATATGTTATTTTCTGAAATGTAAGCCTCATGATGTATCTGTTTCAGGCTCTTATTGGTGGTAGTTGGATTCTACTGGAAGATATAGATTCTGCCCCAACTGATGTGATTACTATTCTAGCGTCACTATTAGAGACTGGCAGTATTTCAGTACCTGGGTACCGAGACTGTGTAACTGCTTCCCCTGGTTTTCAGCTCTTCACTACCCAAAGGTGAAACATTTTTCCAGTTTGTGTTATGAATTCCTTTATTGTTTTTTCAGCATTTAATTATTTTAACATTTGTAGGACATAATAATTAAAATTCATGTTTTGCAGTGACTTGTTCTGTTGTTCTAATTATATATTTAACCATTGTAAACACATGAAAGCTAGCTATATGTGAAGACTGAGATGGGTTTGCAAAATTCAAACAGAAACAGGAAATCATCCTCTTCTCATATTACATTTCTTTTCCTTGACAATTACCTCCTTACTCCTTGGTCCTCCACATTACTGCAAGGTCCCAAATCTTATTTTTTCGTTAATCTCCAAAATGTTATCACCTTTTTATTAAGAGCGAAAAAGTTTCGTAGTCCATTTCTTATTTTTTTAATGCATTAGTATCGTAAAATCTCTAATTATTTTGATAAAAATGCTTATTGTATTAGAGTATTTTCTAATAATTGAGACTTGATATCATGGAGCCCTTACTGGTTGAATTTAAGTTTCAACAAATGTCTTTGCTTTCATAGTTGTTGATTTTTGTGGGAAAACATATGTATGTGCAAAAGTTCCCTTGGACCTCATGAAGAAGCAAGTATGTCATCAAATAATGGGAAAAGACTCGTCCTTGCTGTTGCTTTTTTAGTTAAAATGATGATGATAAAATGATGTATATTATTAATTATTGCTGTTATCGGTAAATTTAGGGTGGTTAGTTTCGGTAAACACCACACCAAATGTCGAAAACAATGCTTTGCCGCAGAAATAGGGGTAGGGAAGGCTTCAGCGTGCCTGCTTGGGCCAAATCTTGCCTTACTTAAATTTCTGGAAAATTCCTTGGGCACAGAATATTTCAAGGATTGAATCACCAGTATTTATTTTCAATTTTGCTTTGATTTGAAATGTTTGACTATATGCATGAACTGTTTCTGGAAACATCCAAATTGTGTGTGTGAACGTATTGTGGTCTGTAATAAATGTTTATAATTGGCAAAGGTATTGGCTAATAATTTCAAGGTATAATGGCAATGGGAAAGTTATAGGTACATAAGTTGAACTGATCCAAATGATTCCTAATTTATAGCCATTTTCTTATTTATTTGTTTGGTTTTCCATAACAAAGATCAATTAAATGTCCATATTAAAAGATTCTGTAATTTTCCACAGACTTTATTTCACACTAGTATGAGTTTCACTGACTTGCGGCATCATCAGGTACAAGTGACTCACACAGCTGTTGAATATATACCCATTGGACAGATTAGAGGGGGAAGTTAAAGGTGGGGGGGCCGGGGTTTCTGGGACTTCAAATTCGGTTGTTGTGGCTTTTTCGGTTAAAGGAAGAAGAGGTGGTGATATCTTGGTTATGACTAAGTATTGGTTCTGGGTCTGGTCCAGGTTTATATGGGGGGGGGGCTGGTAGCGGAGAATTGTTGGATTTGTTTACCCTCAGGGAGAGGTGTAGGGTTGGGGAATTGTTTGGAAGTGAAAGTCACTGGTCAAGGATAGAGAAAACAAAACAGAAGAATGGTATTGTTTAGGTTACGATGTTTCATAGGGTCTGCTCATGGCGTAGATGTGACCGAGAACATTGATTTGTTGGGTTTGTTAACCCTCGAGGTCAATTTTTTGGAAAGGAGAGGGGAGGGATGGGCATATAATTGCTCATTACAAAGCATTGCATTGGGATCTGCCGAGTGCCTTCGAATCTTGATCAGCTCAAGAGTGTCCATTTTAATTCCTTTAGGGAGGACATGCAGTATTTCTGGGGCAAAATTGCTATTATGGTTACAATCTAAGATGTGTTTTGTGAAGAGGGAATTGGAATTCTGCTTTTTGTGATCCCTGGCGTGTTCTTGGGCTCATGTTTTGAAATTCCTCTAAGTTTGACCAGCATAATAAGTGTTACATGTGGCACATTTAAGTTTGTAGATGCCTGACTTATTAAATGTATCCTGTTTGTCTTTACCATTGGCAAAGAGTTTGGAGAGAGTAAGGGGTGTGTTAAAGGCCTTTTTGAGTGTAGTTAGAAGGCGATTTGAGATTTCATAGGAAATATCTCCTAGGAAAAGGATCAAGCACCACTTGAAGTCTTTAGAAGTGGAGTGGAGGAGTGGATTACAAGCTCCTTTAATGTGGACATCAAACAATTGCACAAAGTGGAGCCTGAAAGTGTGGAGATCAATTAGAAGTTCATTAAGCACTGGATCCCTAGAAACAATTTGAGGCCATCTCTAAATTTTTATATTTTTATGTGTTTTTGTGGCAGGTTGATTCAAGGAAATATTGGAGGCATGCACAAACAACAGGTTGGCGGAATCAATCCAATGGAAAATTTATGGGTCAAAGTATGCATGGAACCTCTTTCACACCAGGAGCTATCACACGTTGTTAAGGCTATGGTAAGCTTAATTATATTCATTGAAAGTCTATTTTAGATCTTTGAGCAAAAATAATCTTACAATTCCTTCCAGAAAAGTGTAACATACAATTATGGGAGTCATAAGAGGTCCCTTTTCTGGTGAATATGTAGTCATTTATTGGCATGACAGTTAGTCTCTCAATTCCAAAATATTACAGTAAATTCAATTTTCCTACTTTTTTATTCTCATGATTAGAATAAGATAATTTTCAATGTTTCTACCTAGGTTGCTAATAATAACAATAACATGGAATTTATTTGTATTTAGATTTTGTCTGCGACTTACTTTTGCTGTTGAATTATAGTACTTGCATACAAGGTTTTTAAGAATTTTATCTTATAGGCTGGTTATGTTTCCAAAAATATTCTTAATAGTTAAAATCCTCGATATTTAAAAAATATTTGCAGCACTTTTTCTGCTAGAGCTGTTCCATAATAGGTTATCATAATTTTATTCAACAACATTCCTTTACTCATCCTCCAAATTTTTATGGTCCTTTGTAAATAGTCCAGCATTAAACAGATACAGTGCTATTGTCCCAACTTTTTTACCTGTCTTGAAAGATATGAAGGAAGTAATTTATTGATATGTGCATCAAAATGGCTCAGCAGCCCTTGATTCTTCTTGATATACCTAGTCTCAGTGCTTGTGATGAGAATCGTCCTCATTGAGGGAGTTATCCCAATGGAAGCAGATAGCAACCTACTCATCTCTCTTATATGTTTATGGATTAATATTTGCCTTCTATTCTAGTACTAATAATAAATAACTCTACTGCCATTGTGTGTGTTAATTTTGCAAAATACCTTGCTATATTGTTAAATGTGACGATTTTATTGTCAAATATAAAATCCTCTATTGCACACTCTGTGAAGACTTCCATTGTTATTCCTATGAGTCCAAATGTTTTTCATGTGATGCCAGTTAAAAAATCTTAACCATCCTTTACTCTATGCTGTGTTAAATTTCACCCACCCCTGTACATTTTTCAGTCAGCAATGCTATGACATCATATCTACATATCATATACATCATATTGGCATGTTTTTTATCATGTACATACATCTTCTACCTGGTATTTTTTGTAATTTGACCTTTGGGCAAATAAAATGTATTATTATTATCTAAATAGTATCTAGTCGACTTTTGCCTGTTACTTTAAAAAATTTCCATTTTTGCTGTCATTAAGGTAAATTTGAGATAAAATTTCTAATTTTATATGTAAAAATGATTCTCTAAAGGTTTGTGTTAATGAATGTACATAATTCATGAGCAATACTTATGACCCAACAGCAGTCGCAACAAGTTGTCTAATTAAATTCATCTTGGTCTATCTACAGTATCCTGTACTCAGGACAATTGCTACTCGCATAATGGATGCATTTATTCTATTCTCTGCTGGGCGGCACCACACTTCACTCCAAAGTGATAATGTCAGGAAAGAGACAGGAAGTGAGAGTGGAAGCAAGGAAAATTATTGTGAGAAGTCTGTTCAGCCTCGCCTCTTGGGTGGGAGGCTTACATCTACTAGGTAAATTGGAGAGAAATAAATAACATAAAAACATGTTTCTTTTTAAACCGGCCGTTGTAATCCAAGCAAATGAAAATATTTTGTTACAACAATTTAATTAATAATTACAAATCTTGGTCAAGTTTTTCCAGCCTTATTCTGCTTTTAAGTTTCATAGTTTCATATTGATTGATTTAATAGATTCCTCGTCAAATCAGTAATGTCTTAAATTAATGATGGAAGTAGTAGTAGAGGTGTTTCATGTGAAAACAATGAACTAAATGGAACTGTCAAATTATATAAGTTTATTTTAAGTAATAAGTATTTTGTATGTTTTTCATTCCCAGAGATTTGATCAAATGGTGTTCACGTATAGTCACTGGATATGATGTGTCATCTCAGGAATCTTCACTGAATGTCCTTGCAAATGCTGTGGATGTTTTCTGTTGCAGTACAAGTGATCCAAGTAAGTTGTGTATAGTTACAAAATAATTTTATGCTACAATTATTATGTGTGGATGAAGTAAGATTTTATGAAAAAATTGAAAGTGAATTAAATTTAAATGATTCACCAACAGAAAATAATTAGAGGCATTCCTTGCTTAACAGCAATCCTTTAGTGTGTGATTGAGGGGTCGTGAATTAATCATAGTAAAACCTTATTTTCTGTTTAAGTAAACCATATTTACCAAAATGAAACATCCAGGTTTAAAATAAACAAACTTAGGCTAAAAGGTGGGTGCCTTCTATTCCATTTTTCTAAATATTGAGGTATGTTTAAAAATAGGATCAAGTGTAATTTTTATGTAAATTCAATTCCAGGTAATATTTAAATAAAGCAGTTTCAGTTTACTTGTTTATTGATTAAATAGAATGTTGGCTTTATAATATCATACAAAAATATTTCAATTTTCAATCACCCAAAATTGTGAGAAGTGGTAGATGAAACCGAAACCATAAACACATTTGTATTTCATTGAATTGTTACTCTTAATAAATATGAATGGGATTTTTTCCACCCCAGTCGGTAGTACTCTAAAGTGATTTTTACCTAGAAGCACTTAAATTCCTGGTGAAGGATAGTGGTAGTGACTGGATGGGAAGGTTAGTGATTTCAGTGAGTGGAGGTTTAGTGTCATCTTAGCGGAAACGAGCGAGGGAGGGAACAGATGAGGTGCCCCTTGGAGTTCGTTTGATGGGAATTTCTTTCTTGAGGTTTGTCCACTTGGACCTCAGTATTTTTTTCTATTAGGTCTTCTTAAACACAGTGGCAGATACAAAAATTACCTCTAGGCGATAGACACGCAAAGGGAGTCGCCATAGTGAAATTGTGCTATCAGCATTGTGTGTGCGTGTGCTCAAATGATTTTTGTCATCTGTTGCTGCCTCTCTGCTATGCAAATGGGGTGCATACTGTGACCGACAGTAGTGCCTTCCCAGTGGGGAAGATTCATTCCACATGCCATCTACCTGTATGGTGTTAAAATATTTAAAATTTTCACTTGTGTACTTAAGTAGTCAACTAGTCAAATTGTGATTATGTTTTGCCTCCCTGTTCATATGATTGTCAAATACATGAGTAAAACTTAAGGAGTATGTAACAGTTTCATGCAATATTTAGGAAACGATTGCTGTCAAAATTAAGCATTTCATAAAATTGTGAAAGCAGAATCCCTGAACATGGGAGTGAGCCGTGGACTACCATCCACTCAACTAATCCATGAATTCAGTGCTACAATTGTTTTTGGAGAAGATATTGAAACAAAAAATTTTCAGTTTTTTTCTCTCCGTCATCGAAAGCCTTACACTGCTTAATTTTGGTCTGTTTTCCATGCCATCTTTGCACTGAGATTTTGAGCAAATATTCATAATAGTGTAGCTATTCAAGATTAAGATTCTTCTCTTGTTTATATCACATCCAATATTATTTCATATTGTTTTGTGGGTAGTCAAGTTTTATTGTGGTAATTGGGCTGTGAAAATATGATGTCTTTATAAATAATGCTTGAAACTTGGAAATATGCTAAGTTTTATTTATGTGCAACATATTGGGAAAGTATATTAAGTTAAACAATATGTTTGCAAGTAATGGGAGCAGATCATAGCTTCAATTTTCATTGCACGCTATGTATTTTAACTATTGAATTATAAAGCAAATGTCCCTTGACAGTGGCTCTTAGCATCCTTATACAAAATATTTTAAATTCAGTGTAATCAAAAATGCATGGTTTTAATGTGGTAGCAAATTCATATCAGTGTGTAGCAAGGATGGCTTATTAAATTATAATGTGCTTAATGACATATTTTCGAAGAAACTAATATCTGTGTCATAATCTAAGGTATGCCTTCATGTAATGCTATTCTGTCGTCAACTGAGCAACAGGGAGTTATGAATTTTCAAATTTAGGTTTTTGCATGCCTCCCACTCAATTATAGGAAGAGGAAGATGGGCATTCAGAACATCTTTTGTAATTTGGAAATATGTATGCTGCTGTATTTATGTACTGCATTTTTATGCTTATTAAACTGTTTTGGTATTTGTTTATGACATTGCTTGACACACATTCATTGATTGCACATCTACTTCAAACAGGCTGCCGAATGGATTTGGCTGCAAATATAGCTGCATGTCTTGGCATAATTAGAACAAAAGCTGAATATATTTGCCAAACCAATAAACCAACTGTAAGTTCAACTCCAGAGTATTTGTGTGTTGGTCGTGCAAAAATGATGCGTGCAGTGAATCCAGATACTCCTGCATATATGAACATAAGGTGAATATTGTGCTTTATATATGTTCAATGTGATTTAGCTATGTAATTGCTGATTAAATGTTGCCTTGTGTTGTGATTGTATGCCTTTAAATTTGTATGTAGTGATTTTATATCAGGAAAAATGATCAATAATTCTAAGATTGATAACTGCATTTCAATGAATTCATTCATATTATCTTTTGGCATTTCGATATTTCCAAGCTCAGTAAATCTCTTTTGTACAGAGTAAAAAGTCTTTTCATGGTAATAATTATTTACTGGGTAATCACCGGGTTATTCACCCAGTTCTGTTCATTCAGACCCCGCTGGGTTCAATTATTTCTGAAATATTTCATTATGTTGCAAAACATGAAATGAGCAAGCCAAACTTATATTGGATGTTAAATGGTAATTGGCAGATTCTGTTCGTCATTTATCTGATGAAAGTATGTCAAAAGTAGTGATCCTTATTTTTAGAAATGTATCCATTAGAGACAATTCACAAGATGCAGTTGACTGCCCTTGAGTAAAGTTAATATGCTCCACATGACCATCAATTTTCACAAGGGAAACTTCATTTGGTTCTGATAATTTGTTCTGAAAATATTTTGGGTTGTTGTACAGAAGCATGTTTAATATTATATAAATGAATTTTCTCACAAACTGTTTGAAAAAATAACTTTGGTGGTAAATGATGCCATGTTTACTGCAAGGTTAAAATTTTATATGATGTCATGTTAACAATATCTTCCACATTACTGAGCTCTTGATTTCATTCTTTACAACCACACTTTCGCGTATTCATCCACCAATAGTACCCTGGCAACTGGGATGCTGCCATCTCATCTTTTACTAATTCTCTTGACTAACCTTATTGTTGCTGAAATACTAGCAGATGAAATCTCAAGAGTTCAATGCTAACAATTGCAAACTTAACACAATTAGAATGAAAATCAAGATTCAACAAATGTAATCTACTGTTATCATTGGGTAGAGGTCAAGCTTATTACTCTCACCCTTCTTCTGAGATTCCCTATCCACTTCAGAGACTATTTCCTTGATTAGTGCATTTGAAGTCAATCAGACTTACATTAGGTTCTTATTAGTAAAAGTCTCTAAATGTTCTGACCCTTGATAGGAAAACAATCTTGCAGGTTCAATACTATTAGTAGATGTAAGAATTACAGTACATTTTGGTTTGCATATACTACCTTGATCAAAAAGTTCCCGGAATAACCACCGTGTGGCGCTCCCATCGTTCCGATTTGAGTTCTGTTTTTTTTGTTAAATTGGTACATCTGTTGTTGATATTCCCTTTAAATCTTAGTGTCATAACTTGACATTTGCAAAAGTTACGGTCGGTTTTCGGTATGTCCATCAGTGCTTCCTGCGATTTTTCCATTACTTCCTCTCGGCTGCTAAAACGCGTTCCCCGTAATGGTTTTTTAACTCGATTGAACAGAAAGAAGTCACAGGGAGCCAAATCAGGTGAATTCGGTGGCTGTTGGATGGTATTTGTTGCATTTTTCGTCAAAAAATTACGAATAATGATAGCACTGTGCGACGGTGCGTTATCATGGTGCAAAATCCACGAGTTTTCTGCCCACATTTCTGGTCTCTTTCGGCGAATTGCTTCACGCAAACGTCTCATAACGCCCAAATAATACTCTTTGTTTACTGTCTGGCCTTCTGGCAAAAATTCATGATGCACTACACCGTTGTAATCCATGAAAACCGTCAGCATTGCCTTCTTTTTTGACTGAAAACGACGTGGTTTTTTTGGTCTCGGCTCATTTGGTGAACGCCATTCACTTGCCTGATGTCTGGATTGCGTGTCGTACTCATAAACCCACGTCTCGTCTCCAGTAATGATCTTTTTGATGAATGTGGGATCGGATTCAGCCTCGCAAATCATGTCTTTTGCGACGTCAACACGGTCTCTTTTTTGCATGAAATTGAGGTCTTTTGGCATCAACTTTGCTGCTACACGACGGAAACCCAAATCATTAACCACAATGTCTTGGGCGGATCCATAGGCAATGTTCAAGTCCTCCGCTATTTCTCTGATGGTTAATTTGCGGTTATTGACCAACATTTCTTTTACTTTATCAATTTTTTCACCGACTTTCGATGTCGATGGTCTGCCACTGCGTTCATCATCTTCGATTGACTCACGACCACTTCTGAACCGCTCGTGCCACTGGTAAACGACCGTTTTTTTTAGAGAATCGTTGCCGAAACACTTTTCCAACATTTCCAACGTCCGTGCGCCACTAAATCCGTTTTTTACGCAAAATTTAATACAAGTTCGTTGTTGCAAATTTAAATCCATTTCTGAAATTGTAAAAAATCGCCAACACACACAGAGATAGATGTACTCTTGGCTACGTAACTTTTGCAAATGTCAAGTTATGACACTAAGATTTAAAGGGAATATCAACAACAGATGTACCAATTTAACAAAAAAAAACAGAACTCAAATCGGAACGATGGGAGCGCCACACGGTGGTTATTCCGGGAACTTTTTGATCAAGGTAGTAGCTGTAGAATGGCTCCTTGGAATTTTACGAGGAGTTTAGGAAAGGGTATGGATTACAGACATGGTATTTTCTATTAAGTTACGTCTGTAAAAAGATCTCGTACAACTGCCTAATAACACTCAAGTATACAGATGAAAATATTTTGATCCTAACAAAGAAGTTTTTGAATTAATTGGTGAAAGCAGAGGAGAAATTCTTGGTGAAAACCAGAATACGGGTAAGAAACCAGTTGTAGATTCTGTGGAATAGAATATGAGTTCATCAAAGTGCAGAATTCATCAACTGCCCTTCTTTTCAATGTGGTATAATTTAACACTCTAATCGGGGGATCGGGTTGGTGCGGAGGCTAGCATACTGGCTTACCACCTTGAGGGTCCAGGTTTGAATCCCAGAGGTGACGGATATTTTTCAGTGGTAACCCAATCCCTACTTGAGGTGCTTTGCCGAGGACGCTTTGAGTGAGTATGCAGTCCGTCAGACGGGACGTTAAGCTGAGAACCCCTAAGCACCATTCGTTAAGAGTAGGCTAATGCCAACACCGGGTCTCTCTCCACCCTTCCTTTCCCATCCATCCCTAATGACTCAAATGATCTCATCTGTTGGTCACCTTCCCTAAAAACTACTACTACTTATATCTAGAATCATTATGGGCTATAAATCTCTTGGAGAAACATGATAGAAGCATAATACAGGAAGTTATCAAATGATATTATAATTGAACAATTTAGTTACTTTAAATATCATTTTGTTCACTCATGTACAAATGTAGCCAAAAGTTCAAAATGACATTATTACCTTTCCTTTAATCTACAGTGATATCAGCGAAGGCAGTTTTTCTCTTACCCGCCAAACATGCCAACTTTTGGAACGTGTTGGTGTTTGTGTTACCCGTGGAGAGGCTGTATTGTTGGTGGGTGAAACTGGAACTGGAAAGACGTCCATCATTCAGTTTTTGTCAAAGCAGCTTCATACGCATCTAGTTGTACTCAATATGAATCAACAAAGTGATAGTGCAGACCTCCTAGGAGGGTATGTAATACATACTTGTCATGCATGATAAAAAATATTGTTTAATAATGAAGAATAAAATGCACTACAATTGATTTTAATGTTTTTCAACTTTAGGTACAAACCGGTGGATATGAAGGTCATAGTTGCCCCTCTGAAAGACAGATTTGAAGCTATGTTTGTGAAGACTTTTTCAAGGAAACAAAATATTAAGTTTTTGGAACACATTTCGGTGTGCTATAATTTTTTTCTTCCTGAAGTTATCCTATTGTTTTTGCATTAGAGCGCAGGATCCATTTTTTGTTTCAGACTTGCTTTCAAAACCGCAACTGGAAAACACTTTTAAAGTTAATGAAACACAGCTCACAGGCTGGGGTCAAGCGAATCTGTGGAGGCGATAAAGAGAAAGGAAACACTACGGTGACCAAAGCAGAATGGTTTGATTTATTAGAACAAATTGATAAACTTGAATTGCAGCTGAAGAATAGTGCTTTGGTGTTCTCATTTATTGAGGGATCACTTGTTAAGGCATTACGTGAAGGTAAATTGGTTTTTATAAAATGATGCTTAGATACATGTGAATGTTGAAAGAAAGTTCAGTTTAATGATTGGACATAACATCTTTCTAGGTTTTTGGGTAATTTTGACCTTTTCACTCTAATGCTCAATTTCTTCTCTGCTATATGTTTGCAATAAATAATGACCATGTTGATCTTATAGGTTGGTGGGTATTACTTGATGAAATTAACCTTGCTACTGGTGAGACTTTAGAGTGTCTCTCAGGTTTGTTGGAAGGCAATGGAGATGTTGGACGTGGCTCATTGTGTCTTCATGAAAGGGGTGACACAACGCCGATTGTAAGACACCCTAATTTCCGACTTTTTGCTTGCATGAATCCTGCTACTGATATCGGGAAAAAGGACCTTCCTCCAGGATTAAGAAACAGGTCTGTTAAAGTTTTCATTAAATTCCAATAATACATTTTTCATTGGCCATGCATTTCTCCTGCTGTTATCTAAGTGATGATTTCAGTGTAAATTTGAATTCCTTTCTCGATTTTTTTATTTTAGTCCGCATGAAAATATATTTATTTTTGAAATGTGTTCAATTTATAGCTGTTGTATTAGAAAAGAAATCATTAGTGAATACCAGCTGCCTTGGTTTCTGCTCTACTACTCCCAAAAGATGTTGGAGAAAATATCTGTCTCTTTGTCAGATAGGTATTTAGGCAATTCATCTTTTGTATTCACCTCTCCTATTGAAACCTGACTGATCAACTCCTTTACTTACCACGAGTAAGCACTTCATTATTCTTGTTTGTAGACCTGGAAGTAGCCGATTGATGACATCTAGTGTTTCAATCTATTACCTGCTTCTTTCACCATTGTTATCCAGCAAAAGGGTTGAAGTTGGTAGTAAGAGTGCTCATTTGGGTAGCCATATATGCCACGGTAATCTTGCAAGCTGGTGATTGATAAAATTGACAGGGTGTTTTGTAATATGCCATAAATATGTATTATTTTTTAAGTGAATTCCAATAGTTATGAATCTTCTGCATATAAATAATTTAATTTATTTGGGAGAAGGTAGGAAAAAATGCTACAGTGTCACATTACACAGAATCAATATTTCAATTGTAATTTGTGATGTCAAATTGCAGTGTTCTTTTCTCCTTTTCTTAAAATGGAAAAATTCTTCCAAGTGAAGCTAGAAGCAATACCTATATATTCATGGATTTAATTTACTGATGGTTTATATGAAAAGAAGGTAAGATCAGAATATGGGACAGTATTACAGGTGCAACTAATGAGATGATGATAACAGGTGCAGATGAACAGACCTTATCCCTCTCGATGTGTGTACCCTTCCTGTTAAACACTAATTTTAAGGAAGCAGTATCCATTATGCAAAAGCATGAAACCCTAATTTCCATTATTGCATTAACTTCAAAGCAAATGCTTATGTCTGTGTAAAATTAAAAAAGCTAGTGTGAAAGTCAGAACTCATCAATATACATGAACTACAGAGAGACTTGGTGTGATCCAATGACCTTCTCAACTCAAAAGGAGCTTCTGCTGCTGGCATGTGGCTTCAGATTCCTATTAGCACAAATGCCTTCATCTAGGGCAGTGAAGAAGAGAGGTCATCACAGCTGTTAACCTGAAGGTCACTTTAATAAGTTAGGGTAGTGCTCACGAAGTACTAAGCCGAACAGTATGTAAAATTCAAACATCAGGTTAGATTGGGGTTAAATTTCTTTCCCTCTGCTGCTTATGGAGGACTACAGGAAGGTCTTATTACTGAAAAATCACAGCTTGGGTGAAGCTTCTCAGAGGTATCCGTGTACCTCTCAATGAAAGAGGAATAAAATATTATTTATAGTTGACGGAACACCGTATCTGTTGATCAACATAAATACCTCTTTTTCTTGTTGTGCAGACAATTTCAAGCTCAGTATTAATGCATTTGTATATTTTATGAGGTGAGATGATATTGAATGATGGGATCGAGGTTGTGTGGTGGCTAGCAGCTGGCTAGCTAGCTTCCCAACCAGAGGGTTAGAATCTTGGAGATGGCAGATTTTTCTAGTGGTATCCAAATCCCTGATTGAGGTGCTTTGTGGAGAGCACTTCAAGTGAGTTCACCGTCCATCAGATGGGACATTTACGCTGGGGACTCCTTTGCGTCTTTCATTTAGAGTAGGCTAATGCCGATGCCAGGTTTCTCTCCACCCTTCCACCTTTCCCAACCATCCTTAACGGCACAAATGACCACAGCTGTTGATCGCCTCCCCTAAAGTTACTACTACTATACTATTGAATGCTACATCTTGTACCTAATGTTTGTATTAATGTTTTAGAATAAAGTTAATGTGATATTCATTTTAGCTTGAAGATTATTGTGCAGATTTCACAAGACATTTCCTCCTTTAAAGCCCTATCGTCATTCTTGCATCTACTGTTGGAAGAATATCTTGGGGTTTCTCTAAAAAAATTAAAAAAAGGGAAATTTAAGTTACATATGGGAATCCTTTTACAAAATAATAACTGGGAAAAAAATGTAATTGCAATGGAAATTTGGTGCATGACATCAACATTCCTATTGAATGCTCAGAATTAAAATATGCTCAGTTTTCAAATTCACTTAAAAACAAGCACTCAGTTTCCTTGTAATAGAAGCTTACGCTATCTTCATTATTTGTATTAAATGCATGCACTCATTTTTCCCAGCACATCCGAGTAACTTAAATCAATGTTCTTAGATGCAAGAAATAACTGTGATGATCTGCCTATTTTGGAATGTTGTGATTGTAGTTTTATGTCCATTTAGGCCACGTTATCAAGATATGATTAAAATTGAATGGAATATGTGATATTTTTTTGTAACTTTCTGGCCTTAGTTGAAATTCAGGTATTATTATTCAATTTTTATTTCACTTCAAATTTAGAATTTGACCTACTTTTGAAGCAAGTATGGTTGACTGCCAAATGAAAAAAAGATGTATCAAATTAGTGAAAATGGATCCAGAATTACTTTACAGGGTTTAAAAATAAAATGCACTCCGTTAAAAGTTACTCTTGCGGCATCTCCCGCAGTTTCTTTGGAATACTTATAAAAGATGATATTACCATGGCATCTTTGAATATCCAGTGACAATTAATTATGCATTCTTTGTGATTTAAGGTTTACTGAGTTTTATGTGGATGAGTTGACAGAAAAATCAGACCTCATAATGCTTGCTGGAAACTACCTGAGTACATATTCTGTACCTCCAAGTGTTCTGGAAAGCATTATATCTTTCTACCTGAAAGTGCGCAAGGAAGCAGCATTGTCCTTATGTGATGGCATTGGACACAAACCACATTACAGGTCAGGTTCTGGAATTTTATTTCCCCTTCCTGCACTGCTTTCCTTTGCTGTAACAGGTGGACTTTAATTTCATCTCATTTTATGCCTCATTACGATTGCCACTTTTTTATTTTCAGCTTGCGAACTCTATGCCGTGCCTTGTCTATAGCAGCCAGAAATCCTTGTGGGGCATACATACGCTCACTATATGAGTCTTTTTCTCTTGGCTTTTTGACTCAACTTGATAGAAAATCTCATCCTGTGGTGGAGGCCATGATATCCAAGGCATTGTTCAAGAGTGAAAATAAGGTATGACATCCTTTTAATTTTACATTTCAGCAAATCTTTCATTTCAAATAAACTGGTTAGTACCAGTTGCATTTAACCACACATCCATGGAAAGCATTTTTCATCTTCAGCTTGAACTTATTTGTATCAACTTTTAATTGTTTCTACTGATACAATACTGGTACAGATTCATTGGAAATTTTTTCACCTTTATATAGTACATTATGGTAACAATATAGCATAAAATTTAAGTTTTGACCAATAACTGTGCAGGAAACAAATTTAATGATCAGTCTTTATTGAACAACTTTCATTGTAAATGCTACTAAATATTAGATGATAAAATATGAGATGGAAGTAATAAATAAAATATTTGCAGCCATGTATTTTTGTACACCTTTGTGCCTTATTACCAATGGTATATCTCATTTTCATTTTTTGTTTTATATTTTATTGTTATTCTTAGTTGCGGATAATATTAATTTCTCTTTATTTCTTGTGTATACTTACAGTTATCAGTTATTAGAAAACCCCTTACCGAGCCCATTCCTCATGGTTCACATGTATGTATTGAAGGCTACTGGATATGTAAAGGCTCCTTGGAACCCCAATCTCCAAAGCGTTATATAATAACTCCTTCCGTGCAACAAAATCTGAAAGATCTTGCAAGAGTGGTGTCACTTTCTAAAGGAACACAGCCTTGTCTTTTGCAAGGAGAAACATCAGTTGGAAAAACTAGTCTGATTGAGTTTTTAGCTGCATCTACTGGCAATGTTGTACTCAGAGTGAATAACCATGAGCACACAGATCTGCAGGAGTATGTTGGCGCATATACTGCTGATGCAGAGACTGGGAAAATGGTTTTTGCTGAGGGTAAGTCATTTTCCCTCTTCATTGTGGACAGCAAAATTTTTATGAGAATGTTTTCCGCTTATTTTCTATTTTTGTATTTTAGTAAAAGATAAATTATTTCTTGTTTTACTCACAGGTGTATTGGTTGAGGCAATGAGGAAAGGGTATTGGATCATCCTTGATGAACTCAATCTTGCTCCATCAGATGTCCTGGAAGCTCTAAATAGAGTTCTTGATGATAACCGAGAGCTTTACATCACAGAAACTCAGGAAGTTGTGCAAGCTCATCCACACTTTATGCTGTTTGCCACCCAAAACCCTCCTGGACACTATGGTGGTCGAAAGGTTCTTTTCAAATCTCTTAAGAATCTTGCAAATTAGTTTAAGTTAACATAGTCTCAAGTGATATGCAAGGACGAAGTGGAGGCTCACTGTAACATTGATATTTCGTGAATGGTATTCTCCTCTCATTTCTTGAAAGTCATTTTGGACCCAGCTTGCCTTTTTGCTTGAGGAATTATTTTATTCAGCTTTCATTCATATTCTTGCAATGGATTATACTGATTACTGCATCACCAAAAAAGCTATGCCTTATAGTGATGAGTGTCTTGGCTTTCATTTGAAATGGTGATGGGTCTGATTTTGGGCTCAACTTGTTGAAAGTGATTATCACACTGCTTTAAGTAATTGCTGTCTTATCATAAATTTTTCAATTGCAGATGCTATCACGAGCCTTCCGTAACAGATTTGTTGAGTTGCATTTTGATGAAATTCCTCCAGAGGAATTAAGAACTATATTGGAGATGCGGTGTGACATGCCACCATCATATGCCAAGAAGCTAGTTGCAGTTATGACTGATTTACAGGTTTGTAGTGGTTTTTCCTCCGCAGCTTATTTGTCGGCATTATTTCTTGAACCAAATAGCATTCCTACTGTGATTAAATGTACACATGTGGTTATATGAGGTAAACTTGTTTTAGCAGAAGCATAATCATGTATGAGATTGATAGTGATGAGCTGAAATGATTAAAGTGAGAATAATGTAATGTGTAATTGTAATTTATCATTTGATTGCTCAAATTAATGAGCTGTAGAAGGCTAAGGAAAAAAAGAAATTTCTAAAGGCAATGGAAGGGGAAACTTATGTTAATTACTATATGGCTGTTCAAAGAGAGGATTATGCGTGTTGGTTTTGGCTGTCAGATTAACAGCTCTACATCCATCCAGTAAATGAGGGATTTGAATTCCTAAGCAGAGAGTCTGTATTCTATTTATAAGAGCTGTTGGATTTCTAGGTGACTGTATGAAACCTCCATTAGATGGTATGCTTTTGAGTTCAGGGGTATTTAGCTGAGGATTCTCTTGTACCTTTACCATTTAGAGAGTACATGCAAAATGTATCTCCTTACCTTCATTGTGGTCCTTATTGCTTTCCCATTCTACATTATATTATCTCATTCATTCAAATTCTGTCTCTATGACATTGCTTGACTGCCATGCCATTTTATGTAAAGCATTTATATTGACATTCCGCTTCCTTGCTTAATTTTGCAAATGCCTGAAGGTGAATACTGACTATATAAAGTAATCATTATATAAGCAATAGTTATTTCTTCAGGTTTATATTTTGGATCCTCTTATTTTCATCATATAGGATAATGCTTTGTACTTCAATTGCATAGTGTCATGTCCATTTTAGAGCAGCTGTGTTAAGGAAGTTTATTGCTGCTTGCTTCTGTGTTTAATATTTTATTTAATTCATGGCAATAGGTGTATCGCCGTGGAAGTGCTATGTTTGCTGGGAAACACGGTTTCATCACCTTGCGTGACCTATTCAGATGGGGTGAGAGGTATCGTCTTGGCCAATCGCCTGAGGGTCAGTCTGCCTTCTATGATTGGGATCTTCATCTGGCTCATGAGGGTTACCTGCTCCTTGCTGGGAGGGTACGGAAAGAAGAGGAACGCATAGTCATTGCCAATACTATTAAGAAACGTCTAAATCGTGCTGTTGACCCTGAAGTACTCTTCACATGTAAGTTTCTAAGTTTCTCCTTGATCTATTCATACATGTATTTAAAACAAGCCCTTCATAGTATTTACAGAGGAGAGAATTTTGGTTGTATGAAGTGAAAAAGTGCCAGAGGTTATTTCCGATACATGATGCCAACCTCCAGGGACAGACAAAGATGATGATGTCATATTTGAGCTGCTATCATTGTAATTAGTTAATCATAATTTTCAAAGTTAAGGTAAATAATTTATTTCATGTGAGATTAATTTTGTTTTTTCATTTAGTGAATAGTGAAACTTCTCCTGTGACTCGTGGAGTTCTCGAAGAATTACTGCATACTCATCCTCCAAAGGAATTTAGGCACCTGGTATGGACACACAACATGAGGAGACAAGCTGTGCTTGTTGGTAAGTTTGATGTACTATCATGATCAATTCTCTAAAATTAGTTATTTTCCACATCTGGGAAGATTCCTTTAAAATATTGGTAGATATTGCAATGTGAAAACCGAATTGTAATAGCATTATGAAGAAAATGGAATATTCTGTAATTAAGAGAGCTGACAGTAGGTGGACATGAATAATGGCACACATGAAAGAACTTATTCAGTGTGTATCATAATTCATCTACCATTTTGAAACGTACTCTTGTATGTTCAATTATAGATCATATCTACTGGCAGTAGTCATAACTGAAGAATACATGTCTGCCATTTGTTGCAACTCAAAATATTATTAAATATTATTTCAACAAGGATATTATTGTTTCTTGAAAATAATTTTTTTTTTGGCACCCATTTAGATTCATTTCATTCAGTCATTCACACCCTCAATCACATTTTCCATCACTCACAGAAGTGTAGCTGCTTGTATGGTATTAATTTCCTCCACAATGCCCTGTTGGTGTTTGTTTAGGCATATTTCTAACACTTTACTCCTACAATGGGTATAATGTTTGCAATAGGGTATACTAGGTAAAATGAGATGGGTTTGATCTTTTCTTCCAAAATTATGGTTGAATAAAATCACCCATATCTTGTGAAAGTTAGAAATCCATGGGTTAATATTCCATACTGAAGCCTTTTCTCTCAATTGGTCAATGCTACCAATTTTGTCTCCCAAGACATTTAGATCATCATCTTTAATTTTATATACTATTTATTATTGAATTGAAAAATGTTGCAGGTTGAATAGTTAATTTATTATTAAGCTCATTGCTATTAAATGATGTGAATATCATGTTAATTGCTTTTGCATGTTGAAAGACCTGCAAGTGAGATATCAAATGAACATGATTGTATTTCATCACATCTAATGATATCAAAACAGTGGAGAACTAATGGGAACTATTACTTAAGTTGATGGGGTGTCTCACTAATGTGTGGACTTTTGAAACTTTCTTAGGGTGCGACTTATATGCTGTCGAAAAAAGTAATTGAATAGGTGGCCCTATGAGGAGGGTCAAGGAAGAAGCCGCATAAAAGGATCACTTTCTTCCACTCTGAAATTCTTATCTCATTCTGGATTGAAAGAAATCAGGGTCTACGGGGGTTAGCATTGTAACAGGGAGAGTGGAGTTCTCCAGTTAACACATCTTAAGATAGAAGTGCTTAAGCTGGTTTTATAGCTAAGGAATTATCAATTTACGTGTGTTGAGGTGAGTTGTATTCTTCTCGGTAGAAAATTGATCATCTTATATGCATTTCATTTTGCAGCAAAAGCATTTCAATTCCATGAGCCAGTTCTGTTGATTGGAGAAACTGGCATTGGTAAAACAACAGTCTGCCAGCTACTAGCAAAGCATCGGGGCCAGATATTGCGCTCAGTTAATTGCCATATGCATACAGAAGGGGCAGACTTCCTGGGTGGATTAAGGCCTGTCAGGGATAAAAAACCCGTAAGTAAATCAGTAATTTTAACTAAATAATAGTGAATACTTAGGAATTTAAAAAAATAAATTGATGTAAATGTTATTTTGCATATGATGTATTTCAGTATATGCCCTCCCTTTCCTTTCAAACTGTATTATATCTGGGTACCCTCAGAAAAGAATAACAAAATCTATCAAGAGGGATCCATGAGGGTGTTGCAGAAGGTGAATGAGCTAGGTTTCCTGAAATCTTCTCACTAACTAATGTTAGTATATGTGATTTTTATTTCTACTAGTTGTAGTGCCAAATTTTGGGCATTATGTAGTCCATAGAGGAGTGGTTAGTTTAATTATTTCTACCTAATAATTACATAGTACAGTGAACCCCCTGATAGCAAGATAACTACATTCTTTGAAACTCCCTCATCTTTTGAATCATGCTGTTGGAAAATCAAATGAAAAAAGAGTACTGAGTTAATTTCTTGGATCACAAACCCTGGGAAATAATTTAGAAGTAATTTCATAAACATGCAATAGCCTACCAACTGAAAATAATTTCATATTTACAAATTTGTTAATATTTGTATCTACTTATAAAATGGATGCTGTATTTTAGTACATTTGTGTTTTCATCATTTTACATTGCTGGGTGTTTAGGGGCATCATCAAGTAATAATAGAACCTCAAAAGACAAGGTTTTCTTTTTAAGATACCTAATTCCACCCCTAAAAAACAGAGAAAATTTTCAACCAGTTTTTGAACAATATTCTGGTTAACCAAAACCTTTGATTTGATTTCCAGCTTACAGAAAATTTTTTCTTTTTAAAATTCGAGGATTTTCACAATCATAAGCTAGCATTAATTTATCCTTAAAGCCACCTGAAGTATATGAAACATAATAATATACGAGGGTCATCCGGAAAGTAGTACCCGTTCGTGCCGCATGAAGTGCTGACGACGCGAGTAGCCGCTGGACGAGGTCAGATAGCTCCAGTGGCTTGTCTGCCTTCTCTGAGCCAAGTTGCGTGACGCTAGCATTGCCTGTGTTGTTTCTGTGATTGTTTACAATGTTTAAAAAAATTGAGAACGCCGCCAGTTGTGAAGTGAGGGCAGTGATTAAATTCCTCAATGCAAGAAACGTTCGCCCATGTGATATTCATCGCCAATTAAAGGAGGTGTTTGGAGACAATGTAATGGACGAGTCGTCTGTTCGGCGGTGGTGTCGCAACTTCAACATGGGGAGGGGGAACACACACGACGATGAGCGTTCGGGGAGACCGTCTGTCATTACAGACCAACTGGTGAGCTCAGTTGACGAATTCGTGAGGAACGATCGGCGCGTCACAATTGATGACATCTGTGAGCATTTTCCCAATGTTTCTCGAACAATTGTTCATGAAATTGTTAAACACCATCTGCATTATGCAAAAATTTGTGCAAGATGGGTCCCTCGCGTATCTCAATGAGCTGGCGGCGAAGGACTATGCAGCAGGAATACAGAAACTTGTCACACGTTATGACAAATGCCTTAATTTGCTTGGAGATTATGTTGAGAAGTAGTTTAAAGTATCCTCTTTCAAATAAAATTTTTTATGTTTGTTAATATTTACTTTTGTGTCTTTATTTCACGAACGGGTACTACTTTCCGGATGACCCTCGTATGATGATTCTTAATGACCTTGAATGCTAGTGCTGATTACTCCTTTCAGATGTACATGCATGTTCTTCCTGCCATTGTTCTCCAAAACAAGGCTGTTATAATGTTAATGAAAATTTATCAGGGCCCAAACCTCTCTGTTTTATCTAGGTAGTAAGCTGTGGGATAACATTTTTGTCTATATGATGGTCAGCAGAAGCTGTTTTTTCAAATCTATACTCTTATTGACACTGTAAATATGCTGACATTGTTTATTTTGTGATGGATTTTAAATTTAGATGGTTTACATGATTGTATCTATGCCATCAAAGGCGTCTTTTATTAATAATTTGTCATGGATGATAAAACAAGTTGCAAAATGTTCTAAATATTGTGGAAGTGCATACTAAATTAATTTATAAAAGTTATAATATTTGGAAAATACAGCTTAAAAATACATAATTGGCCGAAAGATAGAAAATTAAAATACACCAATGCATTGTGCATGCATTGAAATAATTGGAAATCTTGTGGGATACGAAAAAAATGTTAAATGTACCGAGAAAACAAATTCTAATTCTGGAAAGGGTAATACTGTATTGAGATTGGTTTGGTGTGGTGGTTAGTGTAATCACTTTTCACCCTGAGGCCCCAGGTTTGAACCCTTTCAGCAGCAGAATTTTATTAGATATCCCAAACCCATGAATTGGATGCTATATAGAAAGCTTTAAGTGGCGTATGACATCCTTTGAATGAGATTATACCCCCTTGGTACCTTTCATTGAGTGGAGGGACGCTGGTGCTGGCACTGGGTTTCTCTCAATCTTTCGCCCTATCACTGAAAATTCTATCTCTGTAAGAGTACTCAATCTCTTCAACGATACAAATGATCTTCAGTGTTAGTCTTCTCTCATAATAGATACTGTATCATTCTTAGTAATATTGGTGAAGTAATGAATCATCACTCATCTCATTCTTTCCTCATGTTGACTATAAATGGCAGACTTTTATTTGCCAAAAGTTTGGCAAGTGTCACATTAACTACGGTTTAGTATTTTTGTTTTCCTTTTTACCAAACTCATTCTTTTTTCTCTTCACGCTTTGCACTTCAGGCGCAAGGAGATGATTCAACAACACGTTTGTTTGAGTGGGTCGATGGACCCCTGGTAAAGGCTATGCAGAAGGGAGATATATTTCTGGCTGATGAAATTTCTCTTGCTGATGACAGTGTTCTTGAGAGGCTGAATTCTCTCCTGGGTAAATATTTATTTTGCCATTCATCATCATTTAGTGCATTGATTGATTTAGGAAGTTTTTTGGAACCTTAGATTTGATGTACATTAAATGATTTTATGATATAGTTGATTTAGTATTTACCTTATTTAGATTGTAGAAAAAGTTAAAATTTTCCATTAATCTGTTTTCAGAACCAGAAAGAAAACTACTTCTTGCTGAGAAAGGTGGTGGTGAGAATGGGGCTAAAGCAGTAGTCTTGAAAGCCCATGAGAAGTTTCATTTTGTTGGAACCATGAATCCAGGTGGAGATTTTGGCAAAAAGGAGGTTAGTTAATAAATTTAATAGGCTAATTATTTCAACAGCTGAACCAAAGTCAAATTAAACTATGCTTAATCATCATTTCAAAAGTCCTCTGACTCTTTGAAACTCCCTACTGTCCATAGTCCCTCAAAGCTGAAATATTGCATACAAGTAGCGCCTACCCCCTAAGGGAAGTATGCAAAATCAAAACTAATTCCAATAGCAGTTTCTAGTTAACATTGGCTTATCATTAGCTCCAAACCACTAAATTACATGTATTCTTATTGAATGGCCTATGTTTATCCAGATATTTAACCGACCTGCAATAAAAGATTTAATAAGGTACTTAATTTTTCTAAGCCATAATTTGGCTAGGTAACTTTTTCTTGGTTTAAATGGTGTTGAAACTGGGAAAATGGCATTTTAATGTGTTGCTATATCTTTTATTACTGATAGTTTTAAATCTGGGTAAATATATGTCTTTTAGTTGGAAAACATTTAATTTATTGGCTTGGTGCTTGATCATTCAGTGAAAACCAGAAACTGCTGTAGGAATTACTTTTGATTTTGAATTTTTTTCATCCTAAATTAAAGCTTGGCCTTTAAACGAGTATACGAGATAGTTACTGGATATGCTGACGATTAGATTTAGCAGCTAGATTTAAAGAAAATTTAATTTAACTACTAATGACTTTTATATGGAGTTTTCTGTGGCCATTTAAAATCGTCATACTTAATGACTGGTCATATCCTCTATGCTCTCAAAATAGTGATCCCACTAGTATTGCTGTAAAATTAGCTTTACAGGAATGTAATGTGTGTCACATGTTAGCATATGAACTTGAAATAAAATAATGTATTTCACTCTATGTTTTTCGAAATTGACACATTTCTTGGAAAACATCTCTTTACAGCTTTCTCCTGCTTTGAGAAACAGGTTCACAGAAATATGGTGTGAAGGCTGTAAAGATAGGAGTGACCTAATGAACTTGATTGAAGAAAATATAGGATTTGGGCTGTCACTTGCAAACCAAGAGGATGCAACCTCTGGCATTGGGCACATTATTCTAGATTTTATGGATTGGTTCTCTTCTACAGATATTGGGAAAAGGTAAGTTGAAAATTTTAACTATTGAACCTCAGTAGTGTTTCATTTTTGTTTCAAGTTTATTACTTTCAGTCAAAAATGTGGAGTGACTCTGTGAATATATTAGGTGTAGCTTCATTAGTTGAAGTGAATCAATCATGGAGATGGTGAGAAATATCTCTTAGATTTTGAAAATAAATTGCTGCCTCATTTGTGTTAATATGATGTTAAAGTTTATTTATAAGAAAATGTGTAGATGATAATGCTAAATTGATGTTATTTTCGTGAATTTATATTGCCTGTGTTGAAAAATGCTTTGTGTTTGGTCATAAGAACAGTGATAGCACTCAGTCCTCAAGAATTTAAATTTTAGACCTCCGCAAGTGGACTCGGAGCCATTGGGGCCCAGCATAAATGTTGCTTAACTCAAAGCCTCTTCCTCAGATTTTATCTCATAAGCATCTAATTTTCCTGCAGTCTTTTGCTCATGCATCCAATATCAACTCTGCGTACTGTTTCCTTCCCGGATCAGGGAAGTAAAAAGCGTAAGCTTAGGTTACATCAGAGATTTTACACCCTTTTACTAATTTATTTTGCATTACTTTGGATAATTGTTTCTCCTTTCACATTCATGCATTTATGTAGGTATCCATTTCTGTTCCTCCTAATATTCCTCATCTTGGGAGCCTCTTCAAATACATCCACCCATTATTTTCTCAAGGTACATCTTCCGCTCAAACCATTTACCCTTCTCTCATGTTTATATTTTTGGTGAATCAGCTCAATAAGACCATTGACCATGCAATCAGTCAGAAGAATAGTTTATTGATTGAAACATCTGCATTGAAAAGTTAATATCAGTTAGGAATCACAGAAAGATGCATATTCCATGGAGCAAGGCTTTTTGCTGCCTCCATTATATAGGCAGCTAGTCACACTCTAATTGGGGCAATATCTTCAGAAGACCGCTTGGATGCTTGAACCACATCTTCCGTAACCACAGCTTCATACCCTCTCCATCCTTCAATTGGGATGAACATAAACTACCACATTACTGTCTTAGCACCTTTAATGGCCATTGTTCTATTTGAAGGTATGTGAAACGTTAGCAGGTACCTTATCCATTTTCCCTCTCTGTCCTACCTCAAAAAATCCTTTTTCTCAAGTTTATGGAATATTTGTTGAATTCTACAGCCTTCCTTTCATATTCAAGTGGCAGTTTTTGTACTGCTGTTTTTGGATGCATGCATGGTCCATTTCCCTTGAATCTCTCGCACCATGATGCCGTTCTAGAAAAATTGGCAACAGACATTCCTATTGCCAATTTTCTTTTCTCAATGAAAATTATTTTTGTTGATACAGTGATTCCATTCTTCCTGTAATTAATTTTCCAGTTCAAAACATGTTCCTCAAGCATTGGCCATTTGGGAAGGCATGAACAAAGATTTTACAGTCCTATCTGCTTTCACTTAATCATTTTTCTGATTCCTCCCTTTTGCATCATCTTCTCGATTGGAGGTGGGCCAAAATTCCTTTCGGCTGCTTTGTGTCCTGATTCACAATCTCCAAGTTGAAATGGAATATTTCATGACAATTTTCCTATTTTGATCCTATGAGGCTATTCTAACTTTAACTTTGTATACAGCAATTAGCTTCTGCGTATAAAATCAGGTGAACCTACTAAATAGAGAGGAATATATTATGGATTAAAGACATTATCATACTACTTATGGGTGACGTATGGGTGCAGTCTCCAAGTTTACAGCGAGAGATACAATGTTTGAGATATTCCTGGTAGCTCAATGCATCTTAAGTTTCACAGCAGCACCACATGTGAGATGGAACTAAGCATGCTACTTTGTATACATTTTATAATGATTTGGTATTTAGTTTTATAGTACTTTCAAGGAAATATTAAAACTCTATTGCTTACTACTGGATTAAAGTGTTAATATCAAATTTTGTAGTAAAGACAACCATTTTCTATGCCTGATAAGGGTAAAAATGCTTAATAGAAAGTATTTTTCGGGGTGAATTGGCTTGCAACTTATACAGTGTAATCATACCCGTACACCCTTGGCCCTAAAGCTGCAGAATGGTTTTAGAGCTTATATTTGGAGTAAAAAAGTGCATCTTAAGGGCCAGGAAATACGGTACTCCAATTAGTGGGTAAAAAGAGATGCCTGTGGGAGACAAAATAAAGTAAGATGTTAGAGAAATAACCATTGAACATATTTTGAGGCATGGTTGCTTACATAAGATGCTTATTGAAAGAAATATTTGCTGGTGTTCGACGAAGGATTGACTAGAAGAAGCGAGTATTGGAAAATGCCGGTGCAGAGTTCAAAGCAAATTAAGAGATCGCCAATGTGATAGTTTGGACGGCTTTTACAAACCAAATTCCTATTTTAAAATATTTCCTTTCTTTTATTTTGTATTTGCTACCAGTGTGAACTGATGGCCAACCCTCGGTTTGTCAACTTTGGATATAGATTGAAATTGCTACATGCAGTGTAATTTTTTGTAAAGACTTCTGTGACCCCTTTAGCTATTTTGAAGAGTTAGTAGCAAGAGAAAACACAAATAACATCGAAAGTGGGAACAATAATAAAAAGTAAATTTTATTTCTCTAAACAATTTTTCTTTGATTTTTGGTGTTTTAATTTCCTAGTTTACGGTGCCGTTATACTCGTAAGATTGTGCAGCATTATGGTTTATCTTTGACTATCTATCTATATTTGTTATTACTAAGTTTATCAGCAACCCACATTTTAACGTGTAGTTCTTAATAACTCAAATTATATCGACACGTAGGAATTTATGGTTAAAGCCTCCTTTCGGGTTCATTGAAAGTCGTGCTCAACCGGTAACTTTCCAGCCCATTAACAATTGCCAATCGCCATCCGGAGATATTACTTGCCATACAGTCGGTGTATAGTGTGTCCGTAATTTTCGAAATCCTGCGGATATGTGAAAGTTCTGTCTTTAAATGTTCAGAGGCATCGAATGATATTTTAAACGGAAGCGTTTCAAAATCAAATTCTTTCGCTGTCAGCATAAATAGAAAGTCATGGACACCCAGCGGCAAAAATTTGAGCGGGAATACCGCGTGGGTAAACTATTGGAAAAAGGCGGCTTTGGAACTATATTTTGGGGCTTGCGAATTCAGGATGAATTATCCGTTGCCATTAAGCATGTACCTAAAGAAAAAATCAATCACTGGATAACGTACGAAGGGGAACGTGTGCCTATGGAAGTGTGTGCCCTTCGCAAAGTATCCAAAATTCCAGGATGCATAACAATTTTGGATCACTTCGTGTGCAACGATTGTGTTATAATAGTTATGGAAAAGCCGGATCCTGTGATGGATCTTTTTGATTATATCGATGAACAGAGAACGTTGAATGAAACGTTGGCACGAGAGTTTTTCATTCAAATTTTAGAAACGTCCCTGCAATGCTATACTGCCGGTATCATTCATAGGGACATAAAAGATGAAAATATTTTGGTAAATCTCAAGTCGCACTCTCTGAAACTGATCGATTTCAGGACGGCGACATTTCTCAAAGACGATATGTATTATGAATTCAGTGGGACTCGCATTTGCGCACCTCCTGAATGGATTCGGTTAGGTTGCTATCATGGAAAAAGAGCAAATGTTTGGTGTCTCGGGGTGCTGCTGTACGTCATGCTTTGTGGGGAATGGCCTTTCAAAAAGGACGAAGAAATCATTTGTGCGGGTCTTGATTTGTGCCCCAGACTAACGAATGAGTGCAGAGATTTATTGAAAAAGTGTCTTAGCGTTCATCCTGCTGAACGCCCCACTATTGAAGACATTCTCAAACACCCTTGGATTACAGAGCAAAAAGAACCTCCTACTGGAGACGCTCCAGTATGCAGACCATGCATAATGTGCAAGAGAAGTGCGGAATTGAAATAATAGTACGCGATTGTATTTGAATCCTACAACTACTTGTTTTTAATGCATAGAGTTTGAAGAACTAACTTGTTCTTCTCTAAAGAGCATTAGAAAATGTTGCCAAGTAATCAGCAATCTTCCAAGTTATTTGTATTAACATTTATCTTCAAATGACAATTTGTCAACAATTCCTTATTTCGTATAGCAGTCCGTTTTACAATTAAATTGTTCCAAAGTTGCATTTTACCATTTCATAGTGCAACACAACTAGTCAGTCATGTAGGCACTATTCAGTTGTTTTTGGTGTAATGGTCCCAAAATGCCACATTAAGTGCCTGATTAATTTTAAAAGTTTTTACTGAGTGCTTGATATGTATCTATTGTGTCTTTTATTGCTCATTGTTTTTTGGAAATTGTATTTTCCAAAATGTTTAATATTATTGTGAACATTTATTTCACCATTTTTGTAGAAGTCTTTATTGCCATCGTCATTTGCACAGTTTGTGCCGTTGGCAAATTTTGAGAGAATTGAAAATAAAAGTGTAACTTACACGCAATGTATCTTTTTAATAAAAAGAATAGCTACTGAAGAAGAGATTGGTATTATTTTTAAGGTAAGTTGCAGTGAGCTCAGAGCTTAGTCAAAGAAGGTAATAAGGTAGAATAAAGGGCTTAGGATTTGCCTCTTCCTGGGAAACCATTACAGGGAAAGGACAAGGCCCCCCTACCCTGATAAGTGAATTTCACATGCCATCGGGCTTATTACTGGGTGATATTTACAATCACCTACGAGGCCCACCTTCAGGTTGATTACTGTGTTCATGATTTTACCCTTAAATCCTTGTTCATTTATGGCTGCTTAATCCAATACAAGACCTGTGTGAGGAAGTACATGAAATTAATATCCTGAGGATTAGTATAATATATGTTATTACTTCCATGATGCATATTTAAGATGATGTGTTGCAGTAAAATTGAGTATTAGTGCAATTAAGTTAATCTCTGATAGAGTTTTTAACTCGGGACAGTACAAATTGCTCATGTGAGTATAATATAAAAAATTTGTTGGAATGATGTGTATAGAATGCATAGGGGAGAAAAATTAAACAGTTGGAAGAGGATGTAATTGATAATGTGAATGGAAATTAGAGAGCATGCAAGCATGATTCTTTTTCAGAATACCTAATTATCATTCACTTTATTCAGAGCAGTATATGGAAGTTTTTGGGTTCGATTTCTTTAGTGAGAAATGGTCATCATGAGTAAGGATATCGTCATCATCACTGGATCCTTATTGTGGAATGAGGATGTTGCTTGAAAAATGCTATTCCAACTTACTGTGTTATGATTTTAAAAATGAATATCGATCATATTCAATGGGTTACAGTTTGCAGTAAGGGTTGTTAGGACACCAACCATAAATATGATAAAGGTGGAGTGTACTGTTTTTTTTTATTTGAGTTTAAAGTTTCTGATGGACTTTGTGGAAAATCTTCATATTGGGGTTGAAAATAAACGTGTAAAGCCAAGTTGTTTATTTTCAATTTCAATAACTTGAGTTTGTTTCTTTTGTGATTTACAAATCTCTTAGAAGAGGCATAATGACAGCATAATTTAATATCAAATCAGTCAGTTGTGCGTTAGTTAAAACTTTTAAAATTTCATTAGGAGTGCTGCCATAATTTCGGTTTGATAGGTGAGAGTTGAGCTTAGCTTGTACTAAACCCAACATCATGTGAAATTTACACCAGGTAGGTGGACCAGTTCCTTTCTCTGTGGTTTTCTAGTAAGTTCTACGACCAGAAATATCACAGCTTGTGTGCCCAGAGGCATCCCTGGAATTGGGCTCTCTGGTCTGTAGTCTGATGCTCTACCGACCGGACTACCACACCATTGCAAATGCACAGTTTGCCTCATAATTATTCAAGATATTGGAAATTTTGTGCTCCCTCCATTATCCTGATTATTTCTGGTGACCTGACCTACATGGCAGCTGTAGCAGGGACCAACAGACAAGGGAAAAAATGGAAAGCACTGGGGTTTCAGCACTTCTTTAAAATCATAGGCACCACTTCACTCTAACTTCCATTGCTACTTTTATCATTCACCATGTGTATCACTGAATTTATTTCAATGTGCATGACAGGAGGGTTTGTTATATCATGCTTTTCACTCGCATTCAATTTATGTTTGAATTGGATTTGATTGTTGGAATAGTGGAGAGAATTACCAGTTGTTAAAGTAAAATGTATACGAGCAAAGGGGCATATCTTCGAGTGGCAGAGTAAGAATTTAAATGATGGGGTAGTAGTACTAGGGATACCAGCCAACAGCTGAGGCCATTTGCACCATTAGGAATGTGAAGGGTGGAGAGAAATCCAGGGTCAGTATTAGCCTACTCTTAACAAGAGGCACCAAGCAGCTTAGCATCCCAACCAATGGACGGTAATGTCACTCAAAGTGCCCTTCACAAAGCACTTCAATTAGGGATCAGGATACAATTGAAAACTATCTGCCACCACCGGGATTCAAACCTGGTCCCTCTGAGTGGGAAGCCAGTACATTACTCACTGCACCATCGCGATCATTTACTGAATGATTAACAAACATTAGTAGAGGAAGTGCCTCTAATAGTGCTCTTAATGTCATATATTCCTTCATTCATCTCTTTAAGTTCTGTGCCTAAACAGCCCCTTTTGTTAGTATCCTTCTAAATCAGAGGGAGCTGAGAGCAGCATAGGGTTTATCCCATCTTCAATATTATTTAATTATGAGCACTACCCCTACCTAAGAAAATAAGTATATCAAATATTATAGGTGAATAAAAATTTGATCAATTTACAGTATTGTGGAAAAATCAGTGAATTCTAAAATTCATTAAAAATTAGTAGGAAGCCCAAAATATTGTTTTTGATATCTCTGATACTATTAGGGACAGTTTTCAATCTTTTTTCTTTTTAAATTTTTAAGTGCTTTCTCTTTAAATTACCGTATTTTCCCATTGATAATGCGCACCCAGAACTTGGTAGTTATCATAAACTTGTATAGATACCGGGCGCCCAGTGCTTCATAGTTATCTTGAATGTGTATATATACTGCGCATCTGTATATATATATATATATATACATGTGTATATGTATATATAAATTAATCAAAAAATAAACATTTACCAGCCATCACAATATGTTGCCTTAATGCTTTTTCGTTATGATTCGAAACAAGACATAGGTTTGTGTGCCCTTTTATTTGATATATAAATAAACTTTCAGCCAATCAAATGTAAAAAAAGTAAGAGAATAAATGAAATGGAATTTTCCTGCTTTATTTCGCTTGGTTGGTATCGGTGGTCAATTCAATTCGAGTGCTCTACCGATCCTATCAAATATTTATTCGTACGTTCGGGTTCAATTCCCGGGCAAGTCTCTTGGCACCTGCAGCTCCACCCAAGCTATGTGATTTTTCGGGTACCAGATCTTCCTGTAAAACCATAACCGGCACAGGGAAAGAAACTGGCCCCCTTACCCTGATGTGTGAATTTCACACGTTGTCAGGCTTAGTACTGGGTGAACTTTACCATCACCTACCAAACCGACCTTCGGTTTGATTACTGTGTTCATGGTTTTTTATACAATATGATGCACTCTACGTATATGTGAAATACTGCGTATTGGAATAAATTAAGTATAGAAATTTTTTTTTCTCTCTTGTGGATTTATGAGATGAAATAATTGTAACAGTAGCAGATCTGTTTAAAATAGAATGCAGTTAGAAAGGCGTGCTTCCAGGCTAATTTATTTTTGCGAGACTTCTTTAAATTATTGTGTATATAGGTATGTAAATGTTTGGATTTTTTCAATTTTTATTACATAACATCTGATCATTTTTGTATGGATGGATTTTATTTATATTTTGCACATTATCGATGGGGAAATACGGTACTATGATGAAATTCAAATATCACTTTAAATTTAAGCAAAACATAAGTTTTATGACTGGAAATTTTCTTTTAAGTTTTAATGTTTCTTTAATCTTTAAAGAGGGGTCATGTCCATTGAAAAGATTTGCCAGTCTGTGCCCGTTTGGCTTGTTCTACTTTTCTTTAATTTTGACTTTCCTGAGATGAATTCAGTTTCCTAAAATGGGTCATTGAAAGCCTGAAAATGTAAAAATTTAACCTTTGAGGAGCAAAATCTCAAAAATCTAATTTTTTTATCAAGCAAATAAACTCTTAAGAAGACTAGCAAAACCCAGAGCTGGGTTTTTGCTTGAAACAATAGTGATGAATTTACAATTTGCTAAGATTACACCCATACAAGTAGCGCAGAAATTACATTAACTCCCCTACTATCAATTAATAAAATGAGTAGCATAAATATGATTTTCACTAAATAAATCTTCTAGCTCAATCTTGTTAAGGTCATGAATGAATAGGTCATACATTAATCAGGTGAAGAAATAGCCTCCTAAATCATTGACAGGAGAAGAAATTCAAATTACTTGAAAGTAACCATGTTTAGAATAAATCAAATGAATAATGGGTTGTGAAAATGTAAAAAGTTAAGAAGGAATGATGATGGACAAAGAACAAAAGTTGAGCTGTTTTGAACCAATGTTGGGAAATTTTCAGAGTGTAAGGGAATGTTAACGGTAGCTTAACTGGCTAAAGCGATTGGTTGAATATTGAGGGATCCAGTTTTGCATCCTGGTCAAGGTGAATGACTTTTACCCTTTGAAATTGTTGCAATGTGTATTAATGGGTGTCCCTGTTAAAAGTTATTGTCATGGTATTTCCCACAATTTCTTTTAAATTAGTATTATATTTATCAGTTAGCATTGTTCCGACTGTACTCATGTTATTTTAAAGTACATAATTGTTTTTTCCTGGCAGCAGAAGAGTTGTGGATTGTTCATGATGGAAAATGTCTTGCCAAAATTGATGGCAACATTGATATAAGCAAAGATCTCATGTCATCATTTACTCACCAGGACCTAAAAAATAATTTTCAATTAAATAAATTGACCAGGCTTGGGTTCCAATGGAAAATATTTCAAGGAAACTATGCGTTATAGTTGTTGACGGAAATATGTTCTTATCAAAGATATTCAGTCAGAAAATTGTTGTGCCAAATTATTAAATTAATGAATTTCAATGTATGCATTCATGCAATTTTAGGAATTATTTCACACAGTAGAATTTGAAGCACCAATTGGAGAAGTGATTCCCTGGGCAACAAACTATATTTTTTTTAAATCTGTTGTTCTGCCTCAGTGAAATTTAAGAGTTGAATTTTATACTACTTTTATTCTCTGAGAAGTGATGTATTAAAATGTTGACAATTATAAAGATGAAAATAATGTTTCATGATCGAAGAACCTAGAAAAAACTAAATATAGATATTAAAATTTATTATATACTTGCAAATTCTAAAATTGTAAGTCGCATTGAAAAAAAATGACTACTGCCTATAAATGGCAAAAATGTTATCATTTTGAGCTACTTGCACACAAAGGCAACAGCAAAGGGAAAATACTTGGTTTTAAAATTGCATAACAATCAATTACTTTTTTTCTTGACCATTGTAAATGGGATGACCCTCATGCCTTATCCAAATTTCCTTATCATTCTGTAAAGGTTTTCATAAACAAGAATTATAAATGTCTAATCATTGTGTCAAACGCTTTATCTAATTGGTATACATGGCGGATGAGTGCCCAGCTCTTTGACCTCTTTTAAATATGTTGGTCTGTTATTATTGTTGTCATTGTATATATTAAATGCTCAAGTAAAACATGTTTAATTTGTCTCCTTTTATTTTGATTCTGTTTTTCATAAAGATTTACAATCAGCTTTCGAGATTATTTGAATTGGATCAACTTCATCAACTTAACAATAAATAAGGCTTCTTCTGAAACTGATGAGAGAAATACACCTCCCACATCAGTGCTGAAACTTAATTTGCCTGATGCCATTGTGCATGGAGCCTGTATCACATTTTTGGATAGCCTTGGCAGCGGAATTTCAAGCACAGAAAAGTAAGTGTCTAAAAGTTTATTATTTTTGTATTCTACATGTAGCTGACGACAATTTAATTATAACTTCAGTTAAATGCATTAATTGACACAATTAGGTTTTGCCAATTAATTCATTGGAACATATTTTGTGTAAATCCTTAAAACAATTATAAACACAACCCATTAATGCCTTTTCTTTGTTTCCAATTTATTTTCCCAGGAACTGATCCTTATGATACATGAATATTATATTTTAAATTTTGCTCAAATATGTGCCAAAGTTTTCTATAAAATGTCCATATGGTCACCTTAGGCAGGTTTCATAGAAATAGCAATCTTGCCAAGTTACCTAAAATTTTCTGGAAAAATTAAAGATTTGCTAATTTTTGTGTGTTTAATTTATTATTTAAGTTATTATATCCATGATAATTTTGTTCATTAGGTGAAGAGTTACAATAATAGATGTATTATCAAAATAAAACAATAATATACAATGCATGCAATAATAAAAATATGGAAATGACTGTGTGAAATGGAATGGTTTCAGGCCCAGCATTGTGTAAATTCATGGTCACTGGATGGTAAAATTTAGTATATTTTCACAATAAATTTATTACAGTATGACAGATTTTGACACATAACTGACATCATCAGGTACCTGGATATTTGATGGTCAGGTATAATGTCGATAGGTTATTATACTTTATGTTGTCACCTATTCACGCATGCATTGAAACCAGTAGTACTGTGATAAATTTATTTTGTAGTACCTTAATAAATTTGTGTAGCACCATGATTTATTTTTCCAAGCCTCAGCACTGAAAAACACTCAAGGACCTTTGACCACATGGAAACCACCTTGTTAAATAGGAGTACAGTAATCATATTGCCTCTTATTTCCCCTAAATGTTCTATTAACCCAAACCGCCTATGGTCCACAATCATTTGCCACCATTACTCTGGTAACATAACTCTGGCACACCAATAGAAATGTCACTTGGTATGGAATTCACTTCTGGATCTCAACTTTTGGACCTTTTTAGCAAATTTTTCAAACCACTTTCTAAGGTAATCATCTTCTGGCTACTTCTAACCTCCATCTAAAATATATTTTTTCTTTTTCTCTGTCATCACTTTTCAATTCCCCTGATGAATGCCTTAAACTGGTGGTCTCCATCAAGACCACCCATGTAAATGACTTTGATCAACTGGGTGCTGTGCTTTTAAAATGCTGTTTCTGCATTGGCTCATCCCGATTTCCATTATATTTAACAGACGCTTTTTGGCAGGATATTTTCAATCAAAAATTGGTAATGTTTTTTCTTTATTAAAATCTGTTAAAAAAATCTTGTCTTGTATTACCAGCCTCTCTCTCTCTTCTTCCCATTTAGTTACCTGTTTATGAGTGCATTACACATCAAAAGCTTTCATCTTACACTTTTACTTCCATTTCTGATCTACATGGTTTTCTTCCTGAATTGTCAACACTAAGCAATCTTTCAAATGTAACATTAATGCAATCAAGCCTTCAAGTGCTTCAAACATTAAACCAAACTTCATTTGAAATGTGGCATTTTTATTAGTTATCCATGAATTTTTTATTATTACTATTTCTTTTATGTCTAATATGATTGGGATGATGCTGTTTTTATACAAATAAATATAATTAATAAATATAGATATTGATAGAAAAGGGGTCGTGGTAGTAAAGGGGTAGAGCATTGGACTACTGACTGGAGGGCCCGGGTTCAATTCCTGGGCAAGCCCCTCTGGGTACCCCTCCAGTCCACCCAAGCTATGCCATTTTTCGGGTACCAGATCTTCCTGGGAAACCATAACCGGCAAACGGAAAGAAACTGGCCCCCCTACCCTGATGTGTGAATTTTCGATGCCGTCGGGTTAGTACAGAGTGACCTCTACCATCCCCAACCAAACCGGCCTTCTGGTTAATTACTGTGTTTATGGTGTTATTGATAGAATATGGCTTAATTTTTTAATGTATCCATTTTTATAGGGAGTCATCTGTGCATACATTTCATGAAACAGCTGTAAGACAGCTTGTTACCTTGGTTCAGCGCAGTTCTGGTGTGAAATTAGATGCAGATGCTTTTCTCTCCAAGAAGTCTCTGAATTTCCAGGACCTTCCATCAAAGTTTGGATGTGAGCCATTCTTTATCCCTGCAGGAGGAGAATGTAAGTAGTTATTAATAAAAAAATCAATCAAGAAAAATTTTTGATTATATTGACCCATAGTTTTAGTTCTAAAAAAATATTCATTTGCTACTAAGAATGATTGGTAGCTGTTGGGGCGTATTGAGCCACTGACCAGATGGCCTTTGGTTCAAATACTGGTGAAATTTTTGGACAACCTTATCCTTCACTAAAGGTGTGTGGGATTTCTGGCTCTGTTTGTTAAAAATTAGCATACCTTTTGGCAGGCCTCGGTATCAGATCAGCCACACTCTTACTCTGAAACCGGCTTTTGGGTGGAATACTATGGTTAAACTTGTATACCATTGGCACTAAATCAAGCTTCTTCTCCCATTTCATACCTGCTGTTGATAATTTTCTCTTGCAAATTTGTGTTTATTGTAATTATAAGATTACACGAGTGTGTCTCATTTTATCAATTAAAATTGGAGATAAAATACTTGAATGTTTGAATAACCAAGTGTCCCATGTATAATTGATGACCTTATTTTGTTTCTGCAAGAATAAGAAAAGCTCTTCCTTTGACTGCTCAGGTGTATTCTGTAGAAATTATCATACACCTAAGGTGCAAGCAAATTTGTGGGTAGGTGGCAGACTCACTGTGAATGATATATCAGCTGAACTACCTGTACTTGGACCCACACTTCCAGAAACATGGGGCTGAATGGTATAATGCAATTGCTGACAATAGTTGAACTCGAAGCAGCATACATGAAAAAGTAAATAGGAAAAGGATAAAATTTTAGCCGCATCAAGTCCCCTGGAAAATTAAGTCCAGCACCATATGAAAACTACATAAATGGAATGAAGGCAGTGGAATCTTAGGCTGGAACCAAGATACATAAATTAATAAATTGAACTGGGATTTTTGACATTGAACCCATGACTTCTACACGTGAAGTCACATATTTTGAGAGGTATCTGATACATCTGACAACAGCCTGTAAACTGAACATTACTATATTCAGCTGTGTAGGCCTAAATAGTGTCCTTTCTATCCCTACCTTCACTGTGAAAGTACTAACCTATTAACAATTATGATAGGAATATTAGTACATTTTCCCTTGAATTATAATTTTTTAAAGTTAGGTATTTCCATGCTTATTTCAATGCCATAACTGGAAACAGTGAAGAACTGTCCCAATAGTGTACATATTCATTTTAATTGTCACTGTTTTGTCATGTGTTTTATGCTGAATAAAGGTAAATTATCGTTTTCAAGGCGAGTCTGATTAACTAGTTTTCCTGGTTATGAAGGGTGACTACTTTAAAGGGTGGGGAACAAAGATGCAAAACACTGCAGGTGGTGACCCAACTGAAGAGGTAGTAACTGTCTGCAGCCACAGTGAGCAATTTTGGCAGGCTGTAGTCTAGGCCACCAAATCACCATGGCGTGTGCATGCATTTTATCCAAATGGATTGTTTATTCGACTGCAGTTATGCCCATCACTGCCACCGTGTAACATCACTTAGCGTCTATACAGAAATACGGAAACCTAAACAGTATTCTTATTGTTTAAATTAATGTTGAATGAGAACTTTATATACCTGAAGAAAACCAGCTTTTAAATAGATGTTGCTATGCCTATGTTACCCAATCGCTTCAGCTTCATTAAAAAGTTGTTTTTTCATGATGTTAATGAGTTTTTAGCTCTTTAATTTTATGAAATTTTAAATTAAGTTTAAATTTTTTTCAGTATTGAACCACGATAACAAAACATTGCAATATTTTGCATTTGGAGCCCCAACGTCTGGTAGAAATGCACTGCGTATTTGTCGTGCTCTTCAAATTCCGGGGCGACCTATACTGTTGGAAGGAAGTCCTGGTGTGGGGAAAACAGCCCTTGTGTCTGCTCTTGCAACTAAAGCTAACCATCGCCTTGTTCGCATCAACCTTTCTGAACAAACGGTAAGTATTTTTCATCAGTCATTGGTAAATTAAGATTTCAGTTATGTAACCGATTTACTTTCTCTTTGATAATGCTGCAGGAAGTTACTCCTATATTTAATAGTATTATTATCCCTGAGCAGCATGGTTTCACTAAAGGAAGATCACTCTCACTACTTTTTTTGTTTTCAAAAGTATCTTATAGAAGGTATGATAAAAAGCTTATAAACAGATGTCTTATATATTAACTTCAATGAGGCATTTGATACTGTTAGTCATGAGCGTTTTCTAAGAAAGTGGAATGCATTGGGAATGAGTGTTGCCGTACTTGACAGAATGGAAAGTTATGTGACCTACAGAGAAGTTGTCGTGAAAATGAATGCATCTAAAAGTAAATGTTTCTATCCATCATCAGGCATTCCCCAAGGATCCCATCTGGGTCCACTATTATTTAACTCATTTATAAATTATATTATAATGCTATTAGACCCAATTCCTTTTCTTTTGTATGCCGATGACTTAAAAAAATGTTGGCAGTTCAATCAATTGATGATCATCTATCTCTGCAAAACTGCCTTTATAGGCTTCAAAACTGGGGCCAGCATAACTGTCTAACTTTCAATTTAAAAAAATGCTATTCTATAACATTCAGCCAGAAAAGGAGTCCACGGCATTATGAATATAGACTAAGCAATTATCCTATGGCCTGATTAACAAATATAAAGGACCTCAGAGTTATATTTGACTCACACTTAACATTCAATCAACATTATAACTATTTTCAATCTAAAGCATACAATTCATTGGATTTATCTTCTGATTCTGTAAAAACTTTAAACATATAGAGCCATATAAAAGTTCTGTTCATCTCATTAGTTAGGTCACTCTGATACTCTTAGGTCACCTTACTACAATGCTAATTTACTATTAGGTCACCTTACTGCAAACTCCTTATTCATTAAATCGAATGTGTTCAAAGAAAATTTGTGCGCAAAATTGTGGTCAAATTAAATCTTCACAAAGATCTTGATAGTTATCATTAAATGTTACCTCTACTAAATCTTTCCTCCTTGCATAATGGTAGAAAAATTAATAGCATAAGTTTTCTTTATAAATTGACAAGATTGATTCCTTAGAACTCTTAAGGGAGTGCCATATCATATATTTCTTATATCTTTCTGAGTAAATTCATATAACACAAGGTATGAAGCACTCTTTGAAATTAGATATCATGCACAAAACTACACTTTCAACTCGCTTATATATCAGATTATGAGAGATGCCCACTGTTGTGATTATGTTGACTTACTTTCCATCTCACCAGGATCCCTTAAAAAAATGTTATTATAAATATCTGAAGAATTTTAGAATGCTAATTGTTGCTATGTGGATATCTGTGGAAGTCAATAATTCGTTCCTTATGCCCATTGGGAAAATTTTCTTAATCAATGCCACTAGGTCTAGCTAATAACTACTGCTAACATTTATCACTCCCAATCCACTCTACTCACCATCTGGCCTGTAAAAAATACTACATTTCTAATATTCTGTTTCCATTTTTTAATTTGAATATTATTTAATATTGATATTTTGTGTACATTAATTAACCTAACTAGGTATGTTTGCGTTCCTGATACCATCTGAAAATGTCTTTCATGTATTACAAATCAAAAATCTTCTTTATTATTAAATTATATTTTAATTCTCATTAACAAGTAAATAATTTTATGTAATTTGTGCCCATTTGTATTTTTTTTATAATTGTGGAACCAATATATTGTTTTTTTCCTTTCCTTGTGTAAAAGGGTCAATCCCAATAAATAAATAAAATAAATATGATATATCATGGGATCACAGAAATGGAGGAATGAGGAAGCAATCGATCCACTTCTTCCTCCTACGTACCTTCCCTCTTATTCCTCATGATATAGCCGCATATTTTCATGAACTTGAGACAAAACAAGATTTACTCATATGGATTGTTGAAATCCATATTTTATTTATTTTGGGAATGCCTTATTTGTCAGCTTTTTCTTGGGCTAACATCTTTTTTCCTTAACTGTAATTATCAACTGTCTGTATTTTTCCTTGACCATAGCTAATGTGTACTATTGCTTAAAGTGTATGATGAATTATGCACACAGGATGTTTCTGACCTCTTTGGTGCCGACCTCCCAGTTGAAGGTGGTGAGGGGGGACAGTTCTCTTGGAAGGATGGCCCATTCCTTCAAGCCCTCAAAGCTGGAAGTTGGATTCTTTTGGATGAGGTAAGATTGTAAAGATTCATTCACTGATGGGTAATTTCCTAAAGTACTTAATTTTCAACTTTTAGACTTGATCTTACATTATTATAAAAAATTATTTCTTTTTGTCGCACTCCCTGCCCATGGACTACAACCTTGACGTTGTAGAAGGGTTTGCACATTCCAATGACCGCTACAGCTGTGCTGGCAAGAGCAAAGAGATTTGCTCCTGGTAGGGTCACCCATCCTGGATGGGTTGAAGGGTAGGAGAAATGAAAGCTGCTCAGCATCTGTTTCTCAGTGAGGTGACTGCAAAGGCATCTGATCCCAGGGGTTCGGCCTTTTAAGCAATGGTGTTATGTTAAAAACACGATTAAGGAAGGTAGTAGAAAATCACCTCAATTGTGCCACAAAGCAATGATGACATAGATCTGACTGAGTATAAGTCCTAGCAACTATGGGACTCAGTTTGCATGGCCGTGTATCATGCGTGGGAGAAGCAAGGGTTCTGTAGTTATCATTTCATGAAATCCTTGCAAAGCAAAACTGCCAGCAGCAACAGAGAAGGAACAAAAGAGAACTGAACCAGTTAGAATATGAACTTGAAATATTAGGTCAATGTTGAGGACCTGGAAATTAGATAATATAGTATGGGAGTACTATTAAATGGAAGATGGATAGAGGAAATAGATATTATACGATTGTGCAAGATTAGATAGAAATATAGCAGGATTATTGGGGTGATACCCTACCCTGAGAATAGAGCTCCCCTAGTACTAAGCCGAATGGCATTTGGAAATCACATGCTGGAATAGTGGAACCAGTTCTTTTCCCTGTGCCACCAATGGTTTCCTAAGAAGTTCTAGTACTAAAAAATCACACAGCTTTGGTGAAACTGAGGGTATTCAGAGTTATCCTCAGGAATTGAACCAGGGACCCCCAGTCTGTAGTTAAACACTAAACCATCTGAACTTCCACCATACTGGAGTGATAGTTACAAATAAATATACTGGAGTGGGGAATAGAGCCAGCGAGAGGTGCTAGTAGTATTGAGCAAAACGGTGGAAAGAAGTGTAGTAAATGTAGAGAAGAAGAGTGATAGAAGATAATTAGTAGAAGTAAAAGCTGAACCAACAAACTTGATCATTAGTCTACATCAACATGAATACCCCGTGATCCACCAAAAATGTGTGTGGCAGGGGGTTCAAGAACAAGGTGAGAAGAGTAAGTAAAAAGGGAAGATGTAGGAGAAGTAGGGCAAAGGGAAAAATATTTAGTAAAAATCTAATCAAATGACAAGCAAATATGTATGCATGCTGGAGGAAGTCTCAATTCAATAAAAGGGTTAATTCACTTAATAAATTAGTTATTTGCTATAGGAAAGAAGGGAATAAAAATGAACCACAACCGTTTATATGACAGGCCTCTACATAACAAGACAGGTCATATGGAATTGAAAAGTAAGAGGGGGAAATTCTACTATCATATGGGCATGCAACTCATAGCCTCGACCCCTAAAGTCACAGGTAGGGAATGTGATGCACCGCTGTGGGCAGCGGACTGTGTGAGGTGTGTAGTAAGAGAGAGACAAGGGATGGAAGGAGGAGCTTGAAAACAGCAAAGAATGGCAGGCAACATTGTACTGAGCATTACATTCATCAAATGGCCATCCCATGCAGGAATTGATAACAAATACACAAGATTAGTGAAAGTGCATGGGTAAAACTTATTCCCTAGATGCTGTAGGTGGCAAGTTGGATTTTTATTATCTCTTACCCTACAGATATATTATTCAGATAAACATGTCTGCGATAAACCATAGGGAAAAAGGAATGCACAGGACATGCAATCAATTGGTGAAAAAATTGCAGGTTTTCCTGGAAAGAAATGTTTGATGCTGTTAGGGGATTGGAATGCAACAGTGGGTGAAAGAGAGATGCTAGTGGGGTAGGGAACTACTGTTTAGGAATGAGAAATGATCTGCGGGAAAAAAGTAGAATTTTGCCGGAGACCAGGGTGAATCACCATAAGAACTTTCTTTAAATCTCAAAATAAGCATATGTTTATTTAAAAAATGCCCGAAGATTCAGAGATATGCTTGGATTTAGGGAGTGTGATTAATTTGTACAGCTTCATGGGAGTGGATGCAGATTCAGATCATAATTTATTACTAATGGAGTGTAGCATCAGATTTAAAAGTATAAAAAAAGAAAGACATGAAAAAATGGGATCGTATACAATACGGGATGTTGAAAATCCTAAATGAAATTAAGGAAAATTAAATAGGGAAAGGACAAAGAAACCAAGGGTTATGGGTGAAATGATGAGAAAGATAGACAGGAGAAGGAAATGTAAGAATGGTAGCAGAGAAGTACAGTGAAGTATATAAATTGAATAATAAAAAAGGTGAGAATCTGATGGAGGGAAAGAAATGTGGTGAAAGGTGCAGTGCAAAAATATAGAAAATTTACAAAGGAAGGGTGAAATTGGGGTATTATACAAATGGGTGGAAGTACTGTCAGGAAGAAACTAGGGAAAATCTGCACACTATCAATGATACATCATGAAAGTTATTAACTGAACAAGGGAAAATTCCATTAATGTGGAAATAATGCATGGAGGATCTAATTGATAAGTGTATTAGGCCAGTAATCTTATGAATAAATAGAAAATAAGATGAGGATAGCTTAGATCCAGGCATACTTGATGGCGAGATATAAAGGGCATTAGTTCACATCCTAAAAAAGGGAAAGGGAGAGCCATATGTGGGAACTATAGCTGCGGGCAAAATCAAACTTATTGTTCTAAAGTGGTACGTAGGATCATCAAGTAGAGGATTGAGAGGAGGGCAAGTGATTACTTAGGGGATGCTCAATTTGGTTTTAGGAATGAGAGAGAGATGCATGATTTCATAGCAGTAATGAGCTTATTAATAGTTAGGAAATAGAATCCAATCAAGATATATTTGCTAGTTTTGTAAATTTTTAGAAGGCATTCAATTAAGTAAATTTGGTGGAATAAATGAATTTATTACAGAAAAGAGGAATAGATGGCTTTCAATCTGTACATGTCTGATACTCCTCGGGTGTGAGTGGCAGCTGGAGAGTTATGATGGACAGTCTTAAGAAAAGGGTTGAGACGGTGGTGTCTGTTGTCACCCTTGCTTTTCAACATCTAGAGAATCATTAGTAGGGTGAAGGCACAACCCTCACATGAGGCTGATAGCCCATTTAAATTGATGCCACCAGGTGGCCACCCCCTAAAAATAAAGTGGATCCTGAAAATGGGGAAGGCAATAGACCCCCTCCCAATGGGAGGGGGAGAGAGATCAAGTAGCTCAGGGGGAGCAAACATCCCATTATACCATGAAGACAAGTGCATCGGTGACCATGTAGATATATGATATACCATGAACACTTAGCCAATCGAGAAAAATAAAATGACCAAACATGAATCACCAATTGCCTGATATAACTAAGTGGGTTCACTTACTCACCGAATTAAGGATTGATTATCCTCAAAAGTCAGGACAAAATAATATTTCATAAAAATATGAAAAGGCTCAGGAGGAAATGTATTTTTGGGAAATATCATACTTTTTTTAATACATCCTTTCATAAAATCCATTGTGATTAATATTGATATATGTGTATATTTTTACATAAATTGTGATCCCACTATGTATTTGGTCAAAAAAGATTTCATCACATTGTGTCTAGTTTTTTCCTTCTGTTTTAACCCATGAGTTATATATTTCTCTCTTTTAAATGCAGCTCAATTTGGCATCTCAGTCTGTCTTGGAAGGACTGAATGCTGTGCTTGACCACAGAGGAGAAGTTTTTATTCCTGAATTGGGCCGTACTTTTAGCATCCAGAAGGACACCACTTGCATTTTTGCATGTCAGAACCCTTTGAATCAAGGTGGTGCTAGGCGTGGGCTTCCTCGCTCATTTCTGAACAGATTTACTCAGGTTAGTATTTCCTAATTCCTTGTTTTTTTCTCTCTATATACTCTCTTTGCAGGTGGTGGAAATTTTATTTATTAGCCATGTGAAGCTTGTTATGTAATTGCTAATTAATACTTTTGTGGACAAAATTAATAATCTTCAAATGAGGAAAAGATGCATTTAAAATTACACAAAGTCTCTTTTCTGTAGAATTATAAATAAAAAAAGCCATGAACACAGTAATCAAACCGAAGGTCGGTTTTGTAGGTGATGGTAGAATTCACCCAGCATTAAGCCCGACAGTGTGTGTAATTCCCACATCAGGGTAGGGGGGGCAGTTCCTTTCCCTGTGCCAGTTATGGTTTCCAAGGAAGATCTGGTACCTGAAAAATCACATATCTTGGGTGGAGCTGCAGGTGCCCAGAGTGGCTTGCCCGGGAATCGAACCCAGGCCCTCTTGTCAGTAGTCCAACGCTCTACCCCCTGGACCACCGCGACCTACAGAATCAAATATTTGGTGCAAAATCACCATTATCAATGTCTTTTTTTTTAACCAAGACATTTAATGTTTTCTTTGTCTAGTATTTCCTGAATAACTTCTGCTGTAGTTGTATCAGTCCTTGCTTACATTTATGAACACAGTGCAATGTCATTATATCTCTCTTAAACTTTACTGCTGTAGTAGTGTATGAAATTGAAGGTGGAGTACATGTGTATTAGGAATGATTGGATTCTAAAAGTCTCCTAAATACAAACTATTGACCCAAAATCCACTTCTAAAAGTTTATTCCTAATTTTCTTTGCACCATTGTTGTTCAACTGAAAATTGTAGGTTAAAATGAGAGTTAACTTGGAGGAACATGCATGTAGATTCTATCATTGATGGCACATGTTGAGTGAAAATCTTCATCAGTTGACATTGATGGAAGATGTAGCTGAAATGTTTATAGAATCTCGCATTGAAGTAATTTATTGCTCAAAATGGAAGTGCTAACCAGGTGAAGGAGGAAGATCCTGAGAAAGCTATAACCTTTATAAATGAGAATGACTGTAATAGGTCTTTCTTTGAAAGATAGTAGCATTCGTACATATGCATGTCCATTCCAATTTATTTTTATTTAAATTAGCAGCCCTCTGAGTTAGAAATTTATGTATTGCATTTGTTTGGAAATTCCACAGACCAGGAATGTGGCAAAAGTTTTATCACACAATTCAATTTGCTGTTTTGTATCATTGTTATGAGTTCCACTGCTATATTTATGTAATTTTCATTATTTAAGAATTACATTAAGTTAATACTGGTCAGAAGTATTTGCGGTGAATTTTAAAAATGTAAATTAGGCATTTTAAACATTCCATTATATCATACATTTTACTATTGTGGAATTAACAGTATAAGCTGGTGCAAAGTACTGTGGATATTCTGTTTTACTCTCTGATTAAAACACACCAGTGGCAGCTTTGCAATGATTTGTTGGCTGACAAATGGCTTGGTGGAGGCCTAAGACCCCTTCACACATGTACCCAACTTTTTGGCCATTATTCCTGCAACTGTTCGAAGTCTTGTGTACACACTGCCAATGAAGTTGGCATAAATATTCAGACAGTGTAGAAAATAGCAGTGTAGTCTTTGTGGGTTTTCCACCAAGTCAGGGTGCTGCCAATGTTTCAATGACTAACTCCACCATCATCCTAAGGGCATTGATACAGAGTCATCATTTTTACTGTCCTTATACCAAGGTTATTTTTTAAGTTGGGTCCATTTGGTCATAAAAAAATATATTCATTAGAAAAAGTGTTTATTGACAGTTTTAGTTTCATAATTTCACTTTTCCACATAATTGCTGTTCACTTCTAAGCTGTTGTAGGAGAAGAAGGAGACTAGCCTCGCTTTTTCCGGGACATCAATATCTTTCAATTTTCGGGCTAGCTCTATAGAGTTTTTAACTCCATATTTAGGTTTAAAACCTGTGAGATCTCGGAGCAATACGTCTAATTTTCGTGCCAGAAGGTGTGAAGGGGCGGACACAGCTGAGATGATAGGCCGAATAGGTATGGCTTTTTTGTGCAATTTGGGGAGTCCGTACAACCTGGGGGCGGAGGGGTTCATTTGGATTAAACTAAATTTTTCCCTAGCATTTAAAAACTTACACTTGGACACTGCACGTTTCACTTCACTTTGGAAACTCACGGTTGGGTCTTTGGATAACGGAGTAATAGGATTGTTGTTGATGAACTCAAGGCACTTTTCCACATACACTCGTTTATCCAACACTACGACACTAGATCCCTTGTCAGCTTTCTGGATGATGAGGTCTTCCTTGCCAATAGTCTTCCTCCAAAAGGATTACAAATGGATGCTCTCGAGCAATTAGAGATTAGAAGGCACTTGGTAAACCCCAACACGACACTTTGTAATGAGCAATTGTTCCCATACCCCTCCCCACTCCTCTCAGAAAAACTAGCTTGGAAATGGTCAAAACAATCCATCAACGCACCTGCGAGCCCCCACCCCTCTCAAATCCTTCCAACCCTCCCCGCCCCCACTCTGTCCTGAGGGTATATATGCTTGCTCTGTCTGTTTTGCAAATTTGTACCTGATGATGCCGCAAGTCGGTGAAACGCGTTGTACCGTATAATAAAATCTGTGGAAAAGTACGAGTCTTTCTTTCTTTTTGGATGGTGTTGTGTCCATACAACTTCAACTTCATTCTAATCCACCAATATTTTGCATAAGAAAATGGCCCTTACTTTTTGAATATGCCTGTATATAATACCCTTTACTAGGGCTCAGGTCATTTTGTATTGACTGTTGCTCATGTTCTCGCCCTTCTTCTTGTGTTTGTATTTTCTGAAGAATCGGTCTCCATGCTTGGCTGAGGGCATTTTCCCTATCTCAGTTTAAGTTTTTTCCCTCCGGACAGATTGACTCCAAAATTTTAGTAGTTATTGTGTTGATGACTATTATTTTGTGGTTTGATCTTAACCTATGCAAAGCTGCCTGCTACTTCCGTTGTGTATTTCCCATATATTTTGGATTCAAATTTTGTCATGCTGATTACAGAGTGAGTTTACTGTTATGAAATGGGAAGTATTAAAATCTCCATTTTGTAAGTATCAAAGAATATTATTTTTAATTATTTTTAGAATACCTTCCATGGACAATGTAAAACATAATGTATGCTCACTCACAGAGTATAAATATCATAGTTAATGTGTTGTTGACAAAATGTTAAATGTCATAGTTAACATGTAATTGATTAAATAGTTCAGTGGGACGAATATAAATGTTGCTGCCTATCCTGCCCACAGATTCACAAATGGTGGGCTGTGTCATAGTAATTAAAAGGATAACCATTTATCTACTGGGAAATGGAAAAAAATGAATGATAAGCTTTTAAAAATAAACTGGATTCCATAAATACTTTTTCTTGTAATCATACTTTGGATTACATTTTAAGTGTTTTTTTTACAAACTTGGGTACATTAAATAATCTGAACTTGTGTTCCAGTTGTGTTCATATATTTGGGGCTACATATTTTGAAAATTTAATTTTATCTGCATTGTTAAAAAAATTCTCATTTTTAAGTAAACCATATTATGGACTAACAAATGTTTCTCTGATTCTAATAATTTTCAGGTATTCATTGATCCATTAACATCAGGTGACTATGAGTTCATCCTTTCTTCAGCATTTCCTCATGCTCCAAGAGATATCATATCAAGGGCAGTGAGATTTAATTCTTGTCTTGTCCAAGAGGTTCAAGTTCAAAGGCTTTGGGGCCAGAGAGGAGCACCATGGGAATTTAATCTTAGAGATCTCATTCGATGGTTTGAAGCAATGGCTCGCCATCATGATAATTCAAAGAAATATGGTTCTGGCCCAGAGTGGGACCCAGGAAAGTTCATAGGACTGCTGTATGTTGACAGAATGCGTACACCTTGTGATCAAGAGAAGGTGAGAGCCTATTTGTACTGATGAATTATTTATCTTAGTATTTAATGATATTAAGTGTACATTGATTTCATAGACTGTTTATGTAGTCAAAATAATAGGAAAGGCAATAAGTAAATTAAATGTACAATGTTGATCAAAATTTTTATGGACAATAGTTGTATTTAGTTGTTTCTCATTATAATAATGATAAAGAGATATGAGAGTTGTCTTAAACATTCATACAAATTTAGGCACCACAGGTGTTCAATTGTTCCAGGCTCAACTTTCTGGAAGTTCATGTTCATTAAATGAAGAACACCATGTGTTCAACTAGTTTCAACACTTAGGCATCATCATCAGGTACCTGATGATTACGACCAAGCGTTGAAACTAGTTGCACATAAATCAAGTTCAGTGAAAATATACATTGTGTTCTACATTTAATGACCACAGGTGTTGTTTGATTTATTTTCAGTCAGTAGAAACTCTTAGAGGAGCACACCATATCTCGGCCAGATTGGTCTATTACTCCATTTTTGCCATTCATTTGGATTGGTTTCTAAAAAAATTAATGAAAGAAAATTTTGTGTTTTGATCAAACAGTAAAGATGAGAATCACCTCAGTAGACTCAAGATAAACTTGATAATCATTATGGTGAATTGATTCCTTGGATAAGAATGTTTTCACTGATTTCAAAATTTTTGGAGTGGCCGATATGAGCACACATGGTGCTAAACATTCTGGATTCCTTATTGATGTCATCACTCAAGAGCATTAATAAAAGCCATGAAATGGTGATGGATTACATTTGACTGAAGGTGTGTAAGATTGTTAATGCTGTAGTCAAATTTGGCTACCTTGGACTATGAAAATGAAGAAATAGTAGATAGAAAACAGATTTTGTTCAAACAAGGATGTGATTGCAGAAACAAATACCTATTTTACGGAATTGTAACAATTGCTTATTTGGAAGAGACCAATAAACTAGAGCAGCATTAGATGAATTGTGTAAGCATAAAGGAAATCATGTTGAAAATAGAACTGGTTTACCCTAAAAAATCAAGAAGTTTTAATTTTTTATGTCTCTTCCAACAACTCTCATATTACATTCCAATTTAATCTAGGTCTTCCTCTTCTTTCAATTTGTGTAAGCATTTTTACTTTTTCAGCTCTATGTTGTCTCCAAATTGCTCTTATACTTTTTCCTGGGCTAATGAACCTTTTTGTGATGATTTATTGCTGATTATTTCCACTGTCATATTCTTTTCCATGTGGCCAATGTGAACAATCCATTTTTTCGGGCTTTAATACTGAACTGAAACAATAGCTGTAATATCTGATATCTTTTATTTTTTATAATGGGCATTTATTTTCTTTTCAAGGCATTCTACTTGTCAGAGTTCAGAAATCAAATTATGTAAGCTTAAATCTTGTTTTGTTCATGTTGATTGGGTCAAATGAATCAGTTATTGTATTAAAATGGTCCAATGGATTTTCATTAAAACAAATGTACTATTTTTTCAATTGGGTAGAAATTTCTTTCTTGATTTTTTGTTGGAGAATTTTCATAAGCCACTCTATGACCTCAAGAAAGACATTTCATTTGGTACTGAACTAATCCTTGCATCCATAATCCTTTCTATTTCAGGTCAAATGTCTCTATGATGAAGTTTTTTCTGGTTCCATCTATAAACCTCCCTCATGGGGTCCACCTAGAATTCGTGTTGATCAAGATAATATACTGTTTGGTGATGTGTTTTTAATGAGATTTGATGCTGAGCCGTTGACTTCTCCTTTGGCTCACAATGCTCATCCATATCCTGATCAGTTATTGCTTCATCGATGCTCTAACGCCCTGCGTTCACTGGCATTGTGTGTGCAGATGAAGTGGCTCCCAATTCTGGTAAGTCATTGTTATTCAAATTAAATCATTAGCTTTCCCTTATAGACCTGCAAATCACTAATACTTCTTTGAATCAAATCTCAAGTGAAATCAGCAGTTTTGATTTTATTTCAAATCAAGTAGAATTTAAATATTTAGTTATACCCACTTTGGGTGAATGTTCAGTTATTAAACATTACTATTATAAGAAACATTTTTATTTACTTATTCATTTGAATAGCATCCTAAGTTGTCTCAACAGACAGTTATAGCTAGAGAAAATGATACCCACTCAGAGCAAATTAAAAATTAAGAAATAAAAATGCCTGGTATTATTAAATAAGTTTAATCTTGAAGGGCATTTTAGGAAAGGAAGTTACAGATTTTACTGAATTCATCGATGTAAATTACATCAGTACTCATTTGTTAAAACAGTGTATGAAAGTAATAAAATTCTTTGGAAAACCATTTTTCACATAGCTTTTTTCTTAAGTATGCATGTTACCCCTAAATCCTTGATCTTCAGAACCAAAAGCATAGTTTCCGCATTATGTCAGGGAATATTAAAACATTTGATAGTCAACCTCAAACTGTGTTAACTCTAGTGTGACCAGTTTGGGTATCAAGTCAATCAAGTGCTGCCTTTGGCAAGAATGGTTATACTTTTGTGTTTTCTCTCCAATTGTGTAATGGTCCACAATCAGAACCAAATAATTTTTTTTGGAAACACTCAAGGACTTAATTTGGATTTTTTCCAATGCTGACAGCACTCAGCTGTTACTGGCATTCACTTGTCATATTTCCCGGTCACCATAATCTGTCAGATTTAAACCAGAAAAGTAAGAAAGGTTTGTTGGTAAAGTTGAACAAAATTATGTAGGTCGTTTGAGTGCCAATGTTAAAAGATTAAGGTACCTAAAATCTATGTTAATTAGCAGTATCAGTACAGTAACAAATCAGTGATCTCCTATTCTAAGTTCAACTATTAGCCTTTATTTTGGAATATTCTGTCGACCCTAGTATTCACCTGAACTGCTGATAAAATTCATTGGGTTGGATTACTGACTGGAGGACCCAGGTTCAATTCCCAGGTATGCCTTTCTGAGCACCCTCGGCTCCACCCAACCTGTGTGATTTTTCGGGTATCATCTTCTTACGAAACTATAGCCGGCACAAGGAATGGAAATGGCCCACCTACCATGATTTGTGAATTTCACTTACCATTTTGCTTAGTACTGGGTGAACTCTACCATCACCTATCAAACCTACCTTCACGTTAATTACTATATTAATTGTGTTTTAGTGGAAACAATCTTAAGGATGAACTCATCTATCTACAATATGGCAAATTATAATTTGCAAAATGTACTGAAATTAAATAACTTAAAAATGTTGTCATTTTATATGCATCGAAAGATACACATAGTAGATGGTCTGATATCATGGTGGCAACAATCCTGAAAAAATATGAAAGCAGTGCAGTTGGTGTAATCCTACACAAAGAAAATGTTGGTTAATAAATTTTAAACCACTGTAGAATATTCACTAGCCTTGATTTGATCCACACACGAAAGGTCATGTGTTTTGAAAAAATCTCTTAGACGTAAATGCTTGAAAGAATCCATGCAACCACTCTCATAGAAAAGCTCTGAAAATTTCTGTATTTTTTCCCCTCAACAGGTTGGTAGTATTGGAAGTGGTAAAACTTCCTTAGTTAAACTCCTAGCTCATCTGACTGGGAGAGAGCTAAGGATAATGCCGGTAAATTCGTCCATGGACACCACTGAGATCTTGGGTGGTTTTGAACAGGTATGTGAACCCCATATGGGTTTCAACAAGTATCATTCGGAAAATATAAGACTTAGTAAGGAAGAAGTTAAAACATTTTTACTATCACTTGTAATAATGAATGTCAAAAAAGTGGTTATCATTCTCAAGAAGTTAGAATGAGGCAGAAAAAATGGACTCTTCAAGCATTCTAACATCCTTAGTAAAAATGCTATAGCCAAGTTTCACCAAAAAGATGTTTTTAATTTGGTCTTATGTTACTGGTTTACTGTTAGAAGAAAACAATTTTTCTACCGGAAGACATAATAGTGAGGAGATTACTATTTTCAGAGTGCTACATTAACTTGGCAGCATTTCAATTTTTTTATCTTTTTTGACTCCATTTGTAAAAATCTCATAAACCATTTAATGATGTACTGTTTGTCTCATATATATTTGTTTTATATTTAATTTCTTTTTTAGACTGATTACAATCGGCAGTTTGATCTCATAGCTGAGAAAACTGAAAGACTGGTCATGCATTGTCTTCGTAAACATCTTTTAAGCAGCACAAATCAACATGCCACCATGGATGTTAAATATCCAGTGACTGCAAATCTTCTTCATCACTGGGAAGAATTTCAGAGATTGACCACTCACTCACCTGACTTCATAAGTGAGTATAGCCTACTTCAAAGGCTTATATTTCTGAACTACTTGAAAGCTTACACAATTTGAAGGACACCTATCTAGGTGTAAAGCATGGTTTTCATGATCTTACTCCCACAATTTTGGAGATACTATTTTCATTAATTCTTTTACATTTTATGTTTCTTAGGCCTAAATGTGAGCTCATTTTTATTGCATATCAAACTGGGAAAGAAAGGTTTTGTGAATTTGAGGATAAGAATTCTTTCATCACTGGTGACTCTTTCTTTGCAAATCATTAACTGTTTTGACAACTCCTTGATTTAAAAATTAGGAGTTATGTGTGTACATGACTTCATTTGTAAATGTATAATCATCTACAAAGGTGTGAAAGTAAGGTTTTCCTTTATTAGTTCATATTATTAATACGAGGGTCATCCGGAAAGTAGTACCCGTTCGTGAAATAAAGACACAAAAGTAAATATTAACAAACATAAAAAATTTTATTTGAAAGAGGATACTTTAAACTACTTCTCAACATAATCTCCAAGCAAATTAAGGCATTTGTCATAACGTGTGACAAGTTTCTGTATTCCTGCTGCATAGTCCTTCGCCGCCAGCTCATTGAGATACGCGAGGGACCCATCTTGCACAAATTTTTGCATAATGCAGATGGTGTTTAACAATTTCATGAACAATTGTTCGAGAAACATTGGGAAAATGCTCACAGATGTCATCAATTGTGACGCGCCGATCGTTCCTCACGAATTCGTCAACTGAGCTCACCAGTTGGTCTGTAATGACAGACGGTCTCTCCGAACGCTCATCGTCGTGTGTGTTCCCCCTCCCCATGTTGAAGTTGCGACACCACCGCCGAACAGACGACTCGTCCATTACATTGTCTCCATACACCTCCTTTAATTGGCGATGAATATCACATGGGCGAACGTTTCTTGCATTGAGGAATTTAATCACTGCCCTCACTTCACAACTGGTGGCGTTCTCAATTTTTTTAAACATTGTAAACAATCACAGAAACAACACAGGCAATGCTAGCGTCACGCAACTTGGCTCAGAGAAGGCAGACAAGCCACTGAAGCTATCTGACCTCGTCCAGCGGCTACTCGCGTCGTCAGCACTTCATGCGGCACGAACGGGTACTACTTTCCGGATGACCCTCGTAGCTGAAAAGTGAAAAGAGTGAACCTATCTTGAGCTTTCTCCTCCTCCTCTCATTGAATGAGGAACCCTGCATCTAGTGGGTCTATTTAAAGCACCAATTATACAAAACATTCCCTATAGGTCTAGTAATATAAGTATATGTTAAAATATGTATGATATGCTATTTTCCACAAATGAAATTTAAGAGCCAGTTTCAACATTAAAACATTGAAACTTGGGTCATGAATAAGTAATTTCATTTCTGAAACATAGAATTTTCATTTTATGTTATATTATTTCATGTTGACTATTGGTATTGAAATAAATTAGTATTTTAGGGGCAGTGAAGTTTTTCAGGTAAGAAATGAATAACAGTAATGTATTGCCTTCATATTGTTTGCGTGTAATTTTGCATTTTTGTATGCCAATGATTAATGGTATGCAATGCCTTGGGTGAAATTAAGAAATTAAATGTTTGTGGATCACAGGACCAGACCATGACTTTGAATTTCATTGTAGACTGAAATAATTTAATGTATAATAAAAAACTATGCTTTTGACTGGGGACTCCTCTTAGCTTTGAATTAAATGAAGTGAGATGGTTTTACTGATACATTTATAAATTTATGGAAACGTGAATTATAGTTAAATGCTCTGCACATAGGAAAGATCTGGTAATTTTAATCTTTCCTGAATGTTGTAAGTTTGGATTGAGGTTATAGACACATTTACTTTACATTTAAAAGTTGACCTTTTATTTCTTCAGCAGAAAAATGTAGAGAGAAGGAAGTACTTGAGAATAAAATAGTATCTTTGCTGACAGCAGTAGAAGCTACAGTGATAAAATATGGTAAAAGACTTGCTTCAAGAGCTAAGTCTCTTGCCCAAGATGTCAGCGCTCTACTAAGTATAGTTCAGCAGGACAATGAAGTCATCACGGTATGTAATACTCCTGTAGTAATAATGTATCTCTATAAAAATTTAAAGTTAGTCTTTCAAATAATGATCCAGTAAACTCCCATTTTTGTGTAGTACCCATGGAATTGCAAAAAATTCAATTTTTTCTGACAAAATAGAAGTTCTCCTTTGGCTCCCTCCCCTTTCAGGAATACCCATTATCTCATTCCGTAATGTTATATGCATGTGTAACGAGTAGATTGACCATTCTGAATAGTGAATTGAATTTTCTATTTAATGAAATCTATCATTTGTTTTACCATTCCCATTATTTGAGTGGTGGATGGATTGCCTATTTGCCCCAAGAAGAGGCATTCTGTGCCATCCCATCCACTCCCTCCTTTCTCTTCTCTCTTGCTACAATTGTAGCAGCTAATGTAATTTAATCCACTTGAATAAATGTTTTCACATACTTAAATAATTTATTTGCATCACTTTTTGGCTTGCAACTGCTTTGAAGAAGATCCTTTTAAAGCAACCCTGCATTTTATCACAACCCAAGCAAGCAACTGTGCATAATGTAATATGCTGCTGCTTCACCTGAAATTTGGACAACTTTATTTACGTTTACTTCAGAATGATGTAAAAAAAATGAATTGGTGCCTCAAATAGTTTAATAATAATATGGAAAAAATATTATATGGTATTGAGGGCGAGGTGAAAAGTACTCGGTCTAACAATGAAAGACTGCTATTTTCAGTTAAAACAGAGTTTATTTTTCTACATAATCTCACTTGAATTTAACACACTTGGTTCAGCATTTCTCCAGCATTAGTATTCCTTCCCAGAAGTGAGAGTATGGAAGGCTTTGGAAGGAAAATATCCATCTACGGCCCTCCCAACTTCTTCATTGCACGCGAAGTGCCTCCCAGAAACAAATATCTTTAAGTTTGGGAACAGATGGAAGTCTGTGGTGCTAAATCACAAGAAGAAGGGGGTTTGCCGAGCAAATCATACCCCAAATCCTGGAGTTTTCTCATCACCAATGCACCTTTGTGAGCAGGTGCATTGTCCTGGAGAAAGATGAGTTTTTTTCTTTAAGCAAGGCTTTTTCTCGTTAATTATGGCATCCAGCTGGTCAAGAAGGTTGGATTCATATTCAACTGTACTTGTCCTGCCTTTTTCAAGATAATCAATTATCAGGATCCCTTTTGCATCCTAAAAAACACATTGGTCATAACCTCTCTGACAGATGCGATCAACTGTGCTTTCTTTGGTGCTAAACCACCGGCTTCCACCCACTGCTTCGACTGCTGTTTTGTTTCTGGCATATAGTGGTTTACCCATGTCTCATCCATGGTGACAAATCACTGCACAAAAGTGGTCGGCTCCCTCTTGAATCGGTCCAAGCATTGCTGCAAAAATCGTATTGGCATTTGCTTTTGATCAGCATTCAGCAAATGTGGCATCCACCTTTCATGGAGCTTTCACATCCCTAATTCTTTGTGCAAGATGTTTTGCACCCTTCCTTCTGATATCCCCACAGCCTCAGCTGTGTCACTTCCCTATCATTCAACACAATATGGTGCACCTTTTCGACGGTTTCCGGTCTGGTTGTGGTTTTTGGCCATCCTTCACATGGGTCATCTTCGAGGGATGTGCGACCACGTTTAAATTCTGCTGTCCACCTTTTAATGGTTGATATTGAAGGAGCAGATTTTCCGTAAACTTTGGTCAACTTCAAATGAATTTCATTCGGGATTAATCTGTCCAAAACAAATAATTTTATGACTGCACAAAATTCAAGTTTTTCCATTTTAACAAAAAACACAAAAGACGTCTACTGCAGCAGTGTGTGTGTGTACAAACTTACAAACTAATGACATATGCACCCAGGTAGAAATCATTAAGTTTTGCTGATTAGGATGCCATCTCTGTGTCAGGCCGAGAAATTTTCACCTTACCCTTGTATTTTCATCATTTGAGGAAGGTAAAGTTTGTGAAGGTGTAGATAGTCTGTGTGAAATGTTTGGTAATAGGTGAGGTCAGTGACCTTTCTCTGTTACATCTCTTGAAGGAAAGGGATTTTGGTTGAGAGTGGAGAGGTTGGGCTTTTGGAAGGGAGAAAACATAGTGTGGTAAATAGCATCATTTCAACTAATGCATACCTTCATATGGATACTTGAAGAGTTATGTAACAGGTATAAATATGGTATTGGCATGAATTTTTCAGTTGATGAATGTGCTTGTAAACCTTCACTATTGAGTCTTCAGAGTTATAGGAACTGTAAATAATTGACTGGTTGTAATTTTAATTTTGTGAAATATTTTGGAAGGGTTGTTAGAGTGAAACATTGGCTCAAGGAAATGATTAAGAAAGTACCAAAAAATTTACCAAAAAAATTAAGGAAAGAATTTTATGTTGATACATATAAGGCCTTCGTCCATCCCATCAAATTAGACTGTGATGACAATTAACCAGTCTCAAGGTCAATATCTGTCAGAAGTACCCATACTCCTTCCATTGCCTGTATTTGCTCTTGTCCAGCTTTAAACCATGCCTTTTATGTTAGCTTCTGAATCTTCATTAGAAAAAAATTCCAGAAAATTTAGATGATGGTACTTTAACAACACTTAAAATCATCTACAGTGAAATATTTAACTATTACACTGCCCCAGGATGTTAGATGAAATATTACATTAAAGAAAACTGCCTTTAAAAATAAATATTTATATGCAATAAGCCTTAAAGAGGGCATGTGTCGAAGACTGACATATTTTGCATATAGAAAAGTGGAACTCAGTGCAGTAGAATTCATGCATGATGGTCCCTTATCATATAAGTTTTACAACTATAAATACAATGAGTGAGATGGTATTTTACCATGAGTTAAAGTTCAAAAAGGGGGCTCCACGTCTGTAAATTGATAACATTAGCAAATACCTCCCACTTATAATGCATGCAATGCCATTGCTCATGATTGCCCGACTCAAATTTTTTGTTTTGTTTTGAAGTTGGCAAAGTATAACAATCCCAAAAATTAACTTGTATATTTTAAAGGATAAAATCAAATAGTTATTTTTAAACTGTTGGTAGCATTCATTGCTTCCTTATTTATAAAGTACAAACCATAGCAAGCACACCTTACAGAACACATCACAAGCATGCAAAGTTAGGCCAATGGATTTCAAGGGTTAAAAACTCTTCTTTTAAACGTGTACTAAATTTTGGTCATATGAAAAAATATCCAATGCTCAAAAAAATATGAATATAAGCATGAAATGAGATTGATTTTACTGCATTAAAAGTAATCATCTCATTTGAAAGGTATCATAATGTAACTCAGTAGTGTTGGCTTCATTTTACAGAAGATCTTTATGCTTGTAGATTATTAATTAAATGTGAACTGAGCAATAAAGAAAATGATGTTGGTGATATTATATATGAGGGCATTTTAAAATCATATCATCGTGCCCTGACATTTGTGATTATGATCAAGTCTTGAATGTATATTTTTTTTTATATCTGCATAGCCTCAATACAAGGAGAGATATGCAGCTTTGGCTAAGAGCTGGCACAGGCTAATCAAAACTCATGATGACAATCTTGATGAATTAGAAGGCTCAAGAAACCTCGTATCTCTGTGGGGATGTCAACCTCAAAATCCAGGTAAATATATTTCATACTGAACTATTCTTATCTTACCATTACACCATTCTGGTCAAATTAATGCATGGTATCTGCTGCATGAAAATGTTTTCACTATTTTGGTAAAGTAATAATTATGTGTAATGAGGTTTCTGGGAGAGAAAAATTTAGTATACAGGTATATACTTGTATATTCTGAAATATGGGAAACTTATTTTTCTTTCATTTCATGTTCTACAGAAGATAATGAAGACCATCAGATTTCACCAGTAAAACAATTGCTCAAAAGATTGAAGGCATTAGAGGAAGTTTTAATGGTCCTCGAATATCATTTAATTTACGAAGTTTCAAAAGAGTCCAGGAGCTTGATGGTGGAACTAAAAAAACTGGAATCATGTATTATTGGTAGTTCTGGAAAGCTAACCAGTAGTGGTACATTTGAATGGGTTGACAGCATTCTTGTGAAGGTAATTTTATTACTTGTAGTTTGAAAAACAATAGTTCGAAAACACCTCTATTAAAATATGACACACAGAGCAGTTTCAAGAACCTTGGTAGTTGCTTCATTTTCTTTTTGTATTTTGAGTTTTCTAATCATAGGAAGCGGTATCTAAATTTAATTGCTCACAAAAGATATTAGAAAGGATAGCTGGTCTTTACCTTGGGAAATCCATCCTGAAGCGTGAAAAATTCCATTAAGGATATTATTTGGAATTTTATATACTGGATTACATTTAAAAATTTTGTTAAATATGGGTAAAACCAAAATTTTAATGTTTTAACAGGTAATAGTTATCCTGTAAATCTTTGGTTCATATTAAACTAAAACTATTGCTCTAAATAGTACTAGCAAGTAAAATAGGTATTACACCAATGAGGAAAAGTTAGGAAAGTAGAATTTAATAGAATATGCATAAATTATTACCTTTGGTTCACAACCTATAGAAGCACAGTACTTCGGGCTTACTACCTGGTGGTAATAACTCCTAGTGGTGGGGCATAGACAATATTACACTTGTTTATTAATGTAGACCCTATTAAAGGGATCCTAACTTTTGATCATGAAAGTGGTACAATTTCATTTTTTTTAATCTAAACAAACAATACACTTCCGAAGATTTAATAGGTTTTAGGCAAATCATCCATAGCCACTTTGTAATTTCCCTGACCAGATGATACATTTTTATAAGTTAAGGTGCTGTTTTAAGAAACATCTCTCCAGAGTTGGTTTTTTGTTGCTGGTGAATTTTTTATTGCATATTGAACATATTAATTAACCCTTGCCATTTTTTTTCAAAATTTCTAAACTTTAATCAAACATTTCTTCTAGTAAATTTCTAAACAAAATATCTGGGTGCAAAGTAATAAATTTCTCATGTTTCTCAAATTTTGGAGTGGAAGAGCTTGTTAACTTTACTGGCTAAAGCACTCACCTGGACATTGAGTTATCCATGTTCAAATCCCAGGCAGGGTAAATGATTTTTACCCTTGGAAATTGTTGCATTGTAATACAAATTAGCGAATGACTCTGTTGAAAGTTACTGTCGCAGCATCTCCTACAGTTTCTTTAAGTTATAAGTTGGGTTTACAGGTATAAAATTTGAGGACAAGAAGGAATTACTATTATTAGTCAAAGTAACACTGGAAAAAAAGTAGTGAGATGAGGTATGAAGTACCTTTGAAATTTGTTTAAATTTTTAAATGCATAATTAATTGCAATCAGTACTTTTTAAATAGCTGATTTTCCTTAAAATAGTTGAAGTAGGTGTTTTGTGTAAAAATGTCTGAGAAAATTTCTGTTTTATGTTACTTCATTTTATGTGCAGTAGTCTTCTACAGGGTGTGGCAATATAACTTCCTTTTTTGAATGTGTATTGCGTTTTAAAAAAAGGAAGTTATGTTGCAACGCCCTGTATTTGATAGTTTGGCAAGTATGCAGGTTTAAGAATAATTAAAATCAAATATGTTATATCAGGAAAGTTTATTAATTAAAATTCTGAAATTTAAAACTTTGGGAATTAGCAAAATTGTTACACAAATCTCTGTTCTTTGTAGTCCCATAGTCAAGGTGTTCTCAATGGCAGTTCCTCAGCAAATAAGTATTGGAACAAGGGTAATTTACTGTGCTCATTCCTTCTCTTCTCATTCAAGTCATTGCTCATCATTTTTACATTAAATTCTAGTGCTTGAAGGACGGATGCTGGCTGTTGGTTGAGAATGTGAACCTCTGCAGTTCAGCAGTGCTTGATCGTTTGAATGGTCTCCTTGAGCCCAATGGAACTCTTAGTATTGGGGAACGTGGTGTAATGCAAAATGAAGTGCCCACAATCACTCCACATCCTGATTTTCGAATGTTTTTTACTCTTGATCCACGCCATGGCCAAATATCACGGTAAGTCAGTCTCATGTTATGCTCCAAATTTTTGTTTCCATCTCAGTCTCATGTGTTCTCTGCTCTTTGATTTATTGATAATGTATGTTTATACAAAACATTTTGGACAATATAAATTACCCCTGCAAAATTCATATGCTATGACAGCTTTTGGATCTAATGCAGACATAGGAATATACACCAGCCTTCGTTCATGTGCTCAAATGTTTTTTGTTGTTGCTAGATAACTTTGTCTGCTGGGAAACAGAGCAAATTAAATATATTATTAAAGTAATTACAAACAAAGCTCGCTTGACAATAGTGGCTTAGAGCATGTTAACATTGTGTGGTGCATTAAGGTACTCAACCAAGGGTTAAACCTAATTGCTCTAAGCAAGGCATATCTATTTAGCTATAGCCTGTGATATTTATCCAAATTATTGGTTTCTATGCAAAAAATATACTATCAATCATCATAGTTTTATGTGTACCCAAAAATGTTTCAAAATTTTAAGGGTTCACATCCTATATTGTCTTAGTGGACATCCATCATTTACCACGTTCAATAGTGGATCCCTTGATGTCTTTCGATAACAGTAGGCTTATGCCAATGCTACTTTTCCCTCTATCCTTTCTGTATACTCTGAAGATCTTACCTTTACCAAGTTACCCAGGTATTTCTAGTGGTGCACATTACCTTTACTTTCACACCCTCTAATAACTAATGTGACAACCTTTTATTGGGTTTAAAATATTTGAATAGCATATTTCTTGCCCAGTATTGCATTTATCATTGTTGATGGTACATATATAATTTTTTATAATGGACATATATATTTGTAGATTTGCTACACTGACTACATATTTTTAATTACAGTGCAATGCGTAATCGTGGTGTGGAAATTTTCTTGACAAGTCCCGATGAAGGTATAGACTATGATAACGTGGACAAAAGGGCATTGCTAAGTGAAGCAGGTGTCAAGAGTTTAAGCTTGCAGTCAAAAATATTGGGAATACATGAAGTGATGTCTTCCACCATTATGGGTATGTAATGGAAATGAGGATTATTTGCTTCCATAAGTACAATTCTTAAACTTTACCTTACTTATATGTGTGGGTAAAGAGTTAAATTTTAATTATCATATGTCTCATCTGTGAGTCTTTGTTTGATTAAAGGTGATGCAGAGAGGTCGTAATAGATTCTCAGCATAAGAACTTCATGCATATTTGATGTTTAACAAATAAATTTATGTATTTTGTACGTTTTCTTTGCTGAATTTTCACTTAACTTATTTAATTTGCTCTAATCCCTTGAATTAAATAATTCATTACTATCCTGATCTTTTCATGAGAAAAATAAATTTGCACTTTTCCACAAGTTCAACGCGTGGAAAAATTTTAACCTTTGACTTGTGCAAGTTTGCTTTCAAAGAGCCACATTTGTGTAAATTTCAATTTTGTTTCCCTCAATATGTAGGAATGGAAGTGTCAAGATACTATCTAGTGGATACTCAGTGCCCTTCTTCAAACCCCTTTAAGTAATTTCCCCATAGTATTGTAATAAGATATTTCTTTAAGTATTATATTTTTTTGTCAACGCAACAGTCCGCAGACATGACACACTGGAAGTTGTATAAGGATGGGATCCAATTATATGAACTTGTCTTGCCATACATGTTTTTTTAATTAGCTAGAAAGATTACTTGTTGAATATAAACCGGAGAAAAGGTTTTAAGTCCTATGTGTTAAAAATAATTGAAACAAAATTTCAATTATGATCTCATTGAAGGCTGTTAAAGATATAATCTACTGCTCTAATGTGCTCCTTCACCCTGATTTAATGAAACATGTAGATAATTCAATTGTACAATTTGATTTCAATTTTCTACCTTAAATTTTACCTAAGAGTCCATGCCGTTAACATGCCAATAGTAGCATCACTATTCTACCTGAAAATATGTGGAAAAGGCACTCACTATAATATTTCTTAATTTGTGCTCTATTGTGTAAGTCTGAGAAGTAAGTTAAGAAAAACAGCAGTCAAATCATAATATATGGCAGTTTTTACCAATTATGGTCGGTAAATGCTTCAATTCTATGGCCCATGTGACAGTTTCATATTTCAAAGAAGGATAGCGATGACATTGGAAACACCCCAGACAAATTCCAAAGAAACTGCGGGAGATGTCGCAACAGTAACTTTTAACGGAGTCATCCGCTAATGTGCATTTCAATGCAGCAATTTCAGAATGTAAAAATCATTCGCCTTGACTGGGATTCGAACCTAGATTCCTCAATAACCGGTGGAGTGCTTTAGCCACTTAAGCTACCAAGGCGTCCTCTGAAACTCTGAAATTTTGGGGCTTTTAAAGGAACTAGATGCTGTGACGAAATGCCGTGCATACAATGTCAATGGCATTCGTATTCGTGCGCGACGCGCCACAGTCCACGAGGTTAAAGCCAACTTAAACACTTATGGTGTTTATACTTTGACAAATTCCAAAGAAACTGCGGGAGATGCCGCGACAGTAACTTTTAACGGAGGCTTTAAGTGGCTAAAGCACTCGACCGGATATTGAGGGATCTGGGTTCGAATCACAGTCAAGGCGAATGATTTTTACACTCTGAAATTATTGCAATGGACCCCAGACAATTTTCATTATCAATTTTAGCACATACTAGTACAGAGTTTGGCAGCATAACTTGCTGAGTTGAAGGGGATTTGAATTCAAATCAGCAAATTATGTTGCAAAATCCTACACTATATATCCATGTACTTGTACAACAGTATTAATCATGATATTGAAATGATATATGATTCTGAAAATGGGACAAAACATTAACATACAACCTTGGAAATATCTATATTTTTGTAAAGTACCACCAAAAATTTTTCAATGTTTAAAAATCCCTGTCACTTCTGATATGAAACTCTATTAGGTAAACAATCAAGAATGGTGGGGACTACAATGACCCCATATTATTAATGTTTACAAACAGTTAGTTTTCCAATTAGCTTCTTATGGCAGCCTACATACAATTCAAATTTAAGATCCATCCACTTTTAAGTTCCAAAGAAACTGCGGGAGATGCCACAACAGTAAATTTTAACGGAGCCATCTGCTAATTTGCATTTCAATGCAACACTTTCCGAGTATAAAAATCATTGGTTCGTATCCCGGTAAAGGCAAATGATTTTGACACTGAAATCGTTGCATAGAAATGCACTTTTAAGTTCTTTAAAAAAGTGTCAAATGCAGCTGACCCTTATGGCTTATAAACTATTACGATAAATTGAAACTGGCTTTAAAATGCTAATTCCTAAAAATAACATGTCTGTTTTAAAAATTAACACTATCTTCTCAGAATTTAATGTTCCATTTCAATCGTAAAGTAATGTCCTATGATTAAATTGGAATCTGAAATTTTAATATGCCTGGGAAAAGAAAAAATTCTATATCCAGCTTGCACATAATATTTACTGCAAACCATTGTTGCAGTGGGTTGGTGTGGGTATTTCTCAATTTAAAATAATTATTTGGGATGAAGGAAGGGTTGAAAACATAAACTAGATATTGCATATTATTTTCCATTGTTTTTTGCTGTTTTGTCACTTTCATATGTTTTTTCATATTGTTATCAACTGTCATATATTCCATATTATATATATATTACATGTTATGTTTTTACTGTCCATTAGAAGTTTTTGGGGATCGGGATGGTGCAGTGGCTAACATACAGGCTTTCCACCGAGAGGGCCCGGGTTCAAATCCCGAAGGCGGCAGATATATTTCAGTGGTGTCCCGATCCCTACTTGAGGTGCTTTGTGGAGAGCACTTTGAGTGTGTATGACGTCTGTTGGATGGGACATCAAACCTGCGGGTGTGACCCGTGGGTTTCTCTCCATCCTTCCTTTCCCATCCATCCCTAATGGCGTAAATGACCTTAGCTGTCAGTGGCCTCCCCTAAAACTACAACTACTACTAAGAAGTTTTTAAACATGGATTCCTTGCCAGCTGAGAGATTCGTCTTAAAACTCCTAAAATATAATGCTGAGTGCTTATACCTTGCATGTGACAGAGGAAACCATATGACTGCATTTTACTGAGGCATCTCATTTTTCAGCGGTTGTTGTCTCAATTTCAATAATGCTACATCTCCCTGGCAAGGAAAATTCATGCATGCAGCAAACTTAGTGTTACACATAATATACGATAGCATAATCACCCATAGTAGATGAAAGTATGTGCTGGATTAGCTTTTGATGCTCGTTTTTTAAATATTTTGCATCTCAACACCAAATTTAATGTTCTGATCATCAAACAATTTCATAAGGTGCCTAAATTGTGATAAATTATATTGTGCATGTTATAGATGAGATGGTGTATTCATTGTCTATTTTCCGTCTCCTCCTTTGGTGCTTTCGTTGCCACTCATGGCATTTTATTATTACATACATCAAATTGTTTTGTTTATGTATAATAATTATAGTTTTGCTAAAGTTTACAAATTTGTTCAGTTGGTGTGTGAGTGGATTGATAATATTCTGAATCATTCATTGAACAGGTCCGGAAAAGCCATGTACAATTCAGCTGCTGCATTTGGCTTTCCTATTAGCTCAGCAGTTGTCACACTCATCAGGAGCCTTTTCATCAATGCTTGATTCACTTCGAAGTGCAGCGTGTGATGTATATGTTAGAAGCCAAAAGTCCTCATTTGAAACTAAGAAAGTTGCAATGGCTACTTTGAATGAGGCTCTTTGTGTCGTTAGCAATTCAGGATCTTTGCAAAGTGACGTCAAAGATTATTTTGAGAAATCCGTTCAAGAATACCGTGAGAAAGCATGCAGTGAGGTGCCAGAGTGGCATGTGACTCTGCATTACTCTGATCTTGAAATGAACACTTTTGGAGCAGTTGCTTGGCAGAGGTCGGTGCTGTTGAATGTCTTGTTGTTCTCCATTTCCCCAGAGAATGCAGTTTTCAGTTTTCCAGGTGGTTTTACCCCATGCCGCACATTTGAAAGGAAAGAGCCAGTGATCAAACTTCCGTCCACAAATTTTTGGAGGTCAGGGTTACCAGAAGGATCTCTCTCCCCTTACAAACTGCCAGGACTAAAGCTTATTCCTTGTCTAGTCCTTGCCTACTATGCCTCTGCCTCAGCTGATGAAGCAAATTCCAGGCATGAACACCTCTTATACATTTGTAGGAATTTGGGTAGTAACATCAAAAGTTTTGTCAAAGTTTTATCTGAAAAAATATCCAAATTGGTGATGAGTTTCCCGACACGTTCTAACAAACCTTGGGATACAAGATGGTGGAACACCAGAGAGGTAGTTGATGGGACAATTAATGCTTGGACTCTGCTTATGGAGTTGGAGGTTCACCGTGTGATTGAAAACAGAGCTTCTGATGGAAGTCCTTGGTTTGATGAGGAAGGGGAAATAAAAACATGCTGCCTCATTTTAAAGGAATACAGTAAAAACATGGAAAATGGTAAGTACATAGTTTTGTGATTATTATTTTTTTAGTGGTATGTAAAATGAGGGTTATGTGTCAATCATTTGGCATTTTTACCAATTAACAAAATTTTGACCCAGTACAATGTAAGAGATCAGTTTGCCTGTGTATACCAATATTGTGATTGAAAAGTAATAATCTTGAGTAGTAAGAGATGAGAAATTTTATTGCTTTCTGTCTAGAATAATTTGTTTCCACAACTCTTAAGATTTTTAATGCAGGTGCATATTTCATCTTCAGCTCTGATTAATGCAAAAAGCAATCCTATTTAAGTACCTAATTGTATTTAGATTTTAACTGCATGTAATGGCTTATTTTAACTGTGTGGCACTGGAAGGCATAAGGTTGGTCTTGTTATGTTAAATTTTTCTTTAAAATCGGTCTCCTATTTAACTTGTATATAACCTTCCATTAATAAAAGTCAGGTGCTACCCAGGTTATGTTTATGAGATGCTCCTAATAACATACTTGGACGGGATTTGTAAGTGATCCGGATCTTTAAGAAACAATGCATGCATGTAGCAATACTTAATAGTCAAATCAATGTAATAATAACGACCCATGTGTGGCTATAAGAAGGTTGACAATCAGTAATCACATACTTAAATCAAAGATGCCATATTTCCAGGCCCATTAGACACACCGGCACATAAAATGGCATAGTTTCTTAAGATGATGTTTTACTCTGTTATGATGTTTTACTCTGCCCCCTACTTAAAAGCTGCTATAAGTATTAGTCATTGATTAAAATACACAATTGATATGCATAGATTATAACATTTTTGGTATTTATTAATAGATTGAAGAATGGAATGTTTGTAATAACCATAATATATTTGATATTTATCTCAATAAGCTGGCTGGCATGGATTATTGTAAATACATGGATGCATTAATGGTTTATTAAATGCATTTATAGTGGTTTCAATTTGAATGGTCAAATTTTCAAGACATAATGTGCAATTAGCATTTCTATCATTACGATTTTACTTGCAGAAACAACAATGGAAGTTTTGCTGCCGGATAATCCTGTGCAACCAATATTGTCTAAATATACCAGTTTGTGTCAGCTGCTAGACGCTGTGGTATATTCTGCATTGCATAGGTATTCTGGACCTGTGAGCAATTGGGAAATCCTATGGCAGGCATTTCATTGGTGTGTTCGCTTTGTGGGTCTTAGCATTCTGCCTGTGTGTGGAATAATGAAAATGGATGGACCATCACAAGTTGAGGATTTACTTTGGGTCCACATCAAATGGCTGCTCAAATATGTAGCCTTACCTCTTGTTTGCATAGGACCTAACAGGTAAATTCAGTTGGATTAGGCACTAAAAAATGTACGTTATACGTGCATAATTATAATTTGACAATTTATGAGAAGTTTACAGATTTGATTATCATGTCAATAATGCAAATGTAATGCAACCTCAAAAAAATGAGATAAATTTGTTGGTTATAACAATATTAGTGAATGTGTTGTGGATCAAGAGTGCTGATTGTCCAATATCCTTATCATCTAATGGTTGGTTGGATTCGTGTACCTGTTGGCCCCAACGAGAGGCATTCTCTCTCTTCCCATCTAATCTCATTCCCTTTCCTCATGCCATAATTCTAGCAGTTCATGTAATTAAATTCACTGGAACAAAATATTTAAAGTGCATCTTTTTTTTGCTTAATTTTTTCCAATTCATTACCTCAGTGGCAGTCTTTGGAGAAATAATAATTAATTTTGATTTGAGTTCCCAAACTGAATTATTTTTTATCAATGATTTTTTTTAGCTATTGGTATCCTTAATTTAAGTATATGTATTACTATTACTCTTCTTGCATTTTTAATTGGTCGTGCCATTTATTGAAGAAGTTATTGTACCTAACTGAATAATTCTGTCTAGTATTTGTAGTTTTGATAACAATGATTCCATTCAACTCATAAATTCAGTATTCAAGCAATATTGGTGGAGTTTCTTTTGTTTTATAAAATTCATTTTCAAGCTATTCTTAATTGGAAGTCCTAGTGAAATATACCTGGGAAACAAGCTGAAATTCCACCACTCCACTTTCTTAAGGAAAGTCACAGGTTTGAGCCCTGTTCTCTTCAATGATTTTTGTGCAATATTTATCTGACGTATTTCAATGTTACATTTACTTTCAACATCAAAGTAGTGACTGTATGGATTTCAGTGTTGTCCAGCCAACATATCACCTAAAACAAGAAAGAATGAAGAAATGAAAAGAAGAGTGGTAGACTGAAAATATTATCACCACCAACAAATGATACAAGTACAAATAAATGTACAAATATTACATACAAATACAAATTTATCACACATTATAAATTTTCCCCCAGATGAATGTAACTATCATAATTGTGTATCAAGACTTATCTATTTTGGGAAAGTGCAACCTGATGTAACAATCTGTTAATCATGTATTACCTGAGATAATGTTACCTTCTGAATAGATGTTATACTCAATGACGAGTTGATATATCTGTAGCCCTGAAAACATGCAATAATGCTTCTCTTTGGCTGGAAAAGATTTTTAGCTGGCTAATATATGTACATTAATAGGAACATGCTCAGTTATAAGTTTAATTCTATAATATTAATTGATAAATTTTCACCAGTGTTGTTGAACATTTTGTGTATTGTTAGAAATTCAATTCCTGTACTTTACATGGTAACCCTAGTGTTTCTTGCTGATGTGAGTTGAGGAAATATTTGGCCTAATGATAATGCATTTAGATTTCCAGAATAGAAGGTAACAGAGTTCTCCTTACTATGTGAAATCAAATTTAATGTCATATGCCTTATTATTTTTTTTAGTGAGACACGGAGTATTCTTTCGGAACTTACTAAAAGTCTGATGGAGCTGGAAAAGTCCCAATCAAAGGCTAGTGAGCAAGTAATCCATTTTGCCAAGAAGGTTGGGGAACAGTTGGGATGGCCGATGCCATATAGAAGAATAGAAGAAGCTATGCTTGCCAGAGACATTGAGAGGTAACATTGAATATGCAGTGAAACTCCACTTACACACTTGGTTGGGAAAGAGGGAAATAATTATTAATTAACAGGAAGTTATAAACAGAGAGAATGCTTTATTTGCTGAAAACGGAAGCAATTAGATATCATAAAAGGCTAAACCTGATGTTTGTCCCCCTGAAAAGTTCCATTATGAAATCTAGGGCCTCCTGGGATAGCTCTTTTAAAGAAACACATCTCTTTTCATCTCAAAAACCTCTTTAGTTTACATTAACATGTGTACACAAAGCTGTCTGCTCCCATTTAGCTTTTTCAGAATTGATTTTCAAGATGTATTCACCATAGTTATGTCATCAACGTGATGCTGAATTGTAAAGTTTTCAATCCAGCTATTCAATCTTTTTAAATCAATACTGAGTGCTCAGTGTTATTGCAACTTTAGTATATTGTCTTTTAATTGGTCTAGCATATATGTGCTTATCTGGCTGAAGCTATTTCCTCAGTAGTTTAAGTTTACCCTTGCAAAATTGCATATATCAGAACAGGTTTCAATTTTTCCACAGCTAAAGTATTCAAGATCAGTTTAGGAGTAAGTTATTTGCAACAAGTTTAATTATTGTAGATTTTTCCTCTTCTCTTTCCCATTTTTGATCTAATTTGACTCAATTTATTGTTAAGATAATTCCAAAATGAGTCTGAAAGGGTCACTTGAAAAATTTAGGTGGGACGACAGCATTGAGTAAATAAAAAAGAGATCAACTTAGAAAGATGAATTCTTTAGTTGAAGTGAAGGTTGCCAAATTTCCTGAAAAAGCAGCATTGTCCTGAATTCCAGCATCAATAACAGCATTCTGTGTAATTTAAAATTCAGTAAACTCTTTGACTGCCCATGCTAATGCATGATATTGCACAGATATTGAAAAAACATGGACAAATGATATATGAGGAAAATATGGTTGTGATGTAAACGGATATATGAATACAGAAACTCTCCTTTTTCATTGTGTGATTAATGAGTTTGTCAACACTGGAAGGAACTTTTTTTCCGTTTTTCAACCATTTTTTAGGGTGGAATTATAGATTTACAAGAACATAGAACTATCTTAAAGTGATTCATAGAACTGTAGGAGTTGATGCAGCAGTTACTAATAATGGAGTCATCCACTAATATGCATTAAAATGTAGAAATTTCAGAGTGCAAAAATTATGAGCTTCACGTTCAACTCCTGTGCAAGGCACATGATTTTCATGTTTAGAAATTTCTGCATTTAATCTTAAAGTGAATAGCTAAACGTATTTACCTCCAAAAGCTGAGTCAATGTTGTAGCCAGGAAAAAAACAAATGACTGTCAATGGTTGAATTTTAAAAAAGGTTGGCTGATACAGACTCAAATTCATCATATTAAAAAAACCATAAACATGGTATTTCACCCAGTACTAAGCCCAATGGCATGTGAAATTCACACATCTGAGTAAGGGGGCCACTGACTTTCCCTGTGCTAACTGTGGTTTCCCAGGAAGATCTAGTACCCAAAAAATCACACAGCTTGGATGAAGCTGAGTGTGCCCTGAGAGGCGTGACTGGGAATCAAAGCTCAGGTCAGTAGTCCAATGTTCTAACAATGGACTACCGTGTGCCCTTGAATTTTTCATTACACGTATAACTTTGCTTTAAAAAACAATAGGGTGAAATGATTGGTGTATTTTATAATACCTGCTATTTGCTCCACAAATTGCTGCTCTTTGTTGAATCTTGCACTCCCACACATTTAGTCAATTATTAGCTTAAACTGCTTTAATGTAAAAAAATGCATTTTTTTCATTACTTATTGTCATGCTAAAAATGTTGGCATCACACAATGTCAGCATAGCTAGTGTAGTAAGGAATTTAATGAGCAAATTTAAACTTATTTGATAGACAAAACTAAATTTTTCCTTTAAAAAAATGACATGCAAAGAGATGTTTGAATGATTATTAGCAATTTTTATTGGATATAATCCTGCAAGTATCATATTGCTGGGAACTGGGAACCTCTAGAAACTAGAAGGAAAGTAAGCAGACTTTGTGGGATGTTCCGAATTCTGAAGGGGGAGAAAGCTTGGGCAGATCTTAGTAAAGAGGCGGGGAACCCAAATTTTATAGGCAGAAATGATCACAAATTTAAGGTAAAATGCCGGGCACAGAGAACAAATAAAAAAAATTTTTCTTTTCTAAATAGAACAATTGTTGAGTGGAACACCTTACCTGCAAAAATATTCGAGCCCTTTCCTAGCAGAGTGTATACTTTTAAGAATAGATGTAAGGCATATATGTAATAATTTGATTGATGTGTGGTGTATTGTATTATATGTAATAGCTTAATTTTTTTTTAATTATCTTTTTTTTTTTCTTGCTGATTAATGGTTGTAAATGGGATGGGGTTCACTTGTTTTGTTAAAGAGATTTGTGTTTTGAAGTCTGGTTTTATGTATTATCTTTTGCAATTATTTGGGACTTGTGTGCCACCTGACAATGTCTATCAGCACATGTGTATTTTTAATAATAATAAAATAATAATATTGATTTGTTTCTTTGGCCCCAGTGGTGGTGGGGTAATATCCTTGCTTGCCACCCATAGGTCATGGGTTTGATTCCTCCCTAGGTGGGTTTTTCCTTCACCTAGGGTTTGGATGTTTGTAATCATCTTCAATGTTCTTCGTATTCTTATGATAAATCTCACTTGAAGGCCATATATTTGGCACTCTTCAGAATAGCTCTAAATTTTTTCTATATATTGTGGTAGAAATGGTATGATGGAATCAATTTTGAATTTATTTCCTGGAATTTGAATGCAATATTTTACCTTTCAGATTGGAAAAAGCAATCTGCTATGACAGTTACAATGCAAATATGCTACGCTCAAATCTCTACCTGTTGCTGACTCCAGGTGGTAAAATGTGCCATTTAAAGTTGATATCAGCTTATGATCAACTTGGCCTACAAAAAACTACCGAAGGTATGTGATTATTTTTTTAAAGATTTCAGAAAGATTTTTGATGCGTTAATAAAGTTCCTGTATGAATATGCTTGTATAATATCTCATGCGAGGAATGCCATGAAAAAATAATATGTTGGACAAATTCAAGTGTACAGTGTCAGGAAAATTTTATTGCCAAGATAAACTCATGACATTTTTACCTAATTATTAAAAATAAGTGTAAATGAAACATATATCACCTTTTTATAAGCAGATGAATGAGAACTCTTTTCTTAATAAAATCTATCCTAAATATCTATTTCTGGACAAAGAGTGGCTTCATCCGTAGTCATGATTTGCAGCCTATTTCCCCTCCATTTAATCTATTGACCTACACAGAGAGACTGAAACTAGGCCATTAAAAATAATTCCTATTTCTTGTGCATTTCATGGAAGAAAATTAGCTTTTGAATAGAATCAAGTACGTGCCGTTCCTTAAAGGAACGGCACTCAAAAATTTCAGAGTTTAAAAGGACGCTTTGATAGCTTAAGTGGCTAAAGCACCCAATCAAACATTGAGGGATCTGGGTTCAAATCCCAGTCAAGGTGAATGATTATTACACTCCGAAATTGTTGCATTGAAATGCACATCAGCGGATGACTCTGTTAAAAGTTACTGTTGCGGCATCTCCTGTACTTTCTTTGGAATTTGTCAAGGTATAAACAGCCTAAGTGTTTAAAAGTTGGCTTTAACCTCATGGACTGCGGTGCCTCATGCATGACTACGAATGCCTGTGACATTGTACGTATGGTATTTGTCCCAACATCTTCTTCCTTTAAAGCCCCCAAAAAATTTCAGAGTTTAAGGGGATGCCTCGATAGCTTAACTGGCTGAAGCACTCAACCGGACATTGATGGATCCGGGTTCAAATCCCAGTCAAGGCGAATGATTTTAGCACTCTGGAATTGTTGCATTGAAAATATTTGAATTATTCATCACTTTTCCAGTAGTATAGGAAATTATGACTTTTTTGTGCCGCTTGAACCAAATAACTCACTTGTTTAACAAAATTTAGCACAATGCATAGTCATGGCATATTTTTTGGAATTGATGACCAGTTCTTTCCATGTGCTGTTGTATCTTCCAAAGCACATACCTTATACTCATGAGTATGTTTCTTCTGCAGATGGTATAATCTGACAGAGAACAGAGTTGACTGAGCAGTCAACACTACTAAAATATACCAAAGAAAACTAGCACAATATTTTAAAAGTTAAACCTGCCTGATAGTGTGTTAAGGCAAGTTAAAAAGCATAATAGATCAAATAAATGGGATTATATCATTGATAAAGAAGCTAATAACACTATCAAGATTGATTTAAATTATTTAAGAATAATTGAGCTGATTTCTGAAGTCATTCTGCGGTGTATTTTATTCAAGTAGGATTTGGTCAACTTTTTGTATATTTTCACACTTAAGCCTTCCCATCACCATATAAAGTGCATATGGAAATAGTGGTGAAAGTACTCCGTAGGGTTGCATATGTCAAACTGTTGGTTGATCTGGATTTTGCTTAATCTGGTCAACCTCTGGTCCCAACCTCTGGTCTTGTATTAGCGAGGGGGTACATACTGTGTTGTGTCTACACTGCTGTTCATCTATTGGCAGTAAATTACAGCACCAAATTTTGGCTGTGGTAACTACCCTTGTTGAAATTGTTATCAGCAAACATTGTAATCTTGCAAGAAACTGCGGAATATGCCATGACAGTAACTTTTGATGGAATCATCCTCAATATTCACATTACAATACAATAATTTCATAGTGTAAAAATCTTTCGCCTGTCGATCTCTATCAAGGCAAATGACTTTTACACACTGAAATTTTTGCACTATATTGTTATCCTGGCAGGGAAATCCTGAAAGTGTTACAAAAAAATATCAATCTGGTACTGTAGAAACCCTGTTTATTTGCTAATAGTTAATTTTATGTATAATTGTGTTGCTTAAATGTGAAACATGATTTCAGAGTTTTATTTAGGATCACATTTCTTGGTTAATAATAACATTCTTAAATTTGAAATGATAAATTTCTTAAATTTCCTGTTATTGAAGTTACACTGTTTCCTGTTTTCATAATACCATCCCAATAACACAAAATTTGAGGAAATATGTCTTGCTTCTATGCATATTTGTAATGATTTATTGAATATTTTTATTTTTTCCAGCTGTTGAAGTGACAGAAGCGATAAAGGAAAATTTCAAGTTATTAGGTTTCAGTCAGACCCCAGATGGATGGGTTGCTTTGGATCGCAGTAAAACGTCTTACAATGAGATCATCAAAATGGCTGTACCTATGGAAGCTCAAGTGTGGCCTGTTACTGAGTTTTATCTTCTTTCCATGAATTCCCTACTTAAGAGACTTCTACTGTCAATAAATGGAGATTTGTTTCATTTTCAAAGAAGTATCTTACCCTTCAGACATGATAGTGATGATGCCATTGAGGAAGTTGTAGCTTTGAATGAGATGGGCAAGTTTGTTGATGTAAATTATCTTCTAAGTGTTGCCTCATCTCTATATCTTGCTCTCAACTCCTCTCTTAGTGCACCCCCCAAAGTGGTGGCTTCTACAAAGATGATTTGTAATGATTTAGCCACTATATTAAATGGTGGTTGCCTTGCTGTTAAAGATTGGCTTTTCCATGTGCATGACTTTCTTGTTTGCTCAGCTGTGAAGGAGGAATACTCTGTTTTACTCACCAACCCTCAAATGTGGTCAAGTCTTGATGTTAACCCAGTGCAACTAGAGGACGATAACTACCTTAATCTTCAGTCCTGTGATGAGAAAGAGGTAAATCAGGAGATAGGTTGGCTTAATGAATTGTATTATTGATGAACTATATTTTTATTTCAATCACAGCATGTTTCCAAACTTGTGAAACTGTGGACCTCTGTCTACTTGCCTTAGCTCGCAAAACCAGCATAATATTATTTTTGGAGCAGATATTGAAACAGTATAATATTTCACTTATTTTTTTTGCTACTCTTGCTTCCGTTGATGTAGACCCAATACCTAGATAACTTAGTTTTTTGAACTGCATCAAGATTCTCTTTGATTCTATTCACTGATGGGGTAATCTCTATTTTGCATTAGCTCCAGGGCAGCACTGCAATGTATCCATTTAGTATTCTCCAGAATACTTGTTGTATCTTATAGTTAGTTGTCCAATTCAATTTATTACCTTTCTCTTTTGGAAATAAAATAATTTGTTTCCATCTGTGGTTGCATAGCCAATAGTGTCACAATTGCAGTTACTTTAAAAAACAAGTTTCTCACAAAATAAATATTCAAGTTATGCATGATATCACCATTAATGCGGGCAAAAATTCCGGGTCAAACTAAAATTTAACTCTGTGATGGATTGGTTAGTGTTTAGGTTCCCGGTATCACATTTTCTTGAGATTAACACTGGAATGGGAATTGGAATTAAAAACATTGGTTCTGGAACAAATATTTATGTATACTGTGGTTGTTTTCACACACCAAAGTTTTGATGAAAATGTGCAGACTATTGTGGAATAAGTTAATTTTGTGATAAGACTTTGGTTTCAGAGTTCTCCGAAAACCAAAACACTAGTTCATCAAATTGCTTTGAAAATACCTGAAGATATTGGAAAATATGTTTTAATGCCAAAAGAGAGAGATGTGATGTGAGAGATGAACAAATATAGGATACCTATTGTATTGGGAAAAACTTGAGCAGTGATATTCAACAGCAAGATGGGAAATGAGTATACATCAAGCAACCTCTCATATGTTGTTTTTTTGAAGTGGATCTTGCCCAATTTGTAGTAGGTTGTAGGCTGATTTAATTGAGCGATTTCAATGAAATATTATAATTAAGTGAAAATTCTTTCAATCCATGCCCTCTTATAGGAAAATATTTTAGCCTTATTTTTCAATTTGAGTTTGTCATTTTTTAAATTTTTACTAGATTAATTTTTAGTGAATAATGGTGTCTATTGAGAATCACTAGTGTAATAATGATGAACATTATTATGTAGTAATACAATTGTAGTTCAATGATTATAAGTCCCTCCCCTTTTGTAGCTATTTCATTTTCAATTAAATCTTTTTCAGGGATCTCTGCACTTGCATTGTCCAGTGCTTTCTGCAACTCTGATATCCTTTGTAATGAAAAAGGATGATCTTGGGAAAGATGTTCTAAGAACTGTCCCTCTACAATTGCACATTAAAAGAAAGGAGCAATTAAAGGCCGTGTTTAAAATGCTGTGGAAAAATCAAAGAACATTTTGTTCGGAAGATTTTGACTATAGGTAATTTTAATATAATTCTATAAAGTGACTGTGCTGAACTTTTTAATGCATCTTGTATTTGATTTGGATTAAAGCAAAAAAATAATCTGTAATCTCTTTTCAAGTGTATTTTTACCTTCATGGATTGAATCATATTCTCTACTTTTTATTCAAATGTATAGGATGAATGATGCAAAAAGTGTAGTTTCTTCTGTATCTGCATTACTTGAAGTTGCAAAAATAAGCCTTGAGACAAGGTTATCCACAAATGATAAGTGGGAATCAATGCTTTCATTATTTCTCCAGAGTCTGGAAGAGAAGGTAAGAAAGTTGAAAATATTTTCATGATGGATGCGGTTTTTATCAAAGAGATTATTTGTTACCAAAGCAGGCTATTTTTGACTTCTTATTTGTTTAGAATGATATTGCGAGTAATTTTTTCCTATTCGTTATCTAATTTATAAAACTCATTTGCCCATTTTCTGCATTCCTCCATTGATTAATCCAAGTTGTGCTGATTATATGTAATTAAAAATTTAATATAAGTAATTCCTCTGATAAGTATATTTATGTTCAATTCTCTTCTCTTCCAGAATTGCCTACTTATTGAGTCTCTGAAGGCCTACAGAGAAGGCAGTGAAGATGAAAGAACCCTTGTTTTTCTCACTGGGGCCTGCTGGTGTCTCTATGGTGGATTATGCATTTTGCTAACTACTGCTTCTGGGCTTTTTGACCCTTCCTTAAAAAGAGACATAAAAATTCACTATTATACTCAAGAGGTAAGTTTTAGACTTCTAAAAATTTAGTTCAGCAGTAATTTTTGTTGTGTCTCTAGTAGATAGTTATCTAAATTTATAAAGTTAATAATCTAGGGTATTGTGAAGAATCAGAAATTATATGAGATATGTTGATAAATTTACGTGTGAAATAATAAAATAATAAAGTTGAACAGATTGTTTTATTATCTTCTACTTTTTCAATATGGCATTGTATATCATTTAATTAAGTTTTATTTATTTTATATTCACTTTTTGACTGCTTGAAAGATGTCAAAGTTTTGATTAAATGTTTAGGTTTTTGTGATTTTGTTTTGCCTTTTTCATCCAATATTTATGTGCGTAATTTATTCTCTGACAGTTGGAGGAGATTCAGCTGACCCTGTACACACATGAAATGCATTCAAAATTGGAGGTTGGGTTGAAATTGGCAGATCTGAGCTCCTATTCAGCTCTCCACCCAAACCTACTGTGGTTGAAAAGCAGGGAGCTGTTTCTTAAGAAGAAACTTAAATCCCTATCAGAGAGAATTGCTGCTCGCCCTTCTCCATCAAAATTCTATGAACTGGCTAAGGTACCTTAAAAAATTAAATAATATTGTTAATATTTCAATAGTATTGCAAATTTGCTGTCACTTGGTTTTTAAATTGATCATGATAAATTGTGGGAATATTTAGATTATTGTGAAGAATGTTTAGTTAAATTTTAAATAAATTACTTAAATGCTGACTTTTTGGATACATTTCCTTTATTTAATGAAACTATGAAGAAAATGTGCATTCATGATGTAATGAGTCGAATAAAATAATGCATATCCTTATGTTTTGTGTTATAAAGAAAACTTCTTAAACATGATTAATGTTTTTTGTGGTGGTAAGTGTTGTTTAATTCATTGATAACGTGCTGTTATGTTTTACTTGTATTTATATTTAGTTTTAGATATTTAATGAAATGTTAATATTTTATTTTCATTTTTAAGGCTTTATACAACTTTGTGACAAGGATTGGTTCTCCAGAAACTGTAAACAATTTAGACAGAAAACTTACAGATGCAATAAAAAGTCTTCAGGATGTCAAGAAAGAAGCGTCATTTGCCTCAATAGTTTCTAATGCAAGGAAAACACTCGATGAAGCCGTCTCCTGGAGGACATCCCTTTCACAATTTTCACAGCAGCTGTTGCAACAGTTTGGATCATGGTACAATGAAATGATTAACCCTGTAGTTGGAGGGATTCATCAGGTTTGTTAAAGAAAATTTTCCACCAGTTTTTTAAGTTAATACCTAATAAAATTAATGGACTTGGCAGGTACCTGATGGATATTATGAATATTGGGTAAAAATGACTGTGTACCCAACTCCACCAATATATTTTTATCACAAATGCAGTTCCAGCAATATATTTTCATATGAAAATACTGGAAAGGGACAATGTTTTTTTGGAAACAGGTTGTGTAATAAAAAGACATCAAAGGGATACAGTATTTTTTACCCAGTAAAAAAACTTACATTTTGTATCTCAAGGATAATGTTACTGTAAAGATATGATGGAAGAAGCAGTTTTGATCAAAGAAATTTAAGTTATTTTGTTTCCACTTTTCAAATAATCATTTTTAAATCAAATTTTGGCCTTATAAGTAGTGGATTGTTTGAAATCGTTTGCCATGAAACCTGCCCTGTTCATGAAACATGCTCGCATTTAATGCAGATCTGTCCTCTTTCTTTCCTCCCTTGGCATTTTCACCTTATCCCTGATCTGCTGCTCTTGGCTACAAACTTTTGAGATAGCCATAGCTGATTGCTGGCTCTGTAGATCAGCCTTTTCTTTTACTTTTATAATAGTGGATATCACCCTTGTTGTGGAAACACTCTAATCCCCATGATCCAGCACAGGGGAAGTGTGTAAAAGGAGATGATGGGAAGGGAGCAATGTTTGAATAAATAAGTGTTTCATAAGCATGTACTGGACATTTTTCGCGAGTTAAGTCTGAATAATAGCACTGTACAATATGGCAATTACCAGAATTAATATTCATAATTATTTTTATAGATGTATGAATTTTTTTCTTTTTAATGATGATGTAAACACACTTGTATTGCTCCTTTGTTGTTTGACAAAGGTTATTAATCTACAGAGTATTGAGCCATGGTAATGATTTTACTGTTCAAATATTGGCTGGTAAGTTTTTATTTTTGTAATTTTTAAAATTTATAACACAGGGATAGCTTAAGCTATGGTTTTGGTGCCTTCTGTAGAGTCCTGTTGAAGTAATCCCTTTCTGTGAAAGTTTTACTGTGCATGTATTAAATGGATATACAACTGTGAAATGAAGGTATGTTTGCTCATAACCAGACATCCTTGCATTTTTCATCTTAATTTGTCAAAATTGCTTCTAGTCATTCCTCTTCTTAAGAGTCTGAATAAAAGTCATTGTTATTGATTTTCATTCATTACTTATGGATGGATGTGGGCTAATTAATCGTTGATTTAATGTTAATAAATGTATTAATTAATCCCTTTGAATATTTTCTATTATTTGTGTTATAGATGCTTCATGGCATTAGTCTTCAGTCTTCAATGCTGAAGAAAACCCTGCTTCTCAATAAGAACAGGGCAATCAGTGCTCTCATAAGTTCCCAGCATACTTATTTGGATCACTTCATGTGCAAGCTTGTCTGTTTTCCATCAGTTGGCCCTAGACAGACTTTGAGTGGCCTTGCTAGCTTATGTGCTTCTAAAAGCACATTAAATTTGCTGGAAGCAGTGTTTGATACATCTGATTTCACCCCTAATGAGAAAGACCAATTATTGAAGAAAATGGCATTAAGGTAAGAGTTTGTACTTAATATCTGTGTCTTCATAAATATTGGCTCCAGAACACTAAAACCAAATGTGTAGCACAATTCCATGGTATGCAATCAAGCAAATTTAGTTCCTTAATATTTAATGAGAAAAATGTATGGCATGAGTGGTATAGTGGAACTGAAAGAGAAATTTGTGTGTAGAAATGGCAAAAGCAATTCACACTTTGGTATTATTATTTTGAGGATTTACTTCATAGTTATTGGTAGAATTGAGCTCGTACGGCTAGTAGTATTAAATGAATTGAAAACTCCAATAGCCGTAAACAGTTTACCTTTCTAAACAAAGTACAAATGAGATTAGTTGGCTAACGCCACAAGTCTGGTAGGGGTAAAAGGTAAAAAGGAAAGGGATAAGAAAGGTGAATACGAATACACGTATTTCGACCACTAAGTAGCCCTCTTCAGCGTACTGAAGGGTAATCGTCACGACAACACAAGTCCAAGTGAGCTTTAATTAATACTTCATAGTTGTTGCTTACTTCTGACAACTCATATTCATCTTGATATTATATTAATAACTTCATCATTCTCTTGGTCAAGTATATGACATAGAATATGGTCAATAGGGTGAGGAAAAGAAATAAAATAGTAATAATACACAAAAATGTTACTACACAGAACACAACATAACACAAAAAACATAATTTTAATTACAATTTGTCTACTACAAATTCATCAATACTGTATTAACACTGGAGGAGTATTAACTTTTTAAATTTATTTTTAAAGGCAGTCACAGTGGACTTATTTTTTTTTTATGTTCATTGGCAGTCCGTTATTTATTAGTGAGGCTGCATGATGCGGGCCTTTCTTCAATATAGTGAGTGGCTGATTTTTCAGATGCACATTCTCCCTTCCTCTTGTCAAGTGAGCATGCACAATGGAATTTGATAAAAAAAAAAAAGGAAATTATTTCTTACAAGTAAAGAGCAATGAAGGGGGATCGAGATGGTGCGGGGGCTAACGTACTGGCTTCCCACCCTGAGGGCGTGGGTTCAAATCCCGGCGGTGTTGAATATTTTTCAGAGGTATCTCGATCCCTACTTGAGGTGCTTTGTGGAGGGCACTTTGAGTGAGTACGCCGTCCGTCGGATGGGACGTTAAGCCGCGGACCCCTTGGCGCCTTTCGTAAAGAGTAGGCTAATGCCGACGCCGGGTTTCTCTCCACCCTTCATCCTTTCCTGTCCTTCCCCTATGGCGCAAATGACCTTAGCTGTCGGTCGCCTCCCATCAAAACTACTACCCAAGAGCAATGAAGGATGTTTATGCATGGCAGGGTCATTAAGTTCAGTTCCTTAAATAGTGGACTTCCTGGGATCCTAATGGGAGCATTCACCATTGCTTATACTGACCAGTTCTTGATTACTGAAATGTTATCCATGGCATAAAATGCTTTAGGGCATAAACTTCATGGAATCAGCTGTAGTATGAGCTTTTTTTTCATAATAGGCACCGTTCTGTGTGATTTTCTATGCGTTAGTATTTTTGAATTCCAATTTTGGAATTGAAGTTTAATTAAATTGGAATTCCAATATAATTAATGGTTTCTGGCGTAACTTTATGGAACCGATTCATTATAAATAAATGAAAGGACTAACTTTGTAGTTCCACACGAAAACGATTAATTCACACGACCTGGGTTTCGAAGTAAAACTTCATCATCAGGTGAGCTCTCTACATTTGTGGAATTCCAATGTTTAAATTTCTATTAAATTTGAAATTTTCATCTGCGGTTAAAATGGCTATTTGAGATGACTCTTTAACTGCATAAGTATCATCTATCAGCTGCAATTCCAACTTTTGCTAAGCAATAGTTTTTTGTTAAACTTCATAGTTAGTTCAAGTTTGGTTAAATCTCAACCTATTTTCTTCCTAACAAATAACATCAAATGGTGAAAATGTTAAAAATCAAGCCACAAAGTAGAAGGGTATTTTAAAATACTGTTAAGAGAAAATCTCTACAAAAGAGTTCCTAATGTTACTCGAAGATAATAGACAAAAGGAAAATAATGGAAAGGAATTTAACTTTGTTATAGAGAAAATTGAAGTCAAGAGTGGGCTGATGTCATTTAATTACCTCATATTTAAATCTAGTTTCTTTTTATTTCTTTTGAATATATTTGAATATAAATCAATTTTAGACTAACCATGGCTGGTTTGGAGGAAGTGAAGAATGAAATAGCTGTGCAAAAAACTATTTCAAATAAACTCAACTCCTGGGATGTGCTAATGAATGTGCTGTGGAAAATAGCAAAATCATGGGAAAAAGATCTAGAGATTAGCAGGCAGCGAAAAGCTGAAGAAGAAAGTCTGTACACAACAAGGTAAGTCTATTATGACTGATCTCAACTTAAATCAACAATTTTTGTGAGCATTAAATATTCAAGGTATTTTAAGTGGTGTGTGTGCAATGCATGGCTTTTGATTTGAGTTTGTTTCATGTAAATCACTGAAGAAGTAATCAGTGTTTGAGAATAGAAAATATGTATAATATGATTTTTAATGCATTTTATGATTGATGGAATTTGATCATTTTTTCTTATTTAGTATTTACTAAGATGATTGATGGCAGAGAGGAAAAAATATCATTGTCATTTTCCAACTTGTGGCTAGGATTTGTTTCAAGAAACCAATCATAAGTGGAATCAGTCATAACTCGGAAATGATATTTGTACATATAAAGTTAGCCTGGCTAGAAAAGATTCTGGTCAAGGAGAATAATTTTTATAATTTTAAACTCCTGCATTTTAGTGCACATCCTCTGATGACCCAGTTAAAGTAACTTTAGTGGCATCTTACATAGTTTTTTGAATATGGCTAGAAACCCCTAATGAATAACAGACTTATCTTGTTCAACAATAGTCAAGCCTAATTCCATCTAATTTGATGTACAGTCTTGTTATTTGGCTCATTTAAGCAAACAATTATGCAATGCATACTATATATGCAGCATTCAAATGCTAGGACACTTATGTTTGTGGAATAACAAATTCAATTATTTCATTTCAATATGTTATGCAAATTCCATAACATTATGCCGGAGAAAACTAATTTTATTAAAATGCTAAATTTAAAAGCTTAGCCATTAAGAGTTAAATTCTGCAAGTGCTATAGCTGTGTGTGGTTTAGTGTATCACACCTTAATTTCATTTACATATTATGAAAAATAAACAAAAATTATTTTGAAAAAGAAAACAGGAAAAACTTCCAACTGTGTATTGTTAACCTGAATGACCAATTAGTTCTGATTAATCATTCTTATCCCAGCAGTTTAGCAACATGATCAAAAGACATGATAGCATGAACTTTGTTGGTTACATAGTGCAGAGTTTCCCAAACTTTTGTTGAATCACAGTACCATGGTGTCTCATAACATGATGGCAATTTTTCTACTACCCACTACAAAAGAAACTAACATTTATCCCTTAACAGTAATGGAGCATGTATCATGACACTCTTTTGAGTTATCCATTGCTTGGTAGTTTTGAATTAATAAATCAATAGCGTTTTGCTTCTTTTATCACTAACAGGATCATTATCACTTTTAATTGCAGAAGCTTGTTTATTATTACCTATATGGTTTTTACATAAAATACAAAATCAATAAGTTATTGTAATGATAGCTTCCTTTCCCATTTTTATTTGAGGTATGAGACTTTTAAGCACTACATGTTAGGCAACACATACATGTTATACTTGTATGTTTAAGCTTGTAAAATGCATGTAATGTTTTTATCATAGGTGTTCTACACGACCTGGAGTAGATGATGACAACATTGATCCAGTTGCATTATCATTGGAATTTCCAGATTATAGAACAGATTTTGAAGATTTAGAGTCAGTTTCTTTGAATGCTGATTTCCATGATCCTACCAAACACAGAGAAGAGGACAATATTTTCAAAAAAGATGATTTCATTCTTTTTGATAAACATGATATGAATCATGTTGTAGAGATACACTCTACTCTTTTAACATCATTAACAAAAGCTAACTGGCTTTCCTCCAAAACATCTGATGCTGAATTGATGGAAAAAATAAATTATTTAGAACCTTTATTGGAAAGGCAAGTACATATATTTTCTGATGATTTTTATCTGGTCATACTTTAGATACTGATTTATTATATCAATGTCTCAGTTGAAGGGTGGCTCAACTAACTTCAGGTAACTGTAAGAGCATGTGGTAATCCACTTTGAAGCTGTTGGATAAAGGGTCCCGGATTCAAATCTGGGTAATGATGTATTTTGACACTTTCCAATCAAATCCAAACTTGTGCAATTTTCTGCATACTACGTCTTTCTAAGGAGGCATAGGGAAAGGAAATGACTCCTATTTCTTATTGTGTGCATTTCTTCCATCACTGAGCTTAGTATAAAGTGAACTCTATCTTCACAGATTGAACCCATCTTTTGGTCAATTATCATTATTACTTACTTTTTCGGATGGTTGGGCTGAGCCTAACAATGATGCCCTTTTAATGTCCTATTTGATAAGTATGTAATTGAATCCCTGGGTATTTTTTTGTAGTATTTAGTAAAACTTAACTGGAAAATTGAGCATAGGATATATCAACAACCTTGCTTCCTTGAGTCCAATATGGTATAGCTTATTGCTGAATGAAAATATGAGTTTAGAATATTGTCAAAGAAATCAGAAAAAAAATTGAGTGAGATTTCCAGATGTGCTGTACTTGGTTGACGCCTTCCTTTTTTTTCCAAGGAAAAATAAATTTATCATTAAATGGATTAATATACGTAAAATATTATAGTTGAACCTGTATTTCTTGTTTTAAAATATTCTCGAAATTAATGCTAAATAATTTTTTATGACATGCTCACTAACTAAATGAATGTTATTGATTTCAAAGGAAATATTTGTATAATTTTAAAATTTTAAATTTGCATTCTTATGATAATAGTGAAAATCTTTTACCTCTGAATTAGGTATGGTGTGTTTTCCCATCTTCTAAACCATCTGAGCCCGGCTCTGTCTTCTGACATGGATAGATCCTTGTGCCAGAGTTTGACTGTGTTGACCTCAATTGCTATACAGGTAAGGAATTAATTTATAAGTCTTTCTACTTTTAATCAGGAATCCATTTATTTATTCAATTCTCTGTTCCACTGGATCATGAGATGAAATCTGGAGCCAGAATTGAAGTTAGAAATAGAAGTTTCAGAAATGATGTTTATTCTGTTAGGTTTTTTTCTCACACTAAATTACACAAAAGATTATGTTTTCCACCACTGAGTATAATCCATGAAATGCTTGTTGATCAAAGAATATATTCAAGTGCCAATAGTTATTCCTCGGGATGCCCCAAAAAAGCTGATCTTGTAAAACTACATTATTATTTGGAATCAAGAGGTGACCCCTGGAAAGCAATTCACAAAAGCCAATTTTATATACTGAGTTTCATATACTCATGCTCATTTAAATATCTCTATTATTACAGGAATCTAAAGACCCAATTGGTGACCAAGTGGAAATTATGAAAACTACACATTCCAAAACGAAAAAAAAGTCATCTTCACTAACTAATGTAAAGGAAAACCCAGACTTTTACCATGACCCATGGATTCAGGAGTCTGTACGCTGTCTTCCTGTCTTGAATGATTTAAAGGGAGAGATACAGCGGTTGTTGTTGAGCTGGCCAGAGCATCCAGTTCTCTGTCAGGTGAGCAAATATATTCCTTAATGATTCCTTTCAATATTTCTATGTATAAATATCTCCCCAGTTATGTTAATGGCAATAGAGGCTGTCTCTGAATCATGCAAAACAATACTTCCACACTTATGTAAGCCGCCTTGTGTCCAAGGCAAGGTTGTTATGCTAGAGCTGTATCAGAATGCAAATACAACCAAAATCTAATATGCACATATATATTTGTCTATGTACTGAGAAATTAATGCTAGCCATGAGTTATAATTTCATAACCACACTGCATTGCCATTCATGTAATGAATCAAAAATCTTTTTACCAAAATTATTGTTTTTAAATAAAATGTCGCAAAAAAAACACTATCATCTGTTAACTTAGGCATCTAATCAGTGTAACAATTCGCCCAAATCTAGCTGCAAGAATAGGTATGGGATGAAGTGTGAAATATCACTTCGTACATTCTTGCTTCATGTCCCTGAGATGCAATGTGTCTTTTCCAAAACATTCAATTATTCTATGGTCCTGGTGCTTGCAAAATACCCATGGTGCAAATTAATATCTGCAATAACCCTTGCAATAATGAGTGATAATTTACAGTGAAACCAAAGTGATGTCATTTCTTTGGAGGAGAAAATCTATGTAGTGAAGAGGGATGAGAATGGTCTTATAATATTGTATACATCCCTTGTTTTTGGTATGCTGATATTAACCATGAACACTATTTTCAATGATCAGACAGAATGAGGAGCATGTGTTCTGCATTTATGAAATCTAAAAGTGTTACTGATCTACCACTAGAACTTGAAAAATTATTGATAATGTGGAAGAGTAACATCAAAGAGGAAAATTGCTTAGCCTTTGAACAATCAATGCAATCATCAGTCTGTACAAAAAACAAACAAACTTAATTGAGAAGGCTGAGTAGTTGCGTGGAAAGGTGTTCAATGTTGGCATGATGGAGCTTTTCTGTAAAAATAAAGCTAGGTTGTATGTATTAATGGCAGAAAATGATTGCCTAACACTTGATGAAGTTAATGCAATTGGTGATTGTAAACTAAAATCGCATTCTTTACTCATGACAAATTCCAAAGAAACTGCGGGAGATGCCGCAACAGTAACTTTTAATGGAGTCATCCGTTAATGTGCATTTCAATGCAACAATTTCAGTGTAAAAATCATTCGCCTTGACTGGGATTCGAAGTTGAAGAGGATGCCTCGGTAGCTTAAGAGGCTAAAGCACTCAACTCGATATTGAGGGATCTGGGTTCGAATCCCAGTCAAGGCGAATGATTTTTACACTCTGAAATTGTTGCATTCTTTACTCATGATTAAAATCAATGTACAATCAAATATGTCAAACATTCCTTTCTTCCTCTAATCTGAAAATTTAATGCAAAGGCATGTGGTATTTCGATTTTGTATTTTTTATGCCTAGAGGAGTTCATGTTCATCTTTTGCTAATATTTTATCTTGGAGAACTATAAATTACGATTTCTTTTGAAAAAATAGATTTTGTGACTTATTTGTATTTGTTATTTAATTTTTGTAGTTGCTGAAACCTTGAGCTAAGCTTGTAATCTTAAGTTTGAGCTTTCTTTCTTTTTCAAGATTTCAACTGTCGTAGACAGGATTTTAAGCTTTCCAACCAGCAGTCCTCTCTCCCGTTTTGTCACTGGGTTGGAGCTGACTTTGGCCAAGGCCCAAGAGTGGGAATCAAATGCACATTCTGGCATCAGTTTGTGCGACAACCTTTCCCAGCTGACATCCTTAATTATTGATTGGAGAAAGCTTGAATTAAATTCTTGGAAGGATTGCCTCAACAATTCAGCTCGAAAGTGAGTGCAATTGTGTTTTCGTATGATAAAAAGCTTGATAAATGAGTTCATGTTTGAAACCAGGTTGTCATATATTCATAGGTGTTCATCGAATACCTTTATGATGGTGGATACCAATCACTTTAAAAATGAAATTGATAGTGGTAAAAATTTATTTTATCAATTCTTGATGTATTAAAAAAATATTTGATTGAGTAAGCTCAGTTTGAATCAAAAATTAACATTATATCATATCTGGTTCAAAACTTAAAAAGTTTATTTTATAAGAAGCACACACTCTGGTGTAAATGCATGCACAAGGCATACAACTTGGTTACGCAAGCTGTGTAAATGGCTAGCTAGCTGTGTAGGCACCACAGCTTGTGTAGCCATGCGTGTAGGCATTGCCTCTTGGGTTTGGTAATGACAAATAGCTCAATATGCATGTGTTTATTGTCCAAACTATGACTTTTCACTAATTATTCACCTTTTTCTTAATGATTGCTGTTTTACTTGTAACGAAAAAGCTGGGCCCTTAGGCACAGTTCCTGTTAATTGAAAAATTTTTATTGTGATGATGCATAGGGTCCAGACTGAAGCCTCCAAGTGGTGGTTCCACCTCTTCTGGCTGGTTCATGCATATGTGAAGCCCGAGATCTATGGTTCGTCCCAACCTCAGGAAGGAACATTAAAGGCCACAGAATCTGGAGAACTACTTTCACTCCTGAAACAATTCCTTGAAGATTCTCCAATTGGAGAATTTAATGTTAGGCTTAACCTTTTGTATGTCTTTCATTGCCACTCTGTTAACATGGAGCCTAGTGAAAGGCAGGGTAAGTGGAATTCTCATCGCATTATTTAACATATTGTACCATAGCAATTTCTGATTTAAATGTAACTGTAATCAACTTCCATGAGTTGCATTCATATCTTGAAAACGTTTATCTCTGTATATACTTATTATTATTTTTAAACCAGAGTATAATCAGTAGCAAAATTCAATGCTATTAATGTGTCATTTTATATGAAAAAATTAAGTTATTAAATTATACCTCTTTTCCATTTAGGTGAATTGCAGAAAATGTTTTGGAATGTGTATAAATTTTATTCACAATTTCAAGTGCAAGTTGGGTCATATTTGCAAAAATTAAGAAATCCAATAGAAAAGAAGCTGAAAGAATATGTTAAAATTGCACGGTGGAATGATATCAGTTATTGGTCTGTAAAAGAGACTATCTCTAAAGCACACCGCACACTTCATAAATATGTGAAAGAATTTGAGGTGAGATAACTCTTATGTTTATGTAAAATTATTATGTACTGATATGTGTGAAAATACTACCTTGATCAAAAAGTTCCCGGAATAACCACCGTGTGGCGCTCCCATCGTTCCGATTTGAGTTCTTTTTTTTTGTTAAATTGGTACATCTGTTGTTGATATTCCCTTTAAATCTTAGTGTCATAACTTGACATTTGCAAAAGTTACGTAGCCAAGAGTACATCTATCTCTGTGTGTGTTGGCGATTTTTTACAATTTCAGAAATGGATTTAAATTTGCAACAACGAACTTGTATTAAATTTTGCGTAAAAAACAGATTTAGTGGCGCACGGACGTTGGAAATGTTGGAAAAGTGTTTCGGCAACGATTCTCTAAAAAAAACGGTCGTTTACCAGTGGCACGAGCGGTTCAGAAGTGGTCGTGAGTCAATCGAAGATGATGAACGCAGTGGCAGACCATCGACATCGAAAGTCGGTGAAAAAATTGATAAAGTAAAAGAAATGTTGGTCAATAACCGCAAATTAACCATCAGAGAAATAGCGGAGGACTTGAACATTGCCTATGGATCCGCCCAAGACATTGTGGTTAATGATTTGGGTTTCCGTCGTGTAGCAGCAAAGTTGGTGCCAAAAGACCTCAATTTCATGCAAAAAAGAGACCGTGTTGACGTCGCAAAAGACATGATTTGCGAGGCTGAATCCGATCCCACATTCATCAAAAGGATCATTACTGGAGACGAGACGTGGGTTTATGAGTACGACACGCAATCCAGACATCAGGCAAGTGAATGGCGTTCACCAAATGAGGCGAGACCAAAAAAACCACGTCGTTTTCAGTCAAAAAAGAAGGCAATGCTGACGGTTTTCATGGATTACAACGGTGTAGTGCATCATGAATTTTTGCCAGAAGGCCAGACAGTAAACAAAGAGTATTAATTGGGCGTTATGAGACGTTTGCGTGAAGCAATTCGCCGAAAGAGACCAGAAATGTGGGCAGAAAACTCGTGGATTTTGCACCATGATAACGCACCGTCGCACAGTGCTCTCATTATTCGTAATTTTTTGACGAAAAATGCAACAAATACCATCGAACAGCCTCCGAATTCACCTGATTTGGCTCCCTGTGACTTCTTTCTGTTCAATCGAGTTAAAAAACCATTACGGGGAACGCGTTTTAGCAGCCGAGAGGAAGTAATGGAAAAATCGCAGGAAGCACTGATGGACATACCGAAAACCAAATATAAAAAATGTTTCGAGGATTGGATCAAGCGCTGGCATAAGTGTGTTGCAGTCGATGGGGATTACTTTGAAGGGGACAATATAGATTTAGATGAATAAACTTGTATTTTTAATTTTCTGAATAAATTCCGGGAAATTTTTGATCAAGGTAGTATGTACTGAAGTTTTCACATTATAGAATAGTTAAATTGTCAAATTTATGTATATAAAAATATCCATGAACCAAAATATTAATTTGGGTATTGTGTATGGATGAGTCATCTAAAATGTGTTCCAATCTTAATGTGAATCCCCCTTTTCTTTTAATATTTGTATGCCTCATCTTTCGTCCAATTTAGTTCAAGTCTGGATTCGTGTTTGATCTATTTAATGTTTTTTTGAACCATGTGATTAAGTGGGTAGCAAAAACTGAAACATACCAGTAGAAATTACAGCCCATACTGTTTTAATTTATGGGACTAATTTTTTTTTGCATTTTGTTAATCTTTTAAGTAAATAAATGCATATTTTTTTCATTCTTCATACTAAAAGCCCTTTGAAAGAAAGACCGAGTGACATACCAGTGTTTCTTATAATGCAGAAAGTCCTTCAGTTGCCTGTAAGCTCAGCTTTAATGAATACCAAAGAAAAAATTGATGAAGATAAGGGAAAAGAGCCTGAAAAAGGCCAAGGAAGTGGCCCTGGAAGAAAGGAAAATTGTAATGAAGCATCCTTCGAAGATTCAGCTAATTATCTCTCGGAACTCAAGGTACATAAGAGCTAGTTAGATAACTTAAATTGATAAGAATAAAAACCTGTTTATTCATTATCAGTTAGGTTTATATCCATATCGATTTTAATAAGTCCTTGATTTACATTGAAACATCAGGTCTGTTAAGTGTCTTAGAAATTATACCAATTGTGATTATTTTTTCTTTACTATTTTAATTTATCTTTAGACTATGTGGGTTGTTCAATAAGTCCTTAGGAAAAAATAGAAGAATAATATATTTTAGTTGGATTTATTTTTTCAAGATAATATCCTGTTAACTCAGCACACTTCCCAGTGTTTCTCTAACATTTTTAAGCATCCAGAAAGTAAGATTTTGGAAGTTCCTCTAAATGGGCATCTGTGTTGGTGATGACCTCATTCGAGCTGCATAAATTAAGAATTTCTCCTAATTATATAATTTTAATGCAATTGGTTGTAGTAGTTATTTGTCTTCCTGGCAAATGAAACCAATATCTAGTTTTATGCCTAGTTTTTTCGAGCACCAGATTCTCCATGATAATCATGTGCTATAAGTACAATTTAAATGATTGAAGTTTAAAATTCCCATTTTAATATTTATTGTAGTTTTGTAGTAAACTTTAACTTGTCTTTATTGCATGTATTTGTTCCCAATTAAACTTAATTGTTTTTGTAGGTGGAAGCTGTAATTCAGCCTTCTAATGTAGACCCAAACTTGTTAATACATCAAGCTGCCCATTACTCCAACCGATCTCGTAGATTGTGTAATGATATAATATCATCATTTAAATATTCTGATCTCATTGAAGCCATCAATTCTCTAACTGGAGAAGTGATTGAATCTGCAGCACATCTTGGTTCCTTACAGGTATTGGCATTCATCTTCTAATTTCAATTGTATTTCTTAATATTTTTACCTAGTAACTAGTTGGCCTATTTGGTAATTGTAGTAAGTTACTGAGTATTTGCCTCACTTTGGTTGCTTATTGCTGTGCTAACATTTACAATCATTCATTCAATATTATTTTATGAAATCAGGTTCCAGTGGGGCTGCCTAAAGAGAAACATAAATCAGCTGCCAAGAACATACTTCAGCGTAAGAGAAGAGCACTTGCTGATTTGTTTCGCCTTCTTACTCAGCTTGGTTTATCATACCGAACTGGTTTGGTATTAGCTGAAAAACATGGAAATATGCGAGAGAGCATATCTAGTTCTCTGGACATGTTTTTAATTCCACCAATAGACTTAAAAGCTGCATTTAACCAGTTGAAATGGAGGTAATGCTTGATTGAAAATATCACTTCATGAATCTTTTATTTAATAATTCTTAGTTGCTCTAAATAACGCATACTTTTGCTTTAACCTTAATGAGCCAGTATTTTATGTTTAAGTATAAAATTAGCTTTCTCATTGTGGCACATTAAAATTATGGTTATTTTATTAATTATTGTTTATGCAACAATGACCTTAAAAAATATATTATTCTCTGATGTTTGTTTGTGAAAAATATGATGGTAGGAATTTTTTTCTGTGTACTTGCAGAAAGGCAGATGAACAATTAATCAAAAAGTGGAATGGATGTGAAGCATACTTCAGTCGCTCAATGGCACAACTTGCTCAACTAAACATGGTGCTTTCTATTTCTCCATCCAAGGATTTGGGTCCACCTTCAATTGAGCGGTTTCGTGGATTTACTTCTCATCTGATGGTACGACAGTGACTGCTGTTTAAATATATTATTGTGTGTTCTTTAAGATGATTTAAATTCAATTTTTTGTTTTAATTTTCTTAAATCTTACTTTATTACTCCAGGTTAACGCTTTAGACATTTTCATTCTGTAAGTACTAACCCATATAACATTTAAACACCAGTAGGTTGTGGTAATCTGGGGGTAGAGCGTTGGACTACTGACCATAGGGCCCGGGTTCGAATCCCAGGCAAGCCTCTCTAGGCACCTTCAGCTCCACCCAAGCTTTGTGATTTTTCGGGGACCAGATCTTCCTGGGAAACGATAACTGGAACAGGGAAAGGAACTGGCCACCCTACCCTGATGTGTGATTTTCACATGCTGTTTAGGGCTTAGTACTGGGTGAACTCTACCATCACCTACCAAACCGACTTTCAGGTTGATTACTGTGTAGTTTTTGCATTTTTAATGATCCAATTCTCATTGTGTTGGGTGAAGCCTCAATTCTTTCATTTTAAATAGTCAATGCTTGCATTCTAATAATAAAATAGACACCTACTGAGTTAGACTTGTACATATTGCTTACTAATTAATCCAGAGGCTGCTTTATTGATTGCCATGACAGGAATTAATTTCTTTTTAATCAAGTAAAGGGTGTGGTAGGTCAGTTGTCTAATGACTAGAGAGTCTGAGATAATTCCAGATATCTGGGCACCCTCCAGTTTTACCTAAGCTGTGTGATTTTTTTGTGTGTCAGATCTTCCTGGGAAACTGCATGCGGCTCATGGAAATGAATTGGACCCATTCACTGACATGTTTTTCACATTCTGTTGGACTTTGTATTAGGTGGAATCTAATCTTGGATATATTGCCTACCCTTTGGTTGAACTTCTTGTTTCTTTGTTGTTATTCGGTGACTTTTGTTGGAAAAGGGTGCAAATTCTTTTATTAGTCAAGGCACTTAAAATATGTTGTAATAAATTTCTTTTGTAATTTGAACCATGGCCCAAACTTTTTTCGTGTTCTGTTTCTTCCTACTTTTGGTTACTCAATTAAAAAAATTATGTCGTCAAAAACCTGAAAAAAAAATATTTTTCTTCCAAAGCACATGATAAAGTGGCAGAAGGAACTTCTGGCATCTTCATCGGACCACCTAGTAACTTTCAGGAAGCAGCTCTCTCACCTCAGCTCTTTAGAAAAAGGTGGCTCTGATGAAATCAGTGCACCAAGTCAAGATAAAATGAAAGATAACATTGTAAGTACATATATATACATGGAGTGAATTAATGTCTTTAATTGGAACTATTATTGATGGTACATCCATCAGGATCTAATCATAATTCATTGCTATAATAATCATATTGCTAATTTATCTTCGGTGTGTTATTTCCACGTTGTTATTGAGATAAACGTTAAGGAACCATATATTCCAGGACAGTGAACTTCTATATCCCTATTTTGTCTCATAAATGGATAGGTAAAACTGTGTGATAGGATCTAAAGAACCTTGCTTACCTGTGCATCATCTTATCACAAAGTATTTTATGACAGATTGCAAATTCCTGAGACTAAAAACTGTTTGCCACATCTCACTGGAAAAGGTTATTGTATATGGCTGTGCAAAAATGCATCAATAAAAATCATTTTTTTTCTTCTTTTTGATAACTTCAAGCTGCACCGAAAAATTATGTTATGCATTCACAAATATTTTGGGGTTTGATTTTCAAATTGCCACTTGCATTTTTGCAAAATAACGGCATGATATGGCATTTCATTCTCTTGTCTTGTCGCCTTGACCAGTATTCTGAAATTGTTGCATTGGAATGCTTATTAGTGGATAACTCTGTCAAAAAGTTACTGTTGCTGCATCTCCTGCAGTTTCTTGGAATTTAACAAAAATAATCCATTTTGGGCATAGATGGCCCATGATTTAGGAGATAATACCACAGCAGGATAGGGTAGGCACTTTTTGCCCTATTTTGTTGCAAAAAGGTGGTAGGTGCCTAGTGTCACTGAGGTCACTTGTTGAGTCCCAATCTACAATTTTTTCAGCTTTTTTATGTTTTAATTTTTGCTTCATTTGATTCTGACACTTTATTATTGGTTTTAGCACTTGCAGTTTATCCATCTGTCTTTTTTTGGCTTCATATCATTGTTGCATTTAATTTCTTGTTATGCTACAAATTACTGGATTTTATTTTCATCTTAGGATTTGCTTGGAAGGTATGTACATTAATAGTAATGAAACCATTAGATTGATTTGCATCATAATTTTCAAAGGTCAGGGAATTTTTTTGAAATGTTAAGCTGGTAATTTTTCATGAGGAGATCACATCAAATACAAATACAACTGTGTGGAGCAGAGTTTTGCAAGGTGCTTAAAATGCATAAAATACCAGTGTGTTTATATTCTATTGTTTCAGGCTTCACTTCGTGGAAGTAATTAATATCCATTATTGAAATAGAAAGAAAGACTCGTACTTTTCCACAGATTTTATACTGTACTGTACTGATTTTGTACCTGATGATGCCGCAAGTCGGTGAAACGCGTCGTGCCGTATAATAAAATCTGTGGAAAAGTACGAGTCTTTCTTTCTATTTCAATAATGGATACCAGTGTGTTTGTTTCAATTGCTTGCCTTTCACTTACCGTGATAATATGACTTATCAGTAATCTGCACACTTTTAATCATTTTTTACAGTTATTTCATAAACAATTAACTGTCTTTGTCCTAAGGTGGTATTTTTGTGATCAGGGAGTTAATGGGAACATAAGTACCAAATGTCAATGAAATGGATTGTCCATGGCATTAGTCTTCCCCTTGATAGTGGAAGTTGACTACTAGAGTTGTAGGGATAGCAGCAATGACAGCAAAGGCTAACCTTATTTTTCTTGACCAGTAAAAGCATTTGGTTTTGGTGGAGTCATATATTTAAAATTACTGTTAAGAAATGCAACAAGAAACCACGTCATTTATATAATCATGATATTTTGATTGGTAAATTTAATTCAGATCAATGTTTTGTCCACTGAAACCATATGATGCTAAAGGAAATCACCACTTATGATAAATTATTGTCACAAAATATTTGGAAGCAAGGTCATAGTTAATCTAGGGTTAGACTTTATCTGCAAAATCTCAGTTATGTGTTGTCTAATGCTTGATACAGTTAATAAAACATTATGGAGTTAAATATATAGCTCATCTTTTATGCTCAGTAATAATTCTTGTTAATGATATAATAGCTATTTTATCGTTTAATCTATGCAGGTTTGCATCTCCAGTGTCATCTCCACTAGTATAATATGCCTCCAACAATTATGGCTGTATTTGCAGTCATGTCCAGAATCATCTGATTTGGATAATGGTGGGAATGTGGTAGCAATATTACCAGCAGCTGCTGGCAGAACATCAGATGCAAGCAGTTATCAAGACCTTAGTGGAATGATAAAAGGAGATGAGAGGTGGAAAAGTATCACTGATGATGTTCAAGTTTTAATCAAGACAATTATTCAGCTGCAATCCAACTTAGATGCGGTGATTATTTCTTCATCTCTCCCAATCACACCTTCTCAGTGGACTGTTTTTGTAGAAGCAGCACATGAGCTTCAGAGACTCGCCAGTGTAATAGAGAAACTAATTCCTCATATATTCACTGATTTATCAAGTTCATTGGATCTTCCATGTGCTTTTGAATCTTTTAAGTGGATTGTAAATGAAATGAATTCAGTGTCAACACGTATCATTTGCGCAAGTTCAAAATCAACTGTTGAAAACTCCTCTGACCCAGTGATTACTGATAGTCTTGTTAAGAAAGTATCTCAATTTGAGGAATATTCTGAGTCTCTGTTGAAGAAAGTTTTGCTCATTTTCCAAGCATTCTACAAAAAGTGGTATGCCAAAGATTTGTTGAAGGATCCTAAATGTGATTCGGGAGCAACCACCATGGTTGCTGAAGTGCAATGTAATTCAGTAGAAATTCAGGAAAATACTGACAAAGCCACAGAAGAGGAAGAAATGGCAAAGAAGGATGATATACTGGAGTCTCACTTGAGTAAAAAAATTAATGAATCTCTATCCAGTGATGTAGAACTGTTGCAACTTGGAGATGTTACTTCAACAGTTGAACAACTGATTTCTCAACTAGCATATTTGATGGATGAAAATTCTTCTAGCATGCAATCTCAGCATTGTAAAAGGTATGTATTAATAATCTTAATCAAGCATTATAAAAGTGAATGATTAGATTTATGAAAATAATTCTGGAGTTAAAGGCACTATATAAATATAATATAAATATATAATAAAACGTACCCGTCAAAATAACCTTCTTACCCTTCATTAAAGTGGATAATGGAAGAAAAGTGACTTACCAATTCATTTGAATTCTATATGAATTACTAACCTAGCAATTTTTTTTAAACTAGTGAATTCCCATGTGTTATGTATTATTCTAAAGAGACAGTTGCCCAGTTATTTAGACTAATCAAATGTTAAACTATAAAACAATTGCCTACCTACCATTTTAGCACCACTCATACTTTTCTTGCATAGACAGCTGTTTAACTTTGTATGTTCCTATTGCATAAAATGGTGTCTCTTTGGGACACGTATATGCCACAATCATAGTAGCTGTAATTATCAATAGGGCCTTATTGTATGGCTAGAGGTAAAAGCACAGTGGTACCTTGCTCACAAGCATTATTTGTTCTTTGTTTTGGGAATGGGATTCTCATCACTTGGAAACTGCACAATGATCACAGTAGCAGTAATGTCTGTGTCCTCGACCCTTACGCTCATACTGAAGCATTGAAACTTATGAGTATATCTTGTATATCATTTGGCAAGAAGCGATTTTAACTTTCATATTCCATCCATTTACTTTTTTTGCAATCTCTTGATACGAAGAGTTAGGCTCAAAATCATGATCCATATTGGGCAAATTCACTGTAGGAAGCAAGAAGTATCCATAGAAACGTATCTCAAGCAGGTGATTGAAAATCCTAGTTAATTCAAGTTGGAATGAATTTTTTTCTTAAACTCAGTTGGCATGCAAAAAGTGAATGAAGAAATTTTAATCTTTAAGCTTAATTTTCATCTTTCAATAAAACGCACGATTTTTAGCTAAATGATAAAATATTAAAGTGAGTGAATGAAAATTATCGTATCTGGATATTGTTCATTTTTCCATTGTACAATATTGTAAAGCATATTTGTATTTGGGTGTGAATGTATAAAATTTAAGATTTAATTTTCCTACATGCTGATGAAAGTGCCCATGTGTTACTTATATGAGGTAGGAGTGAAATGCATTGGAGCTTTTGTAAATCAGGGTGTGTCATTATGGCATACACTCCAATTCCAGGAATGGTCTCCATTAAACTCATTGACTGGAAAGTCACTATACTCGTATATGCTTCTGTTTTGAAGTAGTTGCAGTGATTGGGGGGTTGCGACTGACAGCCAAGGTGTCGTATCCCCGCGTCTTCGAGGGGATATTGGCGACACGAGAAGTACCCCACGAGTCGAGTGGCTGCCTCGAGGGTAAACGGGGGCTTTTAGTTTGGTGGGTTATGGCGTGGAGAGTCGTATCCCCGCGTCTTCGAGGGGATATTGGCGACACGAGAAGTACCCCACGAGTCGAGTGGCTGCCTCGAGGGTAAACAGGGGCTTTTAGTTTGGTGGGTTATGGCATGGAGAGGAGTTCGTTGATAGAAATGGGGGGGAAAGGAAGGAACTAAAAGGAGTACAACGGCGGCCCCGATTTAACCCAAATTTAATAGAGTCTAAAGAGAAACAGAGTTTACAACAATGTATTTATCCCTTGGCACCCGCTTGGTGCTTCCAACCAGAAGGGCCCAGCCCAACCTTCCTCTCGGATCTCGAGTCCCAGACTGGCCTCTTCGGGATCACATCGGTCACCCTTCGTCGCTATCACCAAACCTCCAGGAGAAGGGGGGGGGGGTTTGCATCACCCACTGGTCCGTAGTCCACAGCGAGTCACCAGTTATCAGTGTTGGTCCACCAGTCACCAGTCCACACTGAGTCACCAGCGGTGACTCGGATGCTCGGATCCACGCGTCCACTTGGTCGGTGAATCACATGTCGGAACACGTGGATGCAACAAAGGTCAATGGTGCCATTATGGTAATAGGTGGGGGTACTTGTGGGCAGATGTAGGATGTTCAAGGAATGGGAGAAGGGTGGAGAGAAACCTGGCATCAGCATTAGCCAACTTAATGTAAGGCCCTCAGAGGTCTACAATTTAATGTCCCTTCTGGCATAGAGTATACTCCACTTGAAGTTCTCTCCACATAGCATCCTAAGTAAGAATTGAGTTGCCTCCCAGAAAATCCTGATGCCAACAGGATTTCAATCTTATCCCTCAGGGTGAAAAGCCATTATGCTAGTCACCTCCCCCTTTTTTGTTATGCAAAAATGTAAATTTAAGTTGTTACAAGGTAGGTTTTTCAATTTTGACATTTTATTTGTTTTATATTTCTTGGGTGATTAATATTACATGACCTTAATTCGCAATATTCACTCACAATTTGTGGGTTTTTGCTGTTTTCTTCACTTTTGTATTTCATTTTGCTTTCCATCATAGGGTGCTGCTCAGCTGTCTTCCAGTTTTGGATCAGCTCTCCCTTCTATCTCAGTATGTAGTGACCCAGTTGACCATTTCCCACCGCGCAAGCGCCAAGCTTCTCTCTGTTCTCTTGGATATATTCTCCGATATCGCAGCCAGAGGTTTTTGCACCCCAAAGGGACTCGAGGAAGATGGGGATGGAGATGGAGGGGGTAAAGGAGATGGGAAGTGGGAGGAAAAGGAAGGCCTTGGCCTTGGGGACATGGAGGATGGGGATGAGAAGGCAAAGGAATCATCAAGTAAGCTGGAGAGTGAGGACCAGCTAGAAGGTGCTCACCAAGAAGGAAAGGAGAAGGAAGAGAAGGCAGACAAAGACATGAAAGTATGTAGATGGATTTTAAAAATTAAATCATTTATCAAACTTGAACAGCCATAACAAAATAAAATATATTATGAGAAAAAACAAAATTTGCATTTTTCCACAAATCTGTGGAAAAGTGTAAATTTTGTTTTTCTCATAATGACGAACTTCCATTACATCTCGCCTGAATCTGTTGATTATGAAATATACCTGAGTTTCCATCTTTCCTTACGTATCCCTTAAGTAGGGAATGTAGAAACCTGACGTTTATTACCAAGTCATATATGGTCTAATGCTTTAGAGTAAAAAATTATTCAATAATATTGATTAAATTGAAACATTTTAATTAATGAAAACTTTGGAGATATTTTACATCAATTGGCAAATAGATATTATTTTTGTTCCAAATAATTTCGTGCATTTCAATTCAATTGTAATAATGGACCTTAGAATAAAATTCTTTCTAAAGCTAAACAATACATATTAGCAATAATAATTTCAGTCAATCTCAGGCATATGCTTGCAATAATAAATGTAAATTTTCCTAGTGATCCTAATGTGTGCATGGTAACTTAATCTAATGTGTCACAATATGTCTAACATCACAAAATGTGAATTTAGTGTTGAATAATATTATCTCAACAATTTGCTTTTTATAATAATCAAAGTGCATAGGTGTGTGGTGAAGTTTATATCATTTCCATTGTGTTGCAATTTCTTAAACTATATCATATTTTTGGGGGGGTATAAATTTTATTTTAGGAGGAAGAGACAGGGGTGGAAATGTCAGATGATTTTGAGGGAAAACTTCAGGATTTGGGAGAGAAGGAGGGTGAGGGAGATGAGAGTGGAGAGGATGAGGATGATGGCAATGCTGACAAGCAGATGGGTGAGACTGGTGGTGAAGGGGAGAGGTTAGATGACCAGATCTGGGGCAGTGACTCAGAAGAGGAGGACATGGAGGAGAAGGAAAATGATAAGGAAGGTGGAGGTACCACCACTGGGGAACAACCAGAGCTAGCGGCCAAGGATGAAAGAGCTGGGAAGGCAGAGGATGATGATGAAAGGGATAATGGAAAGGAAAAGAAGCAGAAAGACATTAATGAGATGGAGGACAAAGGAGAAATTGATGATGATCAGGTATTGTAACAAAGAAATATGGTCTCATGATATGTTATTCCATTCTTTAAAAAGGTGTAATTAAGTAGGGTATATTATCACCAAGAAAACTAGTTGGTTTGATGACTAGTGCTCATTTAGATACAGAGCTGTGGGTTTTGTCGATGCTGTAATTTTCTCACTTTTGACTGCTAATTCTGTTTTTCTATCAGTGAATAACTGGTTTTTATCCAATGGATAAGCTAGTCTTTTGATAAATCTGAGTATATAACACTTTTACTCTCCTATAGTCATCTCAGGACTTCAATCATTAAAATAATGACCAAAAAAGTGAAAAACTTGACTGGTTAGTGTTTTAAACATTCAAGTATAATGAATATTAATGGAAATATTCACTCGCAAAGCATTATAGTTATAGCGCCTAAGGTTATCTGTAATTATTAAAATATGTTTAAGTCATGTAGTGATTTATTATTAGTTCCAGTTTCTTTTATTATACATACAGGATATTGATAAAAATTTTAGTTTGTTGAACTGGTATGATCATTATCCTCTCAGTTTTGGATTTCAAAGAAGACAATTTGAAGAAGTAATTTTTTTATATTTATTGTGTAATTTAATTCTGACTTGTATATTTCAGTTGCTTATGTTTAATAGTTTTCTTCATTAAGTTTTTCTTTATTTTCATCTTTTAGGTGGACCCTTACCATGGAAAACAGGATGCTTTTCCTGAACCTGAAGCCATGGACTTACCAGATGACTTGCAGTTGGATGATGGAGAAGCAAAGGACAAAGATGGAGATGGGGAGGAAAACCCCTTTGATATTGACACAATGAAAGGTGTGCCCTTTGTTAGGCATTTTTGTTTTTCTCCGAATATTTATTTAAGAGAAGAAGGTTGTAATAGGTTTTAGGCCAAAGGTTATTATAGTAAGGTTGGTACTAATCTAAATAAATAAATCATAGCGGCTATGTTGAAATACTCTCTGGAAAATTAGTATTTAAGAGTATGGTGTAAAATGAATGCATAAAGAATTCTATAAAATATTTATTAATATATTTTATGATAAAGAGATTAAGAGTCCAGTAAGTAGAGGTATGGGCTATTGACCAAAAGGCTCAGCTTCAATTCCAGGTGATGCCTAAGGGTATTCAGCTTCACCCATGGTGTGTTAGTTTTTGGGTACTAGAGCTTCCTAGGAAACAATGGGTTTCACAGGGAGTAACAAAACATCCCCTTGGGTTGAGTACTGTGGTTCGTTTTCAAAATATTTGATTCATTTTTGTTATTTATTTGCTATTGATTTAGATATTATTAAACGATTGATCACCATGGTAGATATTGTCGGAAATTATAAACATTCAATGTAATTATGCACATTAATCAGTCAGTCTAAATTCTAAATCAATAAACTCATGAATATAATGTCATTAATCCTGCCGCTGCTGTAAACGTACCTAGTATGTTTGCACAGTAGGCTATTTGGAACGTAACTTTTAATCCTCTCCGTGGTGCACTATCATAATTTGAAATTTGATGATAATTATGTTTGTTAAAATAAATAAATAAAAACTTTCCATTAAACAAACTGTGAATCTAGATTATATTTATTATTTCCATAGTTTTGTTATTTAGATTATGTTATTATTCCGGGAGTATTAAAGGTTATGGAGACAGATTACCCTCCCTTTTCACCACATGTGAGGATTTTGGTTTCTGGAGAATGAGTCGCATGGAAAGGGTTAATGACAGTCAGGAGTTGAGTATAGTTTCAAATGTATCACAGTTACCTAATACAATATCACAATTGCAATTTTTGCAGAGTTAAATAACGAGTATGATAATAGATTTCAACCCTATAGCTTATGAAAACTTTGACTGCAAACTTAATCATAACTGGAAGGAAAGTTAAGTTTACTTGAGCCTCGTTTTACTGGACCCGCATTTAAACAATTCTAACCTGAAATTTCAGTATCAACAGTTGCTTAAAAGAACTTTGAAAGTGTCTTTTTTCATTTTCATAAGAGTATTTATCATTGGATTGAACTCTTTGTATCCCATCCTTTGGTCTGTTAATGTAATATTTTGCAAGATAATGATAAAATTAATGTATGTGTGCTGAAACATATTTGTATTTACCACTATTGCTAAAAAAAAACAATTGGTAATCAGAAATATAAGCACAGATTTTCAAAGTGTAGTACAACCTCTTATAAATTCATTTTGTAAGGTCCTATGAAGTGAAAGGAGTTATTTTCCAAGGGAAGTTACTGTATCTCTTTGACTCCTTTCTTTTTCAAATCCAATTCAGTGCTCTTAATTTACTGTCTCAATTTCTTCATCATGGCACTAAGGTCGCAGTATAGTAGTGAAGTGGTATTTCTTCACTGATCCTTTGAGGAGGCATCATTTTAAAGAATTAGACATGTAGAAAATAGCATGTACAAATGAAACACTGTGTCTGTTTCATTTGTACCAAACACCTTCTCACCAATTTGACAAATGCATTTTGAAAATATGAAACTAAACAAGTGAGGTGAAAATCTATGTTAGCCAGAAACATTCTTCTCTCATGCACTATTCATGCTACAGTAACAATGCTGGTAACTTTGTCTAGGAAATTTAATGTTCTGCCAGTTTTCTAAGGGAATACTAATCCTTATGATAAATATGGTTTGGCACACATTTTATAAATAGATGACCCAGATAGTAACTGATGTCTTGTTTTGGTGTTTTTCGTAGGAATAGGGACAAGTTCCCTGATATAATGCTTCTTGATCTGAAGGATCTCTGAAAAAAATAACCACATCCTACTTTAATGTTCATAGAAGTACTAAGGTGAACCATTGATTGTATTTTTCAGATGTATATTTAAGATTATTTTGCTTTCAAAACTAATTGGACGTATTGTTTATTGTAACCACAGAGCAAATAAAAGAGGGCTTGAATGATGCAAATGAAGAGAATACAGAGGAGGATGCACCTCCAAATGATCAGCCTGAAGGGAAAGGTGAGGATGTTGAGGAGGAAGATGATATGGCTGGGGAGGGTCTGAGGCAAGAGAAGATGGACGTAGAGGAGGAAAAGGATGAGGGAGGAGAGGACGAGGGTGAGGCCATGGAAGAAAGGGGGACCGAAGGTGGTCAGAAGGAAGGTGAGGAAGATGATGAGGAGATGAGGGAAGAAGAAGAAGTGGCTGCACCCTCTGATGACCAACCGAGTGCAGAGCCTGTTGAGGCATTGGATCAAGTGGCTCAAGATGGTTCCAAGGACAAAACAAAGAGTGTGATGGAGCATTCCAATGAGGATGAGGGAAAGAATGCAGATGACAGTAAAGAGAAGCATGGAGTGGGCTTGAATCAGGAAGAGCAGAGGGAAAAGGGCCATGGAGGGGAAGCAGAAGAGGCAAATCTTCGTCGAGAAAAGGAAGCAATGGAAAATGCTGAAAAGGAGGAGAGGAAGAGGAGAAGGCCAGGGGAGTCTGACAGCACAAGAACTCTAGGTAGGTTATACCATGGTCACTGTTTTTTTTGTAATTATCTGTATAACCAAGTGGAATGTATATGTGAATTGCTACTCCTCAACATAGGTGTTTGTACTCTTTTCGTAAAAACTCTAAACCTCAAAGACTTTAGTCCAAAGATTCGTGAATTTCAATCTGGTTCATGAAAATAGTAACAATCATAAATAAAGACTTTAAAAAACAGGCCACTGAAAATTTTTATCATGCATAAATGAGAATGGGTTATCAAATTTGAGTAATTGTAGATAGGTGATTGAAAGGGAAAGTCATTTATATATATATAATTAAGCTGATGCTTACTCTGATGCACACATAGATAGAAGTTAGAATATGATGGGCAGGATGCCCGCATTAATGTTTCATGGCTAAAGATGGAGTTTGTAGGTTGCCGACAACTCGATTTACAGGTGCAACTTTGATAATTCCCTCAATCCCTCATTCATGTTGAGGGGAGTGGACTAGTACAGTGGTTCACAAGTGATTTTTAAATCACAAAATTAATATTTTTTTGAAAAGGTATTGTTCACTGACTGGGAACATCGTGAAAACTCAGGCATTTCCATTCATCTGGAAAACTAATGGTAACTGGTTATGCTATGGAAAAATCTTATTTGAACTGTTTTACTCAAGAAGATCTCTCATTTTAGATTTGTAATAGTTCCATGTCAAGATAAAGAAGCATAAAAATGGTGACCATGATTTTGTAGCCAGTGTAGATTTGGAATAAGATGTGCTTGTGCTCTCTCGTTTATGCACATCAGCATCTGTAACATGAAGAAGAGTGGGGATGATTTGGGAACAAATGTCAAAGCATTCCAAATGTTACATTTCAAAGCTTCACCAAGTGCATACTAATTCAGGATCCACATTAATATTTTGATTGCAAACACTTCAAATTAAGGTTATAATTTATTTTATGAATTCTATTGTTAACATTTTTACTAGTGCACTAATTCTGTAAAAATACTTTTTCATCTGGTTACATTTTGAAGCACTTAACAGTGGTCTCAACTGTGAGGGTTATTTTATGAAGAGAGATAAATTTATTTTCATAATTCATCGTGCTAAAATTTAATTTTGTGTTATACTTGTAGGTTAATTTATAATGTGTAACAAGAGTTATTGATTTCACTCTGGCATATTATTTTAATTTTATTGACTTTGGTCACACTTTGTGTCTCAAATGCCATCTTCTTCAAAGTAAATCACCATTATGCTTTTTGGCTCTTTGGCAGTTCAGTACATGCCATTGCCTTCACGAATCTCATAGAAAACATTATTTGCTTTCTTTTTACTGCAATTTCCAAATGCTTTTGCCAGTAAGTGTTGCCAGATGCTTATCAATTGTTACCTAATCCAATTTCACACAAGGAGAAACCAAGGAACCTCGGAAGAAGAAGTTGAAAACTGTTGATACTGAAGGTAAAAAGGGAGAGGAGGAAAGAAGAGATGAAAAAGAAGATGCAGATGATAAAATGGAGGAAGAGAATGAAGGAGAGCATGAAGAAAGTGAGCTTTATGAACACATCAAGGAGGCTAAAGAAAAATCTAGCGAGCTGACTTTGGATGCTGCCACTAAGGTTTGTTATCGAAATTATTTATTGCAATTTTGTCCAAATTCAAAGTTTCATTCACAACAGTGTAGTAACAATGCCTACTTGAATGGACTTTGGTTATTCGGAGCAGGTGTCCAACTAGTGTAGGTGCCGTTGTGATGATTTCTTGCCTCTCAAAATATGCTGCATTTACCGTAGTACAGAATATATTTCCAAATAAATGTTGAATAATGCTCACTGTTAATTTAAATTTCTTTTGAAAAGGAACAAACCGAGTCACAGCCTGTACTGAACTTGGATGAAAATGAAGAAGATAAAGATGATGACATGGATAAAGACATAGCTGCACAAGAAGGTATGTCTAATTTATTAGCCTGTCTTTTTCCAGAAATCCTATGATGATGCAGTTAAGTTGTTATTAGAATATGCATTGGCGTTGACTTTTGACATAATATTGTTTATGAGTTTTTCATTTTCTTTTATCATTATGGAATTATTTTCAAACCACACAAACAAGTACAAGACAGTAAGCATGTTTATTGTGTGTTTAATTTTGTTTCACTTACAAGGCTGGAAGATCGAGAGCCATTCGATACAAACTTATTTTATTCTCAACCAAATTCATTTTTATGATTTCTGTGATGAAATTTTGGTTCCTCAATGAGTTGAAAAAGTTAAATATTGCAGAGTGAAATATGGTAATATCAGAAAGTACAAGTAAAGGAATATCATTGCCAAGCGTATTTTTACACCTCGTAGAAATGCACTTTTCTCCTGTACGGCATGCGCAGAATGGCCTTATAAAATTAAACCATGAAATCATAGGGAATATTAGAAATCATAATTTATCTTATATTTATTTTTCAAAATTCTCTTTCTTTGGTTCTATTATCTATTGATTAATTTGAAAGTAACATCATAATAGATTTATTTTTCCAAAGACATCATGCTTTGTCTACCCCATGGTTATCCAATGAATTTATTTGGCTTCAGTTTGCGTTGTGTATTTATTCAGAAGCTGTTGAATTATTCCAATACGTAACTGGGGATGGTGTTTAGCTTGATTTAATGGTAATGCTCAGTAATTAACCAAAACATTTATTTTTTACTGATTTAAACTCTTGTCATACTCAGTTTGTATCCTATTTTCCCTGCTCTCATTCTCCTCCCTTAAAACTCATGCATTAGTAATCTCAGACCTACGTATTTCCCAGAGTCAGAGGTTTCTGTTATTATAATGGGCACAGTGGACTTTTGATGTAGTAAAGATGCCATATAATTAGACTCCTTATGTAATGAGTAATGTTCAATGTACTTCATTTCAGTATGCTTTACATGTTAAGTAAATTAGCTTAGTTAAGCCTACGTTTAGCATCTAGCAATGGCTGCATTAAAAATAATTAGTTGTATGCATAGATTTAGTGAACACGTCTACTGCCACTGCCGTGGATTAGCATCTGTTTATAATCATCTTGATAATACTGCTCACAAGTGGCGTAATATGCCGTACTGAAATTGCTTATTTATCCAATAAAATTCACTGAATTTTATTTACATCAAATTTTGCTCATACTTATAATTATTTGATAGTGTGAAATGGAATTTAAGTGTTGAGTAATTCACTTTTGGTGGGCCATAGTTTTCCTCTTAATTTTCAAGTTTCTAGAATTAATGTAATGGGATACGTAATAATTGTGTGATTTCCTATCATTTAATGCCGTCATGTGATTTTATGGTCTCTTCATTGTGTTTTCTGATTCCTCGCCTCCTCTAGAAGAGCCTATGGTTGAAGAAGAAGATATTCCCACTATAGAAGACTCTGTGGACATCGTAGAAGAGAAAAGTGGAGAAAGGAAAAAGAAGAAAGAGGCTAAGAGCAATAAGGAAAGGGAGAGGTCTGCAGAGGGTGGTGCCGAAGTGGAAGGGGAGATGGTGGCAACACAGGGGGTGGCCAGGGGGAATGAAACATTCTTTCATACTCAACTCTTGGCCTTGGACCTCGAGCAGGATGCCAAAATGGCCAACCCAGAAGAACTCCGGCTTCAGTTACAAAATCAACTGGCAGAGTGGAGTCAGGTTTGTTAAACACACATTTTGCAGGTTTATGACATTTCTGTTCAGAAAATGAAAATTAGTAATTCTAATAAAGAACATATTTTAGGAACTCAGGAGTATTCACGTTGAGATATTTTCTGTCAATGTTTTGTTTTAAAATATAATAGATTTTTAAATGTAAATTTACATTGTTGTAATGGATAACAACCTTTTACATCACTTTTTATGTATAGCTTATTTCAGGTTTCTCTGGTCTTCTAAGGCATTTAGGTGGCATAAAAGCCATGCTCGTATTATTCTGAGAATAATATGTAAAGACTTGATCTTGTGTAATTAGTTAACAGATAATCATTAAATTATTGAATTCTTGGGTCATTTAGGGTTTTAAAATTTTTAAAAACAAATTTTAAAATTTTTTTCAAGTTCAGTGTTTACATTGTTACTAGGCAGTATTTTTTCGTAGTTGCTAGATTGATAATTTAAACTTAATACTGCATGGGGTAAAAAATATTCATTATGAAAATGGTATTTATTGCGTATAGTAAAGGTATAAAGCATTTTCATGTCCGTGATAGGAATTTATATTGATTACTGAAGCAGAGGTTCCTTTTTCCTTAGCATTTGCAATTCTTTTCTCTGAACTCTTATTGTGATTATAATGTGTAAAAATATTTGTTGTCATTTTTTTAAACATTTATTTAATCAATCACAACCTATTTGAAGCCAGTCATAAACTGGTTGTGAAGCTAATTAATGATTTTACCTTTAGTCACCATTTGAGAATTCAGGATCAAAATATTTTATCTCTTGTGCTAATTTACTCTTCTCTTTCACGGAATTTAGCCTCCTGCTGGAGATGAAGCTCTGCACATGTGGGATAATTTTGTTGCTCTCACAGAAGGCTTGTCTAGGGACCTTAGTGAGCAACTCAGACTTGTTTTGGAACCAACTCAGGCATCTAGGCTTAAAGGAGATTACAGGACTGGAAGGCGTATTAATATGAGAAAGGTAATTTATGGTGTGATACATTTTTCTGTTCACCAAATTCATCTATAAGGTTTAATTTGTTTTACTCTTAGTATAGCAAATATGGGACAAACCAGGGAAATTGGATATTACTCCTGAAAATGATCAAGGTAGAGGTAATGCATTAAATTACTTGTAATTAGGATAATTCAATAAGCTAACTGGTTTCACATCGCGTGCTAATTTAAATGTAGCATCTTTAATAGTGTATGATTTTTGGAAGCAAATTTTGTTTATTAGATGTTCAAGTAATTTAGTTGGCCCTATAAAAGTTTCCAAGAGGTCCCACTCACTAGGGAAAATAGGGAAGAAGTCAGAATTTGCTGAATTTCTCCAAAAATTTAGGAGCAAATTTTAAGAATTCTGGAGTATGGCATGTAAATCAGGAGTTCTTGGTGATAATGATTTTCCTCTTAGTTGTGAGTCTAGTTCATGTTTGGCATGGCCCACTATGCATGTAAGACCTGTCCAAAGCCAATACTAAAATATAGAACTAAGTGCTGTGATGCCAGTAGCAGATCCAGCTATGAGGGATTATTCACTATAAGCCCCAATGAAATGCAATTCCAGGAGAAATAAGATTGTAATGTTTGCCACTTGTTGTAAATTAATTCAGAGAAATAGTGTCTTAATTTAGATCACTGCAATCTTTCATCAATAAAAAACTCTTGAATACCTATTATTCAGTCAATTCAATAGTCAGATAGGTAAATCCAGTGCCTTAGTGGAAGCAGTGAGTAATCATGAAACTGTTCGGATCAAATAAGCTGGTCAGTTTCATTCCAAACACAAACTATGGCCATGAAACTGGCATTTCGTTCCATTTTACACGTGAAAATTCATTTATGTCCGTATTGGCATGAATTTGGTTTTGATTCTGGAAATATGGGGATATTGCAATACCTTATACTTTATTAAATAATGTGATGCCAATGCATTTCAGTCTTTTTTTATTTATTTATTTAGCATTAGTCCGAAAACAGCAGTCATTGGCCTTTACATCGGACCATTAACAATGATAACAATTACAAATGCCCAAGCCCTAGGTGGAGGAAAAACCCACCCAGTTGGGAATCGAACCCACGACCCTTGGATTTGCAGACTAGGACATTACCCTGCTGTCACCGGGGCCGATGGCTACCTAGCCAAATGAAAATATAATGTATTTAGCTTATATCCCTTTCTTGTTTCATAAAGGTACCTTCGATCATTGTCTTAATATAATTAACATTTTCTTTGGCATTACAAAACCTAAATATATGGGCTTTAAACTATCATGATACAATCAATGTAGAGTGGTTTGCAGTGATCATTAGAGTCTGCGTGACAGATTATTCAGACAGCTTTGTTATGTGTAAGTATGGATTTGACACAAGAGAAAGAACCCCATATTTTCAAACCATATTACATATGGCCATGGAAAATGGAGAGCAAAGCCTAGTAGTGTAGCAAATTGGTTATTTTCAACTACTTTTTTGGACAAGGTGGATAACAGCTGTCGGGTTTTGTTTTTGTTTAGGAAAATATTATTGGCAGAGAACTAGTTTTGGGAATGATCAAGGGTAATATCTGATAGAATCTTGGTCAAGTTTAAATCTTTACCCCTATGAATAAAATTAGCATCATCAGCAAATAGTATTGATTAATAGGGAATGATACATAGTAAGCCATTGAGAAGGTGGGTTCATTAACAGTCTCAGAATTAATGAAAATGAAAGAAAGCAATAATCAAAGGATTACTTAATTTTTTTGTTAAACTTACAATGTAGGTATGTTACCTGAAATGTCAAGAGCTGCTAAAATCTGGTTGATTTTGCTAATAATTTTTTTTTTCATCTAGGTGATTCCTTACATTGCTAGTGAATTCAGAAAGGATAAAATTTGGTTAAGAAGAACTAAGCCTTCCAAACGAGAGTATCAAATAGTTTTAGCCATTGATGACTCTTCAAGTATGGCTGACAATCAATCCAAAGAGGTGAGACCAATCTTTTATCCTGATTATTTGGTATGTGTTGATTAATAATTGTAAGATTAATGGATAATATTTCTCTTGTGCCTGTTGGTAATATAAAGCTGTGAACAAATGGTGATATGTAACCTTTATATTTTAAACTATGTTGTGGTAAATTGTAATTTATTTTCAGCTGGCTTTTGAATCCCTGGCACTTATTTCACGAGCACTGACCCTACTTGAAGCAGGTCAACTTGGAGTTCTTAGTTTTGGTGAGGTTGTGAAAGTTTTGCATCCCCTGAGTGAGCCATTTAGTGAGCAAAGTGGAGCCAGGTATGCTTTTTGCTCTTTTTGACTTTGTTGGAATTAATTATAGAATATCAATTAACTCAGTGTTGGTTTTTACATATTAATTTCGTGCTAACTCATTTGTCCTAGTATTGGAATGGTGTTTCTTCATCAACCCTAGTGCTATTAATTTTACCAGTAGGAGGGCAGTTCAAAAATTACCCATGTAAGAAATGTAGAAACCATTTTTTTTAAACATTTTTTTTATTTTTCATCATAGTACCCTTTTGGAAAGACACACTTCTCTCAAAGTTCCGGCCATTTTTTTAACCCCTCCAAAAAATAGGATTTGTCGAACTCTCCAAAATATGCATTTGTCTCGGGTATAACTTTCTCGTTTGAGCTAAATTTTTTTCCCGCGAGCCATTTCTTCATGTTAGGGAATAAGAAAAAGTCGCTGGGAGCCAGATCGGGTGAATACGGGGAGTGCAGCAGCAATTCATAACGTAGTTCATGCAGTTTGGTGGCGACAACTCCAGATCAGCTTGTTGTCCACCGTGAGCAATCGCTGCACCCATCGGGCGGACACTTTTTCATCTCCAACTTATCATGTAAAATATTAATTGCCGTTCTGGTCGACACACCCACGGCCTCTGCTACTTCGTGCACTTTCGTTCATCAATCAGGGAGAATCATGGCATGGACTTTTTGAATGATTTCCTCGGTAGCCATGTCTGCTGGGCATCCTGGTCGCTGCTCATCAAAAACAGATGTTCGCCCACGTTTAAATTCATTGAACCAATATCTGTGGTCATAGATGGCGAAGTGTCCCCATAAACAGCATCTAACTTTGCTTTTATCTCCTCGCATTTCTTCCCATCCAAAAACAAAAAGCAAATTACCATACGATACTGCTCTTTTTCCATCTTAGCAATGGCTGCCAAATCCAAACTAACCTTTAAATTAGTCTGAAATTTGTTTCACCATCGTTTGATAGATGGCAGCACACGATGATAGCATAAACTTCCCTCAGGAACGCCTTTTGTCATCAAACACGGGTACTTATTGAACCACCCTCGTACATCCGTATTGCAAATGGTTTCTCAATATTGATAGCTTTTGCATTAAAAAGTCCACTATTGTAGAAATTCTGAAGAAAGGCCATAAACCATTGTCAAGTAAGCTATGTTAATTTTTTTCAGCTTGCTGTTAACATTTTCCTTGTCCCTTGACTTAACATGATAATGAAATTGATGTTATGTTATGCTGGTAACAACTTGATTTCAGAAGTTGGCAATAATGGTATTAGGATATTAGCAAGCCTAACTTGCTTAGTGAAAATTTACTTAGCATGAATTAATTGATTGCTATGATTAAAAACAAGTGTAACTCTCCAATTGTGTGTTCATACACCATGAGTGATCCATTGCAATTTTGTACGTTTCCTTTAGCAATGTTTAGATCAATTGAAGCATTACGTTTGCAAAATTTGTGAATTAATTAAACTGATATGGATATTAAAAAGATACATTGTCAAGACCAAAAATCTTTAGTGGGTTATATAGACATAAACACTTAGAATGAACGGCAACATCAACAGGTGATACTGATTTGTCAATAGATAATTACATGATTTCACCTAGGAATGTGACCTCTCTGTGTGTAAATGCATTTTTGGGTAGTTATAGGGATATTTTTTGTGGAAGTGATTCTTACTGAGAAAGAAGATACTTACATCCTTCACGTACATTTTATTACACACAGCCGAGGCTTGGACTTATATAGTCATCATCAGGTAAAATGCTGAAGACCTACATTGCTTTATATACTGCACAGAGGGGGGAAGGTAGTTGTGGGCATGGCATCAATTAGGGTCTGTGTAACAGAGGTAGGTCTAGGAGGGCGGAGCAGGAAGAATGAAATCATGAAATCATTTGCCAAATTTGAAGACCCATTGTTTGCAGCCTTATATTGAACATTCCTGGATATTTCCAAATGTTCCAATTCATCTAACATTAATTGCTTCTTCTCCAAATGTTTTTTATTTTCAGAATAAAGTCACTTGTATGGTTGTTATCTAGTAGGTTATGGCAAAGTGGAAGGAAAAATCTTTGTTTATGAAAGAGGCATAATGTTCTTTTACTCGTTCTTGGATTTCCTGTCTGTCCAAATCAAATGCCAGAGCACTCACAGTGGAGTTTTATACACTCTACTCTTCCATTTTGGGAATTTAGTCCTTGCTGTTGGATATGAGATAGCCTAAATTGCCTTTATTGTAGAAGGCTAGTTTTATGTTGTTATTTAGAAAGGTCTTCATCACTTTATGGGTTTGGACACTTAAGGTTTCTGTAAAGTATTTAAAACAGTATGTCTTGTGTGTTTCACCAGATGATGGTTTTGCAAGTCGAGACCTAGATTGAGTATAATAAAATATGTCAGGAAGAATCAAGTATATTCTTTCTCAAAATGCATTTTTGTTAGCATGGAGATTTTGTGATGCGCATCAATGTTTTTGCTGCTTTTGCAGTACTCTACTGAAAGTGTTCCCTTTAATTCTCCAATGATAATTTGATGTGGAAGGTCTTGTAATTGATTATGGGAAAGGATGGAATTTGTTAGCTTCAATTAAGCTTAAATCATTCCTTATGACAACATGGTTCCCTTCATGGTAATATGATCTCCCCCCTGCAAAGCTGTGTTATATTCAATGTTCCAACTTTTAACCTCATAAGCTAAAATTAGTCCATGATATTCTGTACTGTAAACCACAACTGTGAACTGTATTATTTAGTACGTTCACGTTTCATGACATAGTTATACCTCCTCCTCACACCCATGCCTTACACGATTTCCTTTATGTCAAAATATGTTGCCTCACAAATCACAATGTAGAAATTTGCTTTTGAGTGAACAACAAAGGTTGTCTTTAGTTAACAATAGTGTCAATGCATTCTGTGTAAGTTTCATGCTATAATTGTTATAAAATTGTTTCTCCTATGTTCTAAGAGATTTTAAAATGCATGTCAAAGTAAAAAACAATATGTGGTGATTTTCTAGGAAAGTATCAATCATATAGAAATAAATATATATGAATGGAGGAATAAATATATAAATAATCACTCATTTAGCAGCTGATGACGAAATGGCATTTTCAAGAAATCTATCATTTCAATGCAACAATTTCAGAGTGTAAAAATCATTCGCCCTGACCAGGATCTTGGTCGAGGTGAATGATTTTTACTCTCTGAAATTGTTGCATTGAAATATATATTAGCCGATGACTCAATTAAAAGTTACTGTTGTGGCATCCCCCGCAGTTTCTTGGAACCTATCATTGACTTAAAACAAGGCATGGCCATGGCTGTAGCTTGGTTTCAGTGAGCCATCTTTAAAGTTGTGAAACACTTTTTAATCTACAATTCAATCCTAGGAGAAGAAAGAAGTGGGGCCTGATGAACCCAAAATGACCTCAGGGCATGAACCCTCTTCTACAATATAAATTAGGAATTCATCTGTTTGTGATAGGTGTATTTCTCCACTGTTAATATGACACCTCCAAATATAATGTGCCAACTATGGTAATTAATGGGAAATAATTCTAAAAGAATTTAATGTATATAAAATAATAGCTTTAGAAATTAATAATATCATAATAGTATTCAGCTCTATACACTTTTCCCAAATAAATTGTAAATGTGAAACAAAATGAAATTAGGGAAATCCCAATGTTTGCTAATTAGAGTCAAATATGCCAATAAGGCAATAGAAAAAGATTGCCCTTTTTCTATTTTCCCAATGTTAATATTCCCCTTTTGAAATATGAAACAGCAATACCAGAGTAATGTACTCAAAGGTTCTATCATCCCCTTTGACCTCTCAGGAAGATCTGGTACCTGAAAAATCACATTTAAGCTGAGGGTGTCTACAGTTGTCACCAAGAACGAAACTCTGATGATTGGTAAAGATGGGAAATGCAAGTGATGCAATCATTGCCCTTGAATGACAAAATGAAATTTCTGATCTAATCATGTAAACAATGTATTCATATTCAAAATAGAAATCTGGTTATGACCAAGATCTTGTTCAAAACTTGTCATGAATTGTGCCAAATTCTCAGTCTTTGCTTTCCTCAATTGCTATGTAAAATATGAAAATTCGTAAGTGTAATTAACGTATAAGATTACATTTTAGGGTTATGAAGTAAGTTAGAAGTTGACAGGAAATGATGATGATAAAAGCAAGGTCACTGTCTTTGCACGGTATCTTGTCATCATTACTTAATTTATTATTCTTGTAAAGAAAATCCTGTTAGTAAACTTAGAATCCATGTCAATTAGCACACTATTAAGAATTGTATTTTACTTTCAGGCTTTTACAGCACTTCTCCTTTGACCAAAAGAAGACTCTTATTGGTAATCTAATGGATACAGCTACTTCTTTGCTCAGTGGAAGTAAAACTTCTTGTGCTGTGGGTGTGAGTGTGGCACAGTTATTGGTCATTGTGTCAGATGGAAGGGGTGTATGGAATGAAGGTTCTGATCGAGTGAAACATGCAGTTCGAAGAGCTCAAGACTCGGGGATTTTTACTGTGTTCGTTATTGTGGATAACCCTGAAAGCATGGTAATGGTCTTTATGCTCAGCATGATAGAATTAGAATGAAAGCTAACTGAATTGATGCATAGTGGTGTTGAACTGGAAAATTGGAGAAATATCAGGGTGATTTCCAATTTGAGATACATGAGGAAAGTTGTGGGATAGGTGTATGATAATTAGCATTGCAAGGAATATCATTACTAGGAGAGAGCCAAATCACCCTAGAGTTTTGTGTTGTGGCACTGCTAGTGTCAACCGAAGTCTCCTTGTGAGGCAGTAAGGCCAATTCAATGCATGAAATTTATTTTTAACTGGAAATATTACATTTATTTAGAATAAAGGTTGTTAATTGAGAATCTGATAGTATATTTGATGAAAATCAAACCCAGATTTTTGCTTTTAAATAAAGTTCCAAGTAGCTGTGAGATGTCAATTCATGTAAATCTGCTATGTGCTCATAGTGAAGCACAGTATTCATTTGAAATCCCACTCAAAAAATGGAGTTAACATTAGTATTTTTTTAAACTGGGAAAACTAAAGATATTTCTAAGGTATTGTAAAGGCAAATAATTCTCCTGCTGTTATCATCATTATGGTGACTTGGTTTCCGCAGAAGAAAAAGTTTAATGCTTTGTTTAAGCTTTTGCTAAACATTAGGCAGTTTCTAGTGCATTCTTCAGCCCTCTCAGCATTTAAATTTCTCGTTTGCCAAGTTAGGTGAAATGAAAATTAAAGATGAACGTTTGCGATCTTAGAGGCTCACATTTATTTTGCTGAAAATAGCTTCTTCGGATGTTTTACTGTAGTCCACAAATATACCTCTGGTCACTGATAATTATAAAGCTAGTTTTATCACTTTAATTTTGAAAATGTCAAATAACTTGTATTGTCACAGTGCCTACAGTGGTATCACTAACTTGTGTAGTATTATCTAGCATTATGATTCTGTAGAGTAAAATGCTGTGATAGTACTTAGTTTTATATGAATTACAAATACAGCATTTACAGAAACATATTTTGAGATGAATAAGGGTTCTGAAATGGGAAGGAGTCATTGCTAGATGACTAATGAAGTTGGCCCCTCCTTTAGTCACAGTAAACGTAGATGATGTTCTGTAAGTGCTTGCACTGGACTGCTAGATAACATATTGAAAGGTTTTTGAAACAATCATTTATGCAATGCTTTGGAAAGAAGAAAGCATTTGTACAATGTAGATAGGTAGTATATAGTCATTTTCAAGCACTTATCATACACATTGATCTTGTGTGTATTGTGGCTGATGAGGGAGTTGGTTATTTCTATTGATTCCTGCTACTAAAAAATCTCTTATACATTCATTAAGAAATGCATTATTGTTCATGAATAAATGTTAGGCTCACAGCATTTCTAACATTGTGAGACTAACGTTTCTTAATGAGTGATAATGCCACATCAGCCTTTTCATGAAACATCATGCATTATTTATGTGAAATAATGTATTTCCATCATAATGGCATTTTTTTCACGGAAAAATATCTTGATATACTGTACTTTCAATATCAGTGGAAAAACTTGTATGTTTAATTTTCAGATATTCAGAAATATTAGGTATTCGACTAATTATGTTTAGTCACAGAAATAGCTTCAGAATGGAGAATTTGTGGTTGCCATGAAGCATAATTAAATTAATAATTAAATTGATTTAAAATGAGGTGTTGCATCATATTCTAGAAAATAAAAGGACCCCAGATGAATGTATTATAAAAGCATTAACCTGTGACAAAGGAATATTACGAGGTATTAAAAAATGTTGAGCGAGGTCAGGAGACTTGTTGATTATAGGCATATGAGAGCATCTCATTGAAAGAATTCATAAGGCACATACATAAGAATTTAAATAATAATTAGGAAAATGAAAAGGGTATCTTGGAAAGCAGAAGAGAATTTCCGGAAGATATGCATGGATAAATAAAATTTATGGGAATTTTCTCTGTGATTCAGAGAGGTATGAGTTAGACTATGATATTGTGAGCTTAGATCATGGATTGGTGGAATCAAATCCCAATGTTATCTGGCCAGATTTAAATTCATATTATAATATAATATTGAAACTGTGGCATCATGTTCAGGGGAACAGCTTACCAAATTATTATTACCAAAAGATACGCAAAATTGAAACTTCCTAAAATGAAATTGAAACTTTGTTGAAAAACATTAACTCTAATAAATCCTCATTTCCTATTATTGCATAAGGTTTGGTGCTCGTTTTACTGAAAAATAATTACAAATCATAAATTACATACCATCATTGTGTGTGATATGTAATTTATCATATTAGATAGCTTGAGTATTTATGAGCCAAAAAACATGAGGGGAAAGTGTACTAAGATGAAATATATTTTAAAGGGAAGTTGGATTCCATATCTAAATGTATAAAAATTCACTTATATCTATGCTCATATTAGTATTCACGACCTCATAGTATGGGATCCATATGAGGTGGGATACATTAAAAAGATATAAAATGTTCAAATAACAGCGGCATAGGCAGCGAGATATGTACTCGGAAGGTACAAAAGAACAGTGTGTGTCACGGAAATGGTAGATATTGATCAGTGATTATTGTATTAATGTACTTATTAAAATATTGTTTGTATGTGATGTGGATGGCATGAGGTTATATTGCAAACGTGAATAATATATTAACAGTGCTTGATTTTGAACAGTATATGAAATTGAATAGTGTGTGATTATGGATGGAGAGCGGAGATGGACAGAGCATTGTAGGTATGGTTGGTAAATTTAGTGTCATTGTATATAAGAGCATCTTGCCTTACATCTGTTCTTCTTGTGTATGTATATACATTGTAAGAGTGATTGTTGACCAGACTTGATCGTTGCCACCAGGACAATTACCTAATTGAAACAAGATTTATATAATAATAATAATATTTTTAACTCTCCAAGAAATATATCTAATCACAGTGATTTATCTTTTTGTTTTCATCAGGACTCCATAATGGATATCCGAATGCCTATTTTCAAGGGTGGAAAAGTACTTGGAATAACATCTTATCTGGACAGTTTTCCATTTCCTTTCTACCTCATACTTCGTGACATTAATGCTCTTCCTGGTGTGCTTAGTGATGCCCTCCGACAGTGGTTTGAACTTGTTACAGAGATGGACAAGCATTGAAGGAATCTTAGTCTTCGTGTGATATTTATTTTTATTATTACATTGAGGTTGAACCATTTTGATACTTAATATGTTGACAGCTAATCACTCAGTCAATTTGGACACTGCTAGTAAGAGCAGTTTATGTTTTATTGTTGATCATTATTGCGTATGCACAATTTAAAATGAATGCAGATCTCATTTTTAAGTGTTTACATTCATTTGGAAATGTAGTACATATTTTTAATATATTGCAGTAATGAAATGATAAGTTATCCAGCATTGATTAGTTTGTTACCTGTAGCAATTTTTGAGTGATATTTTACATTTTGACCTCATATGTATTAATATGTATGAATAATGTGTTATGTATTTCATATGCCTATTATTGTACCTATACTTATTTTTAAGTCATTGTTTCATTGTGATTAAGTTATAAGTTGAGATTTGAATATACATTCCTATTAAAAGAAAGTATCTTCATTGCATATATTTTTCTAGTAATTTAGGTTATTTGTAGTGAGAAAATTTTGGGATTATTCCTCTAGAAATACTAGAAGTTTGCTTTGATGTGGTCTATGATGATGCAATGGGCAGTATCAACTAGGTATAATGTCACTGTGTCGTATGACTTCTTATAATAGCCATAGATTATCTACTTTCTAATTGTATTGTCATCGCTAAAGGTAGTAACCCATATTATTATGATATATATCTTTTCTGAACAGGTTTTGGATGGTCCCTGAAAAATATATCTGGTTGTTGTTGATTTCTGCACAGCAAAAGTTCCTAGCATCTTTTTACTTACACTTTTTCTATCTTCAGCCATTCCCTTCATGTCATGTGAAAGGCTTATTCATTTCCTGGAAGCTACTTATTATTTCTAGAAGCAACTTGGATCTAGATTGAAGTTAATCGAAATAGTACCCGTTCTTCCATGAGGTGGCTGCAAAGATATGTCTCCAGTGGAGTGACTATTTAAAGTAATGGTGTCACATTTAACAGTCCCATTGAAGAAGGCCATGGGAAACCTCAGAAAACCATCTTAGATGTAAATATGAAAATCTGATAAGTACAGGGTTCAGCCAATTGGGATGATGCCATTCATGGCAATGCATGAGGCAGATCTCCGTGGCCAATATCATATGCAATCCTTGTACAAGTGAATTGGCAGTTATTAATAACTTAAAAAAGGATAACATAAGTCACAAAGGAAACATATTAAGAAGCTATGATTTACAGAAGCAGAAGAGATTAATGCAAGATGAAAAGACATGCTTATAAAACCATGTATAGTATAGATATAAGACTAGTTGGTGTAGACATAGAGAATATGATGTTGATTTGGATAGCCTGGGTCAAAACTTTTGCTTGCAAGATAGAAGTTTGAGGAATAGATAACATTTCCATGGAGATATTTTATGGTACCATTTGGATGATTTATGCATGAGGAGCTTGGCCTAAAGATGCTGCTAGTGTATTGGATCCTGTAAATGTCTGTAATTACTCATTTATATTATGTGCAGTGAAAAGAAGCTAGATTTGTGAAACATTGTTATGACAAACAAGTATTGTGTTTGGATTATTAGTTGAACTCATAGAAAAAAGTTAAGTACAGGTCAAATCTCACAAACATAAAGAGAAGCAGGTCTCTTTTGAAATGATGCAAAAAAATGTGCCACTGGTCCTATCACCCTAGGAGGAGAGGTATTGAAAATAAGAGAGATCAAATGTAAAATCGAAAGCTTTAAAATTTACTTCCAGACAAGGGAACAAAATGGCTGTAAATGATGGAATTTAGAAATATTTTAACACTAATTAGCCTAGTATGTGGTCATTAGTTTACCTAACTGTTATTTAATAGTTTTCTTGACTGACAGCTCATCTCACAAAAGTAAAGAAGTATTGCACACTTTGATACCATAGTACATGTAAACAGTTCTAAATTCATTTCCATCACTCAAATTACACATTTCTCTTCATAAATAGCATTTAAGGATGTTTATTTTTAGGTTGCATGCCTGGTGTAGAATCACTTCCAGCAACACACCCTGGCAGATGCTTCCAGGGTACCATATAGATGTAAAGTTTGTTAGATCGGTATCAATTCCCATTAAAAATAAGGGAAATCAGCAGTATGTGAGGACTTGCAGGCCATAAGTTTAATTTTCCATAAAGCCAAGAGAGTATATAGAATAAACAGCAATGGGATAGAGAAGAAGGCAAATGATTAGTGGGAAAGATCAATTTGGGTTTACTAAGGATAGGTGTACCAATGATTGGTATCAACAAGCATAAAGGAACTCGCTTCGGCAAAAGAAAGGAATAAAGCATGTAACTAGAATATGTTAGATTGCCTCGCACAGTTCGATAAAGCATTCCATGGAGTGAATTGGGTAGTATTAATTGAACAAAGACGGAACAAATATTAAAACGAAGTGATAGGAGACTTAACTGAAACATACATGTCGCAGACTGAAAAGATGGGGGAGATAGAATTGGGATGGCCAGTTACTGGTAGGCTAGTTAGGTCCATTTTCTATATTTATGTATAATGTTTACTCAAGGAATCGACAAGAGAGGCTTGGGATGGCCTGGAGATAGGGAATTCGCCATTTCATTGGTGAAAAAGCAAGCGTCATTTAGCCAATCAGTCAAACATTTATACACCGTATTTTCCCATCGATAACGAGGGCGATTTCTACACAAAAATTTTCATATGATCGAAAAAAATGACGATGCGTGTTATGAAAATTAAAAAAACCAAACATTTAAATAGGTATGCACACAATAATTTAACGAAGAGTCTCGCAAAAATGAGTCTGGAAGCAGGCCTCTCCAATTGCATTCTATTATACACAGATCTGCTACTGTTACAGTTATTTCATCTCATAAATCCATGAGAAAAAGAAGAAACATATAATTCCTATTCTTCATTTATTTCAATATTTATTACTTCTTCATTCTAATACAAAGTACTTCAAGTATACGTAGCGTATGTCGTATTATATACACGAACGTATAATAATATAGGGCAGATAGATCACTCGAATCCAAGAAATTCGTCGCCTGAATCACAATTGAATGACTTAAGTGCATTTATTATCTCTTCAGACACATCACAGAGTTCACTCTCCGAGGTTAACTCTTCCTCATCTTCTAGCACTGGCGTTGAAATGTTGCCTAAAGCTTTTTCAAATCCATTTTTTGCACAAGCCACTGTGACACCCTGTGAAGTTCTACGAATGCACAGATTATTTCGTTTCATGAAGCGAAATCCCCATGACGGGTAGGCTTTAAAGTTTTCTATTTTGTATTCTTCCGCAAGTACTTTTGCCTTCAGCAATAGGCTAGTTGTTGACACTTTACTTTCTTTCGCTCTCTCGGAAATGACCCATTCGAGAAGTGTTTTTTCAAGTTCAGGCCAGAAGCATTTCTTGTATCTCATTGTGCGTTTCTTTTTATGTAAACACTTTATCACCGCTTCTCCTTTCCTCCATTCCCGTATGCTTGACTCTCCCACATTAAATTTTCTGCCAGCCTCGCGATTTCCTTTTACTTTCGCGAAATCAATGACTTCTAGCTTAAACATCGCTGTATACGATTTTCGTCTCACATAATTTTTCTTCATTGGTAATTTTCTTCAGAAAACAAAACCTGAGGGCGTCTAGAACAGCTGAGCGCCTCTACTAACAAGGCGAAGTAAAGCGTCTGTGTATGCAGTTAATTGCAATCACCTGGCTCTAATATTCTGCATATTTACGGTAGATATAGCCACAGGCAATTATGACTTCGTGTACTCATTGATTGTTACCATTACTAGTCTATGGCTTCGACGAATTTTACATTTACAGATGCGCGGCATCTATACACGTCCATGATAACTATGAAGCCCTGGGCGCGCGGTATCTATACGAAGTCATAATGACTAAGAAGTTCTGGTTCCGTTATCGAGGGGAAAGCACGGTGAACAAATAACAGAACCAGTTGATAGAAATGGGATGAGAATCAACCATAAGAAAATCAAGGACCTTAAGTTCTCGAGAAATAGGAAGGTGATGTTGAATATTTAAGATGGTAGGTAAATCTAATGCAGGTGGATCGTAGTGAAAACGGGTGGAAAATGCTTGAATGAAGTTGGGCAAGCTGTTCAGGAAATAAAGGTAAGGAAAACAAAATAAAGGAATAGAAGCTTCACGAAGAGGATAAAATTGAAGGAGGAATGTTAAATGGAATTATGAGTTAATGATCACTGAAATCAGCTATGTGGTATATCATTTTGTGTGGCTTAGAAACTTGTTAAGCCGAAAGATAGGCATAAATTGGAAGATTTGAAAAATAATGGAAAATGAGAAATAGAGGAGGGAGTCCAAACAAAGAAGGCAGGAAAAGAGAATGTAGTGCATACTGTGTGGCAATGGAATGCTTGAAAGCCATATTAGAGCGAAGAATGCTGTGTTTATAGTAGAGGCAGTAATGATTAATCAGGCTGAAGGTAGAAACTTCCTATGTGAAATTGTTTACTGTATTGTAGTATGTTATGCCATTTATTTTTTGTTTAGCATTATTCCGAAAACAACACTTTCTGGTCTTTACATCAGACCGTTAACAATGATACAATATATGGGATTATTTGTACAACAATGCACGCAAATACAAGCACCCAAGCCCTAGGTGGAGGAAAGGGTTGAGTGTTGGCCTTCATTAGCGATTAAATTTCAATTTAACCAGGCATTATAAAACCAGCCTTACTATTATGGCAGGCGGAGCTTAGCAGTGTGGCAGTGCTTAGTCCACGAGTATATCAAAAACTTACCACGATGAGTAGATTACTGTAAAATTAATAACAATTGTGGGAGGACAGGAAATTGCTAGGTAATTTTTTGATGCTGGAAGAAATAGGTGGCATTATAGAGGTTATCGGGTATCCAAGACTAGATGGAAAGATAAACAGGGATGCTTCATTTCTACGCTAAGAAATGGGCATGTTATAGATCATGAACTAAGTATGGAAAACGGAAGGAAATAAAAAAAAGGGGGAAATCAAGTTTATGGCTGAGGAAGTGCTGACTTCCAAGTTTCTGAAATACATGGTCAAATTTCACAGTTTTAAGGGATTATTCCAAGCTTAGGTCTAAATAGTAGACTGACCACTCATGAATCTCATTTAAAAATAATTACATTTACTTTAATTACATTAATATGCTTTATTATGCTTAATTACATTAATATGCTTTAATTACATTAATATGCTTTATTACATAATTTACTAAAATTACATTAATAATTACATTTTACTTTTTTTGTTGGTCAACTTTGTTCGTTAATCATCTGAGCCACCACATTTGCATTGATTCTAAAGCAAATCAATTTCATCCAATCGTCCACTTCTAACAGCCGTGGAAAAATTAAATCCATTGTATGTTTAGTAAACTACCTCAGTAAGTCATAAGTGATCCATTATATATGATTTTGATAGGTATGCTACAAAATATTACAAACCCGACATCCAGATCTAAGAATTTATTTAGATTATCGAAGATCAAGCTTTACTATTTTCCTGTCACAAATACTTAAACATGGTAATATACATATTTTGTGAATTCTTATCGAGGGTTTCAAATATAACCGCTCGAATACAACCGAAACACCTTAATCGAATATATCGATTATATGGAATACAAGAAAACTTGAACTTCGAAATCTACGAGAAGCTCTATCGAATGTCTCGTTGGTCGCGAGATTTCTTCAATCTGTAAACGTGCAGGAAATAACCTCGTGGCGAAATGGGTGGGTAATAATTTAGCTTTTTTGGTTGTTAATGAATTGTGGATGTTGTAAATATTAGTTCACTAGCCATAGTTATTTATTTGTGAAATTGGAATGTTTTTCCTTATCGACCGGCATAATAGTTTAAATTTTGGTCAACCATGTGGTCATTCTGCGTCAACGTGCGACTAACTAAGAATTAAAGATTCTTAACGAACTAAAAATTTATGTTTTTAAATCTATTTCATCTATCGTTTAGGAAAGCCCCGTGGTCTTAGAACTGCGAGAAAACACGTGAACCATCGCCGTGAGCAAAGATGGGCAGATAAAGACTACAAAAAGGCTCACTTAGGTTCAAGATGGAAGGCTAATCCATTTGCTGGTGCTTCTCATGCCAAGGGAATTGTATTAGAAAAAGTGTAAGTGGTTGATTAAAATGTGTCTCATTTCAGTGTACATTGACAGATAATTTCAAGTTCATCTTATTTTGCAGTGGCGTTGAAGCCAAGCAGCCGAATTCAGCTATTCGTAAGTGTGTTAGGGTCCAACTGATTAAAAATGGAAAGAAAATTACTGCCTTCGTTCCAAGGGACGGTTCTCTAAATTCCATTGAGGAGAATGACGAAGTTCTAGTTGCAGGATTCGGGCGAAAGGGTCACGCTGTGGGTGATATCCCAGGTAAGTTTTGTAGTACTAAGGATTTACTGACAACATTGTGAATGTTTTTTTATTTATCCGGGTACTCAATCAATGAGCTGAAGTTGCCTAACATCCTAACTTAAAGTTTTTATTGCATATCTATCGTGATATCTTAAGTTACCAACAACCGCTTACCTCTTCGACAATACTTAAAAATTTATTATGGTCATTCATGATTGTTATTTGAGTAAATGTTCGCTAATGTTTCAGAGGGTTTAATAGTGTAATATTTATTTGACTAAGTAATTTTCTTAACTGAAGGGGTCATTTATGAACATAAGTCTTACCGCAATCCACCGGACACTTAAGCATTCAAGGCCTTTTCCAGAGTACTAAGGGGAGGTCTGAAGGTGGTATGTAAAGTAGCATGTGCGTGAAACACATAATTAAAGAATATGTCGTTTTAACCCAAGATGGGAATTGCTAACGATTTCTTCATCGATTTGAATGAAATTTTCCAGCTCAGAATAAATAGTTTTTGCATATTTTCTTTCATCGGTTCAGTTATCTTTATGCAACATTTTCTAATGTACAAATGAAACAGTTAGTGGATCATGTTTAAAAATTTCTATGTTGTACAAGATATCACTTTAGAATTGAAGGGAAGTCATGTTGATTCTGAGGTAGTAGTAATATTGATACGTCTTTTGTTCATAGTTGTGTGATTTATTCTAAATTATTAATTTCTTCTGCTTAATCTATTCAGCTCTTCGGGCGTATGCTATTTCAGGGTTGGTAGCATTTTCACATTGTACTGTCGTCGTTTCTTACCACAAATCATCCTAGAGCTGCAATGGTTTTATTTGGCTTCAGAACTTTAAAAATCTTGGGAATATAAGCGATATGTTGTTTAGTGTGCAGAACCATTGTAAGAACTTACTTATCATTTGGCAATATTGCTTCAAGTAGTGAAGTGCTTCATCCTATTTACTAGAGGAATGTCCCCTGAAGTAAAATGCTCTGCTTCCCTTCATCCTTTCCGGTCCATACCGGCCTGGGTGTTGAAATATTGCGACAGTTATTTATAACTTGCACAACTTATCATTTGTCAATTGATTTTATAATTAATAACTTCACCTTCCCATTTCATGGCACTATTCCTTTGGTACAATTTGAATGCTTTTAAGTGTAATATTAAGGGAATTCATTGATATATTCCATATTTCCAGGTAAATTTTTGGTTATTTTCAATGTCATTTGATTTTTCATTAGCAACGCATAGTAGGCTCCCTAGCAATTATAAACTCAGTAATATGAAGTTCCAAAAATGATTTGATCAAAGTTGGTATAAATTGAGATTTATCTGAATGGGTTTTGCTAAAAACGCTTAATTTATGGTCAGGCTTTCCATATGCAATTTCCTTTGTTATTTCTAAATATATTGTCAAGCACTAATCAAATTCCACAATAATATTCTAATCTTAAATGCTGGAGTTTTTTTATCGAAATGGTGAAAGAACTATTAACCCACAAAATATAATAATTTTGTTGTTCACTTGATTATTAGGAAACCTTAATCAATCCTAAATTAGTGCGTCAATTATTTTTGGTATTCCACCAGTTACGTTAGGTTGGATGATCATAGGCTATACAATTGTGCAACAATATATGTGCTTGCCATTCCAATAAATTCAACCTGACATCACCCACTACAGTAAGTTCCTCTTCAATTCTGCATACTTCTTTCCTCCCTTGATTCCATTTATCATGCATACCCTTTTCCTACCACTTAGTTGCCTGCCTAATGTCCTCCACTCTGTCAAAGTCTTAAACATTTCATTGCCAATCAAAATTCCCTTGTTTTTCCTGCCTCCTTTAGATTTCTCCCAGCAATTCTCCTCCCTCGCCCTACCCAGCTCTTGGTGGTTGTTTTCATTATTGTGTATTTCACCTTTTCCATCTTTGAAGGGGTTAAATTAGGTTAATACTTTTGATAAGTTAGTTTTATTGCTTCTAAGTTTGAATAAATTAAATGATAAAAAATGTTAAGTACCAGCTATTCAAACATGTGTTTCTCTTATCTGGTCCAATTAAGCACTCATAAAAGTAAAGCATATTATCTTTTGAGTTATGTTTTAAGAAACCTGTAGATGGCACCTTGGTAAGTGTATTGGGTGTATATTGGTTGCAAGATTGTTAATTTGAAAATGTAGCCACCCTATATTTCCAATATTGTACTGCCCTGTGCACAACTGAAACATAATCATGATGGCTGACTGGGTTTTACTGGTGCTGAGTGAGTGCATATATGTTTTTGTAATTTTGTGCAGTCAGGCGGGGATCGAGATGGTGCGGGGGCTAACGTACTGGCTTCCCACCCTGAGGGCGCGGGTTCAAATCCCGGCGGTGTTGAATATTTTTCAGAGGTATCTCGATCCCTACTTGAGGTGCTTTGTGGAGGGCACTTTAAGTGAGTACGCCGTCCGTCGGATGGGACGTTAAGCCGCGGACCCCTTGGCGCCTTTCGTAAAGAGTAGGCTAATGCCGACGCCGGGTTTCTCTCCACCCTTCATCCTTTCCTGTCCTTTCCCTATGGCGCAAATGACCTTAGCTGTCGGTCGCCTCCCCTCAAAACTACTACTACTACTGCAGTCAGGCATATTCTTTATATTATGCAAAATAAATTCCAGTGCTGCCTTAATTTAATCTGAAAGCTTATTCATGAAAATGTGGTAAAACATGGATTATTTGGAGTGAAATGAGAATAAAATCTTATTAATTTTAATGAATGTTAACAAAGTTTAATGAGCATGATTATCATGACTTAGATTTGTGATTGTCTGTAATAGACTTGATATTTTTGTAAAAGTAGTAGTCTTTTGACTGTCATGGTGGCTTCCAAGTCACAGATTCCTGTAGCCAAGTATTTTACAAGTGTTTTGCTTGCAAACTTGAACTGTATTTAAATTCCAGTTCTTGCCTTGAAAGCATCAGAAGTAGCTGGACTTAGTATCTATTAAATTAGGCAGAATGTTGCAAAAGATTATTCAATGATGTGAATGTAAAGATAGTGTGGAGGTGAATCATATTATGTTCATGCCTTTTATTAAGTATTTATTTCATGTTTCCTAAATAAATTTTCTTTTTTTTTTGCAGGTGTCCGTTTCAAGGTTGTTAAAGTAGCAAATGTGTCTCTGCTTGCCCTTTACAAAGAGAAGAAGGAGAGACCTCGTTCATAAACTTTCCCATTATGTATACGTTCAATACACTAAAATGACATAAAAATTGCATTTTATTTCTATTTCTCCTGTTTTGTTATTTTGGATTTATCTAGAAATGATATAATCAATTTCTGAATGTGAATCAATGTTTGGTCGTTCACTTTGGGATGTAGATATTTCACTATTATTACTAAGAAGTCTCTTGAAAGAGAGGTGGAAATTTACTACAAAAATCTTAAAGTACATATTCTATGCACCTCTAAATTGCTGACCTCAATTGAAGGAAGTCATCCCTCTTGAAATAAATCCAAGTAGCTATTTTTTCCAAAAACCATTATTATTGGACATGACCCAGGATATGTTGCATTGATATTAATATGCAGATATCCTCAATGGGTGCTATTAGACTCCCTCATCACTAACTCCTCCTCATGACTTGTGAATGTTTGCTTCTAATGTTGTGATGTAATGCAGCCTGGGACATGCATTATGCATTTTCTTTGTGGAATAGATTGATTAAGGGTCATACTGGTAAAACATTTGTTACCAAAATTACTCCAAATTTGATGAAGTGAACATTAATTTTCAAAGTGCATTCTGGAAAACTCGATAAGTTTATAAATGTAGGTTATTTATTGCAATAATACTTGGACATTTGTATATCAGGTATAGGAATATGGTTGTTCCTGTGTAACTAAATGGAATTTCTGTTCTTAATGTTTATGGCACTTTGAAATTTCAAATATCTTCTGGGGAGCATTCATTCTTGATGCAAGTTAATTCGGTGCCAACTTAATGTGGAGTAACTGCTTAGTTATCACTACTAGAGAATAACTTGGGGAATCATGATTCACAGGAATTTAACAGACTTCATAGAAATGGTGGGTGACGTGAAGCAAATCCTTCAGAATTAGAGAAAAATCAGTGATAGGGCTGGTAAGCAACATTTTTCCTGGTAAATTTCATCTCTTTATGAGGTGAAAATACCTTGGCACATTTTCGGTTAAAATAATTGAGATCTTTGCTACACCTGTGTTTGTGCTGTTGTGGTGCTTCTGACTATATTTATTAATCAATCTATTTATTTATCATTAATTATTACAATCACCATGTAGGCGGCACTTCCATAGAATTTGGAGGGTGTCTTGAACAGTTGAGCGCCAATACTAACCAAGTAAAGCAAACAACACAAGAAAATTTCTTTCATTCATTCTCTTATTTTTTATATTTGATTTTCTGAAAGTTAATTTATATTGCAAATCAAAGGGCCCATAAACCTAGGTCTCGATTTGACTAACAATTATAGCAAAAAAGCAATAACGAGGCATATTCTCTTGCCTTGTAAGTATTGTTTATTTTTTGATCCTTCTGTTCTTTGGAATTAATTTCTACCACCTTGCTCTTATCTTCTGTACAATTATGGTACATATAGCCATAGGAAATTATGATTCCATGTATTCATTGGTTGTTACCATCTATTAGTATATGAATATAGACGTATTTTTACACCCAAAAAATATATATACACAGATATGCGTCATCTATACACAGTCAAGATAACTATGAAGCCCTGGGTGTGTGGTATCTATACAATTTCTGGTAGCTACGAAGTCCTGGTTGGGCGTTATATGTAAGGTGCACGTTATTGATGGGAAAATACGGTACTTCCTTTTGCCTAACTCTGTGTTCACATTCTTCCATTTTCTTCTCTCTTTTGCATATACGGTTCCTATACTTGTAGTTTCTTATGCAGTTTGATACCTCAGGTGCATTCCCAGTATTCCTCGATATTACTCAGCTCTTCACCAGCATCCATGATTTTTTCTACAGCCTGCTGATACTCCTTCTTTGTTAATCCATTTCACGCTTCTATATTCCATTTCCTAACCCGCCACCCCTGCCCTATCTTTTTGAAATGGACGTCATATTTCATAGCAACTAAATTGAGGTCAGAATCCACATCCAATCCCGGGAACCTGTGTGAATTTATCACACTTCCTCAATCCGTCCCTAGCCAGAATATAATGATACCTTTCTGAGTCACCTGGAATTTCCCATTTATACCTACGCCTTTTGTGGTGTCTAAACCCAGTGTTGGTGATGAGTAACCCCTGTCTTCTGCAGAACTCATTGCTTTCTGCCCACGGACATTCCTTGTACCTAAACCGAAGTCCTCCACCTCATCACCATCTCTTCCTTCACCTACCGTCATATGCCAATTCCCTATCACTATCAAATGTTTCACTGCAGGAACACATGCTATTATGTCCTCCAGCTGTTCGTATATCATATCAACCTCTTCCTCCGTATGGTTCCTCGGTGGCATGCATACCTGAATGAAAACCATGTTAGTTGGTGCTACTATTATCTCTAGTTGTAATATTCTATCTGTTGCTTGTTCTATATTAACTATGCTTCTTCCTGCCTCTTTATTCAATATTATGGGAACCCCTCGTTGGCTCTCTTCCCTGCTACTGAGTATTATTCTACAACTCTCTCTTCTGTAATCCCCACTATCCTTCCATCTCATCTCACATAAATTTAAAATGTCTAACTATATTTCCTCTTTCCATGTCTCACTTAATATTCTCTAATTTTCCTGTCCTAACATTCCAAGTTCTTATTCTAACTAAATGGTCTTCTTTTGTCCTGCTGCTGTCGGTTTCCTTTTGCAAGGGTTTCGTGAGATTATGACTGTGGAAGCCTTGTCCCTCTCGGTTCTGGGCCCTACACACGGCCGATTGGGCCGAGTCCTATAGTTGCCAGGACTCATATACTCAATATTGTCCATCATTATATGTTTGGGAATGATAATTGAAGTGGTTTCCCATTGCCTTCCTCATTAGTGTTTTTAACATGATGCCTCACTGGGGAACAGATGCTGCTTGGACTACCATTAGTCTGGTATACAACCTTCGATCTATCTGGCATGGATGACCTTACCAGGAGCAATTATTGCTCTGCCAGCACAGCTCTAGGGGTCATTGGAATGCACAATGGGTTCGATTCCCGGGCAAGTCTCTGGGCACCTGCATCTCCAACCAGCTGTGTGATTTTTCGGCTTACAGATCTTCCTGAGAAACCATAACCGGCACAGGGAAAGGAAGTAGGGCTTAGTACTGGGTGAACTCTACCATCAACTATCAAACTGACCTGGTTGATTATTGTGTTTATGGTTTTTTATGGCATAATTCATTTATACGTGGCATCAAGGAAGATATATCATATACATATTTTGTTCTTAAATGTATTTAAAGAATACAAATTACGAAAGTGTGGAAAATGCATCTGTCAAATACATGTATTTTGGATACTGCCTATCCCTGAACATATTCCTCTTTTCTATTTAGTTGTTGCTTAGTGTGATATTTGGCGTGTATAAGCACAAGTTTAATATTAAACATAGTTGATATTTGCTGTCAAACGTTAGTACCATTCTTAATATATTTGAATTAATATGGAATAATTAGTCCTTACCTACCAAGGTTAATGCAAATAGGAAAATTAGAATTATTTGGTCTTTTCCAAGTGCCTTAAAGTGAAGTGAGAATTTTATGAATTTGTTATCCACTTATATTTCAAGAGTATCTTTGCATAAAATCTTTTTATTGTAAGGACATAGTTTTTCAAGTTACCAGTCATCAAATTTGCTCATAAAACACCCTATAAATGTTATCACTGTTAAGAGTCCGATGTAAAAGGCCAAAAAGTGCTGTTTTCGGACTAAGGCTAAATAAATAAATATGAAGTAATGGTGAAATTGAAATAAAAGATATTCAATTTCGGCTATTGGTTAGCATGCTAATATGATATTGAGTTTTAATAGACAATCTGCTGATTTAAGAGAGGTTGCAAATGATTTCTAAAAATATCTTATGCCATCATGGTCTTTTAAATGGACTAGTAGGGCAAACTATTTTACATTATTTACCTTTTTATTTTTTCATTCTTTCTGCCCAAAATATTGCTTCTTTTCTTCCTTTTTTCCTGGCAGCGCAGCATTATCCCTGCTATATGAATATCTCAATCCCTCTCCATATCGATTCCAAGCCACGTGTAGAGAAATTCTTCCATGCATGAATATTGCTAGATTATTTTGAATACCTTGTTTAGGAAAATGACCATCTTTGAGCATGAACTCTCATTTATGGAATTAAATATTATTTTTGGTGCTCTAATTATTTTATTTCTGCATTAATGGGTGGTAATAATTGAATAATTCGAATGCATTTGGTTGCATCTTATAGCTCAACCAGATTTTCAGAAAACTTTGCTGGAGATAAGGCAGGGAAGCATTCAAAATGGTGACACTGGGGAGTGCATGTGTTGCTGGAAAGGGATGAGGGTCATTTGAGGAGGCTCTATTGTTACATTACATGAAATGTTTTACATTTCATGTAATGGTACTAAGTGAATAGATACAGGGGAATTTCTGTGTTGGTGTGTTGGCTTTAAGACAATCTTCAAGTAGCAGATGGGAATTAGGTAGTCTGTGGTTATATTGTTGGATATAATGCAAAGAAGATCTTTTGAGATCTACTGAATCTTGGAGGGAGGAGACCTGTGTGTGAAAATATGATGTATTATGTGGTAACATCAACTACAGCCATGATGTTGGAAAGGAGGAAATAATCCTCAGAAAAGGAGGTTGAGACCTTTGAGCTTGATTACCATTTAGTGTGCCAATGCCTTTCTTATATTCATATTTTTTCTCCTTCTCATTTCAGTTTACATAGGCTTTTATGATGAAAATTATCATTTCACATTTGTGGATCCCTAAATGTACTGTCAGATTTAATAATGTTCCTTCAGTACCTGTTAGATCACTTATCACTTCGTAATCAGTTTGGAAAGAACTAATTTGTAAGAACCATAATTTCAGTTGCATTACATTTGTGTTTCTCTTCTGCCATTTCTTTATTGTGTTCATGAAATCAACAGTTCATAGCTTCTATTTGATTTTCACCAAATACTCTGATACAAATGTAATGAAACTTTCTCATTGATCAAGATGCTTTGTGCCTAGGAAATCTGGAAAGTTCTGGTAAATTACAAGAATATTCTGGAATTTTTATACATTATGGTGTTAATTTATTTGTATTTACCAAGTTACCATCAAATTACTTCACTGTGTCTTATCAAAGGGTGCTTCCCTCCCATTTGTCCTCTTCAATGTCTTTAAAAAAAACCGCTGGTAATTTGTCTGATAATGCTGCTCTAATTATAATATGAGTAAAAGCCATGATAGTATGACTGTAAAAGAATGCATTTATTGTTAATTGTCAAATGATTGTATTTTATAATTAAAAAACTATATCCATTTACCAGGTGCAAATTAGAATCCAACTGATAATTCAATAGTCATATTTGTTGTATTTGTTAACGAAACAAATTTCTGGTTATTTTTAGCCATTATGATTTATTCTAATGCATGTTTTGTTCTATTTTTTACTATTATGTATATATATTTATATTTCAGGAGGCAAATTTTATTAGTTTTTAAATTTTATTTTCAGTGCCAGTTTTAAGAATGATGCCAAGCTTGAAATATTTTTGCCACGGGGTGATTTGGAATGTATGACTCATGGTTCTTTCATCATATTTTTTCATAATATGAAGGAACTTTTAATCAATTTAAAGAGAGTATTAGTCTTCCTTTTAACCTAAAAATTTGGTCGCATTAGAATCTAGACTTTTATAAAAGGCAACGTTTTCATAAAATATACTTCATTAAAGAAGAAACGCACTGCATCCAGCTGTAGTTGCTTCAAAATTGCAGCTATAATAGTGTGCTACTTGTAAAATATGTTGTCTCAGACGTAACTTTATGGTATTTACATAACATAATGAAATGAAATAATTGACTTTGTAATTCCACACACTTAAAAAAACACGACCCAGGTTTCGACATTGAACGTCATCATCAGGTGGTCCTCATCGAAAGTGACTACAAAAGTGAATTTGTGACAAATCATTCCTTTTGAAAGTAAAGGTCAAAGGCTCGATGTTTTGGAGCAGTTGGAAATTTTGAAATGCATCCGTTGCAAAGATGAACTTGCCCAAAAAATTTTGTAACCCTCCTACTCCTTACTTCTAGATCTACCACTCTTCCAAGTCAACGATTGGCACCTAAAGATGTTCTCTTTCTCCCCAGGTACATTGTGAACTTTTTACCCCTCCACCCTCCCTCTCTGACTACCCCTTGATCAGATGGTATATATACCAAATTTGCTTCTATGAGGACCACCTGGTGATGATGCTCAATGTCAAAACCTGGGTTGTTTTTTTTAAATTAAAGTGTGTGGAATTACAAAGTCAGTTATTTCATTTCAATGTGCTACTTGTAGTTACAAAAGTAAAAATTTCCAAATAGAAAGAAGTTTTCTTATATGAATTTAAATTTAATAATTGACATCTAGCTAACTTACATTCCTTTTCCAAGAATACTGTCATTATAATTTGGGAGAATGGAAGGTTTACTTTCAAAGGATTAAGTAGCCCAAAATATAAATTGGTTACGGATAAATCAAACATGCCGGAAAGCTATACCAACCACATTGAACTTTCTGAAGTAATCTTTATAAGAAAACTGGAAAGAAAGGTAATAAACCCTGAAGAATTGTTGCAGTCATATTATTACAACAGGTAAAGTAGATTTGACTGATAAGGCCTAATTAAGCAGAGTAGATGCATCCATTATATCAAGCGTGAGCATTTAGAGAGAGAGTAGACAAACAGCATTAGAATATGTTATTACAAAAGGATGGATAAAGGAATGTTCCTGGAAGAACACAATTGATAATGATGAGGGGGGAGAGCAAATGAAGAAATATATGTCTGAGAGCAGGGCATAGTTAAGGGGCATGAAATCACTTTGGCGAGATATGAGTAAAGTTTTTAGAAGAACTAACACCCGCTATAAACACCATCACAGACTATTCACCTAATAATGCCGGGAGATCCGAGGATATACTGAGAAGAGTTTTATGGGGTTGAATTCGAATTAAGACAGCGTCATTATTTCGCACAGATTTTATGGGATGAAGAAGAGGGCCGTAATTTAACTCGCACATAATTTGACTTACGAGGGCGAGTCAAGTGAAAGCCTTAAATCTAAGCTACTTTTCGACCTAGTCGGTTACGGATAATTTTGAGCCAACCTCTCTCTGGCTGGCGCGAGCAGAAATCTAACCCGACCTAGAAGACGGCAGTCGAATAGCCGACGCCTCAATCGCATCCGAAGGAGTTCACTCCGTCTACCCAGGAACGATATAAATGGAGCAGTTATTCCGACGAACGATCAAAATCACGTTGAAGTCTAAATGAGCAATGGAAAAATACCCAAGGATTTTTGGTTACGTTCACTCCTTCAGTGTTAATATTTTACTGGACGTTTGTGCTCTGAATACTACTTGAAGAAAATTTGGATCACTTTTGATCACCGAGAAAATGTTCATAGTCTCAGATGTTGTGTTATTGGTCTTCTTGATGCTTTTCAGCATTTATTGATTTTAAGTTTTGTTACTGTTTCGCTGTTTGTAATATTCCATTATCAACCCCTCCGCCCCCCCTTACTCATCCCATCCATAAAAACGCTCCCACTTTCCAGGAAGCTCAATTCCCCCTCCACCCCCTTCTCTTATCTTTTCCCACCAATCACCTGCGTCCGCCGAACCATTCACGCCCCTTCCTTCGACATGCCCTGGTCAAGACAATTTCCAGAAGAAGGGTTCTAAGCTCGGGTTCCTGCGATTATGGCACTGAGCCTGAAAATCTCAAGTCGATGTAGCGAGAACGGCGAAAGATGACAGGTGTCTCCACCAAGTCGTGTAAGTGGCAATTTATTCTTAATTCTCGGTCATTTTCCTGGAAAACTTAAGAATCAGAATTATGTCGTTCAGACATATAGTATTTCGTTCGTTTAAATATGCACTGAACTCTATATTTCTCTCGTAACCTTATCTTATTTTTTTCTTTGATACTTATGGTGTTAATACGTACTGCTGGTTCACGTTTAAAAAGATAAAGTTGCCCATGTAACTGAATTAAGGCATCGCGGCAGACAACTCCAAATTTGTGGAAAGGTGAAATTTGACGCGAGGCTAACCGAAAGTGAATGCTCCTCTCTTTTTGACTCTAACTGTTCGAACCTTACATTTTACTTTGGACACTTGGAAAACTTTCTCCGCATTAATCCGTTTAATTGTGCATCCATGCCTGTTTAGTCCTAAAAGGCATGCTTGCAATTTGTGGAAACATACATTTATAAATTCAACCTCATACTTATATATGCATAGGTTTAATTTGTTTTCGGTGTGAATTGCTTTTTTTTGTTCACCCGAAGGTGTTATGACGCAATTGGAGGGGGAGTAGTTTCATGGAAGATAAATTTCCCTTGCAGTGCAGATTTCCCCATATCAGAGCATTCATTGGTGCTTTGCTGGCTGAATATTAAGCGTACTGTAATTAGTTTTAAGAATGAGCCTACATGATCATATTATCTTAATTCCGTATTACTTTGCGAAATTGCCAATTTTACGACAATAGCTAAACCTTAATCAACAAAGTATTTTTTCCAAGAAAGCTTATTCTTACTGCATTTATACCTTCCAGACGATTCAACTTAACCTGTCGATCGTATTTCTTGGACTACTGACCACTTTCACTGCGGAAGGAGGAATCTCATCGCTATTTATTGAAATAGAATGTCACGCTTCGCAGTGGGAAGACTAAGAATGTGTTCCCTTGTGGTTAGCTGACCGGCTAGATGATTTCCGTGGTGCTCTTCATGCCTACTCCGATAAGGTAACACAATTTCTGCACATTAATTTTTGCTTTCTGTAAAATTATAATTTTAAAGATTTATTTAGCTACATTAATTGTAATTATTAACGCGGGTGCAGCCCCTATTCAGAGTGGGATTGGTATCTCGCAAAGATCGCATGCAGTTAACGGGATAAATTCCACCTCTGAATTGAGGTTACGATTTAACTTCTTTGGTGAAGAAGTAATTACAGCGTCGACTGAAGATTTTGTATTTCCGCTTGTCTATCTGATGACCTTCTTGTAATAATGGTCTCAATGTAATTGTATATCCAAGTCGGGGATGTCTGCAATCCGCATTAGGCATTGCTGTGTTTCATGCTAAATACTTTAATCACAATTCTGAGTTACGTTTATTTGCCCACAATGCAGTGGTTTACCGTGACATCCGTGATCCTGAGGACACAACAACTTTGTCAGATGACCTTAATAATAATAAAAATAATTTGGCCCAGTCTATTAGAATCGGACAATTTGTTTCAATTTTTCGGGGTACCTCATTTTTAAAACCCAAGAACAATTTCGTTGATTTTTTACAAAATACAAAGTGTGAATTACATGCCCTTCCTTTCAGTCGTTCTCCCCGTTCCCTTTTTACCTTTTGTTGTTAAATCTATCCAATATTTTCCTCGGTTTCTCATGGAGGTATTTCCCAAATTGTTGGACGTTCTGCAAATATCTAAGGATATCTTCCAGTTTGTGGCTCTCCTCGGCATGCATTTGGCAATAAAGAACTCTTAATTGCCATGTCCTGCATCATGCATTCACACGCCCCTCCTTTTTTCCCTATTTTCTTGAGGTATGATCTAAACTCCCCGTGTCCTGTTAAATTGTGCGCAACACCTTTGTAAGTTTTAAAGTTGGTCTTCGTTCTTTCCTTCACGCTAGGTAAGAATTGTCTGGTTGTTTTCCCCTTTTCTAATATTTCCCATTTATCCAGGAAATTCGCTCTTATAACATTCCTGTTCCTACTCCATTTCTCAGTTGGAGACCAAGTTACATCTCCTAGAGTAGCCTCTTCCATCTGCCTCATCCGTGATTTGATTCCTCTTTCCTCAATTGAGATTGTTATCGGCTGTATCCCAGTTATTTGTAGAGCTTTATTATAGAGCGCATTTTAGCTCCTGGATATTGCAAATGGGCAAGATCTTTGGGCATCCTCCAGTTTCCTCCAGATTCTGCTGTAATTTAGCCTCTCTCTCCGCACCTCACAGCCGTATGCCAATATTGGGATGGTGACTCAGTTTTATATAGTTCTTAGGCTATTTGTGGCGATGCTAAATCTGTTTCTGCACAGCCTCAAGTTATTTAATATTTTCTTGAACTTACCTGCTGCATAATTTGCGTGTTCATGGAATGTTAGTCATCGAATTCAATGCCCAGGTATCTGAATGTGGAGGTTCTTTTGATTTTTCAACCATAGATTTTTATCATTGGGTTTTGTTACAATTTTTCCCGAACAAGACTTATTTGGTCTTAACAGAAATTTTTAATTTCACTTTCGCAGATGACCTTAATGCTATACAACGCTGGTGCGACACTTGGAAATTAGAATTAAACTTAAAAAAGTGCGTAGTCATAAATTTTTGGAAAAAGAGTAGTTCCCTACCGAACACCTACTGCATCGGGAACACCGAAATGGAATGTGTAGACTACTTAATTAAATACCTAGGAGTTATTCTCATGATCTCTCCGGGCGAAACACAGACAGTGAATATGTGGACAAGCTAACAAAAAATTAGAATTTATTAGATGGGCACTAGGTACATGTGATGAGGAGATCAAAGGGAAATGTTATGTCGTTGATTGGGCCTCATTTAGAATATACTCCAAGTATATGAGATCCTCACGAAGTTGGATTCAATGCCACATTGGATCGCGTGCAGTGTAGAGGAGCTAGATTTGTAAAATGCTCCGATAAACTTAGTGGCGTATCCAAAATATTAGAGTAGCTAGGCTGGGAATCACTCACGGAACGAAGGTTAAATTACAGGTTGAAGCTCTTGTATTATGATTGGGAGGGAGTCTCTTTATCATTCTCTGTATTATTACCCCCTCTGTAGTATGGTTGGTGAGATAATGCTAGTAAAATTTGAGAGATTAAGTTTAGAACAGATTTAGGATATCATTTTTTCCCCGAACAATAGGGGATCGTGATAACATTGTTCGACCGTGGTAGGGTCATGTTCAGGTTAAATTATTCTGGTATGTATTCACTCCCTGCCACACACCCTAGCGGTGGCTTGCAGGGTACATATAAATTTTAAAAAATAAAAAACATTCATAAAAAGTATTTACCTAGGGCTATCATTCTATATTACACGTATTATCACCTGTATCGTGATTCGCGAATGCAATGGTTTTGAGAAAATAACTTTAATTTTAATTCGTTGAATGTTTTAACTGAAACTTTTTTGTGGCTTTTTTATTGTAGAATGGAATTTATTTAGTGCAGATTAACATTTCTTCATGCATACTGATATTAGAAATGTTCTTTTAGTGAATTGCATCCCAGGTGGAGCTAAATCTCAAATGGATCAACGTAATTCCTGTGACAACAGTTCGCTGACAGCGTCATAAACGCCAGCGTGGGAGAAAATGGGAACCTACAGCAACCTAAACTCAACTAAACCTCGTCGATTTCTAGTCTTTGGAAATTATCTTTGGAGGATTCTTCGAATATTTTGGTCCAGTAACCTGAAAACATCAAATTCTTTTGTCTGGGAGAGGGACACTAAAGAACAAAGAAGTGTGCAACTTGCTGTGCTCCGGTAAACAGTGGACTCGGGGGTCATCTCCAGAAGCCCTTGATGTTGCAATCCTGCTCTTCTAACAGGTTATCTTAACATTTTTAGCTTACAATTTTCACACCCCGTTGGGCTTAGTATTGACTGAATTATATCCTCCTATTAAACAAACCCTCTGGTTGATAATTGGTCTTAGTGTTCTAGCTATTTTCATATTTCTTCTGAAGTGCATAGTACATTGATGAATTCATTCATGAGTGGAGAAAAGAAAGAATTTAGTAACCTGATTAAATGTCTTGGCTAACCTCATTGAATTCTCTTTGATTTCTCTTGAATTCGGCAGTTATTACTGTTTTTCAATGGAGCTCTCAATGCACTGCTCATATAATTCAAAATCACATTTTTTTTAAATTCTTAAAATTTCTTCAAATTTTGTCGCCCCTAATACCTCCGTCCACTCGAGTCATTGAGGATCTGCTGCCAGGAGTCAATCATTGGTGTGCCGAGTATTTTAGGATGTCATATTCTGTTATGCCCTAGGTGTTGCAATCTAACTAATAACATTGATAATACTAAATAATACAGGCAAAGCAATCTGTCTCTTAGAACTTGAAGTTTATTTATTTAAATTCAAAAAACAGTTTCTATTTAAGTCTCTAGTCTAGCTGCTCTTTTAAAAATATCTTATTCAATGGGAAAGCTACTAATTTTCTGCTCGAGGAGTAAATTGCTTTGTTTCAATGTTCCCAAAATAGCATGAAACTCGCGTCGTAGTAACCATTTCTTTCTGTGTTCCTGGTTCATACTGAGAAATATATCCACCTACATGGGTACTTCGTAGAGATGAGGTCCTGTCACGTAAAATTACTAGCTTTTACTCTTTAGTATTAATATGAACTTGAGGCATCCTCGTTTGCAGTTTTTTCTTCACTCTTGGTCTGTAAATTAGAAGACGCCGAATATCTTGCAGGACTTGGTTTTTTCAGTTTATTTTTAGATGGCATATGTCCTTTCACTAGCATGTTGTTCAGTGCTGCAAGTTCGATAAATTTGGTCATATCGGTGCTCCGTAGTTTTTCCTTGTTTCTCCACATTCATGCGACATTTTTTCAGTAGACCAATGAATTTGATTTAATGTCAGTTTTAATGTTGACTCTACTAAGTGGATGTCTATGAAAGATGATTCCAGGGTGAATCAATTGCAGAATAAGAATGTAGTGTCAATGTTGAATTTAATCTAGATGTATTATGTTCTCATAATTAACTTTCAAACCCTTTCATCAAGTATCTCTTTTGCACAAAATTTTAAAACAATTATCGATCGCCCCTGGGAAGATGAACTTTGAAATAAGTTCAAGTTTAGTTATTGTTCGGTGCCATCTATTATGTGAATTACAGGTTTGAAAAGAATTTTTGGAATGAACTGTTTTGCTCGGCCCTTCAAAATGATGATCTGTGGATGCTGTGTTGGCAGCATGGCTGCTCTCGAGGGAGACTTGAAAACTGAGAATTTAAATTCGAATTTCACCATGTTGTAAAATTTGTGAAGTTCTTGGTGTGCTTTTTGTGGAATTAACCCATACCTTTCCCATGCGCACGTTTATTTTCTTAATCATTTTCCTGAAACAATTATTAGCTTGTTGAACTATACTAGGTTAGAGCACTGTTGTTGGATAAAGGTACTTTTAATTAATTCTTGGGAATGATATTATCCTTCATATGATGGAGTTATTATTTTGGAGATAGTGAAAATAATTACTTCGACAAAATTTGTATTTTGACCATAACTCGGAACCTAATCTAGTGACTCTATTTCATTCATTGATCATGAATAAAATAGACTTGGAATAATCAATTTTTAAGGAAAAATGAGAGTATTCCTCTGATATATCTTAATATATATTGCCATGACTTAAAATTCTTCAAAGAGATGGTAAAAAAGACTTGTTACAATTGGGAGATTAATTAGAGATTTTGTCTTAATTAACATGCAAAATTAATTATTTAAAAATTAATTTGTTTATCCCTTTCAAATGTTAACCTTCATATTTATGTTTATTTTTTAATGGAAGGCTCCAAAAAGTAAAGATTGTTTTTTAAATTTAATTTATTGAATATATTTGCATACACACTTAAACTTCTTCAAAGGTATATCTAAATATTTTTCCAGTGACCATTTCCATGATGGGTTCATACTTTGGGAGGTGTCTTCGGGTACCTTTCACAAGGTCTTAGTCAGGGGCTGATTGGATCTCCTATCATTTCAGGGCTGCCTTAATCCAGGGGAATCTGCTGGCCATTCTGCAGTGAGGCAGTGTTGGCACCTGGTATTTGGCCATCTTGTCTTGTTGTGATACAGGACTATCTTTTCTCAACCTGATGACCCTTATTTTTCCGGCACACCCATGTAGTAGCCAGCATCAACAGCATCAATGAAAGAAAGTTAACTTTTTCAGTTAATACAAGTTCACTCATCACTGTTAAACCATTTTAGTGTAAAATAAAGCATGCTTAGAAACTCGATAGCAAGATGAAAATAGGTTTGGTAACAAATTGTAGGTGGGTCATCATGTTGGTAAAGTAACAGGGTAAATATTATCCTTTTTGCATCATTCAAATGTAAATATTTGAAAATGAGTTTGCCTTTCATTTAAATTATTCATTTCAGCTTTTCACTATATCAGACATGACATGCTCAGTCAGTTAATGCTAAATACAAATAAACATCTGTTGAATAAGTTTTCAAGTGGGTAAAAGGACTTAATGCTAAGTTTCTTTTTGTTATGATTAGAGATCTAATCTATATGTTTAATTAAAGGCATTTAAACTTAAGATGTAACACAAATCTTTCTCATCAGAGATTCAGCCAGCATAATATAATGTTAAGGAGGATGATGCTAACCTTGAAATTATAAATTAATAATGATACTTTGATGTAAATTGCATTACATATGAATACTGAACTTTCTTATCTATTACATATCCATTGCAAAATATTAAGCAAACAAACATGTAAAAATTATTTATAATAAAATATTTATGATTAACTAATTTTAATATTATTTTTTGAAACAATATTTAAAAACTTGATTTTTTCTTTACAGGACTATCTTGCTCGTCTTTAAAGCATCCTATATAAACTGGTTCTACTGAATGCTTCACCTGAAAAAAAAAGGATTTGAGCAATTTTCTGTTCTGTCAAATGTATTATCTTTGCATGGTGGCTTGACTAACATTTTAAGTTATCATTTTTGTTTTTCTGTGAAAGCTGTTCTAGAACTATGCTAATAAATAGTTTCTTATAACTTATTTTTTTTTCAACTTTAATCATAGAATATTTTGCTCTGCACAACTTTGGCCATGTAAGGGTGTGTAATTTGAATAAAACAAAAGAATAAAGAGGGAATTCATTTCTCAATGTGAATACATCTTTCCTAATGATTTTGAAATTAACCCAGAAAAATGTGGATATAATCAAATGCAATCCTTCATAAACTTGAAATAACATTCTACCATATATGCAAGGTGGATGCAGGTTGATAAACGCCCAAAAGTTAAAAACAATGCCTTAAATATTTAATTAAAGGTAATTTAACAAAATTATTTCTGAAGCAGAGCAATCTTTTTCTAGAGATATATAAACTGTGAAAAAATCATTCAAATTCCCTTGCCAATTCCCACAATCATTGACTGTTTTGGTAAGAAACTATACTCTTCCCAGCAAAAGGAAACAATGTGGCGTAAAACTTAAGAATTTCATGAGTAATTATTATTTTCATACTTGTCCATTTCAAAATGAACTTAACAACTTAACCTTCCATTTCTTTAATTGAGACAAATCCACGCAATCCCTTATTTTAAATGTGATTGCCTAAGCTTTCTAAATTAATCTAACCTACAAATTGGTCCCTATGTTAAAAGGGTCACTTGTAGAAATCTGAGGTTTATATGAAATTAGAATAGTAATTGAATTAAGAACTTCAGGTGAGTTCTAATAATTAAAGCAATATGGTGTACTATTTATCGATACCCTGCCTGTTTGGGAAGACAAAAATGGGACACTTTGAACCTAAACAAGAGTTAAAAATAAGTGACATTAGCTTGAACAAAATTAGAAATATTTGTGATATAAGTATAACTTCACTAATATCTGTGCATTGATTGTGCAATTTTAGATGGGTGGCTAATGGAAAACAGGATTCTTGAGGATGAAATTTCAAGACAAGGGCGAAATTAGGCGAAGAAATATCATGAAAACAAGGAGACTTATAGAAAAACACTAAGGGGCAAACTAATAATAATATTTCCTTTCTCAGGAGTAATATGAATAATGCAGGATTGACATCAGTAAAAGCCTCAAAGGAATGAAATTGAGGGGAAAATAATTGTAAATTCAGTGAGCTTATGAAGAGGAAATTCAGTAATTACATTTTATAGAGTGTCAACACATTATTCTGACAATAATGTTAAATAAAAAAAGGTCTGCAATCATTACTGTAGATTCAACATTAAAAAATGCTTTGTTAAATGGAATGCTCAAGTCCTTTCATTTCAATGAAACTATCCACATCACAGTAATGAACCACAATGAAAGTTTGGTGAATGAGATGTTCTTTGAAGCCAGAAATGTTAGTCTAGTTAATGCATGCCATTGGAGAATTAGGAGTGGTAGCACTTTTAACCCATAGTATACAACATCAATAAATACCAGTAGATATAAACACCTATACATTAATGCACTCAAAATAATTTTGTTTCAAAAATATCCAATATCATCTTAGATATTGAAAATATTAAGATATTAATATTAAAAGTATTAATTTAGGCCATTAAAATTTTTGCAAAATTAGAAAAATATATCAATGAGCCAGGGCTAGATTTGGAAAATAGCATTTCTACATATTGCCAAGGAAATAGGTTCTTGCTTGCAAGTTACTTAGTGGTCTGATAGACTGTGTCCTTAGATGACAATGTGCTACCCAGAAAATTGTTCCCAAGAAAAAGTGAAATGCTTCTAAACATGTTGAGGATAAGGAAATGTTTTTGTAATACTGTGTGTTGATATATCATTTGGGTAATATTTAATTTAATATGGTTTTATGAAGAAACAGAGTTGTGCATGCATGCCAGTGAGTGCCAATGCAGTATCATTAGGTGTCATTTATGGCATAATCTCTTAAGTGTGACTATATTTGATATATTTTCAATTACACGTTTCTCCACTGTCAGAATTTATTTCAAACAAGAGCTACTTGAATTGAACTCGCTGAGTGGGGAAAAAATTTCTCGGGTATAAAGTAAGGAAAAAATGAAGGAATATCAATGTTGGGAGGACTCCTTGAAATTTTAAGGATTAAAATGAGAATATTAATTTCAAAGGGGTTGCAAGGAGTGGAAACTCATAAAACAAACATTGTACCTTAATTAGAATAGAAAAATGAATACAGAGGCGGGAGCAGGGCATTTGAGAGAGAAGAGGGAAAAGAAAGAAATCTGTATTAGATGCATTTCATCTGGAATGCTTGATTGTGTATTTTATTAAAAATTAACGTAGGAGAGGATATACACATCAGAGCAGATATGGTATTTTCAGAGAATTTTGTATTAAGAAAGGCATCAGCATTTATTGTTAAGAACATTAGATTTCCTTTGTGGAAATTTGGGTTATCAAAAAGGGAATCAATGGCATGTTATTTTTTTAATTCTCCAAAATTGTACCTATTATAATTTTAATCCATTGTTGTCACTTGGAACTGTGCAGAATTGTTGATGAATCTTTTAAGACAGTTTCCCTAGGCAAGAGGACTTTTTTCAACAGCATTCCATTCAATTAAACCAAAGCTGTATCAGACTAAAAAGAATGTATTACCTACTCAATCTTTAAAAAGATACCCCCGGCATGCTACAGGCTAGTTTTTAAAGACATTAACAGTTTGGTAATAGTTTAAATCAGAACCTATTTCATCATCATTTCATTCTATAGTAAAAATGAAAATAAAAATTCACCACAAAAACACACTTATTTTTAGAAATAAAATAAACAGAAGACAACTATGTAACAATAACTGAATGTAGAGAATAAAATGGATGAGCTAAAATAAGAATGAATCGGGATGATAAGAGTTCAATAGCAAATGGCAAGGTCAAAACATAGGATTTTTTAAAACCATTTACACAATCTATTTGGCTGTTCATCTCTTCAGAGGATATAAAGTTTCTTTTGAAATGATGCCAACTGAATTAGATATTATTAGAAGAAGTTGAAGAGGAAATCCAAAAATGTAGGCAGCAAACCAATCACTTTACCACAGCATCAGAATAAAACTCTCATCCAAATGAAGAATAATAATTCTTGAGCCTTTTGATATTTCACCCATTTGCATCTCCTTTCAAAAAATTTTAAGTCCAGTTTTCAAGAATCTACATGTAATTTTCAATTGACTTTAACAGTTATCAAAATCACTTGCTCATGCTTGCAGTAGCTTTGAATACTTTTCAACAAATCTCAAATCAACTATTTTATAGGTGGTATTCAATGTATTAGTCATTAAAAACGATTTTTACCAAAATTTGCTCATATTTCCAATTCCTGTCAATTCCCAAAATGGCAAACCAAAACGGGAACTGATCAAACTATATCCTCCATCTCCAATTAATGACATTTTTCTTGCTAATAAGGAAACTCAGTTTAATTAGATCACAAAATGGGCATTAAAGCTTTAAGAGCAATTATATAACTATTTTCAATAAAAAGAACGTAAATTACAATATTTACACTCTTATTGAAACTAGAATCTCAAGTAGCAGTAGCTGCAAATATTTAGGAGTACCTAATTTGGGAACTTAGATTGGAAGTTTAAATGAATAGTTTGATGTGTCAGGCATTTTAAGTACTTCATTGGATAATAATAAATTTAAATGGAAGCCACAAAAGAAAGAGCTCATGCGATCCTGGTTCACCCTATCCTGGAATGCTCTGGGACTAGACCCATAGACCAAACAAATAACGTGAATGGACCATGATCTTACAAATGTAATTTGGAAAATAACAGTGATGTTAACACATGCTTCAATATTGAGGAGAACATTCTTTAATTAAATATAATACCATTTATATATTAGCATTTCTATGGAACTAGATTTCCTAAGACAGGTTAAAATGGATGAGATTAGTTGCAAAGCTGCCACAATGAATGAATTATATAAGGGTGGTGGTTTAGTGGATCAAATATATAAGATTAATTGGTAGTTGACTGTGATTTCGCCCTCTACGGTGAACATGCAGGCATCAAACAAAATATTGCAGATATTATCACTTGCCAACTTGAAAATTGAGATATGCCCCACCTCAAGAAATTGGACCTAACAATGTGTTAAGATTCATCAAGCAGAAAATAGAAAAAGAAAACCTGACATTCTCTAACGCAGATAAAGGGAATAGCATGATAATCTTAAACAAACCTCCTTATATCGAAAAATGTGATGACGAGTTGACAGATGACTCCTTTGTGACCCAACTGCAAGGTTCCAAAAAAGTGTAATAACAGCTTTATCCACCTCCTCCAAATTGTTCTCAGAAATCAAAAAGAGGAAATTATTACAAATGAATCCTTTACCTCTTAGATTTTATGGTCTCCCGAATATTTATAAAGATGGAGCACCTGTTCACCCAGTGGTATCATGCATAGGCTCACCATCATACAAATTACCCTCCAAATTGAATGCTGTCTTTAGACAATCCGCTAGTTTTTCAGCAAAATATAGTGTTTAGAATTCCATTCACTTAACGTGTAATCTTCAAAATCTCTCTTTGCTGCCCAACTCATAACTAGTTTCCTTTGATGTAAAAAATTTATTTACTTCTGTGTCCATTCAAAAAACTTTGTTAACAAGGATTTACTGAGAGACTCCAACATGACCTCCATCTGCTCATGAAATTGTGTGCAAATCAGAACCATTTTTTATCCATTAATGTGTTCTATCATCAAATGGATTAGCAATGGGATCTCCTCTACCACACTCTAAGCAAAAATCTTTATGGGAAACAAAGAATCACAATTATCTAACACCAGCCATCCTATCCTAACTAATATTTTCTACTGGTATCACTATTTGGACGACATCATCTGCAGCTGGACAGGGAGTATAAGACAACTAGACAGTTTACTCAACCTTTTAAAAGCCCAACACCCCAAAATGAAGTTCAATATGAATTGAATATGAGTTTGGAAAAAACTGGAGTTGAACTTTCTTGACCTTTCCATAACTATCATAGATGATAAACATAGTTCTGGCATATACAGGAAACCATGTTACAGAGATGTGATCATCCAAGCCGATTCCTGCCTCCCTACATACCAGAAACTGTGTTCCATTCAATGATACTATTATTTGTTTCTTTACCCCTAACTATAAAAAATTTCAACCATGAGCTGGACACCATAAAATCAAGAGCAGTATCCAATGGCTAGAGAGTGAACATTGCTGACAATCTCTTGAAGAAAAAATTAAAATCTGAAGCTATTTCACAGTTATGCTCCCCTAAGTCCACACAAGGAAAACCCAAAAAGTGGTGTCGTCTATTGTCTGTAGCTGATCTTTATTGGTAACATACATCATTACATGTTTGTTACCAATAAATCTGCGGAAAAGTACAAATTTGTTTTTCTCATCAAATTACTTGGTTCTGTTCTGCTCATCATGGAAAGAGTTTTTTAATTTTGGAAATGATTCAATTCAGTAAGAAGGTTCTTTGTTGGTTAGAAAAATGTTCCCAGTGGGTAAATTGAGTAGTTTCAGGCGTGATGTGGTGGAAGTCGAACATAATGAATAACTGATCGTAGCACTTTTCCACTTGATAATCTTATATGCTTAATATGCTTATCAAGTGGAAAAGTGCTACGATCAGTTATTCATTCCCAGTGGGTATTTAAAATGTGTAAAGGTACTTAAACAACCTAATTTTCCATAAAAGGTAGTGAGATCTCATTCATCTATGTGAAGATTAAAAATACAGGAAACGTTTTGGAGGCCCTGCAGCTAAGGTTTCTTATCTTTTTGTTCCCCTTAGTTGATATGATGCCATATTTGTTTGATTTGAAGTGCATCAAATTTTTTTTTATATGATAATTTATTCAAGATTTTTGTGGGTCAAGTTTGTGTGGATTGTAGTCCAGTGGGTAGAGCATTGGACTGCTGACCGAAGGGACCTGGGTTTGATTCCCAGGCAAGGCACTCTGGGCACCTGCAGCTCCACCCAAGCTGAATTGATTTTTCGAGTACCAGGTCTCCCTGGCATACCCGGCATAGGGAAAGGAACTGGCCCCCCTACCCTGATATGTGAATTTCACACGCCGTATAGGGCTTAGTACTGGGTGAACTCTACCATCACCTACTAAATCAACCTTCGGGTTGATCACTTGGTTTTTTTTAATTCCTAAGTTATGTATGGATTTAGAGTACGGTAGCTCAGTATGTCCAAATATGACTTTGGAGATGACATTAAGATCGAACTTCTTAATTAATTTTGTACTCCTGAGTAGGATATCATGAGTTTTGCTACTGTCCAGAGGAAAAACCAACCCAGTCCACAATAGAGGAGACCTCTTCATCAACCTTGAATATCTTATTATGTAGCTCATAAGGAAGGTAATGACAGTATATTTGAGGATTGTTTATGTAAAGTGAGTGCCGACAATTATATCGAGAAGATCAAAGAGGAAACGCTGCGAAACACTCCATCCGATCATTCAAATGAATCTACCGCTTTATAATTTCAAAAGAACAGACTTACGTTCAAGACAATCTGCAATACTAAGATGAAGTTTTTTTGGAATCCAAGGATTTAGAGATCCCCCCTGATGCTGTCCTTTACGAAGTACCACTGTGGGAAGTACTTGAAGACTCCGAGGCTGGAATGAAGGCACTAAGTTCCCATCCTCTATAATCAGGAAAAAATGACCATTAATACACGAAGCAAAGACACAGGCTTTACTGAAATAGTAGTGTATAATAATAATTTAGTCTATAAAAACAAAAGTAATTTATAATAATATTAATGATATACGACGCAAATGACGTATTAGTGAAACGAAAATGATGTTCAAAATACAAATTTCTCCTATCGGGTTTAACAGCAATCGAAAGGACATAATGCATCATTTAAGATCATGGCCCTTAAAATTATAGGAATCAAATTTTTCATAACCATCGAAGGAAAGAATATATTTATATACAAGTAAAACTCAGGTAAATGAAATGTTATCAAATATATAGACGCACAGCGCACTTACGGTACCTCGATTAATTATGATTTGGAGAAATTTATACTCAAACTTTGGGGAAACGATCACTAGTGGGCATGAAACACGTAAAAGGGGGTTCACTGCTTCTAGTACTGCATGCAAAATGTTTAGTTTCATTTTTCGATTTTGATAAACCATATCTAATTCTGAACTTGATGGTAATACTTACTGAATCCAAAGCCGAGGCAAGACTCCCAAGCGCGAACGTTGCAATTTTATTATTCGCTAACGTCAGTAGAGGTTCACAATATCCGAGTGGTACCTATCGTCTAGGATCAGTAGACTCGCCATTAGATTCATGGGTATCAGCGGTTAGACTACTGCATCTCGCTGATCGGACTTAACTCGTCAGCGTAACAACTTCTCCGACTACAGCTGCGTCTGCCTAGACTCGGGTAAACGTCGACTCGACCATGGGGCATAGAACACGCGCGATGGGATACCCGCCAGTGAAGTGCTTCGTAGCGAGATAGTATTAAATGATGACGGCCAATAACGCCTTTTTGAATACATTTAATAAACATTCAGAATTCCCCATTTAAGGCTTTGTAAGTTTAAGAAAATTATGGAATTGTGTGGATTTACGTTCTAGAAATAAAAACGACACTAAATTATAACATAAGAAGACGCTCACGTTTGAAGTAACATTGTATATAGTCGCTTTAAGGAATTACTAGAACAACTGTCTACTTCCTTATCCATGAGAGTAAATATTCCACCGTCAATTTCATAGAGAATTCCTTTTTCCCTTTCAACATACAACACAAAAGCATATTTTTCTCGGAAAAATCTGGCAATGTCTAATGGGTGACAACCATAAAGCGCTTCCCTCTTTCCCACATTGCAGCTTTATCGTATACACTGTGATGAATCTAATTCCGATGGGTTTCGTCCACACACGCGCCAGTCTGATACGCCACGGTCAAGTACAATGGGCATCATAGCGTGTGTTATAGTCGGACCCGTTGGAATGGTGTTCGACTCACTTGCCGGGAGCGGTTGACATTCCCACCCCTCCGCCGCTTTTTGGGTTAATGGCGTGTTTTGACCAAACTGCTAGACCTCGACAGCGTGCCGAGCGATTTGCAGGACTTCAAACACATTTAACATTAGGTTTTCGTGCAGTCGTTCACCGAGGCCTTCTGAATGGGGTTCGCTCGGCTCTGGAAGGCTTCACATGGAAATAGATAATCTCGGGTAGAAGGGCGCCGTCTCAATTTAACCTCTGCAAAACCGTACTTGGACCTCCGTGGCACCTCTTAAAAAATCGAAGTGTGAACAGCTATAGCAAAGGGAGGCGAAGATCAAGCGAGGGACGAGAGGAAACCGTAAAGCAGGCCTCGTTGCTTTTGGAGACGTGGGTCGGCGAGGTAACGCATGTGGGATCGCCCCATCCCTTCTCGTTCGGCCTTTCTACTGCCAAGTCCTAACGGGACGGCGAATGGGAAGAAGGGAGCATTGCGAGAGAAACTATTTCAATCTATTCACCCCTTTTTATTTAGTCATCTGCGATCCGTTTCTTCGCACCATTGAGACTATCTTCTAACAGCACACTACCCTGACCTTGGTTGCTTAACCTATTCTAAATTGTTCCGTTGGCAACACAAAAAGTGTGCGCCGAGCCGAGCGCGATAATACAGAGTTCATTCGTGATCGCGTTCTTCAATAGCAGAAATCCTTGATTACGGAGAGGATATCCGGCAAAGAGAAAGTTGACATTTAGGGGACAATTGCTAGGAAACGAAATCCTAACACACTACCTCAACACCGAGAGTATTAAGGTGGCACCTTCAAAGAATTCGGTGGAACTGAATCCGGAATTACGGCTAGGTGTCCGATCGTTCAAGGGAGATATCTTCGAAATGCAGCATATTACAGTTTTTCTACTTCTTTAGAATATTCTTTCTCTGTCATGCGATAGATAATAGTAACATTTTATTTCTAAATTACCACGATGAAGAGCCTAAAACGTGGTAGTGTGGATCATTCTTTCTGCGTCCTTCAAATTTTATTATACCATGTTTACATTATTTTACAGTTATTCGAGGGTTTACCCATTCCATACAAAATTATTTAATTTTAAAATGCACAAACTATTTTTGTCAGCCATCGTACTGATTAGTAGATCAGACTCAGAGTATTCTGGGATCGTAGAATAAATGTCTCTCGAGGGATGTCTAACTATTAAAGCCTTAAACACAAGATCTAGATGGAAACAAGTAACCATCATTTTACTTGGCAAGGGGGAGAGAGGAATTGACGAGGTGAAAATGTTAGGTAGAGTACTTAGTAAAAATAACCGCATTTAAAGCGGAGTGTACTTCTAATCGGTTTCACCGGCAATGTTTTTGATAATAACTAAGGAAGTACAATTTACTCACCCATGTCCCACGGAGTCATCTCCGAATCTATTCCTCCGAAGGTAACATTCAAATCACTTGTGAAGTTATGCTCGGCTCCTTCGAGTAAAACCTGTGAAAAGGAAGATGAACAAAACTTAGAACTAATAAGAATTGAGCTCTCCAACAGTTCGCTAAAATGTATTCCCCAGAGCTTCAGCATTAGATTTTCAAGTTCACGATCTGATGAAGATATGTTATTAACCTACCTTCTCATTGCTTCGAGAAGGGAATCCAGCACTCCCCGCTCTCAACGTGCGTCTCCCTTGAAGCGACCTTTCCAACTGATTGAGAGTTTCACTCGTCTGGAGAGAGGGGGCGATGCATGCGTGCGTTTCCGCCCCTCCACGATTCTTTCTCTCGGGTGAGGGTACAATGCGGTAGGAGTATTTTTTCTCAAGAGCCGGGTTGGATTTGATCATCCATGTGTGCCAAGGGATTCACGGATGACGACTGCACGCCTTTCGAAAATTCTCTTAGATCCAGGCCAGCAACCAAGGTCACCATTCTGAGTAGTTATTAATGTGAGTCAGGTCAGGGCACTTACTGAAGCGTGCTCGGAGCAAGTGCAGGAGGCAAATAGGAAGGGGAAAAAGTCGAGACGGTGAGAGATCAGGGAACGGTGGTAATAGAAAATAGTAAAAATGGGATATTGCGACGGAACACGCAGAGATTCAGCGGAATACGTGGAATTCATTTAATTAATTCAGCGGGATACATGGTATTATGTTTAAAAATAAATAAATAATTAATAAATTAATTTTTCTTTGTGTATATTTAGCTTTCACAGTTTTTTATTTGCTAAGGCAGAGCTAAAGCAGAAATGTCACAACCATCATTTAAATGCCTTTGAACCTTTGAATAATCGTCATTGTTTTCCTTATGTAATTATGTTTCATTCAAAGAAAAATATTGATAGCGCAAGGATTGAAAAATCATGTCAATTAATAATTAAACAGCTTTTTAGACTATCTTCTTGTTCATTAAACACTACTTATTAGTGTTACATGAACACACTTCTACTCCCAACCAATAAGCACTCTCGATACCCACGAGACCCTTTCATTAGCAGTGGTTAACTTTTTTCTCTCCCACATTGACCGGGAATGTGCTAGGGTTACTTAAATATTTTTAAAAATTTGAATCACACTGTGAATTCAGGCCTTAAAATTGAGCACGAATGTAGTTGTTGTTTATTGTAATTATGGGATTTATAACACCTCGAATCATGAAATCGAAATATAAAAATATATCACTGTCAGATGTAAAATAGTTTCCTTTTGGCTCTGCTGGAAACAAAGCAGGTGCACTCCATGTAGGAAAAAATATTTCATTCCCAAGTATGAATTCCAATATATATATTTATGGACTTTATTTCAAAAAGAGCCAAATTTAATATCTCATGGTCCTTGCCGTTCCCACAATCCAATGCGGCAGAAGGGATCTCCAAATTAACATTAACGCCACTGATTCATAGAGTATTTCTCCGTGAACTCTAAATGTTGTATTATTCATTGTATCTTATTAAATGTACTTCACGCCGCGGTCTATACACTCTGTTTCTGCATAACTACTGAGACAATGTAATCTCACTGGAAAAAAATGCTTGTTCACACACCATTTACCCAATTGTACAAGCGCACTTGAAAAGGATATGCGCTACTTCTACATCCGTTCAGTGGCGAGACGATCCCCCTTCATTGCCCTAGGAGACAACCAGGCATATCTCACGCGCTCACTCCCGGGACCAGGGTCTACCAAGATTACTTCGACGAGCTACATTCTGCAGATTGCCCAATAAATAGTCACCGAATGGATGATGTTCTGCTCGATGGGACCGTCTACATAGACGGCGAGTTCATTAATTTATTTATTTACATAGTACCCTACAAGCCACGACTTATGCGTGTGTGGTAGGGGGTGATTACACGCCAGACTTTTTTGATCCACAATATTTTCCCCCTAACGTGTTCGGACATTTTATGATCTCTTATCGTTATTAAAAAGAAAAAAATGTTACCTTAAATATATCTGTTCTTCACTTAATATCTAGAATTTTATTTACGTCTACTGAAGTACGATGGCTTAATAAATGAGTTTTTAACATCTTTGCTAGAGGCATTTCAATTTCTACAAGCGGTTTAATCTGTAATTTAACCTCCAATCTGTGCCTAACCTAGCTCCTCACATAATTTTGATACGCTGTGATCCGATAACACTTCCCTAGGGAGCACATTAAGGGACCTCTACTGCATTTAGTAGCTCAAAAAGAGAAAACTTTTAATCATGTGGAGTTGCGCTGAGATAGGAAGTGCCCTAGTTTCACTGATTACACTATCCCAGGAAAATTTCAGGAATCCAATTCGCTTGTCTACGAGGGTCATCCGGAAAGTAGTACCCGTTCGTGAAATAAAAAGACAAAAGTAAATATTAACAAACATAAAAAATTTTATTTGAAAGAGGATACTTTAAACTACTTCTCAACATAATCTCCAAGCAAATTAAGGCATTTGTCATAACGTGTGACAAGTTTCTGTATTCCTGCTGCATAGTCCTTCGCCGCCAGCTCATTGAGATACGCGAGGGACCCATCTTGCACAAATTTTTGCATAATGCAGATGGTGTTTAACAATTTCATGAACAATTGTTCGAGAAACATTGGGAAAATGCTCACAGATGTCATCAATTGTGACGCGCCGATCGTTCCTCACGAATTCGTCAACTGAGCTCACCAGTTGGTCTGTAATGACAGACGGTCTCTCCGAACGCTCATCGTCGTGTGTGTTCCCCCTCCCCATGTTGAAGTTGCGACACCACCGCCGAACAGACGACTCGTCCATTACATTGTCTCCATACACCTCCTTTAATTGGCGATGAATATCACATGGGCGAACGTTTCTTGCATTGAGGAATTTAATCACTGCCCTCACTTCACAACTGGCGGCGTTCTCAATTTTTTTAAACATTGTAAACAATCACAGAAACAACACAGGCAATGCTAGCGTCACGCAACTTGGCTCAGAGAAGGCAGACAAGCCACTGAAGCTATCTGACCTCGTCCAGCGGCTACTCGCGTCGTCAGCACTTCATGCGGCACGAACGGGTACTACTTTCCGGATGACCCTCGTATATCTTGTTTTCATTCATTCGTGTTGTAATCATCACAGTGGTTATGCACTATATTGCATCGCTAACGCATGGAATACTTCTTGCGTGTCTCATAACGTGGCATATTTTTCCTTACCTGCTTTTAGCTGAGTGATATGTTTTATTATTTTTTTTTTCGTTGCCATATATCAGCGCAGGACAAAGATGTGCACTGGATATAATCGCGCCAGGGATCAAAACACCCATGTTTAAGTTGATTTGAAAATAATAGTAGTTTCATTTCATATGCTCGGAAAAAGAGCCCCCTTCACAAATTTGGAAAAGCTTGAAGCACCTTGGTGTTGACAAAACTAAAAACCCACCCTCCCCGCCTACTGACATTTCTCCAGACGACCTAAACAGTTTATTCACAACCCCACCGACGTAAATTGATCTTGATGCAAAAAATGAATTCTTATATAATCAGTATAATTCTGGATAAACTCCAATTTCTGCTGCAAGTTCAATCATAAATTTTCCATAACACAAACGCAAGTCCTGCAGGTCCTTAAAAAATCAAGTCCTCCTCAGATGGAGCTGAAGGAATTTCAGCTATTCTGATACGCTAATCACTTTCCAGTGTGCTTCCTGTTATGACTCGTGTCTTTAATTAGTCTATCCTAACTGGAACATATCCCTATCTCCGGAAACGCGCCCTCGTCCGGCCCATCCCAAAAAAATCCACACCTACTAACATCGCCGAATACAGGCCAATCAGCATTTGTCCTCCTTTATGAAAATCATCCGAGAGACTCATACATGAACAAATCTTAAAGTTTCTCAATGAAAATGACTTACTTGATTCTCTACAATCTGGCTTTCGGCCAATCACAGTGCAGCTACCGCTCTCCTTAAAAACAGATGACATTCGATTGGATTGCAAAAATGACTCTCCTAGACTTTACGAAAGCCTTCCACTATATTAAAAAAGATATTTTTTTAGCAAAACTACAAATCCTGACTTTTTCTTCCTCGTCTTTACAATGGATTCGATCATACTTAAGTATCCGATTTCAGAGTCATCACACCTGATTCATCCTTTAGCTGGCTTCAAATACACAGGAGTGTTCCATTAGGATCCATACTTGGACCCTTGCTTTTTTCCCTGTTAGGAAATGATATTAGTAAAGGTATTTCTTATTACAATCACCACATTTACGCCGATGATTTACAAATATATCACCATTCCCGCCTTCACGACCTACCTAGAATTATTAATGAAAGGAAATCAGATCTTGCAGCTTTGTCGCTATAGGGTTTACAAAATTTTCTGAAAATAAACCCCATCCAAACACAGTCCATTATAATCGGAGACTATAAACTACTTTTTAAAACAAGTATTGAGGAACTACCACCACAAACATTGCAAGGATCTATCATACCATACAAAGGCAGTAAATAATTTAGGCGTAACAATCAATGACACGTTATCTTGGACTGAGCATGCAATTGCAATCTGCGGAAATATAAACTCACCCCTGTATTCACTGAAGAGGTTAAAGCACATTGCTCCCCCCTTCCTAAAGATGTTTCTTGTATCCTCTCTTCTCATACCCCATTTGATTACTGTAATGTTTTATACCAAGGCCCTTGAGGCGAACTGAAAATCAAACTCCAAATGACCCATAAATCCTGTGTGCGGTTCATATGTAACCTTAGAAAATACGATCATATTTCTGGCTCATTTACAAGAATATCCTGATTAAAGCTAAAAGGCCGCAGGCATATCTAAATATTCTTTCAATTTTCTACAGGATATTTTCAAATCACACACCCAAGGTGTTAAACTAAAGTTTCCTCCCCATCAGCTAAATCCACAACAGGAGCACTGGGGGAAACAATAAACTTCTTGTCCCACATCATTGCACGGAACTCTATAACAAATCTTTTCATGCTACAGCATGCCGTCAGTGGAACACCCTCCCAGATGACATAAAAACTCTCCATCCACAACAGCATTTAAAAGAGCACTTCACAAGTTCATTTTTCTCTCAGGAATAAAACTTAACCAGTATACCTTGCCTCCTTTTACCAGGACGTTTTAAATTTCTGAATGGAAAGATATTTTTGACATTTTAAGAGGGTAAGAAAGGGGAGGGAATTGTTCGTTTCGAAGTAACTAGATATAGACTTTCTTATAGTAAAATCCCTCTCTGCCCCAGGGGGGGAAAGTCACCGCCCCTGCGTCTCCTTTTCGCGGAACATCAGCCTCATTTTTACCGATTTGAGCCATGCCAACGCTTGCATCACCACCTGGGCGAGCGGATGACCTAATGGATTCACAGCACAGACCTATTGACGTGCGTACGCTTCGTGGCTACACTAGAACGCTGGAAAAAAAACAGAGTGAACAGAATGAACCAATTTTACTCTGTCCGTTTCATATAAGAGTGCATGCCTGGGATATTTTCACACTATCTATCTACAAACCACCTTGTGAGAACTAACTTGAAACTTTCGTTTATTAAATATTATAGAACGTGGCAAATCGGAAAGCTTCAATTGGTCTCATTATTTATTTTCTACAAATTTTGTGGTTTAATGGTTTTTGGTTAGTTAAACTTGAGAAATCAACTTGCCATGGTGTTATTGTGATCCTGCCATCCGTTGGAAAATCCTTTGGGACAAACACGACGCCGCAAATTTGAGTTGCAAGCCTACTATCTTTATTTCCGGGAAGTATTTCAGTTTGAGCTTTTGATGGGAAATATATTAGCATTTTTTGACGGGTTTGCAATTATCAATTAATTTTCTCGCGACACCCTCAGGAATATCTCCACATAATAACCAAAACCTTGAGTAAATTACGTGACATAAAAATTACGGTATATTTACCTTAAGAAACTGAGTTATTATATTTTGGATTGAGCGAATTGGATGCTTTTTTAAGTGAATAACTTTTACTGTATTTGAAAAATATCATGCGTTTGTTTCCAACACAACGCCATTCCATCAGAATGGATTTTAACTTCATTACTCGTTCGTAGTATCTCAATAAACTCAAAATCAGAAAGGTAACAAACTATGTGGAATGAGTTTATGATCCATGAGATGGGTTAAGGTTTTTGTATTTCCTTACTTTACCGACTCAAGTGAGAACACCGTTTAAAACATGAAAGGAAAATCATTTACTTTCCCTTGGGGAATATGTTCGCGTTATGTTTCATTCTGAAATAATATCATACCCAACTAAATTATAACTTGTTAAAGCGATAGGCAAAAACGAATATGAGGGATATGCCGTCTTTTGCAATATATTCGCATTTCTCTAAAGTGTGGAAATAGAAGTAGAACTTATACATATATGTAATTAGGCTTCATAACTGAGAATTGTTAATAATTGCTGATGTATGTGTAGCCAGGGACTCGTGCTCCAAGTTTAATTTCTGCATTGTGCCTATCAAGGAAGTACTTTCCATTCAGCAAAATAGCCTGAAAGGTAGCAGAAGATAGACATTTTGAAAATAAATTTACTGCATTTCACACAATTCCTTCAGAATAATCTAAGGTGCCAGGGATGAGGAAGTGGTAAGGTTTTGTTAGCAGATTGAATACCGACGGCAGCTTACAGTAGTTTGGACTTTGGGGAATAATTCATGAAATGTTGTGGCTGGGGTTGTTGTACGAGTTTTATTCAAGGAAATACTCGCATAGTACGGTAAACGGGTTTAATATTATCCCATTTTTGCATAAGTTTTTCGAGTAGAGGTGTACGGCGTTGATAAGATTTCATATACCATTTACATTATTTATGGGTAAGTTTTCACTGCAAAATTTCAAGTGACAGCCATAGGATGTATAAAAATCAATTACTTTCATACGAAACAATTAAAGAGCTGCTTCTTATCAATGATTGATTCTCGCATACAACTAGTCAAGTCTCCTCGTGTTTTGGATGAATTGAAATAAAGACATTAGTTCGTCATTTTTCTAGGTATGCTCATTTACATCTACATAATACCCCGCAAGCCGCCGCAAGGGCGTGTGGCGGGGGGGAAATTACTACGCGTTGCTAAGTATTTACGACATTGTCTGGTGCATGAACCAGTGAAGTTTCTCTGGATACAGTATTTAAAAACCATGAAAGTGAAAGGGGTGAGCAGGGAGCAGGTAGAGGGTCTAGGGGGCGCGATGGGATTTGGGTAGCATATGCCAGAGGCAGTTGCCGAGTTGTGTAATAATTGGAAATGTGCTGGAGCGGGAAATTGTAAATTAAGGCTTGATCTTATTACCTACCTGATAACTCAGTTTTATCTCTTATAAGACCCAACCTCATTAATTAAGGACATATACTCAAACAGATTCCTATTACACACATAAATAGATATAATAATCCGGATTTGTGTTACAAACTTTTTACTTAAGTAGAGTAATATTTATCGATCAGTGATCGTGAAGTGTCTGATGTGTAGCGATAACGAGAGACAGGCAACCAACCCGTGCGTAAACAAAGCGCTCATGAAACAGTGGAGACAGCTGGCTGACAGCCTCGAAAGTGAACTCTTGAAAGGCGCGAGAGCATGAGGGTAGAACTAGCATAAAGACTGGAAATAAAGCACTGTTCAATCATATTTTAGCGTTTAATTACACAAATGTTCATGCATTACTTTCTATAAGATATGTTTTTCTTACCTAATTTTAGCTGAGTGATATCTTGTATAATTTTTTCTGTTGCCATTTCGACTCCTAGTTGAGAATGCTTACATAATGCTCGTAAAAGTACACATGTCAGCGTAGGACAAAGATATGCACTGGATATAATCGCGCTTGAGATCCAAACGCGTTTCATTTGTTCTGAAAATAATAGTATTAATTCTTTTCATACCCTCGCAAACTAATTTCATGTTTCTAATGAATCACCTGATAACCAACTATTATAAAAAATACTGGCATAAATTAGGACTTGCTCAAATTTACTTTCTGATATATAAGTTTTGTAGTGCAAAGAACTGAAGTGAATTGCAAGTTATTACTAGGGAAATTCGAAAAGTAAGGTCTCCTATTTTTTCATGAAAATTCAAATTTATTCTCAACTTTGTGTACATCGTAGGAAAGACTGAGCATTTAGCTATTTTTCTACATAGTCGACTTGACGATTAATTTCTTTTTGCATCCTTGTAAGCAGCTTTTTAATACCGGCGTCGTACTTTTCTCCCGCCGCGTCACGAAGCCAACTGACGACTGCTTCTTGCACTTCCTCATCTGACTTGAATTTCTGCCCTCCAAGGTGTTTTTTGAGAGCGAAAAACAAGTGGTAGTCGCTGGGGGCAACGTCCAGGCAGTAAGGAGTGTGGTCGATGATATCCCAGCCGAATTCATTGAGTAGGGTGGTCGTAGCAGCTTTTTAATACCGGCGTCGTACCTTTCTGCCGCCGCGTTGCGAAGTCAACTGACGATCTACCTACGGCAGTAAAGGGCTATTGTCTCGGAAGCGTATGGAAGTTTGGTACGAATAGAGCGATTGTTAACTCTTGTGGCTCGGAAAACTGGCGAGTTGCGGCACCTACGAAGGTGCGTGGCTGGTTGGTATCCTACGAACTGAGCAAAATGTGAGAATTCGTAAATGTATAAGTGTACGTACATCCATGTATATGTATGAATACGTCAGCACCGAGAAGGTATGTACTTAAGCATTCATGTGGATAACAATGAAGATTTCTGTTTTCTCCCAGTCCTCTCCACAGGTCGACTAGGGATGCTCTCATTTTCCATGGAAAGGAAATTGTCGTGAGTTCAGAAACAAGCCATCTTCATATTTCTGGCAGAATGTGGTTTCCACGGGATACAGGTATATTATCCTCTTCTTGAGGTTTTGACAAACAAAAACACTGTAGGGTCCTTTCTGGGGTTATTGTAAGCAGATTGCCATATGTTGAAGTGATCTTATCTTTGAATCGTGGAAGCTGTACAATACGGATCGAAGTAAAGTAGGGTCAAGTTCAAGGGAGACGCGTATGCGATAGGATCCATTGTCGATCTTTTTAACTCAACAATCATTTGATTTCATACTCAAATATTTGAAGCTACTCATCAATTTGACGAAACTGATCAATTTAGTCATTTTGTTTTGCTTTGGACTCGGCCTGAATAAACTTCCAGTCGTGAATTATTCTCATGATGAAAGAAATATTTTGTATTTGTTGAAGTTATCAGCTTTGCAAATAGAAAGGGAATATTGGCACCGATATTGGCTGCGAGATGCTAAAGAAAGACTTAAAGCTGAACCTAGTTTGAATTCCGGTCCCATGGAAACAGAATAAAAGGACTCTCCGAGGGCATACGGGAGAGTTTTAGGATCAGGAGTATCTTGCAATGATCTTATTAATCATTAGCAATTGATAAAAATATTACCTTTTCACAACAATCATCCTTAGATCGATAATGATTCTTACTCTTAACTTACTTAAACGGAATAATCACTGAAAACATAATTTTAGACCTGTGCTATTTCTTTGCTTAACTCCCGCTTCAGACATGGGTGTACTATTACATCGCGTACTTGTTCCAGCTAGATTTCTCGCCGTGGCGTACCGATAAAATGGAAGACGGTAGAAATGGCATGGAAAATCTAATTTTAAAGTCACAAATATATCTGAAACCTTCGGATGGAAGATATAATGCTATTAATTCAATGAAAGGTATGTACATTCGAACGTTTGGTGTTTTTCAATTTGACACGCGTCTACTTGTATATCGCGACAAAAATATCCAATCGTCAATGAACGGCGAGTTTGACGCTCCTGCAATGCCGAGGGACTGACCGTTGTGATCGCATTCTCGGATGATATCACCACGATATATGTACTAAATTCGGAATGATTGATCGATTAAAAAACCACATAAACTATTTAAGAGTTTAGGTGTAAGAATGCCTAGTTTCATTTGTATTCTCATCGAAATAATACAATTAGAAGCGAGGGAATGACACTTACCTTCAATGCACTGCCTCGCCTCTCCATGTCTGCTCAGCAGTGATTGGCTCCCTCTTCCCTTTCTTGCGGAATTCGGAATAAACACCACCATTATTATCTTCTAACATCCCTTGGCTTCGACTAAATTACTGAATATTACAAATGTGTACATTTATTAATCATATTATTTACAAACACCGTGATTGGTCGTCGAACACAGCCGAATACAACCGTGCTTTGGAATAAAATTTCATAACTGATTTCGTACAATGTTGATATGAGGCATTCAAACAATTGGGTCCATTCAAACAAGGTCCAGTTTTTTAGCATAGTATAAGATGGATGCATGGTTATAGACATTTTACATTATGATCAAACGAAGGTAAATTAAAATGGTTGTTTTCGGAGCGAGGGTTTCTTGCATAATATCTATGAATGTCAATTAAATCCTATAATAGACGAATAAAATGATGTGTAAACTAAATTAGGAGACACAATCTTTGACACAAGCAGCAGTAGTGGCGTTGGTCATCATTCCTGTAAGCTATCGGATTCAACATTTTAGATACTAGTTTAAGAATGAAGACTAGAAGATGTTAGCGTTGATACATTCGATGAATTATAACGCGATGGACGAGCCTTGTGGGCTGTGTCATTTAGGAGGCGATAAGAGTAACCTCATTAACGATATCGGTGTAGACATGACCTCTCGACCGCCCAACTCACCACCCGCCAGTGGCATTTACCCTCTTTTAGTGGGACATAGAAAGTTGATTGTTCCGTTGTGGAGATGATATAAGAAATAAAATATCCACGTCATCTGTTGTGGACCCCAGCATGGTTTCCAACTTGTGTCGATTTAACGATTACATTTTCAAGCATGTATATACTAATTAATGCTTTTCTACGATTCGAATTAATTTTTATCCAGAACAACACTAATTCAATGGTTTGCGACACTAAGGAAGTGGTGGGGAAAAATAAAAAATTCAACTTCCGACAATTATTTTGCCACGGTTTTGCATCAATCTGAAAAGTATAAGAAATCTAGCGAGCTGTACGGCCTTTGCTTTCTGTCTTTATTTTCATTCAGCTGCATACAATGGTAAATTACACAGAGCATGAATGCACCAAGTCAGTACAACAGACCTGGTTATTATATCATGAACCGTACCTTCTTCGCGTCTTTTAAAAGGGAAAATTTTGCGATACTCAATTTCAATTAAGTTATAATTATTTTGTAGCCGTAAAATTTTATGTGAAAGTAATTAATTTTTGTGTTGGAATTCCACGGCTTGAATTGGATTTAGTATTGTCGACAAGTCAGTAAACGGAAGTGGCAATTTGTATTGAAATTGAATAGAATTCCATTTTTTTAAGCCAAGATATATGTAAGAATGCATTGCAATCATCATACTTCATTTTACACTAATAACAATATCTTCGTATACTAATGGATTATCTCAATGATGCTTAGAGAACCATTTTTTTTGTAAATATAGACGAAGTTCAAACGAAGCTTGCTTAATCCATTTGAAATTCGTCAAATAGGTACGGGAGTCTGTTGAATATTCTTATTCAGTAGGTTCTAAATATAATTTCACCAACTGTTACGACAATTATTAAGCTCGTAGGAACAAGCGCACGCTCAATATTCGAGGAAAAATATTTGTTCACAGATTCATATAAAGTATCGGCTATTTTATATCTCCGTACATTCCGTAATATAAACCAATTAGAACTTGGAAAACGTTTTTCTGAAAGTATATTAATCATTTATGGGTATAAACCTTTCGGCCATCGCATTATCGGAGTGTATCTGATTCATGTTTCGTCTTTGATCGATGGCGAATCCGTTGGGAAATCTAAGGGGAGAATAAATGAAGATTTATCACGGTACCATGAAATATAAAAACCACCAGTATGGGCGGGAAACGAAGCTGAATTAAAGGTAAATATATCCTTCATGACTAAATGTTTAACATTGGGAATCCGTTTAATCTAAATTTTCTATTTCTTTGTGAATGCGACCGGTAAGTTGATGCAAACACGTTCATTCTTATTTGCAAAGAATATCTCTGCGTAGATTACACAATAATCACAATGTATTTAAATTAAAAATATAGATTAAGAGATCAAAAAATATACATTATTTTTTACACAGATTTCCTTGTTCCACAAAAATATTCTTATCCAGTCTTATCCTTCGATGAGAGTACTAATAAAGAGTAGAAAATTTTAAAGAAAGTATAAATGAAGTTACTGAACATAACGCCGAATACTGAGCATTAAGAGTTAAATACTTTTAATTCTGTGGTTTCAGAGGCTTTCAATTAGCATGAGACTGCAAAATCAAATTCTTCTCTAGTTAATTATTATACCTATTTTATTGATTTGCTGATTTTTTACTCAATTTATAATTATTTGATCGACTTGATCTATTTTCGGGACTAAAATGCGTTTTCATGCGGTCAGACTGGTTTCGAACGTGAAGTAAAACGAGTGAAATATTTTTCAAGTTTAATTATGACATTCAAGTATTGATATCAATTGTATGTAAAGCCACCGAAATTGAGCTATAATAATTGAAAACGGAATCGTAATAGAAAATATGCGCTTTAGTGGTAAAACTTTCATTTCATGCATAAAAATAGAATACGATTTCAAATAATTTTACCATTCAAGAAATTGAAAATAATCTACAAGAGGCGAAGTTTGACTGACTTTTGCGGTGGGTCTAAAATTGCATTGTTTCAGCCATAAGGATTACGGGTCGCATACGGAAAGTGATGCCTCAAGGGCGAGTGAAATATTACAAACATTAGTCAAAGAGATCGGATCGGATTATAACGTTTCCTGAGAAAAACGTACAAGAACTAGAAGCAACGGGCGTTTATAATACACTGGCCCCATCTGGTGAACTCAAATTTAATGCATATCAGGTTTATTAGGAAATTATTAGCGGTTGGCGAGGTAGACAACAGGAAAAAAAATCTGCTGTAGGGTTGCCACTTACAGAACTCACTATTTTAGGTTTCCCAGATCAATTTGTAAAAATCATAGAAATTGCTGGGGAAAGGAATCAACCCTGAATAAGTATTTTAAGGGGAGAAAAATATCGTTGCAAGCGTAGTTCTGTTTTCCCACCTGACAAGTTGGACTATAAGCTGATGGATGGACATTATAATACTTAAGAGCTGTTAAATGGACGGTGAGTTCAATTAATCGGAAATGCTTTTTTCGGTAAACTATAAATACCTTAAGGACATTCTGTGATCCCAGGAACCCGATTTGTTCATTGAATTTGGTTATTCCATCGCATGGACATTATGCGAGTGAATATTCTAACAAACATATCGCGTAAATTAATTAAAAGCCTGATGACATCAAATAAAGGATAACAGAGTATTTGAGAAGTATGAATACTTTTCACGAGCGAAATAAACCTTAAGTGTTCCTAGGAACTATATCGGATTCGATATACGTGGAATATATGATAAACTCATATTTTAGTGTCGAATTTGGAGTTAGGAAGAGAGTTCAAATTAATTTTAGTAGATAAAATTCTCAGAGCTGATCCATGTAGTCACTGAAACATTAATTTACACAGTTAACACGTCCACAAGATATCACACTTATATCTCAAACATCTCATTACATAATTCGCTAAAATTCAGGAAACAGTGTACGAAATTAAACGTAGTTTCCGAACTGCAATGAAAGACAAATTTACTTAGTTTTCGTAGTTAACTCCACTTGATACTTGAATTTGTTAACAATAAGATGTGCACGTGGTGCAACAGAGCAAGGCGATGTAGATGGGAGTCCATAATATTCTATGGTGAACATTTACTAAGAGATTATTAACTATTATCAATGCGGCTGTTTATATTTTACGTGGAACACCGAGAAAGTTTAACAACACACGCATTTATGTTCAGTTAAGCAAGAAAAATACGATGACAGCTCGGAAGGATAACCACTGACGTTTGCGATCACGGGCGTTCTTCGAGCGGCAAAAATGAAAGTGAATCCCTTGTATGGTGCCACGAATGTGCGTGGGTGTGGCACTAAATGTACCATATCGCACGCTTACACCGCTAGCATGAATTTCCTTCTCAATTGAGAAGGAAATCGATCGGACTTCCCACTGCAAAGACAAATATCGGTTCATTTCCCTATTCGAAAGAAAACCCTTTCACGTGCACACTTCATTAGCTTTCCCGTGGAGAGAGTGGGCTGGGAGGCACCCTTTTAGTCGATCGAATGAATCGGCGGTATTGGAAATTGATAGTAAAGGATTAGGGCAGTTAAGGGGTTAAGGTTGGCGGAGGGATTGAGAGGGAGAAGGGAAGAAGATAAACGCGATAAATGGAGAGTGAGGCGGGTGTAAGCCTAGGTAGGATCCGTGCCGAGCGAAGTTGCGCAGTGGAAACAATCAAAGTCGAAAATGCGCCCGCGGAAATCCAAACCCATCGTATCATCTCTTCATCCTCACTTCCCAACCCTCTTTTCAATCCAACTGCCTCTCGCCGCCCATCCCAAACTCATCAGCTTTACACGAACGTAATCCACCGTATCGATGGAACTCACACATTGATTTTCCTGGCTCGAAGACGGACGCAACGTTGAGAATTTCATGCGGACATCTTTCGTGACTCCTACTTTCATTGTAACCCGTTCTGTCTGACAAATGAAAAAAAATCGGTATCTTACAGCTCGTATTGTGGCAATAGTATTTGACTTTCCTTGTCATCCTCCTCGTACTCCTAAGTTTTTCGGTCATACATAACGATACAATTTCACTTTTACTGAGTTCATTTTATACATGTCGAGCAGGGAGACCGTGAGCACATAGGTATGTGGAAAAACATGAATGAGATTGGCAAGCGGAAACGATACTCACCTTTTGGATTTAATTGCCATTTAACGTGCTAAAATTGTCTTAATACACCTACATATTAGCATTATTTTACAGATACTGTACAATGTCTTGTCTTATTATCCTTGAATTCATTTTTCCTCTACACCGACGAGGAATAGAAAAGGACCTTAAAGGTGACGTTTTTAAAGAGCTCGGTAATATCACAGAACGGCGCTTCTGATAATATGAATAGGGACACCTGATATCCAAGAAGACAAGCGAAGGGTCTCTCTCTCTCTCTCCAGGCCACATGAAAGGATTCTCCCAGATGATACTTTGACGAAGACATTCTTCATTCTCTAGTTGGCAAAATAAGCAATTTCATAAGCTCGCATATCAAAGAAGTGCAATAAAAGTCGGACGGTCACATAACCCTGGAATTCAATTTTTAAACATTGTCTACATGTATCTCAAGGGAACTGGAGAGATAGAGAGCAGTAATATCTAATATCAACCATAAGAATGAGTTCTTATAGAAATACGATACCGGATTGTATTTAGTGCCTTATACACCGCTCTCCTGCGTCAGGGGTGACACGGAATTTTGGCGTAGAAACACACGCACAAACACACATATACCTGTATACATAAGCATAGTCGGGTGTATGTATTATTGTATGTGTGTGTGTGTGTATATATATATATATATATATATATATATATATATGCACATTTATTTATATTTAAACACATTCAAACACGAAAACCCGCCATATGCCGAACAAACATTCATTCCCATGGAAATATATATGAGGAAAAGGGGATATGAACACATATAAAAGACGAACACAGGAGAGGTAGGGAAGGCATTTCCTTATATCTATTTCCATGCGAATGAATACATATATATATATATATATATATATATATATATATATATATATATATACATATATATATTCTGAATGTTGTGCGTACGCATCGACGCTAGATATAAAAGAACACACGTGGATGGTGGGAACGGATGTGTGCAGAGCTCTTCGTAATTCCCCTCAGTCAGAAGTAACTATTCCTCATTTCTCAAAGGCGCCACCTCAGATGTGGCCCGGGACGCTGAGGGTCTCCCTACATCCGTAAACAATGCACATCTCCCTTCGTCGACTGCAGCTGATGTCGGAGTGCGTCGGCCGTGTGGACGGGGACTGGAGCCTCGTCTGGCGACGGTGGCCCGGCTGCATTCCCCCCTGTCGCAGTGACCCCGTTGTCACGGGCGACGCCTTCTTCCGCCAGCTGACGAGGCAGGCACCCTCAAGGTCCTCGCGACCGCCGTCGCTGCTACCAGCGCCGCACACATACCTCTGCAATGGAGGAATGGAACGGGGGTTGCAGAGGGAATCACGAAAAGTCAAGCTCCGGAGCAGCAGGAATCGTGTACATGGAAAATGCAAGTAAAAATGAATGGCTATGCTTCTTTAAGAGGCCAAATATTTTGGTCAACGTACTTAAAGAGATTTTCAAATTCTGAGGCTGTGTCATTAAGTTCGGTTTACTAAGAGTGTAAGACGCGAAACCAACCAACTGCAATATTTTAAATTTTGCCTTCTGTAATTTTCTGGGTAGAAGCCTGGGTTACTAACAGGAGCCCTCTTGTTCGGTGCCGGGTGACACCGGTGGCACCTTTCGTTTCAAACAAGCTGTGTGGTTTTTCGGGAAAACAATAGGTAGCACTGGGAAACAACAGGCCCTTCTACCCTGATATGTAAATTTCACACGACATTTTAGTGCGAGGTGAGCTCTAATCTCATTTAATCAGCTAACCTTTACCTTAATCACTGGTGCGGCGGTGGATTGTGGAGTTTAATTTTTTTGTACTTATTTCCATTGTCTTCGGCAATAGAAATTGTGGTTTCTTTATTTAACAATTCACAATTACTTCTTTAAATTCTCCAAATGGTACACTAATAGTAACAGTCTGTAGGTCAACCCAAACTCAATCTACTGGCTATCTTGTGGAAGTGTAAATCGAAGTACCATGGTTTAAATCCTGATTGTAACTCTGAACAGTTGAACCCCTTGACAGTTTTACCTTCTCCCACACAATCAAGTGGTGGCTTGAAGGGTACCATGTAGATCTATACATAGATAGAATTGTTTTGAAAGGACCCAGAAAATGAGACGTTCTTGGCAACAATATCTAGGAGACCACACAGGAGCTTGGGAGAGAAAACTAATACCCTCCATCATAAATAATTAAAAATGCACTATAAATATCATTTTACTACAATAGGCGAAATAATGCCAATACAATTAGAGAGACTAGGCGTAGAACAATAGATTTAAGATGTAATTTATTCCGCGAACGATAAGGGATAAGAATAACATTGACCGACCGCGGTGGGTGTAAAAATATTCGGGCCAAGATTAGTCTGATGTGCATTCACCCCCTGCCACACACCTTGTCTGTGGTTTGCAGGGTACTAAAAATTAAAAATATGAATTAAGACATCATTAACTTAGGGCGTGGCTATAATCGAATATGATGTCATCCAAAGGACTAATGGCAATAATCTGTTTTACGTTCTTAGGAGCGCCATTAGTTATTTTAACCCTTTCGTGCTGATTTGCGATTTCCTTAATAGCTTCAAATGATTTTATAAGGAATGTAGTCGAAATAATCTAAGCAATGTATGATCTACCGAGTCCTTTTTATTCCATTAAGTGATCTACCTCCCGAAACCCTCTAGCGGAATATTAGAGAACTATAACATGCAAAGTTACATTTTGCCTGACTTTGGGCTCCATTTTGGCAACGACTGGAAGATCTCATTCAAAATTAGTTGATTGGCACAAGGGCCAGGAAGTGTTTCCGAAAAATTTTAAGGCAAAGGTCTAATGCCTGACGCTGCAGCAGAACCAATAAAAATTGATGGAGAATTATCGACCCGGAAACAGAAGTACAACCGAGGGAAACTTCTCCACGGCATTTGAGCCCCAGAATCGACAGATTAGTTACACGGAAATCGGAAAAAGTAGAAACCACGGTAAAAGGAGACTCAATGGATTATCTGAAATCTTCGTTTCATCATCGATATACTTATAATAATACCTTTATGCCTGCACGCAACAACCCAAAATACTGTGAATATATTTTATATTAATATATTTATGCACGAAATTTTGTCAAATAAGGTTCAGCATGGTTTTTTTTGTTTACCAACGTGGGGGGGGGTTATTTTATCATGCTGGGCATATGTACACCGAAACTGTGCTAAATTCTCAAGATTTATACAGTCCTTAAAACTAATTTTCACTCTTGTTTTCTGCTTTCGCCAAAAATTCTGATTTCAATTTCAACGAGCTCATGCTTGGGCTTGGAGAGACAATATTTATTTCTGGAACTCAAGCGCATGAATATATACCGCGTACAAATCAAGGAGATAAAAATCATATTTGTCCAAACCTGTGCTCAAGAGCACTTAACCTTCCACTTTTGGCACAAAAAGCATTTTCAGAGGCCTATTGGAATTGAAAAGGAAATAAAATGTTCAAAAAGAAATTTATTTCCATCCAATCGTGATATACTTCAGGAGAAATGACAGATTGGGGACGATTTTAATCCGGGAAAACGCTAATCTTGGAGAATTTAATTTTTTTATTCAGGGCCGCTCACACTGCGACTAAGTGCCACTCGAACGCTTATATATACCTATGTCGAGGGTTAAAGACGATTACTCTCAGGGGATTTTCGCGCTTGCTCAGTGGAACGTTAAATTAAAGGAGAAAATACTGTAGCAGATGGTAGGTTTTCCTCTCAGGCTAAAAACGTAATTAATGAAGAAAATTAGAGAAACCTTTCACAACTTATTGAAATGGATGAACGACTGCCGACTTGCAGATCTCGGTGGCCTAGCCAACCACACTAAGACCCTACTAACCAACCATATTACGACCTCATAAAAAAATGGAAATATCCGCAAATTAGAACTTATAATGTTGCTACCTAAGATTAATTCTAACTTGTAAATATCAATTACTATTCTAAAAAAAGAATGTGGCCCATACTATGCTAAAATTGAATTTTGCAAGCAGTCGTGAGTGAGAATGAACAATTGATTTCTTTGTGATCATTTAAGAAATATGTTTCGGTATTTATATATGTCACCTTTAGTAAAACATAAAACGCAATAACTTCAAATTGTAATGTGTATTAGCAGATGATTCCGTCATGTAAATGGTACTGTCGTGGCATCTCCCGGAGTTTATTTACAATTTAATAATACATAGTTCATCAATTCAAGTGGGGAAAATATTTTATTAATATATATTACGCTAAAATTTATAGAATATAAACCAAGCAGAGGAGAATGAATGCGAAAGTGCGCTAAAATATTGAAATGTGGATGCTAGGTTACACGCCCATGAGATATTTTATACCAAGGCATAAAATTCGATTTCCCAAGAAACGGAAAAGGTATCCAAATAATTACAATATTAAAGGAGATGCTGAAGTTTTCATTCCTAATAATATCAAATTCGTGACTTCATGTCACTGACACAATTTAGTGGATGAGAATATAGCCATAATGTTGAGGAACTGTCAGGTTCATTTTGAGACTGATTGCCAAGATGAAAATAGTCTTCGGGGCAAAGGTGAAGGGGAAGAAATGCATGGGAATATCCCGGATGAAATACACAAAACCAATTATGACAGATGTCTTGTCAGACAAGAGAATTTGTAATCGGTAGACAACAGGGTGTTGGCCGATAAACGAAATAGAGAGCTGCATGCAACCAATCTTAGGGTTGATAATCAGAAATCCCGACGATCAAACAAGTCAACGCATAAACTTCCGCTGTACTGAAAGCACTGAATAAACGTGGCCGCTCGAGAGATATTCACTCTTGTGACTCTTAAAAATGCATATTTATTTTAGCATGCATATACAACTTGCAATATAGTTCTATAAATAACAAAGGTCAACAGAGCTGTTTTCCCTTTCTTTCGCTCCCACACTCTCAAGATTTACTTTTTACTCTCCTATAAAAATTACGCAATTAACCTGCACTAGAAATTAATGAATTCTACAACATCTATATAAATAGGTAACCACGGCTCAGGCATTTTTATTTGATGTATGGGTAAAAAAGCCCACGCCAGCAAAATGCTTATAAGCCTGTGGTTTTAGAGCAACTTTCAAGAGTGACTCACGTATAAACGATTCAAATGAGAAAAAATTTATGTTCTGAAAGGGTTAATTACTGCAGAGCCACACTGAAAAATAACTTTTTGGAAAGTAGAAGGGTTCTAAAACTCCAGAAAAAAAACCAACTGAGAATACTGAAGAGCGCGTGAACGGGAAATGCGGGTATACAGTGTCAATATTAGCTTGAAATTAAGAACCAAGAGAAAATGGAAAAAGGGAGATGGAGGGAGGGAGCGAGAAGAGACGGAGCGCGGTAGTCACTGGGGGAATTGACACGGGGGAGAAGGGAGATAGGGCCGGCGGAGGAATTCGAAAAATGGAAAGGTCAGGTGCCTGATAAAAACGGACTGGGCGTCCTCGCGTAAACAAAGTGATGTGTGTCTACTGGGTGAAAAAAAGATATTTATGGTGATTCGAGATAGAGGAGTTTTATAGGTGGGCGGTACTATACACTCGGGGGTAGGGAGTGGAAAGGATTAAACCACAGAAAGAAATGGGAAATGGCGACTATTGTCACTCAATCATGGAGACTAGAAGTCTTAAGTATTGCAAGCGGCTATGCGGCTATCAATTTTGAACATTAAATCCCAAATTCCCTCTCTCTGAGAACGCCAAAATAATAAATTCTGATAGTATAACATGAGGAAATCAGTTATCTTTCGATGCAAATGTAAATTAATATCGTTTAGAACCTACGATGGTGCTCATTACAAGCATTTTATAAAAAAAGTTACGCATATTTAGTTTCATTTAATTTTGATCAAATTGTATAAATTTCATTTAATTTCATTAATCTGGTTAAATTTAGTAGGCAGTAATTGAAAGATCTCGAGGCTTTCCATTTATTTTGTGGCCAATGTATTAAGAGATAAGTTACAATGAGTCACTCAGTTTGTATTTTCAAAATTATTTTGTTATTAGGGATATCTTACTTTTTATTATTTTCTATCCTTTAACACTAGTACCCTTTTGAGACATTAGTAAAAATATTAAATGGTGTTTTCTCACAAGTTTTCGTTACCGTTTTCAAATTAAAACCACCTCGACTATCAGCGACAGAGAGGATAGCTTTTAAAAAGGAACAGATGAAATATAAAAAAGTAATTATTTTTCCATCTGAGGGGAGTGCCTTCTTCATTTGTACAAGAAAACAATCTATTTTCAGTGGTGTATTTGCCAACTGATGAAGATGATATTCATTGCTCTTATCAGTGGAATCTCCAAACTCTACAGGTTTTTTGATCAATTCATCCTCACTTTCACTTCCAACTCCAGGTTAAAATAAGAGCAGTAAAAGCATACCAAATTTTAATATTTAAAATAGGCTCCATTTGCAAGAAATTTTATCAGTGTCTATTATATTTTCGTAGTAACATTTTAAAGTCGTGGGCCACTTTAAACTTTGCATCATCTGTCACTTCTCTCTTTATTTATAAAGCACTGAAAGTAGACTCATTGTGGATGAAACTTTCCGATAGTACAGATGCTTAAATTATTTGCGTGAATGAGCCTTCATTAAATGGAGATTTAGGTTCTCTCGGCAAAATGACTTTAGCAGATGAAAGTAAACGATGCAGGGGATATTTTGGGACAAGAAGAGAGAATGTAGAGGGTGGGAGTGTTAGAAAACGGCATGTATATTGAAGCAGGGTCTCAGGTTTTAAGTTTTCGAATGATGCCGCCCTTCCGAACGGAACAATGCCTCCGAGCTATTTGAGCTCTTTTAATTAGATTCCTTGAAATATTCCACTTAACTTGTTCCAACGATGATAACTGAGAGAAAATTTTGATAATTGGATTTAGTCTTGAGGGAAAACCCAATAAACCAATGAAAGCCAACTTGTGTGATTCCAAAGGCTACACTTGGCTTTCATTCAGATTTTTTAGAGGGAATCAATGGCATAAAGACATCAAAAGAACAAGAAAACGTGACTGCTACCCCAAAACGGTTGTTTAAACGGAATAGGAACAAAAACATATGAACCTTTGCTGATTTTAAGCTTCATTTGACGGAGATTGAGTCGGTGCGGCTGTCAGACTACTGGCTTCCCTGAACAAGGGCCCGGGTTTGAACCTTGGCGATGACTTAGTTTTTCAAAGGCATCCCGATCCCTATTTGGTGTGCTATTTTGAGGGGATCCAAAGTGGAGTACACCGTCCGTCGGATGAGACTTATCAGCAACTTTCGCAGAAAGTATTGCCGACGCCGGGTTTCTCTCCACCCTTCCCTGAACAGTCAACCTCTACCTAATTACCCACCTCTCTTTAATATGCCATTGACCTTACTTGTTGGTCTCATCCCCTAATAAATATTACTACTACTAATTAATTAGTATACAGCATGGTATTAAAATTTGTATGCTAGAATAACGAAAGATACAGAAAAAAGGCTAAAAAATTAGTACCATAACAGAGGGAGTGCCTCCCTCTGTTATGGTATCAACAGAGCACGGTATTAATTGAACAAACTAGAAATTTTCTTTAGACTTTTCTATAATAACTTCTATGAAAAGCCAACGATTAATTCCGATAGTACTCCGCGTTGACAGCTTGGTCTATAGCCAAACTTGAAGATATTCAGGAGTTCGAAAAAATATTTCTCCAGAATTTCGTACATTAACTTGACGAAGTGTGCGTTCCTTTGCCATATTCAATGTATAATAATATTTTCATGCAAAGGGATATGATCGCCTCAGATATGAACACTCTTCAAATGATACTTCATTTTCTTCCTCATCTTTAAAGAAATTCTGCATTATTCACTCGCTAAGCTCTTCTAAACACATAATATCCTCCAAAATGTGAATAATATTGGGTGTTTCCTATTGGTGGATAAAAATAATCATTGAATTCTATGTTAATATTATCAGTTCATAAAAAATTCAAATGAAAGTGCTGTGTTTCTTTCAGCCACTAAACGCAAAAAGTTTTTAAAAAGTGTCAGTGAAATTTAGTTCAAAGCAAAGAATAAGTACCACGAAGGAATAAACGTAAAGAATAAAAGTTAAAGATAATTTGCATCGAAAGAGTTTTACGAAGATAATTAGAATTATGAAGAGTTCATGGAAATTACTATAGGGAAAGAACAAAATTTTACGACATAAGAACAAAATTTTGATCAAATTCCGGAAGCCATAAAATGGTTAAAGAATTCGATGAAATGTTATAATTGAAATGGTAGAAAAAATGGTCGACAGCTGAAGTAAATCTTAGAAATTTGTGCCAACTGCCGATGGTGACGATAAATAATTGTGAATATGTTAATCTATGAGCAATTATGACAGCGTATTAACTCGATGTACATTGGACGGGTCCCCTGAATATTCCACAAGAATTGAACTTTCACATGCCGGGAGTGGAATGCAACCCTAAGGCTTGTAAAGTACCAAGGGTCGCATATTTGTAAGGATACCTGAGGGTATAGTAGGTCAAGTGGCAAAGGGATTCATTTTCAGGCTTCGCGTGCAAATGCATCCAATTCAACAATAAGCAAAGAATGGGATGCGTTGAGTGATTCATTTGAGAGGAAAACTAATTTATCATTTAATATATGACTTAAAGAGGCCAAAAATATCGTCCTTGGTGACAATTTTAATAATAAATCGAACGCTCCTTTCCTTTAAATGCTCGTAATAATGCCGAAATACGATTAATGACAGATTTTCGCATGATTCAAGTTGAGAAGAAAGGTTACCTTAGCTTCGGACTTGGCTGAAATGAGTCGTGACTCACTGGGAAAACAGAACATGCAATTAATTATTATATTGCGGAGGGGTGATCGCACGCGAAAAGCAATGATCGTGGGGATATTCCTCTAAACAGTCTCAAGGCACCTTTTCCTTCCTTCCTGCAAGCCATAGCCTTACCCAGTGTCTCCTTTACCGCCAGAATTCGTCAAAATGCGAAACAGATTACTCCTGTTTCCTTAAATGAGGAATGAAGCATGAGAGACCTCTTGCTTAATTACGCAGGAGGTCGGAATTTCAATGAAAAGACCAATTAAATATGCCATGTTGCTTCTCATGGCTTTAGAAAAAAATGGAGATGCTGGGACGGTGACTGAGTAGCTAGGTGGAGGAGTGAAAAGGGATGGATTTTGTCAAAGGGACATTTGGATTATTTTTAAATGAGATGGGTAATATGAAAGGTAAAAATTAGTTGCAAAAGCTGGCGGTGGAACACAGTCAAGATAGGAGAGGCAAAAAAAAACTGAAAAAAGTTCATATTTAACAAATTGAAATACTGACAGCATGAGAAATGAGGGATAACGATAAGGCAGCGATAGGGACGTTGAATAGGATAGGGAGATTGTGGTCGTGGCAAAGGCAAGGAAGAAATAAGACGGAATTATGAAATGAGGGAAAAATGATAGTTCTCTTTGAAATATAGAAAAAGGCTATTTAAAGACAAATAAAACCTTGGAAAATTAGAAACTGAGGAATACCCTAGCTCTTTTAATTATAAAAACTTGAATGTAAGGCTTCTTTGAAAGTGAATGAAGAAAGATTATACATCACCAAACGGAGAGAAGAAGGATAGAAAGGAAGGTTCCATACTTCCATCACTTATTGAAAAAATTAAAAAACAAACGTTTCCGTAAGATCGAGTCATGGATTGGAAAAAATAATCAGGTACATCACAATCAAATAGTTAATGCAAGTTCAACAGAGGGACTGAATGGGTTAGATGTCAAAGGAAACCTGTGATTCAAACTTGTTGTGAAGGGTTCCACGGAATGGTGTCGATCAGTTATTCAGTATTCAGTATTTCATCCGCATGTAATTATTATATAAGAAGACAACGGTTTCGTCGTAATTGCAGGTGGGACTCTTCAGCTGAAGAATCCCAGAAAGAACGCAGCACAATATTGTGGATTTATAAACATTATACGAGGCTTAAATCCCAAAGAGAAATACATAACTTAATTTAAAATGATATTTATAGGTATTTTAATAATTTTAAAAATCGTTCAGTATTCTTAAAATTCATGAACGAGGGTAGGCTGAAAACTAATGCACACATGCTTGTAGACCACAAACAAAATGACCTTCAGAAGCTTTCCTGGTGGAATGTGGAAGTAACATTCCCCCTCAACAAGCATGTGCAGGTTTGAGGTTGCTACATTCATCCGATGTACTGTGAGAAGCGGAAGTATGGGGACATGTTCTAGTGTTATATCAATGCTTCTTTTCTCGAATCCAGGACTAGACAGCTGCCTTCACCTCATCGTCCGAGGTGTAATGATTACCCTTGAGGTGTCTCTTGAGTTGAGGAAAAAAAATAAAAATCGCATGGCGCAAGATCGGGGAAATGAGGAGGGCGTGGAATCGGTTCAAATTTCAGGTTTCGCAGAGCCTCTCCAGTTGCGCGCGAGGTGTGTGGACGAGCGTTGTCGTGTTGCAAGATTATTGGCGCCAGGCTGCCTTTAACACGACAAACTCGACCAATATTGTTTGCGATACGCTTTTGAGTGATTCGCCGGTGGCCTTTAACCACTTCATTTATATTTCTTCAAGTTTAGTAAAACGCCTGAGATAATGTCTCCGACGTTTTACGTACATCAATTTTCAATAAGGCATGCAAGGTATATCTCCTAAATCAATGCTAAAATTCGCGTGAATTATTTAATTTAAACAATGAACATAATTTTCACGAGGAATCTAATCCCTCTGAATAGAAGCAATTTTCTTAATTATCAATTCTTGTTCATACATGCATTTGAAATAAAAAATTCAATGGACCAATTACTTCTCAATTTAAATGTTTTGACGACATGAGCAATACATAAACATGCGCATTTCAGAAAATGAGGGAAAGTATTCCTTTCAAATCACGAGGAGCAAAATTTATTCGCACAAAACTATAAAAAGAAATATTCTTAAAGAAAAATGTGACAAAAATGGAAAGTAACATCCGAAAATCAGCTTATTTTTTTAAAATTACTACTTCAATGAAGATACGAGACTCAAAAAGATACTCGTACCTGTACTATATGTCTACTTAACTTGTTCTGAATTTTACATTTTTTAGGGTTAGCTAACAGTCATCGCAGTCGATTCCCTTAACACTGTTCTCTGAATCCCGAATTTACCTTACTCTGAGTGACCACTCTTTTCCATCTAAATGCTTAATAGCTTAAATATGCCCACCTTAACTTAGTTTACAAAATCGTAGATGAAAACAATGTTTGTGAACTTCTGTATACAGTTCATCACACGGACATTTTTTAACTACGGAGAAATTCATGAAATGATGAACGTAGGACCTCATTTAAGAAATGAGGCACGATGACTCATCAAAAATGAGGTCATAGGTAGAGGAGTATTCTCAAAGACTCTCTTGAAGAGGCCGAAATGAGATCCGGGTTCTCTTCACACTTTCCGTAATATGTGGCCTCGGGTGTAGGCTCTATCATCCAAATTAGAAGGGGAAGTGGGACGCCTCTGGCCGAAATCCTGTTCTTGGAGAGGAGACGAAAATCAGGAAGAAATAAAGAAGTAATAAGGAGAATTGGCGATTAAGATGTACACTTGACCGAGAAAAGCCCAATTTGAGGGGATTAGAGGCAATAGAATGGAGAGCTAACGAACTGTTAATGGGAGCTTAAAGGAGCACAAAATTGGCGCAATAGTCTCGAGGAAAGAGCGCTTTTATTGATGCCCGGAAAATACACCGCTCAAATCCGGGTGCGGCTTCTGAACACCCACAGCCGAAATACAGAGGCGCGACTTGGTTGGGACAAGAACCATGTGAGAAATCCTTTAAGCTGGGTCAAAGTTGAAAATAACTTAATACATTTGGAGAAATACCGTTATTATAATACACAAACTTTCAATAATTCATATTTTTAATTTAAATGTGAATTTTACTTAAGAAGTTTGGTGAACAAAAAAATCATCCATCAGATAAGTGCTACAGAAGTTTGACTAGGAATCATCGGATCATCGTCACTTTAAAATGAAAACCAATTTTAATAATTGAAATGAAAACAATGAAAAGTTCACGGAGGGTAAATATCGGATAAAAAAGGACCGCATTTCATTCGTTTCCGCCTGTTATTGTATAAACAAGAGTTTCATTTCCGTGAAAGAGCTAAATATTTCTACGAAAAGAACTCTATTAATTGGTCACTGATAGCCATCAAGGCCAGTTAAAAGTAAGTGGCAATCATCATTAAGGAATTATAATTAAAGCAACCACTTTACTGACATTTTCTAATCAGGCAGTCGAGATATATTGCCAATTTTATGAAGCCGGGATCCGTTGACGAATGGAAACCATTTGAAGAAACAAAAAGGCTGAGCTAGATAGGTAGGGTAATTATTTTTTCCGCTAGAGAAATACTCGAGAGAGTGTTAAGAAATATTCTACATTGAAAAAAGCACTGAATCGGGAAGACTCACGTTTAAAACCATTCCCTAGGCTAAAATACGTTTTTCTTCAACTTAAAAAGTCTTGCAACAATAAAAGCAGTTTACCGAAAGGTAAAAATTAAAGAGATACTCTTTTTTCAGCTATCATGAAATGGTCATAGTTTTTAGAGCTTACATTGCGACTCATCCTCATTTCTTTATTTTAAATCTTATGATATAAGCAGTCATTTGATGAAGCTAAAATTTGTGAATATTTCCAATTTTCTGTGTGGAAGAATATTGTCATTATTTCGCAAAATATTAATTTTATATAAAACCGATTAATAATGTTAAAAATGAACCCAATACACTAAAAATATTGGAAATATACATATAATATCTAATTTCCCGGCCTAATCGATATTATAACACGAATAATTGGATGTTATCGATTTAATTGCGATTTATTTCGAAATTCGGCAACAATATCTCGTGTGTATTCAGTAATGTTTCTGTGTGATATATAGGTGTATTAGATTAAATTCGTTCATGTGATATTTTCAATTAAGTATAGCCTGAAACATTTAATTAATATAAATTCCAGAGCGAAAGTTTCCCCTGAGTGATCGGGCGAAACAAAGGTCTACAGCGGAAAAATTAAATCAATAAGTAACAATCTTACAAATTATATCATGGTTTCCATGGTTTACCCAAGTATACGACTTGTGTAATGTATTCCTGAAATTAAATTTTGGATAAAAATTGAATATTTAAATATCAAACCGATTTACACGCTGAAACAAAATGTAATTATCAACCAAAAAAATCAAAATATTGAGGAATTATGATGAATTATTATTTTGCGGACTTATGATATTCTTCGATGTGCTACCAGTCTCTACAGCAAGTGTTTCTTCAGGAAAAAGAAATCCACCGGGTACATAATCTAATTTACTGTCTGTGGCTGTGGTTAAATTAAATACTAATTAGGAAATAGTTCTATGTGTTATTATCAAATTCCATAAGAAAAAATAAAGGAAGTTTATACGCATAAACACAAAATAACGTATGCTCATATGCCTCTGACTTACAACATTACTTGGATCACTTAGATTTTCATGTCAGAGAAAAAAAATAAAATGACTTATTTCGTAAATGAGAGTATAGTTTGAAAACTCTAATCACCCGTCTTGTAATTAGCACATGATCATTAAGTGATGATGTTTTCGGCACAAGAACTTGCTGAATTACTCTAAACTGATAAAATTCAACCCAAGTTGCCAAGTGTTGAAACCAAAGATGAAACGAATTTTGGATCTGAGCCAATTATGAAATACGAGAGAGTTGGCGAAATCGAGACGGGAATAACTAAGTAAGATCGTGAGGGAACCTTTGGATTTCAAGTGATGAGTTCCTGGGCTTTGCATTAGAATTAGGGTGAGGAGCAAGGACATTTGGGTGTGTGACAAGAAGGAGAGGAAGGATGAATTTGAGAGGGATTGCTTGAGCTGAAAGTGAAACGGGAGCGGGGATGTAAGGGGCTGAGAGGTGGAGGGAGGAAAAGGTGTTCGCAAGCTAGGCGAGAGGCAAAATGAGAATGCCCCCGGGGTGCTTGCGGATACATCGTAACACGCGCGTAGGAACATTGTTATGAAACTACATTTCCGGTTAAACATAACGCCCAAGTCCCTCCCGCTTCGCCACCACGCTAAGTATGCTGGCTATCGTTATGGCTGTAGAAGTGGGAGGACAGGCGGAGAGAAGGAAGCGTGCGCGACAAGGCACCACAAATTGGACTCGAATCTCAGAATGAAGACACGTGTACAGTAAATAATGTGCCTGCTCGCGTATTCAAGCTGAGATTTGAGTCCACTTCATCGTGGCTCACCGCACGTGTTCCTTTTCCTCAATCCGGTCCACCGTTCCTTCAACTCTGCGGACTCAAACCCTCTTTATTTACTTAGGCAACGAAATGTGATATAAATACCATTCATTTTTAATTCACAAAAAAGAGGAAAAACAAGATAAATATTTGGCCGATATATCCACCGTTGGGAGGAAGTGCTTCCGTTTGTCTCCTCTCTTACTACTCACCATACAACTCAAACAAAGACACGAGTACATATACTTAAAGATGCTGTCTATCCCAAGTCAAAGTCGTAGCAATGCTCAAACCTTAAGGACTGCCTTCAAAAGTATCATGGGATGGAAATAGGAATTCAGTGCGACCGCCTTTTAGGAAGCATTCAGTTTTTATAAATGTATAACGTATATATAAGACGTATATTTATAACGTATATATAACGTGTGTGTAACGTATTATATATATATATATATATATATATATATATATATATAATATCGTAAGATGATAGAATAATGAAACCCATCTCCTACGTAGAAGTATTACAGTGAGTAATATTCCTAGTATACAACTTCAGAGGTCAGAGTAGTGAGAGGTTATTCCGAATTCTTTAACAGCCATTTGTTGATTAGAATGAAGACTTTAACGTATTTCTGCGCGTAGTAGGCTAGTCGCCAGTTGTCGAAGCTATTCCAGAGGCGATCGGTGGCGAGAAGAAATGATATAAACCTCCACGCTTCCCCAACAGCAGCGTATACTCATCAGTAGTACCAAATAGTTTGCAGAACCAAGTGTTTTGGCACAAAATGCAATTGACTTGTTCTCTAACGGTCCATTTATTCTACGAAGCTGAAGCCGTTAAAATATTTTTCGCAGAAATCATTTATTTTCAGCTGGTTCAGTCAACAAACCTGCTGCTTGTTTTGGCTATATATGCGAAATTTCGCACGGAATTTAACGAAAAATTAACGTAAGGGTGGATTATGCTATTTTATTTCTGCGTTACTCGGAAGGGTAGAAGGATATGTCTGTTCGAGCGCATGAAGGATGCATTTGATGGTCTTCTATATGGCCTTCAGGAAGAAAAGAATCAACATAGTTTTAAGTACAAGAATAATTCAATACTGTAAAACAAAAACAACAACTAAAGAGGGCCTTCATTCATACACAAAGGATTATTAACTTCATAGAATAAGAACAACGGGCCATCGGAAATAAGCAAAAGCCCGAAGAGTGGTGCGAATCGAATGATGGCATGAGGGATAAAAGGGGCCCCCTTTGTGCATTGGCCCGTGTGGGTGGTGGAGGAAAGAAATTGAGATCTACGAGGAATCACTCTTCTTTATGAAGAACTTTTTTCGTTTAGGGGAAGCTTTCGGATTGAACCAGTCCAAGCCTGGAAATAAAAAAGTGTGGAGAAAAAAGAAGGGGAGAGGAATGTTGCTGAGAGAGGGATCGGTAGCCTTAGGGGTAGACGTAGAAGTGGCGCTAATGAAAGGGGGAGATGGGAAAATGAGAGCGGATCGGGACTCGGGAGACTCCAGGAGAGAGTCGGGGGAGGTGAGGTTGGAGATGGACCGGAGGCGGTGTGGGTGCGAGGGATGGACCGAAAGAGACGATGGGAGGACTAGGAATGGGGTTGAAAGATTCACAAGGGCGAGAGATGGAGGAGACCCTTAAAAGCGGAGGCGACGGGAAACACGAGGAGCTAAAAGGAGGGAGAAAAGGACGAGGATAAACGGAAAGGACTTCACGAATGAGAGATTTGATGTCGAGTAGAGAAGCGAAAGAATTTTCGCTGTGCCTGCAAAGAGAGGTGTGCGGTGGGGTCGAGTGAGGTATGAGGAGAGTGGGAGGGCGTGTACACAAAAAGACGGGAGGTCGGTTCATCTATGAAGAGAATAAACGGAGTTGGCGGTTAAAGAAATGGGGAAGAATTAGGTAAAAACTAAATTACGCCTATCGTGAACACAGAATTTCGAACTAAATTTCAAAGGTCGAAAGAATGGAAATTTCAGGGAGAACATGCCTTAGCCGCATATAGGATGTGTGCGATACATTACCACTGGTAGGCTTTCGACTGGTTATGATGGCTGCTATGACCTTGATTGAGGTTCAGTAAAAAATCACGTCCCTTTAAAAACAATTTTTGGAAAATATATGTATTTCGAAATAAATATATTCCGAAGGTTAACAAATCCACTTGATATTCATGGTTTTCATAAAGTCTTCAACAAACATTTTTCGGCATTTTTTAAAGTCCATCATATTTAAAGAAAAAACAGGAAATCATTATTAAGATTGGAACGATACTTTCACACACACTATATATATATATATATATATATATATATATATATATATATATATATATATATATGCCAGAGCACTCCACAAATCGTATTGAGGAACATATACGTATGGTCATAATATGGAAATGTTGTCTAGGGATGGTTATGATGCATTTCTCTAATCTTGCCAGGCATGAAGATAGGACGTTGAGTTATCTTATTTTTATAATTCAAAAAAATATAACTTGACGAGGCTATTGTAGAGTAACACTAAAAAAAACTCTAGGTTTACGTAAGGAGGAAAGTTCAAACATAGAAATTGTTCCAATTCCATGTAAATACATCATCAGTAATGCTGCAACGAAAAAAACATTTACGACGAAAATTGAAAAGAAAAATGTAATATGTTATCATGTGACCGATTCCTTTTTAATTTCATTCATAAATATTAGTAAATTGAATTCGTGCTGGCATGAAATGAAACTAGACTTTACATTGCTTTGAATGCAATTTCCGTAAACATTTGATTGTTAAGCGTTTTGTGTACAATCAGACTAATTAGGAAATAAACAGGAGCGAGAATGGACATATATATTTTGAAATATATTTTATTTTTTTAATTTAGTGAAAATCATGATGACTGGAATACAAATACACAATAAACTCCCTGACATGCGATAGCAGAAAATATGCTATTTGCATATGTTCAAAAGGTTTCCTATTATTTTCAGCCACATTTATGACATTAAATTTACCTTTTACCTTAATTGAGCGTAGTTCGTGCAGCAGCCTCCAGCCTATTTTCTATCTCGTCTATCGTCCATTCCAAAAATTTTCCTAAACATCAAAGGACTCGAAGGTAAGGATGGCAAGGCTTAGGGTTCTCGAAGATTCTTTATGAAATTAATTCTTGAGTCGAAAAGACGAACAAGGAAGTTGGATTTCCTCTACTGGAACTTTTGGTACGAGAGGCAATTTAATGCGTTTGATTTGATGCAAAGAATTCCTAATATTACAATAAAACATGTGGAATGGACGAAAAAGGCAACTTTGACTCGAGGGGACAGATGGCTATATGCACTTCGATCAAAAGGCCATTGTAAATAAAATACGTCCGAAGAGAAGGCGGAATTTAAAAAGGAACACGTAGACAAGTGTGATGAATGAAAGTAAGATCCTATCAAAGAGCAAGTTGGAAAGAGTACGAAGTGAACAGACAACTGCTGATTTAATCCCATCATTTTTATATCAAAGTTCTAGACAAAAATGTTTTTTACATTAACAAAGGTCTGAAATAGTGAACCCTGTTATTCGTTCCACGGCAGGTTGATTACTTGGACACGTAGGAAGGAAAAATTCACATTAATAGGAAAAAACGTGAATGAAGCCACAGGTTGCATTCAATAAGGGATTTATATCTATGCACATGAACTCACCAGCATGCTCCTGAGTAATAAACAGGGAGAGGAACTCGCATGACCGCAAGTAAGCCTGGGAGCGTGTTTGTTGAGTTGAACTAAAGCATACGTCAAGGCACATGACGAGGAGATTTGTGGGGAAATTAACTCCACACCAGGGATCAACGCGAAAGAGACAGCGCGCCGAAATATCTCGTCCAGATGCTTACGGAAAAGTATTTATTCTCTAGGTACGACCACATGATACAGGCCATTAATATCAATTGTTCCTCAGCGATATTGTTTGGGAATTCCTTAAAGGAGTCGGAATTAATAGTTACGAAGCTCACTCACCATGTTCGAGGGGTTGTCAATTTTGCACCATGGATCAAATTATCACACTCGCGCAGAGCGTACTGTCACACTTCTGTGAACCAGGGGAAAGTTGATGTTTGCACTTCCCGTAAACACCACAGAAATCGCGGGCGCTCCATGGGTGTGCTTAGTTGCTGGCGCGGAATTAATCCACCACAAACCACTTTCTGTGCTTGCGACCTATTAGTGCAGTTTACTTCACATGACACCCGAAAACCTCGAAAAATTTACATATATAGGTAGAGTATCCAAACTCTTCAGTGATCTACGGCGTAGAGAACAAATTTCTATGAACACTGCAGGATGCGATTTCTATGGCTGAGAGTTTTGACCCTTGTTGAATGTTTTAAGCGGGTCTCTAGGCTGGGATGAAGTCCAACTCGAACAGCTTCATATGTTTGGGACATAACAGTTCTGTCTCCTGAACAGAACACCAAAAAATAACCCCATCAGGATTTACTAACAGATGTAGCGTGCTTAAACCCTGTGGAATGTTCCTGGTCTCGGCAAATAATAATTTTCGTCAACAACCATCGGATGAGTTGCTGATTACTTTGTGTATGTTTGTGGGGCCAAACTCCCGATTGAGTGCTAGCTTTTCCTGCAGAGCACACATAAGTAATTGGGCAAGAATCGAAATACTTCATGTGATGCTCGATCCCATTCCTGGGGGCTATTTCCTATAATTTCGCCCAAATAAAGACCACTATCTATCTATCTATGTTTTCTTACCACCTTCGCCTTCCCCCTTTGGCCAAACAGGGAGAAATTTTAAGACATAAGCCAAATAACACGCTAGGTGTCACAAAAATCAGAATTCCAACTTCGCCTTAGCAAAATACCTTCATTAAAATAACTAAACCACAATATTGATTTTTTCTACGAAATACTGCGCATTCTCCCTAAAAGAATGAAATTGGACGCTCTCGAGCAAAGAAGGCACTTAGCAGACACCTACCCGGCTATTATTGATAAGTAATGGTATCCGCAATCATCCCCACTCCTTTCCGAGAAACTAGCCTTGAGGGGAAAAACAAAACCTACCCTTCAAACGCAATTGATCGCAAACCCTCTCCATGCCGTGGCATAGGGGTGGGGTCTACATCCCACCCCGATGTCACTTCATCGCCATGGAACAAACATCTCTTCCCGAAACCAAATAATTCCGTCCAACACCTTCAGCATCCCACCCTACCTCACCCCCCAACCGTAGACACCTCTTCCCTCCGTCCTAAGCGTATATATTCCACGGCTAATTGTAAATTAAATTTGAACCGAACGATACCGCAAATCAGTGAAACGCGTTTTACCTTAAAATAAAATCAGTGGAAGAGTACCAAATCCTTTAATAGGGACACTATATGCTTTCTCGGATTGAAGGCTAAAACGGTAGAGGGTTATATTCTATAATCAACTAATTATGATTTGAGCGATTTCTGCAATGAGTTCTTTAGAATTTTGCATTCGATGCATAAAGAATTCCTCGAATTAAGGCCAAATAAGAAAATGATTTATTTAACATTGATGATCCTTCCTAGAAACTACTTGCAATTGTTTCAAAGCATACATATACCATAAAAGGATATACTTAAATAAATTCAATTTTCCGAATAATGCTCGAACAAATGTACTAGTTTACAAATTGTTTAAAGCTAATGCATTTACAAAATTGAATGTTAAATATGGAATTGAATTTAATATGATGATAGATGCTTTTTTATTGAGATGAGCGGGTGTATAATGAAATAGTTAGTGAGACGCCAATAGTTAGTTTTTAATTCCTGAATTTTAGTGTAAGTAAGTTAGCACTAGCGATAAAGTTTTCATTGACTTCAGAAAAAGTAATGAATTTTTGTCACACTACTCGAGGGGACTTGCTGCGCTTGAATACACCCCAAAACCGTTGTTTTATTAGATCCTCCTATTTCCAAAATCGCCTCAACCAACTACCATTGTCATCACGAGAGACCTATTCGGGAGGAAACTGCTCTAGAAAACTTTCCTCCTTTAATGAGAATCTTCCGCGAATAATGCAGCCTAATAATCAACCATTCAGTACCAAACGCTTAAACACGCTAGCGTATATAGTCTCATTTATTCCAAATCCAGGGTCCATACTATAGAAATACGGTTAGCGCTTTGCAAGCAAAGTATGCTTGGTAATAGGATTAGAAAGAAAAAATATCTAAAAATAATTGATCAATGCATAATAAAATTCTGATGCGTATACATCCCTATATAATTCAATCTTTCTCTACCTCATTCGACAGTGTCAAGGAATACCTTATATTTGTTATCATGTTATGGTGCTTTTACGAGCCAAGATATTCTAGAAAAATTGGCCCTAGGGGTGAAGTCCCTAGCTATCGTCCTTTCCTTTTCAGGAGAGTGTAAGGTCGTGAAGTGTTCTATCCCTCTCTCCCCTGACATTAGCATCCACTTTACTCTCCCTGCGGCAGTCTCCCCGGTGCCTACACAATTTCATTGCTTTTCTCCTCTCCATTCCCGAACTCCATCCGATATCCAGTCGTGAGAAAAGTAGTTCAATTTAACTATGGAGACCAACCGATGGATCATTTTGTTGTGAACTGTTTGGCACGTGAAAGAAGAGCCCCAAGTCCTTCAAGAGGGAGTGGGCATAGAAAGAGGAGGGACTGAAGATGCTGAGAATGCCTTTCTTCTGGAACTTGAATTCGGTCAATAAAAAGAGCCTAAGGGAAGAATAAAATTAAATTTGTAAGTTTTCCTTGGAACGCGTTTATTAGACACTACGATTTTTGGTCGTTTTTGTATTTCTATAAGTAATTGTTCAGGTTATGCAGTTCGGTATATGAACTTCATATGGGGGTAATGTATTTTATATGTGTGAATTTTATAAGGGGGTATATCGGTATATAGGGGTAAAGTGACAACTATATGGAGACTGTGAAAGGAAGAAGTTTTGAAAGATAAAGTTAGAAGGGCTGAATGGCATTACTTTCAGAAAGATTCCGTCATTTTCTGCTGTGCACTTTCTTATAACGTAATAAATTCAGTCGTCGGTCTTTGTACTGAAGGCATATTATATCCAGAGTGTAATTGGAGCCTCTTTCTCAGGCGTATCACCATGAAGGATGAAAGATGTACAGACTGAGAATCTCTTAAATGTTTAATTTTCAAACTCCTCGCAGTTGAACCATGCAGAATAAGTTACGGCAGGATAAACCATATCCACCTCATCTCACACGTGTCTCACTCTTCATGCACATTACCTTTTTACTGAAAGTGAAACTTATCATACCTGTCACATGCTCTGGATGCTTTTGGTATCTATCAGAATATTTTAAGAATCTTTCTTAGTGAATGGCTGTTGATGGTAGATGATGCAATTTTTCTTTAAGAGTATTGGTTTCAACTCCTAACGGTTCTTTCAGAGGATTATGTTTCGCTAAACACAGCTTTCTTCTTAAATATATTTTCGGTCATATCGTGAAACAGGAAGCTGAAAGATATCATTACAGTGACATGTTTTATGACAATTATATCCCTTTTATAAATTAATTCAAGGAGTAGGATGGTTACTAATATATTTAATGATTCATGAAGGATCGATAATTTTTAGGGATGGATTTGACTTGGATTATTGTCCAAGGTTACTGATTTTCTCCGTATACCGAATTGGCTTAGGTATCCTTCCCGGTCATAAATTTGAGATTGAAAATATACAGCACTCCAATTTCAATTCACAAAAACTTCAAGATTGCCAATTCACTAAAAGATTGCTTTTAAACGATGAACTTTCACTTAGAAATTGAAAAAAGTTGAGCAATTTTCGGTGATTACTTGTATTTTACTTAAAAATATTTCTCTCTCACCAGGTAAAATACCTTCAATTAAACTTAAAAAGATAAAAACCATAAAAAAAGGTGGAGTGCAGAGTTCATCGCTAGTCAGTTCATTTTTTATCAAAAAATGCGTTCATATATGAATAATTGTCCTAAGGATATTTTTATCAGGAAAATTGTCGTTAGAAAGAATTAATTTTCCGTGATTTTATAAATTAGTCTCCAGATAATGATCTGAAGAGATTGGCAATATCGAAGGATACGCGTTGGGCTCTTACAGGAAATGATAAATCACACATTAGAATAGCTGAAACTTAGCATTTACTTGCGTCATATTTGGAGAGGGGTTTTTGTCACTCATATAAGAGGTTAATCTCAGGAGTACCCGACCCAACAAAGAAAACACAAACATTTTGGAAAGAAGTATTTATTTTTCAACATTATCTCCTTTCAGCTCTATACACTTCTTCAAGCGATGTTCAAAAAGTACGATGCCCTTTTTATAATAAGAACTGTCTTGCTAGCCATTAACTGCCGACATCTCTTCTTCACGGTTGAAAAACCTTTGACCACCGAGCCATTTATTCAAGTTTGCGAACAGAAAATAATCCAAGGGGGCAAATAGGGTGCATGAGGTAGCAATTCAACCTTTATGTCATGAATTTTGGTCATTGCAAAAACAGATTTGTGAGCTGGTGTATTGTCTCGATGAAACAACACTTTCTTCTTAGCCAAATGCGGCCGCTTTTGCTTGAATTCTTGGCTCAAAGGTTGCAATAAGTTCGCATAACACTCGCCGTTGATAGTATTTCTGAAAATTATTTAAATTAAAAAAAATATGAAAATCATCCCACGCGCATCCCAAAACACCGGCGCAATGGCCTTGCCGGCAGATGAAATGGTCTTCGCCTTCTTTGGAGGCGGTTCTCCCTTTTAAATCCATTGTTTTGCTTGTTCTTTTATCTCGGGTGTGAGGTAATGGACCCATGCTTCATTCATGGTCATGAAACGGCGCAAAAATTCTGCTTTGTTGCATGTGTGTGTGTGAAACTATGCTAAACACTCAATGGAAACATCTTCACGACGCTGGGTTTGCTCGAGTGTGAGCAAACGCGGCACCCATCTTGCACACAGCTTTCTCATGTCCAACTTTTCAGTTAATATGCGATGTACCGTACTTTTTGAAATGCCTATCATGCCTGCAAGCTCGCGCAATTTCAATCGACGATCATCCAGCATCACTTTGTGGATTTTCCTCACTGTTTCTGGAGTCGTCACTTCATTTGGTCGACCAATGCGATGCTCGTCTTGACAGCTCGCCCGGCCTCGTTTAAACCCTGCTAGCCAATATTTTACTGCTTAAAACGAAGGAGCAGACTAACCCAGAGTAAAATCCAGTTCAACTTTTATATTGGTTGGGCTGAGGCCTTTCAAATAAAAGTATTGTATCACATAACGATTACCAATTTTCTCCATTTTCACAAATTCACTAAAAATGTTCGCTATTGATGGCTGCCAAACAAATACTAAACAAATAGCATCTTCAAACTTGAAATATATGCTTTATAGATTGCTTACCTTCTAAAACAGTGGTATTATTTTAACATATACTGCCATCTCTAGTTTAGGCCGGGCACTTCTGGGTCTTACTCTGTAAGAGATGCTCAAGCGCATCAAAAGGGCCCAAGTCGCAAAAATATCCCTTTTTTACAAAACAAACCGGACGTCAGGTAAGTCTAAACGTGTGTTACGATGAGGAAAGTAATTTATGATAAACTAACGGAATAAATAACGGACATATTCGAAATTTATCGTTTTCCCGATGATTTTAAACTATACGTTTATTAAACTAAAGAAAGGCGAACCCTAAAAAACAGTAGTAAAGGTGAGAGGAAAGCCATGCTTTCAAATTTATCCGTGATCCTCCATAAAATTATGAGAAAAATTTCAATTGATGCAAAAAGAGCAAATGCGGGAACACGTCGTAATTAGACTCCTATGTCGCAACATGGGGAATCTATAATTACAATATTATCTGATGGTTCCAAGCTGCTTCCCGGAATTACCGTCGCGTAGGTTGGTTTTGGGAGCCGAGCTAACCTACACGATGGAAATTCATAGTTGGACACACCATGGAGTGAAATTCTGAGTTTAAAATATATTATTTATCCTCGTTTGAAGATTAAAAATATTTGTGGATGAATGATTCACCAGAAGGCATTTCATATGTCCAATTCAATTAACACAATCAACACAATTGTCCAAATTGCTTGGATTAGAGCACGAGAGATTAAGTTTTTCATAATTGAGCTATTCCTCTTTCTCGTTGAGATTAGGAGCACCGGTGTTATTTTTTTTCTAATTAAGGAAAAGAAGTTCAAGGAAGTTGGAAAAAGCGTTTCTCAAAATAAAAATTTCTTAACTTAATTTTATACTTGGGTATACAAGACTGTACAAAACTTAACTGGCACAAAAGACTTAAAATATGCGGAATTAATTAGTATGAAACAATCTCAAATGTAGAAGAAGTTTCTTGAAAATTACCGGAAAATAAGGCAATTACGAGATGACATACTAAATCATGATGTACCTTAATATAAAACACTGACATAATAAAATAATTAATTTCAGAACACAGGTCGAATATTTGAATAATAGCATTGCTTGCAAGGCTCCGTAATTCGCCTAAGAGAATAGAGATAGATATTTCCGATAGAGTGAGAGACAGAAAGAGCCTTACAGGCAGGTGTGAATGATAGAAAGGCAGGCAATACCTATTCGTGATCGTATTTAACTCTCTTTAATTAAATTCACACGGTTTCACAGGAATGCAACAAGGTTTGCCTACACGTCAGAATTCGTACGGTCATTAGCAAACTATGTATTGGCGATACTAATATACTCATCAGGTAACCAGCAATACAATCACGATTACCTGGTATTATTAAGACATAAAATATATACTAATGAAGAATATATCTTTAAAAAGGTTGTTGGCTGCCAAGCTGACAAACTTTGTGATCTTTATTTCCTTCGAAATGATGTCTTTTATTGTCACGCATACTTGACCCTAACCCAACGGATAACGTGAAAAATCAGCGGTATTGCATCGATATTAACACGCTTCCTAAAACGGACAATCCGCAACATTTGGTGTGAAAATTCAGCACATATTCATGTTCCATCCTAAAATCAAATTCAATAAAATATTCTTACTACCATGACTGGTAAGGTTCGTAAAAAATCCCTGTGTATACCAAATACAGTTATTTAATTCTAGATTGTGACATTAATAAAAGTATTACAGATATTTATGAGCTCCAAAAATGAATACCATAAAATTTTAGATGCAAATAAAATATATTACAATATTTAATTGTCTTTTATTGGAATATTATGCAAAGGAACTTAACTTTAATATAATAATGGAAATACTACAAGTTATCAGTAACATCATACTTCAATAAATATATGATTGTAGCTGTCCAGTGTTTGTCATTAATTCATCATTATGATCCGTAATTTTGTGGAAATTTAGATAGTAATATATCTATTGTTTCAGGCTTCACTTCGTGGAAGTTTTTAACATCCATACTAGAAGGAAAGACTTGTACTTTTCCACAGATTTTATTATATGGTACAACGCGTTTCACCGACTTGCGGTATCATCAGGTCTGATGATGCCGCAAGTCGGTGAAACGCGTTGTACCATATAATAAAATCTGTGGAAAAGTACAAGTCTTTCCTTTTAGTATGAAGGTTAAGATAGTAAGTTCACACCATAATTTTTGTGAATTAGGCAGCATCAAGAAATTGAATGCCTGCTTTATTAATTAGATGGTATATTGACTGGAATATCAATTTTTTAAATGGGGGCGTGATGTTATTTTCCTTTGCACTTCAATTATTATTATATATATATATATATATATATATATATATATATATATATATATATATATATATATATATATATATATATATATTTATTTTCATTACGTCGCGGATATTTCCTTTGAAAATCCGGAGAATATATTGGGTGATATGACATATATATATATTCTCAGCTTCTGGTAACGCTGCACTTCAACCTTAGGCCTGAACTCAAATAATGAAATTGATGATTTTTTTCCACGTTCTGAAAAGATAAAATTAAATATCTACAAATTTTCGGAGCATAAATTAGTGCGCAATGGTGCAACCTAGTGTATTTTATCGGCAAAAAATTGATGTGAACATGCCATACGCAGTGAAATCGGCTTTGAATTGGGAACAGAAAAATATATAATAAGCGACGGAACAATACAGATATTCTGTATTCACACGCCACACCCGCTGAGAATGAATTTTCCTTGGAATCTAATGTGTTACATACGTTTTCTCGGAATCCCAATTTTTCATTACGTCGCGGATATTTCCTTTGAAAATCCGGAGAATATATTGGGTGATATGACATGCGAGAGTTCCGTATTATTATTACCCCGGGCACGTCACCCCCACTGCCTCTTCCTTCAACAAGTTTCCTTCCCTTCCCGTGCTTCAGGCGGATGGGGACGAAATGGGGCGGAGGCAAGGAGAGGGTGAATTCTGTACCGAGACCAAAAGAGTTTATCTAATTTTCGAAGGGATGACGACACGTACGCTGGTGCTGCTCCCGTCGGAGGGTGCTTGGGTGCTGAGGTACGACGACGCTGCCGACGACCTCACCTGCATCTCCTCTCCTGCCGCACCTCCCGCACCATTCATGCCGCCGCTACGCCGGGAGGACCGCCTCAGGCGCCCGCGCCGCCTCCTGCGACCACGGCCGATGTTGAAAGCTCCGTACACCATAGGGTTGGCGCACGAGTTTGTGCAAGCAAAAAGGAAGAGAGCCTTTTGCACGCGAAGGTCTACGAGCAAGGCGGACGGTCTGTCCAGCCAGTACCTGCCGAGTAAAGTGTAAGAAATGCGGGTAAATAAATTTTCTTTATTGTAGGACATGTGCATGATAGTAAACATTTCATAGAGTACCTACATATGTGTCGAAATGTTTTAACGAATAAAAATTTGCCATTATAAGGGAGATAGATGAGATTAGTTCCATTTTTCCACCGTTGCTTATTTAATCAAAAGTTGAGTAAAAATTGTGCAGGTAGATGGAACAATTATGTTATTTCCTTTGGATGAGATGTAAATTAGTTCAGTTATCGATTATACAATATAAATTACAAATAGACAAATACATTCTTTAATTTTCGAAGCAATTTAAACAAGAGCAGGCCTCCGAAATCAATGGTGGTTTCTTTGCTTCCTATTTGTTCATGTTTTCGTGACCATACGGCCCAGCATGACGAAAAGCTGATATCATCCACCACTAGAGAGATCAATTTACGAATGCAGAATCATTCAATATTGAGAGCATTTTATCATCTTTAATGCGGTGAAAGATTCAGGTTTTGGTTCTTCTCATGACAAAAAAGGTACACCCCCACATATAAAAATAGGAGTTTTCTTTTCTGAAGCGGCATCCAATGAGTTAAATTTAAGCCTAAAATCACATATTAGTAACCTAGATTAAAGACAGAAAGATCTCGCAAATTACATACGGTTAGGCACTTAAAGGAAAATTATATGCGGCTTTTATTGAAGATCTTTAAACCTTAGCTTCATAAGCATCCACTTAATTTGAGTTTGAGTTCCATAAACTATCCCCCATATTCCAAAGTTTATCACTGCAAAGTGGCTCGCGCATAAATTCGATCAATGGCTGACAAAACGACCAGAATACTCGTATGCGTAGATTGTAGCAGCACTGATACGAGGGTAGGCTGAAAAGTAATGCACACATGCTTGTAGAGCGCGAACAAAAACAAATAGCAAGATCGAGCGAAAAGTACATTAAAGTACAAATCTTAGGTTTCAAAATCATACGTATATTTATTTTTCAACATAGTCACCGTTCAGGCTAACACATTTTTCCCAACGTGTAACAAGTTTTTCATTCCGTGCCCGGGAAACTCTTCCGTCTTTTCTCGAATCCAGGACTTGACAGCTGCCTTCACCTCATCGTCCGAGGTGAATTGATTACCCTTGAGTTGTGTCTTGAGTTGAGGAAAAAATAAAAATCGCAAGGTGCAAGACCGGGGGAATAAGGAGGGTGTGTAATCGGTTCAAATTTCAGGTTTCGCAGAGCCTCTCCTGTTGCGCGCGGGGTGTGTGGACGAGAGTTGTCGTGTTGCAAGATTATTGGCGCCAGGCTGCCTTTAAACACGACAAACTCGACCAATGTGGTTTGCGATACGCTTTTGAGTGATTCGCCGGTCATTTCGAATCTAATCATCTTCGACGAGTTTGCGATGTTTAGCGTCTGTGGCCGTGATCGGACGTCCGCTGCGTGTCTCATCAACAATTAAGGCTTTTCCAGGCTCGCCCACGAAAATTTACTACCCATCGATTAAAAGTAGACCTATGAACAGCATCGTCACCATTACCAGCCTTTAAACGATGATGAATCTCAGTAGGAGTCACTTTTTCAGCAGTTAAAAATTCGATTCGAAAAACTTACGTTGACATAACACTAAAACACGTCTCCATTCTTCCGCTTCTCGAAATACTCGTACACTGGATGAATGAAACGACCTCAAACCTGCGCATGCATGTTTAGGGGGAATATTACTTCCACATGCCACCAGGAGTGCTTCTGAAGGTCCTTTTTTTGTGGTCTACAAGCATGTGTGCATTTGTTTTCAGCCTACACTCGTATGTGTAACTTCACCTACTTCTGATTTTAAGGGTCTTACCATTTTTCAATGGTTACCCTGTATTCCTATTTTCCAGTCTTCTCGGTCACAGGCCTTCATTACTCTTCCAGGCGTCGATAAGCCATTATTACGGCTCCGGCCCTTCACGTCTGCCTAGAACGTCTACATGTCCAGCTTCCTGTTAGTGGCCATTCAAACTGATTTCTAGGCCATCTCTCCTAGTTCATTACTCACGAATGGTCAGACCATTGGAGAATTTGTCGTCGGATTCTTTGCATCACTGATTATTTCATGCATATAATTTGTCTAATATCTTAATTTTTTACCTTTCTATGTTGGGTAACCTTGTTCCTCTCCTCATCCCTTTCATCTCCAAAGCTTGCATTTTACTTTGCAGGGTTTACTCAAAGCCTAGCTCTTTGTCCCCTAAATCATAATGCTCTCTACTACTATTCTTCCTTATTTTTCAGTTAAAACAATTTTCGTTTGCTATTTTCTGTATTTTATTAAATAACAGTTCTTCGAAATCCTTTTTTCATTGCGTCGAAGGCACAGGCTGTAGAGATGGTGCAGGATTGTTGGCCATTTTTATTTTACTTAACGTTGTTTAGGATTCTGGAGAGCTTCTATATTCCAGCAAATTATCTAATTCCTCACAGAGTCTTTCTGATATATCCTTACGTTTTAAAATGCATTTTGACCCTCTTATTGCTTGCCTTGTACATATTTGAATCCTCAACATTCCTTGATTTCGCCATTTGTGATAACTTTTTCTTTCCTTCCACAACTTCCAGTGCCTCTGAGGTCATCCATTCCTCTCTCCCTCAAATTCCATCTTCTTTCTCAATTTCCTCTCGATCACCATGAAGATTCTTCAGCTACTTCGATCACCAAAATCGATTACTTCAAAAAACAGGGTGATCCTTTAGCATCCCACTCTTCATTGCCGGCAAGCATTCTTTGCTCGAGTTTCTGTTGATTGATATATCTCTATATTTCACACTTTCTTCCTGCGACAGATACGCCAACATAAAAGAATTGTGTGTATGGATATCTGTAGCAGTATTTGTTCGTATACCATTGATTCATAATCAGTAATAGTGGTTTAGCTACTCCGCTTCTTCTCATAGAATCGTATTCAAGCTTTGACTGTAAATATATTTCTGAAGCAACAAGATGATGATTCGATCCGCATCTCTCTTTAGTCTCACATCTTGTAATATTAATGGCCATTATCTTACAATTACACAGTCTAGAATTTATTTCAGGTTTCTTAATCGATAAACTTATGTGAACTCATGCGTACATCTTTACATGTACGCTTTTACATTTCTTTATGCCGAACTACTGTACTCATTAGAACACATTCCCGGCCCTCATGGAAATCAATTAATCTTCTTCCTTGATTAGGTTCTGTATTTTATCTTAAAAAACTAACAACTTCATCATTTTATTTCCCTCCCAACTCTTCCGTTGAGTCACCGACTTCAATGGAAAACACCGATTACTACCAACTCATGTGAATCCGGACCGTCTACCACATCTCCTGGGTGCCAATAAAATTCTATTCTTATCAGCTGAAACGTCTTCATTGGGCCATATACCTTTATTACTTTCAATTTCATTCCGTGTCCTTACATTTTCATTCTTATTATCTTATAATTAACTTCTTCCCAGTTATTAATTGCTTCCATGAATTCCGTGAATTTCACTCAGTAATCAAATAATATAAAATAAGCGTCAATTACATGCTACTTCACTCATTTATCCATCAAGCCACAATAAATATATTAGGTAAACATTGAGTCCGTAACTCTTCTCTCAGTAGACAAGGTGGTTTACCGAAGAGTAATCTGCAGTCATATATTTGAACTAAAATATAAAAGTTGTGACCTCAATTGGCCATATTTTATGTGAATCAAGTTAATCTGGTGGACGCAGCCAGACATACGTACATACATTTAGTTAACATGTGGTCTACGTGTTCTTTTCTTGTTTATTAAAAGTTATTACTACTCCATCTCACCCAAAAACACAAACAAATAGTTTTTATCAGCATACTTCCATGTAAAGGGAATAGTATGAAGTTAGAATACAAATTTAATCTACAATCAAACGCACATAATACCAAAAATGTTTCTTACTCCATTAATTCTATACCAACGATAATTATCTCTTAAAAACTGGAATCTAGAACTTTTCATAACCTTTGTTTTTAATCTGTGAACTAGACTTTTAATTTTAATTATTAACCAATAAAAATGTAATACTTGCAATATAGCCTATTTTTCGTTGGCATAAATCTACCACTGACACTTGGTAAGTTAAAACGCATCTCAATTGTTTGCATATTACATGAAGTGATTTAACAATACTTACGTTACTTTAGCTCAGAAAAATCTTAATTAGCTTGTACTATCTCTGAGATTTTGCAAGAATACCAACTAAACAAACAAAAGGTAAGTACTCTCAATATTTATAATGAATATAGTGGAGGGCCTTTCTGATATGGTGGACTTAAGGATTACGCGAAAAGACAGCTGTCTGCTATTAGTGCTTGTCATAATATTGATGTACCAGAGACTTCTTCAATGGGCCCAACTGATGTTGTGGTGAGCTATTAAAGATCTACCAATTGTGACTAGGATTTACTTTAAGGATTTTCTGAAATAATAAGCCGGTAAGTAATTTTTTCTCTTGTTTTGATTCATTGAATTACGTTCATTTACCAGGCTCTTTTTATTTATCTTATTATTTCCTTTACCACCCATTCCCGGAAATGAATTTTTCAGCAGTTATTTATTTATACAATTTTATTGCCATTTACAGATATAACAAATATAATACAACGTTATTTATTAAGTTACTGGCCGTGTTATCCACTCAATTAATTACCTGGCATTACCATAGAGAACTTTAATTATATTTGCGTTCCACTCTCAATCATCTACCGTACAAATCAAATTCATTTGAAATGTTTTTATGCCTGTAAAATGCAAACAACAGACAATTTTTTTGGGCTTTGAGTCCCTTTAGCTTTTGCGACAGGACTTCATTCATTCTTTGAATGTGTTTTTCTAATCCTCATTCCCAGAATGACCGCAGATATACAAGTCGAAAGCTCCACCTCAACGCTAGGAGTATTTCATGTCGATAGCTGGGCGGTTTGAAAGCTCGAACTTCCGTTAAAAAGTTTCGAGGGTCGCCTCCCTCTCCGCCTTCCCAATGGAACCGTGGGACCCGTATCTTCGAGGACCTTTGAAAAGGGACTCCCAAAAGATCAAAGCCGAATCCCAACGGTGGAAAGCGATGAGGCGCGAATCAACATCCCTGCCGTCTCTTCTGCGTCACAGCCTTCGCCTTCGGGCAAATGGGCATCCCCCATCAATCGACATCGGTCGACAGAGGTCAAACATTGCACTCCTGGACTCAGATAGATCAAGCCGGAATGACCATCACCTAGAACTGCTGAAGTTCAACTCGACACAGATCTGTGAGATGCATTTAGACCGTGTTTTCATAATAATAACCGGGGCGGAAAATTATAAATCATGAATTAAATGAGAATGAAAAATGTGTGTATCAAAATGAGAGTGGAAAATCTCATTTTGATATACACATTTCTTTAAAGAAATATATTATGTTCATTAAAAATTTACGGCTCAGATATCACAGGATTCGGGACAAACTGGTTGACAACTTTTGCATTTATTAAGTCAAAAGAAGCAAAAGAACCTTTTTATTTCGGGAGAAATGATAGAATAAAATTAGAGAAAAACAATAAGCGGTTAGCAAAAATGATTATATTAATCAAGTGAAACATAGAATCGTATTATAAGATAAATAATAATTTCCCACATATTGTTGATGACCAGAGAACTGATAATGGAGATGATTTCATGGAATGAGGTAAGCAAGAACGATGAAAGTCAAAGTTTTCGGTCATGTAAAAGATTGATGTGGAATTTAATTTATTTAGTACCATGCAAGCCACCACTAGAGTGATGGTTACACCAGGTGAAGATTACACACCAGACTACCCTTGACCCAAGCCACCTTTCCCAACTTGCGCGGTCGGACAAACGTCATGTAATTCTGATCCCTTATCGTTCGTGTGGAAAATGACAGCTTAAATCTATCTGTTCTACACTTGACCTCTCGAATTTTCCAGACATATAGTAATCTCTCCTACCGTAATACGAAGGGGCACACAGTTTCAGTATCATCGCTAAAGGGACATCTGTAGACCTCTTCCAATTTTTGCAAGTGATTTAATGTGTAATTTAGCCTTCTATCCGTGAATGATTCCAAGCCTAGATCCTCTAATAACTTTGATATGCTAGTCAGTTAGTCATTACAACGTTTTACGAATATAGCTCCTGTACGCTGCACGTGATCCAATCCGAAAATCAATGTAACTTCATGAGAATCCCAAATACCAGCAGAATATTCCAAATGAAGGATAAGATTAGCGGAACATTTGAAAGATAATCATAAAGTATTTTGGTCGTACGTTAGATAAGTTCAGTGTAATAAGTCAACCGTTAATTCACTCAAAAAAATATAGGCGAAAGAGTAAGCCAGCATTTTTGAAAAGGCCAACTTATTAAAGTCCTTCTTTCAAAGCGTTCACCAATGTCACACCGAATGTCTCCGATAGTTTAACAAATCGTGCCGACCAACCGATGCCCAAAATGTAAATCTCATCTAATAGAATAGAAATTTCGCTGTAAAATATTATGCCAAATTAATCTTCCAGGCCTGATGAAATACCCGCTCGTATATATAAGGAAATAGTGTCGGAAATTGCGCCATATCTATGAATCATACATGGGTATTTAAAAAACCGCCAGTAGAACAAAAGGTTCCCAGTGATTGGAAAACGGCTAATGTAACACCAATATTTAAAAACAAAGACAAGGAGGAACCGAGCAACTACAGATCTGTTTCCCTCACATCCATTTCATCTAAGGTCATGGAATATATAGTTACCAGTTTGATCGTGAGACACCTCCATTGCCAGGAGTTGTTGACGCATAACCAGCACGGAGACATTCGGTGAGACATTGGTGAACGCTTCGAAAGAAGGACTTTAATAAGTTGGCCTTTTCAAAACTGCTGGTTACTCTTTCGCCTATTTTTTTTTGAGTGAATTAACAGTTGACTTATTTCACTGAACTTATCTAACGTACGACCAAAATACTTTCTGATTATCTTTCAAATGTTACGGTTATCTTTTCCTTTTTAATTCACTGAAACTCCTTCTTGGCATTCGTCCTAGATATCTTGTGATCTCATTCATTTTGTCACTGGGGATATCATTCCTAATTTTTTCCTCTTGACGTGACATAGCCTTCGAAATTATAATGATTTTCTAGTATCCGCGTTCTACCGTTCCGGCTCGGCATTGTCTTTTATAAATTTACTAAAAATGAACCTGTTGACAACTGAGGGCATTTGAAAAAAATGAGTGCATTATAACAACAAAAATGAAAAGCGCCTTATAAAAACCGACGTGTTCATAAGCAATGGTTCTCTAAAAAAATGATTTCCCAGCGAGGGTAAAATTATTTCACATAGTGAATTATTAAGGCGGTGAGATAATGGTCAAGACATGATAAAACATTAAGGGGTGTTTATAAGCTTTAATACTGTAAAAATTGTCAACATTAGTCAAAAGTCAATTAAATTGATGAACCGTTTCGAGGGGGGCATCGAAGCATACTGTTCACAGAGCAACTTCGCTAACATCCATAAGCCAGTGTCGAACAAACAATACAACATTGTATTATCAAGTTGCATTGGATCCTGAGGTCCATTTTTAATTGTATTAAAAAGAGTCAGCATAAGAAAGTGCAAGAAAACCTTGCATTTTTAATATAGTTAAAAAGAAAGAAATGCTACAGTGAAAAAGGAACAAAGGCGTGAAGTAGGTTTCCACTGTCAAAACCCATTCTCCCAATTTCTAGAACCATTGCTCAAAAGTTTTGTTTAGCAGATCGGTATTATCTCAAGCAAATTGTAAAATTTCTATTAAGATTTACACTATAATCGCCCGTTTATAATGCCATGTCATGCCATGAATGTGATTTATAGCTACGATACGTCATATTGGTCTTATGAGGGGTGGCAAAATTTCTACAACATGGTGCCCACCAACAGAGCGGAAAATATCTTCAGACTAAGCGGTCGTTTTTCCTAAACTGAAAAAAGTCATTCAACTTCTCTTTTTCCCACGCTTTAGCTACCCACCCAAGTGGGACGCTATTACGCCTGAGTGACTTTAGATTGCTTCCTTCGAGCAAAATCTTTCCACTTGTAACTTGAAATCCACTCGCATACGGAAAATGTATATAAAGCTAAAAAAATGAAAGAAACACTTAAAAATAGGATAAGCTATTTTTGTCAATCCTATTCAGATAATCGGGATATTAATAAAGTTGGTGTGAAAATTGTATGATTAAACGTCTTATCTATTAGCCTATTTTCTATTTATTTCTCATTGTAAAACAACCAGCGTCCAAAGAATGTCATCCCTATTGCAATCGTATTTCGTACCCACAACGTTAGATACGGTAGCGTTATAAACTAGACTTACGAGGAAGGCACTTAATTGCAAACGACTTCAAGGGAGATGATAGAAAAGTCGCAATAATACCTAACAGTGGCTACATTATGATGTATTTTGCCTAAATAATACCCTGCGAACCGCCGTAGGGACTTAAAATGGGTTGCACTAGGTTGCCAGCCAATATGACCTAATATTAGTTCATACACACGCATGAGTATGCTTTCGCTTGACTACAATCTATCGGTGATGGTACCAACCTAATTTCTGCAACATATCCGCCACGCTGACTGTCGTAGCAATTGTCAACAAATCTAGCGGATTTACTCTGAAAATTTTTCTATCATGAATTCCAATGATTTGCTGAGTTTTCCAAGTGCAGAAATGGAGAGAGTACTCAATAGCAAAGAAACCTCTGTTTCCATCGCAAATGATTTCGTTTTCCGCCAATATTCACCCATGCATGTATGTGCTCCCTTCCCTGTCCATTTCTCACTTAACCCATCCGCCGTCTCCGCATACTATGCACCTTATGAGAGTTACATGTAACCCTGCAACGTAAAAACTATAAAACCGCCAACGTCTACCTTGCGAATTTTGTCTCATACCCATTATCCCCCCCCCACGCTCTCCAGGCCACCGTCCAAACATTTTACCTGCATGGCCTGTGTATATATAGTACACTGGAGGGTGACGTTATAATGTCGAAACGTGTTGTGTTTCAACATTTTAACATCACGATTAATATATTCCTACTTTCATGGAGACGTAATTTTTGAGATGCTTTGCTAAAAAACTAAAAAAACAAACCAAAAAGATTCAATGATAGTGATAGAAGCAATAGAATTTAAAGAAAAAATATTATAAAGTTGATTAGATTATTTATACTAAAGATAACTCACCTTTAAATGAACAATATACCAACTGCATCTTCCTTTCCCTCTTTATTGATTAATAATGTATGAAATAAAACGTTTCGAAAACACAATAAAACAGCATAGCGATCGGAAATCGTAAATTGATCTCCCGTGGATAATTACCTTTTTAACGCGAATGAAAAAGAGAGAGGCTCGAAATTGCTCACCACAAACCAACAAGACCCTGTTGGAAATATTTTTGTAATCTCAAGTGGAGTTATATCAAGCGCATAATTAATTTCCAGGAATTAAGCGACGAAGTATAAAATGAGTTTGCGAGGCACAATTAAATGCGGTCAAAATTAATTTCTTCCCTGAGCTAATTAAACTCCGCTATCTATTTTATTTGCACAGATTTAGGGGCAGGATTTCGACAAAAGTGACTCAATTTTATTGAATAATAGATTTCACACGGGATTTGACGATAACAAAACACGTTTACTATCCATTCATGAAGTTAGAATTTAGTTGCAGTTAAAATGGTGCATTCTGTTTATTTTGATTCGGGTGGAAAAATTTAAATGCCTTGTATTTTTTAAAGGGGTTTGAAACATTAAAATTGTAAAAGGTAGTGAATGAAAGGCCACGAGGAACGGGGAAAAGGAATGCTAAAGCATGCAGTTTGGAAGCTGCCTTTAATGCGCTTATTCCAGCTATTATCTTTTGATCTTTATTTCATTCTTCTGCTCTGTTTTTTACGCCTTCCCTACAGTGAAAAACATGCCAACTTTGGTTCATTATTTTATCCGAGGAAAAAACTTTCAGTTTTAGAAGAAAATAGCGAGGTAAATTCCTACTCCCCTTTCAGTTTCCATGCTACCTATTTCCCACCACGTCCCCGTTTTGGAACTCTGCGTTTTCTTTGCATTTTCCTGGCCTGAACGCTAGAGAAATATCCAATGTCCCCTTTTTGGCCGAATGAAAGTATTTCGTCTCCCGACGATTTCCCTTCTCGGTCCGGTTCCAGATTCAATTTTTATTTAGCCTTTTACCAGTGGAGAGGCTGCTCCTCAATCCACGGTCTTCCCCTTACAATCAGAGTTCTTTCCCCATTTCCACCTTATCTTTCTCTCTCTCTCACTTGTTTTCCCTCACCCTCAATCCCTCATCGCCCCCGTCCACTCTCATTCCCAAGTGGCTATGCAATATCCTGCTTCGCCCTCGCCGCGCGGATCAATCTCGAGAGTCGCCCTCCATCCACCCAGGCTCAGAACCCCTCTCCCTATGCCCTCGTACCGCCACCATATGAGGATGAAATATCCCCACAAAACAGCTGCGTCTTCCTCTCTTCTCTCGCCTTTAGGGGTAAGGAGGTAGAAGAGACTCCATAGTTTCAATCTCGCCCCAAAATAAAGACAACTATCTATTTATCCTTATCTTTTTCCGAACATTCACATCTACACTCCGTCTCCGACTGGATGCTTGTTAGGAGATAGGGAACGAGTCGCGGGTGCGTATATGTAGAGGGCGAACAGTCTGGAGGAAGGGGAAGCGGGGTGTATAGTGACTGGGAAATAATAAGAGAGAGCCCATTCTCAAGGCGTTCTTTTAGACTGCTGACCGAAAAATGCATATCTTGTTCTAGGTGTTCTTTTTCGTTACCTTTAATTTTTTACTCAGCATCATCGTAGACGTTTTACAGATATATTTGCTTAAAAAACCCTTTCGACGTACATATCTCCCATTCCGAAAAATACTATTCAAGAAATAAAGAAGATATGGAAATATTGCCTTGGGAAAAGAAATATTCTGCATAAACTGCGTTGAGAGTTCTTCGGGAAGAGACGTTTAGAAAATAAATTTAAAAAGTAGTGCGTGGCAGCAATCATGTGACTTTACTTTTGACATCGGCTACATATAGAAATCTCAGAACTATACTCGCAGGTCGAACAAGATAGACAAAATTAGAAAGAAAGACACTCGAAGAGATAGACTATACGTATTTTTTTTCTCCATGGTCACAAAACAAGGAGGGCAAAATGGTAACACCGTAAAGGGTATCTCCCCTTTACGCATGTCAACTCTGTTTCATGGCTAGTGTCCAAATTTACCACGCAACACGCCCGCAAGCTGGCTTTTAAGGCATTCTGAATATCTCAATCATGCTGCAATTTGAGGTGAAGCGGATATTAAGCGAAAAGTGTTGCTCCAGTGGTGTTTGTTTTCCGCACGAGGGCCAAAATACAATGGGCGATAAAATTACTTAAAAACTAATAATATTTGGATATAAGACACCCAAAACAGGTACTTTAGAAAAATGCGTAAACAAATGCCCTCCTTTTGCCAAATAAAAGTTACGACTTTTGGGTTCCGTTAGGTCAATCGAAAGTTTTCTCATGTCCGTAAGAGGAGAGGGAGCGAAAACGAGGAAAAGATCCAACAGATGGAAGGTAGAGCACACACACTAACCGTATTTTGCGAAATCCCAGGGTAAGCCTAATTAGTTCCGCTCTTTAAAACTTTCACAGACGGATCCTAATAAGGGTATAGCGGGGCATTTGAAAATTCTTAAGGAAAGGGAGTTGACGAAGAACGTGGCGAGGACGAGGGAAACTGTTAAATATTGGAATGGTTGAGGGACAGGGAGGCTTATTAAGCTGGAGGAGGAAGAAAGGGTAGGACGGAGAATGGGAAGCATACAACCAAGGCAATCAGAAGCCGAGTGGAGGACTGGGGGGGCGGGAGCGGATATTGGGCATCGTTCTCTATATTTTGTTATAACCATCAAACGAACTCATGGAAAAGCGCCGCTTCTTCTTTTGACAGATTTAATACGGAAATTTTTGCGATCGATCGATCTGCACCTGACAAAAAAGTTTTGTTTAACGATAGTGTACTGCGCTGAGAGTTTATGCGATTAGGATTTTAGTCACGTGCGTCTAAACAAGAAAGTAGGAGATATTTTCATGCTTAGAATGATTTTAGAATGCCAGTATTTTTTACTTTGCAAGTGCCAATTTAATGCGTTTCCAATCTTGGTACCATCGGAGGAAAAACCTGTCCCAACCCTGGCAACCAATTCTTGCCAAAAAGTCTAAAAACTAACTTCGGTCTATAAAAAGCAGAAGTTGGTAAGTATTAGATAAGCCATGCCAAACAACTTCTTCAAGTAGATGTTAGGGTAGACGACCGACAGCTGAGATATTTGCGCCTTTTGGAATAGGTTGGTGATAAGGAATGAGATTAGGTTATTAAGGGAATGTAGGAAGGATGGAGAGAATCCCTAAGTCGGGATTAGCCCACTACTAAAGAACGGCGTCAAAGGATCCACAGTTTAACCTCCCTTCCGACTGGCGATGTACTCACAACATTTCTCTCCTCATAGCACCCTAATTAGGGATCGGGATACCCTTAAAACATCCTGGAATTCGAATCCAGGTCCTTTGTTGAGTCCACATTTTCCCAGTGATGTCCCCATCAAATTTTTGCATTTTGGAAATAGGAAAAAGTCGTAGAGGGCGAGATCTAGCGAATAAGGAGGATATTCAAGGATGACGGTTGAATTTTTCGCCAGAAACTGGCAAATTATCAATGCTGCATGTGCAGGTGCATTGTCATGATGAAGGATCCATCCATCATATTCGGTTAAAATAGTGTGCACTGTTGATTTTCCTTAATTCCGTTCATCAGCTATTATTCGGAAAGTTTTTCGACAATCGGTAAAGAAAAGGGACCGCACACGATCAATGTTGCCGTCAACAAAGGTGGTTGAAGGTCGTCCCGGCCTTGCATCATCCGTGGCGTCTTGTCGGTCACCTTTAAAACGCTTAATCTACTTGAAAACGGATGTTTTCTTCAGAGCATTATCACCGTAAACAGCTGTCAACATTTCAGTTATTTCTTGATAATTTTACCCGCACTTCACCTAAATAATTGATGTTGATTCTTTGCTCCGTTGTTTCGTCAGTTTTCATTTCCGACCAACAGTAAAAACATGGACAACAGCCACTGACATAACTGGCACCATACGCACAGCTCCACGATCCGCCAACTCGTATATACTATATACCGTCTGATTTGAAAGTGAGAGGAGGTATTTTTATCGTTACACTCCGAGTGATGTAAACTAAAACCACAACAGTAATTTTAATACATTTTTCAAACATACAAGGTCTGTCCCAAAAGTAATATGACTAATTTTTTTCCCGAATGGACGGAGGGGCGTATGGCGGTTTCTCTCACTGGTTTCAAGGGAGAGAAGCCTCAGGAAAGGCTGGAGGCCAGTGGCAGATGGCTCCTAGCCTTTGCGGAATGTTTATCGTTCGCTAGCGAAGCATCCATAACGTGACATCGTCACCCCCCGTAATGAACCGGTTATTGCAACAGCGCTACGCCATCAAATTTTCCTTTAGACTGGGTAATTTGTGAAAGAAATTCATTACATGCTCATGGAAGCTTTGGGTGTTAACGCCTTGTGTAGATCGGGTGTTGTTGGTGGCACAAGTTGTTTCGGGAGGGTAGAGAAGATGCTGAAGACGCCGAAAATTCAGAACGTCCTTCGACCTCCAAAAGTGACGAAAATCTTGCAAGAGTGAACTCTTTGTTGGACAGGATCGCACATTTAGTGTTCGTATGGTTTCTGATGGACTTGAAATCGCTAAACATTATGTGCATCGAGTTATGATCGAAATCATGGGCATGGGAAAGGCGTGTGCAAAGTTGGTGCCGCGAGTGCTCTGGAACGAGCAAAAGGATACTCGCACGCGGATCTGCCAAGAGCCCCTCGACCATGATGACCTCAGCCACCCTACAGCCCTGACGTTACCCCGCCAGACTTCTTCCTCTTCCCCTGCCTCAAACCCGTGCTGAATGGTCGACACCTGGCTCGGTGGAAGCGTTACAACAGGCCGTGACTAGGGAGCTTAGCAGCGTTCCGAGTGCCGCCTTTTAGAAAGCGTAAGAGACGTGGGAAATCCGCTGGCAGCGGTTTTTCGACGCACAGGGGTGCTACTTCGAATACTGTAGAGTTATTGTATCAATTATGGCAAAAAATACTTTTTATTTCACTCTATCCAACCAATTATCAAATAACTCTCAAGCAAGATGTAAGAGATCCCATATTTCTTTGAAGGCAGAGAAATGATTAGTATTGTTGTAAGCCAAAGGTAAAACAATAGAGATAAGTTCTAAAGAAATATTAGCGTCCATGCAACCAACTACAAATCCTTTTAATTGATGAAAGTTTCTCAGAAGTATATTAAAAATATTTCAAATTCATTTAAATCCACACTGAAATGTAATGAAATAATTGACTTTGTGTTATGCAAATTCCATAAAGTTACGCCTGAGACAACAAAAAAAAATTTAAATCCACCTTTATCCAAACTGTTTAGATTTATGTGCTTAAAAGAAACGGAAGAGTTTCAGGTATGCAAATGAATATCTTTTAATCGTCTTCCTGCTCGAGTTTCTGGAAAGATAGAAAACCAATTGCCATCCAATTATCCTCAATCTGCACATACCTCTGTTATATAATTCCACCGTCTCCCGAGCTGAGCTGTCGGATAAATATGTGCACGACAAAAGTTTCTTCGTTCAGTAAAGACCGTTGTAACACAAGTCCCGAAATATTTTGAGCGGAGTAAAGAACTCTTTAGAGACAAAATTAAATGATCCTGGTCAATATTAAGTTACGAAGGTTTAAGTATTAGGCGTGTGTTAAGAAATAAAAAAATGGTTTTTTATTCATTAAATGAAGAAAACAAAGTATTTTTCCGATGTTCTTTATTTTGGTATTACTATCAGGTACCTGATGATGACGCCTAAGCGTTGAAACTAGCAGTACCAAAATAAAGAACAGTGGAAAAATTCATCGTATTCTTCTTTTAATGAACATGAACTTTCACAAAGTTGAGCCAGAAACCATCGAATACATGGTTTGTATTCATTAAAATTGTGTTAATCTGGTAGCGCTTAGCGGTGAAAGATGAAAACAATTGGCCCTAAGGCAAAGTAATTTACGGGGGCCTTTTATTTTTGATAACACTCGTTTTAATGAAGATGGGAAGACACATTTATGAATGTATTATTAGTTTCCGCTGCCGGAGACGGTATGAATGACGTTCGTTGGTGAACACGGCTTTAAGAAAAAGGTGTGTTAGAACCTACGGGCCAGTACAAAGGTATTTGGTAAAGTCCTGAGTTCATTATGTCGTCAGCCGTAATGTGAGAATAAATTATGATGTCTACGAAGTATAATATGAAAGTATTTGTGTACCGATTGGCTTATTAAAACATTTTTTACGAGGTGAACTGCAATGACTGATTTGCTGTTTGCTGTTCAGAGGGTCGTAGTTGTTCTACTATTTCCTAAATTCATACATTTCTGATGGCATCCAAAAATACGGTGATTTGAATTCAACCATGCTGGCAGTTATGTTTGGACGAACGTAAAAAAATTGAAGACAAAATATTAGTAGAGATGTATTAATAAAGTCCAGAGCGGATTCAAGAGAGCAACCAATGCCTCCTTGGGTCATTTTTATGTTGCATAATTATTTGCTGATATAGATAAGCAAAATAAAAATTTGCTTCAGTTTTAAAGCTCATAATCATTGAGTCCATTGAATAAAAAAAAATCTACTCAAAGAATTATTTTTACAATAAATATTAATCTGCAGTAACTCTCCTTAGGGAGCTCAAAGATGTAAAATATTGAAATAATCAAAATGCATGAAATGATAACGTTCAAATAATGAAGCAGAATAATAAGCGAGATTAATTAGGAATGAAACTGCAAAAGGTAAACGTGTGTTCGATTTTTTTAGATTTGGCTTTCTCATTATTATTCTTAAATACTATTCATCTTCAAGCAGCTTCTGCTAAAAAAAATATAAAAGTTGTAATGACATTATTGGAAGTATTGATCGCATTAAACCCATGAGAGCAGAGGAACAAGACGTAGACACCGCGAATTATAATTTAAAATTTTTGGGCAGTGATTCCCCACCACAATAAAAGTATCAAAGGGCTATCTAAATTTCCAATGATTACATTTGGCATTCGCCAAAAATATCAAAGCGAATAAACCCGAATGGAGGGAACCGCATATGTTAATTAACTTATTATTTTCTCCATCAACTTAACACAATTCCCATTATCATTTGAATTATAAAAAAAACAATTTGATCTATATCCACTTTGAATCAAGAAATAACTTGCTGCGTAACAGCGGGCCTTATTGTAATACTTATTTGAACCATTTTGGAAGCACGGATGGGCCTAAACATAGTTAATTCTTATTAACAGTTTGATGAAATCAATTGATCAATAAATATTCAAGCTTTATGATGCATCAAAATCGATCTTATTTCCATCAATAAATGAACAGGGTTTGGTGCTCATCTTTGTTTTGGTCGTTTTATTTACGCACAAGGAAATTTGAAAGAAATTTTTTCGATTTCCAGGCTGCAAAAAAGGCTAAAACAAGCTAAATGTTGATAACTCCGCGGCATCCTATAGATGACGACAAAGAAAGTAATTTATTTAGCGTGGGGACAGAAATCACATGCTTAAAACTATGATAACTACGTTAAAAAGTCTATAAGCCGATATATCAAAAACCATAAACACAGTAATCCACCCTAAGGTCGGTTTAGTAGGTGATGAAATAGCTCACAAAGCCACACGGCGTGTGAAATTCACACATTAGGGTAGGGGGACCAGTTCCTTTCCCTGTGTCGGTTGTGGTTCCCCAGGAAGATGTAGTACCCGAAAAATCACATAGCTTGGGGGAAACTGCGGGTGCCCACTGAAGCTTGCCAGAGAATCGAACCCTGGGCCTCCTCCCAGTAATCCAACGCTCTACCCCTGGACTACCGCGACCCTTAAGTCGCTATAAAATGACAAAAAAAAGTATTCCACGAATTTAAAAATTTTTGGTTTCTTACCTCAAACATTAACTCAATCATCCATGTAAAAAAACTGGGCAACAATTAAGCGTGTATCAAATTATTTTATTGAGACTTTCTTTCCTCGATTTTCTATTTGTAGAGGTTAATTGTTTTAAGCATTCGGCGCATGTAACCGCCTGAAAATAAATATGATGTCCAGATGAAAAAACTTTTGGATATGTGACAACACACCCTATTGGTCACGATTGGATTGTTTCAAAGCCTCTGTGAAAATTAAACTCGTCGCATCATGCGATGTGCTATTGCTCTACATTGACAGGCGATCTCATATGAGATTGCAGTTTGGAAATTCGGAGCCTTTGAATTATCAAAGATAATATTTTAAATGCCATAAAATGAATTTTAGCATTTTCTGAACGTGGAAATAAAGTCAATATATATAATACAGTCATATCAATAATAAATATGTTTCGTAGAGTTTTCAATAAACTGCAATAGATTAATACAAACACGCTTGGCTTTAGTCTCGAAACATTTTATGCTGGAACTCCCGTTGAATTTTAGCAGGTAAGTTCAAGCAAAATGACTAATCCGCTTGAGAGGATCGAGCACTTCAGTCACCACTATGAGATCACAAGCATAATTTAGGCATCACTCATTGTCATTTTCATTTGAGTAATCCGTATCATTTAGATGGATTGCTCAAATGAAAATATTACAAGTCATAAGAAAAAATAGAGCATTGTTCTAATATACTCCAAATTTTTTCAAGCGTCCGATGAAATCATCAAGTAAAAAATACTCACTCATTGAAAACTTTGGGAGGTTGAGTAATACGAGCTATTTTTAAGGATATCTTATCATCAACTGATCCTTCATCCTTTCTTTAAACGCTGGAGGATTGCCTAAAATTTCATAACGTTGCCAAAAAAAGTACTGCACTTCTGAAATAATGAGACAAATAGGGTTCTGAAACTACCTCGTAGGCCAGTTCTTAATTCGTGACAACCGAAGATCCCTCACAAAGCTGTGCTATTTTGTATGATGTAAATAGTACTTAAAATTTATTTAAATAATTATCATTCAAATTGAATTTAAGATTTTATTTGAAGAGAGAAGTCTTCAAAATTGATGTAAAAATTTTAACCAAGCATAACTGAGCAGTTAATCTAGAGTAGGCACATTGTGAGTTGTTATTCTTAAAGAAAATTCTTCACCAAATTCGATGATACATTCGGAGAAAAATTATATGGACCAGCAACGAAAGAAAATTTACGACGAAAAAAAAGAAAACGATGAGAGAAGAAAATTACTTTCATTTACAAATGAAGTGTGTAAATTCATGAGCAAAGAAATTAGTTTACTAGATACTTTAATCATCGGCGGACACTACAGCCGGGCGTTAGGGTGGATTGGACTGCAGTTGGACAAGGTTCAGCGATGGAGGGTGACCTCGGCACAATATCATAACTCATAGGTAAATCATTAAAAATACGCCATAACGAGATATTTCGTGTAATTTAATACTGGTTTGGGCATATGCTCAAGGTATGAAGAGGGAATAAATCATGGATAGTTATAGAGTTCGATTGTCCAATGATATTTGAGAGGAAAAGGTCAAGTTCAGGAATAGAGAGAGAGCGCCCGCTTCAAAATAACCATCAGTATAATAAAACCATACGTGTGCTTAATTATGCTCTTCTAGATGAAATTGGTACATTCTATAGAAAACACAGGGGTAGAAATTTTTATAAATGTTTTCGGATCTTTCTGCCATTTTTGGTTTACATACTAAAACCAGAAAACGTTATGAGTTAAAGACGCAAATATGTTGAGCTCGTTAATTATTGCAATTGAGCTAATGCCTTTTCCGAAAAGGTAATTTGCTTTGGCATCGCTATAATTAGAAATCCCAAAAGTAGCGGCAAGGATATAAAATCGCTAATTTCAAAATTTAATGAGCTACTACCTACCAACGGAAGTAAATACGTGCGACTGGATGGATACGAGTCGTGAAATGATCACGGGATGTAATGAACAAATTAGTTATTGGTGGGAGTATTTAGTACAACGTAAACTCTTGGATTGGACTTCAATAAGATATAAATAGATATACAATGTAAGATACGTACATACAAGACTTGTACATGCACGTAGATATATAGTAGTATTCCATTTAAATTATAAAATAGCATTTGTACGATACTCGCAAGTGAAATATTAATGAAACTCAATTCAAAGTAATTAATAGTTTTGTCATTAGGTAGAGCATGGACGAAAGCGCAAAATGGAGCGATAGAAGGAAGGGATATCATGATGAACATTTCCACTGCAATCAAGATGGGAAGATTAAAAGCCACGTATGGTGCATTTATTGGCTCTCCATCTCCATCTTCGGTATTATTTTAAACTAGTTTCAATACTCGGCCTTGCCGGGATAGTCCTACTCCTCGTTGATAACCACAAGGACCTCAGTAATAGGCACCGATTAATAAATTAAAAAAAGATGCACCTTTTTCGAACTTTTGAATTTACATGACCGAGTTAAACGAAAAGCACATTATTTTTTATTAGCAGGACGATATATTTTTTCATCCTTATGTTTAAAGCAAGAAGGTTACGGCTGCTGAATATCAAAGAGCAAGAAATGTAGAGCTGCGCAAGATAATATCAAGGCTTCACTAAATTTTAACCTGCTACTTTCCCCGGGATTTATGAATTGATGATGAGAAAGTCAAAAGAACTGAAGATGACTCAATTAAAATGGGAGATCTAGGTGGGTTAAATAAGGGTCCATTGTCCTTTCTGGCCAATCCCGTCAACATTTCAACTCTGATCAGGTTTTGGCCGAGTTAAATAATACGCAACTTCGTTCCGTTACGGAGTCTAGACGTGGCGAGGTTGTGCACCAGGAGCACAGGAGCGGCTAATTTGAGTTCTTGTCTACGTGAGGGTACTCTTAGAGGCTTCAGGAGCTCCAAAAGATAAGAAACAATTGGTTTGCTGTCTATTCCACTTACCGCTGAGATAAAAGTCACTAGTTCTCCAGGCATTCGTTTAAAATTCTTATCCACGATGCTCTAAACAGCCAAACGCTATTATAAAATAATGGAGTCCTTCACAGTCAGCATTCATAATCAAAATCGCGATCCATTAGCAAACGGCCCTTTGCAATCGGTTCGTTTAGAAAAGAGACTATTGAAAAATTTGCCTGCAATTTTTTTATTTTCCCTAAACCAATTTTCAAAATGTCTCCAGCACATGCTCCAGAGCGAAGTTGTGCCTAAGAGATTTACTCTCATGTTCATTTTCAGATTGTTTTTTATTATTGTATCCCATAATGGAAATACTTTTAGATACACGTTTGCTTAGTCTTTTGTTTAGCTCCAGGAATCACCGGCAACATTAAGTATTGGTTAGGAAACTCTCCGAAATATGTGTTAGTTTTCTCCCATGCATAAACACATGTGATTTTAGAAACATTAGATATTAAAGAAGTTTTAATCACGTATTATCTTTATTTTTGTCTGGTATGCTTTCAGCTAAATGTTTTCATATTTTTGAGCTAATAAATACGGTTGTATAGGACACATTTTCATTACTTCCATTAAAAAATAAACTCTTCTGGGTTCGAACTCGAGCCACTAATCACTTAAAATAGTTTCCTTCCATACATGTTATACATTTAAACTCAATCAGTTCAATAAATTTGCGGTAACAGTGGTAACAAACAAACATTTATCACTATTAACGATTTTAATGTTAAAATCAAACATGTGCCTTCCTTAGGCGCTTCCAAGTTTCCGAAATGATTGTGAAAAGGTTGTTGAAGATTTTTGTTTGGATCAAAGTCTATTGAAGTAACATCACCAGAAATATACGATTTCTTAAGTTTATAAGAACAAAATAGCTGCGGATACTTAATTGGTTCTTGCCTATCTATCTTCCAATCGTAAGGTTTTCGGAAACCAGTGGAAGAGAGTCAATTATATTTGCTTAGCACGTGTCATTTCATTTTAACTTCGACTATAGTGCTAAATAAATAAGCCCCAATGATTAATCGAAGCAGTTTGGGATAAAAACGCGCCCTTCTCCGTCTCATTAAAGGCAAGCAACGTGGTACTTTAAGACCCTGGCCTCTTGGTCCCCGCCGGCTTTCAGAGCGCACACGCCCCAGGAAGCTCGGTTCTCCTTCCTAACATGCCTGCCGCCGATGTGCCGATCTGTTCCCCCAAATAGCGAGTGCACCTTGGCGTCCAAATCTACTTCAATTATGCCCGCCCACAGTCTCTTTAGCTGTTCCCTTTTACAGCCACTCTCTGAGTGCTCCCTTATGCGGCCGAGACGAGAGGTCGCAGATAAACGAGTGAGAGGGAGGATTCCACGGGTGGAACCCTGCCGATGGGGGTTTGAGAGGCGGAGGCTTTCCGGATCCCTCAAACCCATGTCCCGCCCCCAGCCTCTTCCGAAAATTTCATTTCGCAGCATTAAAACCCTCCATCCCCCAAACCTCACTGAGAGAAGCGGAAACTGCGCGGGAGAGAAAATACAAAGAAAACTGCTAACGCCAAGCCTTCGACCAACCTTCCTATCTCATCCCAAGAGGGCATAAACTTTCTTACCCTTTGTTCCTAAGGGCTTCGCCAATACCCGAGGACAACATTCCTTCGTCCTACTTGGCTTGCTAACGCGCGGTAGAGAGAAGAAGAGAGTGATGGAGTAAATTGGGGGGAGGGGAGGAAGATAAAGAGTCGGTAAAGAAGATTTAAAAAAGGAAGCAACTGGAGTAGGGTGTCTGAGGTGAGCTAAAATTCGTTTTCGTCCGCCGTTTGGCCCAAGTAGGAGGCCTATTTTAAGTAGGAAGAAAGGATTTTCCCGAGACTTGGCCTTCTTGAATTCACTACCTAATTTATCATCTGTCTTTGTTTGAAACCTTTCAAATTCCGCACGTTTATATCCAAGAATTATTTTTAAGTGTTTAGACAAACCCTTAGGTCCGCAGGCGTTCCCCTTAAAGCCGTTTTGAGTCAAAGATAATATAAATATTAGAGCAGTATAATATGAATAAATTAACGGAATGACTTTGATCTTTTTAGTTTTGTGTGTTTTACTCAGAAGAACACCTGCAGTTCTTTCCTTCTGATATCGAATTTTCTCGACATTTTGACCTATGTATGCTTGCTTATATTTATATTTTGCGTTAACTTATTTACGTTAACACAAACACTATATATAATTTATGTTAAGAATTATTGGGACTGGTCATCGTCAGAATGATTTCGCGTTAAGTTTGTTTATCAGCACCAACCAAAATGACGGGGTTTAGATTGTGCATATACAAAGTATGGGGACACAGCGATGATAACGGTAAAAGCAAATCGCAGTGATTCATTCAATAACAAACTTTTCCTGCAGCAAAAGCCAACAAGAAAAAATCTTCCTTCAAACGATTTTTTCTACCCTGGTTTAATGTGTATTTAGCTAATATAGGCCGACTAATTTTGAGAGAATTGTGGAAGGTGGTTACGTTGAGGGAGAGTTGTAATTAGAAAACTATTACTTTAACTATTAATGAGTATAGGCATTTTACCTTTTTCTAAATTAGTTAAACTTAGTATATATACATGTAATTTGGGAATAATTACAGAACACTTTGAATCCCAATCATTAACGTCATTTGATGTTATCAGGTGAAATGTTTTAATGATTATTAGGTACTTGCCAACTGATGCAAAACCTATAGGTATGAATCATGCTGCGACCGTATGCGTCCTTTGATGAAACTATTAATGAAATGTTTAGCATACAAAAAGACGCGACTAGAACAATTTAAACAACATAAGCTCCTTATTGACATCGGCTGATATCTCGTAATATGCAATTCTCCAAATGTATCAAAGTTAGCGCCGATATCGCCATCGCATTATACTTGATGTAATAATTATTTTTCGTAAGTGTTATTTAACTTTTGATCAGCTTACTACTAAAGAAAGTTTGACAAAGGAAAAGTCCACAAAAACCTGACCAAACAAAAAGGTACTCATTTGATATTGGACACAGAAATCACTTACAGCCCAGTTTTCAGTATCAATAATAATATAAAATGATGGCCGAGAGCGCCCTTCCTGTGTTCGTCCTTTCTATGTGTTTCTATCCCTTTTCCTTATATCTATTTCCATGTGAATGAAGATTTGTTCGCCATATGGCGGAATTTCGTATTTTAATGTATATATACACACACACGGTATATTATACGATATAAACATATAACTATATATATATATATATATATATATATATATATATATATATATATATATATATATATATATATATATATATATATATATATATATATATAATGCTTTCGTAGACGTAACACGGAAGTGCCGAATAGTACAATACACAGTAACACACAATATAGAAACACAAAAAAAAGAAGAACACTCACACGTATTTTCTTGATATTTCGACGGAAACAATCCGTCTTCATCTGAAGATATAGAAGTAATGACTGCTGGAATTGTTGGGGTGAGGGGTGCGACAGAAAGGGAAGGGGGCCAGGGGAAGGGGAGAACGGGAGGCGAAGGAGGGGTGAAAGGAATGGTTGGGGAGAGGAAAGGGAGAGGGAAGGGGTGGAATTGACACAAAATCGGAAAATAGAACAACATGCTCACCGCAACTATTGCAACATACGAGACTCATGCTTCAACCTACAAAGTATTGATAAAGACCTCGCAAGTCAAAACAAAGGCCACGTACGCCAAAACTCATTCGGAAAAACACAGTGTCCACCCCCCGATATGCTTTGCTTCCACAAAGTAACAATTTTAGGCCACTCCCATCAGTGAACGACATTGAGGCCCGGATGCTGATAGGCCATACAGATGTAAATGAATGCCATTTCAAGAGTTTTTAATTCTATAGGGTTATCGGATGTGGGAAGGGACGCTAGGACGGAAACATTGTAACACTGGTTGAAAGGGGTATTATGATGGGAACCATGTTTAGGGATGGGGAGACCCGCGGACGGGGAGGAGGGATTGCACGAGGCGCGGTGGTTATTAATCCTAATGTTAAGTGGTGTGGAACATTGGCCTATGTAAAAGGACGGGCGGAGTTTACAGGTAAGAAGATAAACAACATTCTTGGAAGTGCAAGAGGAACAGGGGAAAATATATATATATATATATATATATATATATATATATATATATATATATATATATATATAATTGGTTTATCTCCTCCAAAAAATACACAAACCTAACATCCTCTGTCGCCCTATACTTTCCAGTTTCAATTCTCCCACCGAAAGAATCTCCGCATTCCTTGACCACCACCTCTTATCCTTGCCTTCACAAAAGACGCATCACTTCCTTCGCCGTTTAAATTCTGTTTACTATTCCGCCACCTCCAACCTACTAATGGCCACCATTGACGTCACTTCCCTCTATTCTTCTCATCCCCATGTAGAAGGCTTATCCTCCCTCCAACATTATCTTTCTCTACGTCCCCCACCCCAGAGCCCCTCTACCGAATTTCTCCTCAATCTAGTCAATTTCGTCCTGACAATCAACGCATTTTCGTTCCAAAATGGTTTTTATTTACAAACCAAAGGCACAGCGATGGGAACAAGGATGGCTCCATCATACTCCAATCTCTTCATGGGCCACCTTGAAGAGACTTTTCTTTCACAGCGGCCCCTCCAACCTCTTTTCTGGATCCGCTACATAGACGACATTTTTATTCTCTGGACACGCGGTTCTGAGTCCCTCAATAATTTACTGTCGGCCTTAAATTCTTCTTTCACAGTTAAATTCACTTCCTCCATTTCAGAATCCAACATCACCTTTCTTGACACAGACATATCACTTCAAAATGAAAAAAAACCCCACTTCAGTACATATCAAAGCCACTCACCATCAGAAATACCTACCTTTCACCAGCTGTCAACCTTCTCATACCAAACTCTTTCTCAATCCGCGAACACCGGATTTGCGACACCACAGCCACCCTCAACAAATACCTCCACAATCTACACCCTGCACTCCACAAACGCGGCTACCCAGTGACGTTCCCACAGAATAAAATCTACCACTACACCCAATCTCACACAACACAGAAAAATAACCCCACATCTGACACAGGACTCAACCTTTGACCAACCTATTGCCCCGGATCCCATTGACGGAAAACTATTCTAAAAGAAGTTTCCTATTTTACACGACCATGGCGCTATCTCATCCTGACTGCCCCAATGCCCCTCTTTCGCATACGTACGACCCGTCAATCTCGAAAACCTTCCGAGATCCACCAACCCTTAGGCGCTCCCCGCTGACAAAGTTCCTCATATTTACCCTACTTTCAACCGCCCCCGATGTATAATATGTCTGCCTATCAGATCTACTCCCCACATCCCCTCATTGCCCCCTTACCTCGTTCCCACGCTAATTGCATCTCGAAACACATTATCTATCTTTTGTCAAAACACAAAAGTTAGACTTTTGTTAGCAATCAATGCACTTCATCTTACATAGGCAAATACATTACCCCCTTATCCATTCGAATGAACAATCACCGCCACTCCAGTAATTCTGCCTCACTCTATTCTCTTCCTATCCCTTTACACGCCAATTCTCACGACCTTTCCTTCGACCAGTGTTCATTCCTAACCATCCTAAAATCTCTACCCGATTCAGCGACTAATATAGAATGAGAACTCGCGAATCCCACCCTCAACCGCCATCTTTAATTTCCTTCCCAGCATTCCCTGCACCTCCCCCCTATTATATATGTATAAATATATATAATTATTTATATGATATATATACCCCTGGAATACCGCGACCTACAAATATATACATACATATATATATTATAAATATATATATGTATATATAACCACACATATTTGTGTATACATATATTCTACCTTAGTACCTACCTACCTTTTAATCCGTGGATATAAATTTTGCAAAGTAACATTTTTTTTCTTGGCTTACTAATGATGGGGAAATCGATACATCTTTTCAGCTCATTCATCCGAAGACAGGTTTTTTTCCTTCATTCACGATGTAATTAAGGAAATGATAGATTTATCTCCTTTCAGAGTTTTCATTCATGATCACCTGACCTAGTTGATGATGATTTATGCCTCCATTATCTGATTAGTATTTATCAGAGAAACCTCCGAATCATTGATGTTAAAAAAAATACCGTAAACGAATACCGAAAAAGGAAATTCCTTTTTGCAAAAGGTCCAGCCTGCGTACAATTTCATATATGATGTCAAGATTATTTGTGAACTTAAAAAAAATGAATACCATTGCTTCCCTTTAACGGAAAATTTATAATTTGTTACTTTAAACATATTGACCTAACAGCTGTAGAGAATATATTCAAATTTTGGGAACGGAATCCGTCAGCAGCCTTCAAGCCCAATCAATTACAGTTTAGAATAACTGCGACCGAAAAATATTAGGATATTTGCAGACAAAGAGACGGTAGATATTATGCAAATATTCAACTTCACGAAAGTCCTCTATTTTACTTCTAATTAGCAATAGCTGCATCTAAAAACACACGGGTGTAAGTGGCACGGCAGCCTCATACGTAATTCGTCGCCTTCACGCTCAAGCGACGAGCCGTGTAATGATCAACTTAAAAATGAAAGAATTGAGAATAAAAATGGCATTGATTGTAGAATCAAGAGAAAAATCCAAAGCGAGCTATGGTAACTGAAGAATGATGTCGCCACCGCTTTCTAAATATCAGTCCTGCAGAAAAATTCATTTTACTTAAAAAATGCTGCCAAATCTTGGTTGAGGAAAGTTCAGATGATATATTAAAAAGTATTTTTCATATTTTATGTAAGCTTTAACTTCGGTAACATTTAACTGGGATATCTGAAGATTTTGGACCGCAGTGAAGACGGGAGCGAAACAGAAGGGAAACGGAAGTGAGGGTAAAGAAGAAGACTAAGGAAGAGAGAGACGTAGTTGAGAGATTTGGAGGTGGCGCGGGATAGAAGTTAGATTGGAAGGTGGAAAAGTGGCAGATGAGGAGACTGGGGGGACCGAATGGAAATGGGGGAAAGTGGCAAAGGGAGAAAATAGGGACAAGATGAGACTCCTTTGACGGCAGGAAAGCTCTCGAACCCACTCATCAGCTGCAACGCAATCTCGTACGCCGGGCCTGACTTATTCCCCACAAAGCGAACACCCTTGAAGCAGTAACCCCTTTGCACTTGGCCGTGAATCGCGAAAGATGAGGCCAGATCCCGTATTTCTCCCTCGGAAATATTCTCGCTTACTTATTTCTCGTTAATTCTTCTCGTTAGTTCTGGTCCTTAAAACATTCATACTCCTCTGAGGACCTTTTCATTTGCCCATTGATATTCATGACAGTCTTTGTTTACGTTAGAGGTATAAAACACCTAACAAAAGCATTAAAATAAGATCCTTTCGTGCAAAAACGTCAAAGCCTGGGATTGAGTTTAATATTTTGGGATCGTATATGAGCTAGAATTTTTCATGATCGTATTCTTGTGCAAGTCATATTCTCAAATTATGTGAGCAGTGAAGCAATGGATCCAAATATGCTTCCGTAAAAGGTCCGCATAGCAAATGCAGCTAATTGAGTCTGCAAGAGTGAATGAAAAGTAGATGTTGAAGAAAATATAATGCTAATGACTCACCGTAAGATCCCGGGATGATGCTTTTAACATCGTCTATGCGTATTCGAAATGGTGCAATTTTTTTTATTCCAACGTCATATATTAAAAGTGCAGGTAGAGTTGAGCTCGGATATTTGGAAAAATTTCAGGATATGACATTTGCATTACTATGATTTTGTTGCATAAAAAGATACTATTGTATACTATTCATTTTGCAACACAAGCACGTTTTCAAAAATCACTTCTTCAGTCATAATTTCATGCTTTCAATTCTTTCACATCTTAACATGTCTTATTGCATCTTAGATTTAACGGTCCGGCATAAAATAGTCTAAGTAGTGTTAGTCTTAGTTGTTTTCCCGTATATAAGGCATTCCATAATCCAATTTTACGAAGGTAATTCAATGCAACTGTGTCAAAAATTTACCTGAGACCTATTAAAAACCTTTGAGAATCCAAGAGGGTCGGTAGAACCTATGGGAGAAAATGAATTTCGTGAAGCATATTTTACATATGGAACTCTGCAGGGGACAATGACAAATGATTCCAGCAGGGTCACTCACGCATGCCAGCTAGGTTGAAGGGTAGAAAACAGACGACAGGTAGACCGCATAGCATCTATTCCTAAGTGGCAAAGGCGTCTCCCCAATGAGGTTACCATTTCAGTGAATGTCTTACATTAAAAACACTTTTGAGAAAGGCAACGGGGAGCCACCTCAAAAACATGTCTCAAGAAATCATGATGAACAACCGTGAGTGAGTCTTGGCGACTACATGACTCGTCCCATTGAGCCATGTGACGTACCTGCCAGGGAGAAGGCAAGGCTTCCGCGGTAGTAGACACACAAAACCCTTGCACCATCTAGTGATTGAGAGCACAAGAGAAAGTCCTAAGTGAAAATAGAAATTTCGGGGCAATTGGTAACGCTGGGCGGTTTTGAGTTCAGGAGGGTTAGAAAGTTGAGATGGGAAGATAGCGATAATTATTGGAGCAATAGTTACAGAATTATGTCCAGCGAAAGGTTGAAAAGTCGACGTGGGATGGTCAAAAAGAATAAGAAACTGTGGAGAAGTGTGTTAATTAAAGGGCTTAATGAAAAAATTTTAATGGTAAAAATATGAGCAGACCAGATCAATCTGGTCGTAATCCATTCAACACGTTGACCAGCAATAATAGGGAGAAAGAAGTAGACAGTGCATACAATTAGTAAGACGAAATAATTGGGAATTTACCCGGGAGAAATCGATAGTAACGGGGGACTGAAAAATACGGTGGTAAGAAATGGGAGAGACAAGAGTGAGGTATGGTAGTACGGTATAAGAGAAATATATTATCGCTTGGAGGAAACTATAATTTTGGGAAGAAATAGCTTAATTAAAACTAACACATGGTTTGAACACAACAAAGGTGTAGATACAGAAAACAAATGTCAGGATATCCAAGGAGATCAAAATTATATTACATGATTCAAGAATAGTGTGAACAACTCAGTTTTTCGGGAGCAGATATGGATTTAGGTTACCATTTAATGCTCTTGAATTGTAATATAAAATTAGAGAGATTGAGAGAACAAAAGAATACCAGAATATGCTTAGCTGAGGCAGAAAGCAAGGAATATCATTAGGCAGCTGATACAATTGTGAGCAAGGATAAGGAGACAGGTACAGCAGATTAAATATGGGAATATTATTTCACCAAAAATGTGAATCGATGATTTGCGCATTTCAGAATGAGTATAATAGGTATGAGATGAGAATGAACGATATTTAAACGAAGGCAACTAGATTAGCAAGAAATACGATGGCTAAGATCAAAATTTAGGTCGGGCGACTTAAATTAGAACAGGTAAAAAGCATTTAACTATTTGGGGTTTTTTTTGGGGTAAGCATAGTGGCGGCGACATTAAAAGAAATTCTGCATTAGATCATGAGGCTTTTACAAAAAGGGGGGCGGGTTGAAGACAGGCACCTGAAGTAAGGATCTAAGGAAAATACAAGAGAAAGCTTTAATATGAAGCGTAGTGTTATACGGTTCAGAAACTAGATGACGGGACTAGGCATGACGATAAACGTATATTGGAGACCTTTCAGATGTGTAGCGAAGAATGAAGACAAATATGGGCGGTAATAAAAAAACAAAGTTAAAGGAATGGTAGGGGAAGTGAAACGGCTGTCGCAAAAATGCAAAAAAGGCAGGGAAAATAGATGCAGGAGGGAGTAAATTAGGGGTAGTGTCAGGCTCCATCAAATACCCTAATCAGGTAGCCTACTACTAATAATCTGCAAGTTATTCTTCAGAAGTAGATCCACCTGATATATTTCTGTTACTAACGTGGACAAAATATGCTTGCCTAATACAGAATAACGAAAGGACGTTATATTGTGCATATACCATAAACAACATTACTTTAAAATGAACTTTTCTTTAGCAGATTTCCATTAGCCATCACGTTCCGCTGTCACTAAAATACGCTTAATATTGAAAATTAAATTAGAAGCCATTTGAAATAATCATGCAAGCGGCATTTTAATTTTCTTGAATTTAGTACAACTCCTGCTAACGGGCACGCTTTGTAGAGTCTCTGCCGGAGAGGAGACTAGTTGCGAATAAAGTAGCAAATCGCTTGAGTAACGGAAACGTTAATGTGAAATCACAGCTTCATTTTTGGACGGGATTTTGACTGTTCCGGATTCTCTTCCATTTTTCGTACAACTTATAATCCTTTTATCCGTTGTTTGGCGCAAAAAAACATCCGACCCAAAGAAGAGGCGAGGTCTTTCGATCCGATTTTCTTGAAGATATATCTTTTCCAAGCGATCTGGAATCAATTCGAACTTCTCAAATCTCCATGCACATAACCTAAGCAGATGTTAATGAATCGATCTAGGCTCGATAATTACTTGCCAAATAGAACACAAGGTAGAACTCTAAACAAAGACAAAGGCTATGTTCATGTTCAAAGCAATGAGGTAAGAGGAAATGTACAGGATCCCAGGAGGCAATAAAACTTAAATAATATCCATTTTCATTAGTGGTCAATTCCTTTTTCCATTTGCATTGACGCGGACCTAATTCAGGAAAAGAATTCAAGGTGACTTCAACCACAATTCAATATAATATTTATTTCTTACAACATAAAGGGTCAGAATTAGTCAGAAACTCGCTGTGTCCTAAATACGATGCCATTTCAGGACCATAAATAGCTAGCGGGTTCCTGCATCAAATACCAGATATGTGCAAATTGAGTAGCTTCAGGCGTGATGTGGTGGAAGTCGAACATAATGAATAACTGATTGAAGCACTTTTCCACTTGATAAAAATATTTTTATTACGACCGGGTTTCGATGTATCACCTGATGATGATGTAATACATCGAAACCCGGTCGTAATAAAAATATTTTTATCAAGTGGAAAAGTGCTTCAATCAGTTATTCACCAGATATGTGATTTCCAGCTTTAAAAAAAGTCATGTCCTGACATATCTAGAATGAGAAAGTACACTCCTATAATAACATTTTGATGAAAATTTTGGTGAGTGTTACCAGATTCAATGGATTAAGAAGATGGCACGGTATCACGGCTGATGCGAGACCCAGATAAGAGAATCAAAATCACGGAAAATGCCGCAGCCCAGTCAGGTGGAAGGCAACACGAATCCTACTTGGAATGAGCCACCATATATTAGAAAAGAATAGACGTAACTACGCTAATCCAAGTTAAATTCTCGACATAGAAGATCGTAGGGCACTAAAAAAGGAAGATATCTCCGACGACGACGAGAACCTATCGGAAGATCTGTATGATTTTTCGCGTATTATATGTTCCAGAGAAACTGCAGGCAGTACAGGGACAGGAACTCGCCTCCCTTATTACCCTAACGTGTGAAATAAACACGTTGATGGGCTTAGCACTAGATGAGTTCTGACATCGCGCATAATAAATATGATAGGCGAGGTTAGAGCTCACCTATAGTTATAGCTCACGTGATATGGCATAAATTCGCGGCGCAAAATTGTGTCAATCAGTGAACCACTCAAGTTGATTACGTTGTTTGTTGACCAGTGGCAAGTGACAGGAAGTGGCAGGTTATAGGCGTTCCATTCTCCTTCTCAAGTGAATGTAATATACGAGCTTTTGACTCTAATTATGGCACTATGATGTCTGACCCACCAGGCAAACATCTGGCTCTGAGGAAATTGGAAACAAAGACAGATCTTCCTCAGTATCATGACGTATTCCATTTCTGGAGAGAAATAAAGATGACTTTTTCGTCTTAATTCGAAAAGAAAATCATGATAATATATTTAGTGTGGTTTACGTGAAACGAAATTGCCATATACGGAGAGAAAACCTGTCATATTTCCTTCGACCTTCTATTTCCTTATTTGGGATTCTTATTTCGCACATGATTTAGCTGATTCCGTCTTTCTCCTTCCTTCGGTTGTACTCTTCATCTCCCGTCTTATTCCTAAAATTATGAGTTTCTTTTTTCAGAGTTCTCTTAGTAATGGCTATTCGTAAAAAATATTTACTTTAGTATTAGGTCGCATAGTTCCGAAATTTACAAATAGTTCTCATTTTTCAAAGCTATAAAATTAAAATTGAGTCAACTAATTCAATAAATTAAGAATTTAAAGACAAGTAATTAAAACGCAAATTTAGCTTAAAGAATTCAAATGAAAGGTCTATAACGTTGAGCAAATAATAGGAAAGACGAAGACTCGTGATTGCAGGTTTTCTCTCCCCTATCTGACATTTCACCAAAAGTTCAATGCAATGTTGAATCAAGTTATATCGGCTATGTCAATAATTTCTACGAGTAATGAGTACGCGTTCACCGACATTTTGAAGAACATTTTACTGTTAATTCTATTGTCAACCACGGTAATATGCTATAACGAATCAAAAATGAAGTATTTTAGAAATAGTGTTAAAAATAAGCCATTAGAGAACCCTTCTGAAACCCTGTATCTTAATTTATTTCAAGAAGATCTTGACAGGGCAATGTATAGCTTGGGCGACGTGTGAATTGATGGAGAAGGAAGGGTACATTTTAGCTGCATGAAGACGTTAGGATATTTATGAGACGTGATTGTCAAGCTTTTGAGGTGGCTACGTTGACGAGGAAGTTGCCTCCGTGATCCTCCCTTACTCGCTCGATAGTGGCCTCAATGCTCGATTAAAGTTCTCATTCCAAGATCCAAGTTCCCAACGTTAGCGCTGCTCATTTTAAGTTGGTCAAGAATTAACCCGCCGCAGGCCGTAGTCCCTTCGAGTGCCCTTACTCATTCCCGAGCGTCTTCTACGTATATCTCGTCTGGTCACTGACTGGAAACTTTTCAACGCTTCTTGTCCCAAACATTTCACTGGCGTAGACTTCGTTTCGATTTCATGACCAAGAGTGAAGGAAAGAAGAGCCTGGAGACTACCGATAAAAAATATTTGATTGCGGATATTGTACTATATATTTGAACCAGGTTTGAGTTGCAATATTTGTTGACACTCATTATGAAAGCTTTGATATTTATTCTCCGAAATAGAGGGAAAGATTCAAGTGACTATAAATCCACTGAGTATTATTCCTGAAAGTATTTAGGGCACACATCCTTTTAAATTTGCCCAATTGGGGAATACGAGGTTCTTGACTCGAGAAAATTTTCGAGTTTAGGAAAACAAGACCCGAATGTTTTGTAAATTAATTGTGTTATTTGTGCACTTCTCGAAGTAACGTTCATCCACTAATATTCATCTCATTGGAGAATTTTGTACAGTCCTCGAAATCCAATGGGGGACTTAATTATAAAAAAATGTAATGGGTGATGCAATAATTTACAAGACATCACATTTGATATTAATTTAATGATGCTCGAATAAATAAATATTTATTTCCCGAATGGATACATCACTCTACAGTCTTCGAAGTAGCAACCCTGTGCATCGAAAAACCTCTGCAAGCGGGTTTCCCACGCCTCTTACGCTTTCTAAAAGGCGACACTCGGTTTGCTGCTAAGATCCCTAGTCACGGCTTGTTGTAACGCTTCCACCGAGCCATGGTGACGTCCTTTCAGCACGGGTTTGAGGCGGGGGAAGAGGAAGTCCGGCGGGGTAACGTCAGGGCTGTAGGGTGGCTGAGGCATGGTCGAGATGCTCTTGGCAGATCCGCGTGCGAGTGACCTTTTGCTCGTTCCAGAGCACTCGCGGCAGCAACTTCGCACACGGCTTTACCATGCCCATGATTTCAGCCACAACTCGATGCACATCCGATTCACCCAACACCCGATCTACCCAAGGCGCTAGCACACTAGGCTGCCATGAGCATGTGATGAATCTCTTTCCAGATTTTACCCAGTCTAACGCAAAATTTAACGGAGTAGCGCTGTTCTAATAACCGGTTCATTACGAGGCGTAAAAATGTCACGTTATCGAGATTTCGCAAACGAACAATACGCATTCCGCAAAGGCTAGGAGCAACTGCCATCGGCTTCCAGCATTTTCCGAGACTCCTCTCCCACGAAACCGGCCAGAGATACCATCTAATGAGGAAAAAATAAGTCATACTACTTTTGGGATAGACATTGGAAATAAATTCTTACGTGTATAATAATCACTATACATAAACCGTTAGGTTGATGTGGGTTCCAAGGATGAGTGAAAAGTTTTTAGAGATTTATATTTCAGCTTCATTCCTCGAATTGACATTTCAGCGGATAACTACACTCAGACGAATTTACCGATATGGCTAAGTACCTTCACGTACACGTGAGGAATCTTATACTTAAGGAAAATTACTTCTGCGACAAAATTGTGCCATTCACTACTGCGGCGCGATTGCTTTCTCTTACTCCATATAAGCGCAAAAGGAGTGACACTTTCGATCAAGGAGAGTGGATCAAGCCCACTTGTCACAGCCTCCTGCTTCTCAGTCAAAAAACCACGGAATTGCCAAGGAATTGATGTGGGAGGACGGGGGCGAATGGGGAGACCTGAGGGTGATGAGGGGAGGGCAACTGGGGAGAGTGAGAGAAGGTAGAGAAGGGATCAAGGGAAAATAGTCGAGGGTGAGCGAATGGAGGGGAAAGAATGAAAAGGAGTGCGAGATGAAGAAAGAAAGCATGCGGTGGAGGTGATAGTTATACCGTTATAAATGCCGACAGCGTGGCAGGCGGGATAGGGAGGAAAGGCACATCCAGGACCGCCCCACCCCCGCACTTCTCTGTATACTTCTAGCCTTCATATGTTATCAATCATGTGAGAACTGGTGTATCAGAATAGGATTTTCTCACGGAAAGAAGAGATGGATAAAAGGAGTCGTAAATGTAAATAAAACCGCGAATTTGATGAGTGATGACTGACATAATAGCGTAGCTACGAGAAAAAGTAGCGTCGCAGCGTAAGAAAAGCAATTAAATCCCCATGATATTTTTTTAAAAAAGCTCATGAATGAAAAATCTTAGTTAATGCGCTAGCATACTTAAAATACTTATATGTATATGATGAAAAAAAAATTTATCACCTTTTTAATAGAAAAAATAATTACCCGACCAACAACATATTTCAAAAGTAGGAGTTTTGTTTTTGAAATTTCATTTTCTTGCTGCGAATATGGTCCTTTCTTATCTCACTTATGTCATAGGCCTTGACTGTGTTCAACAACAGCTGACTTGGCATTAACCGCTTCCTTATTAAGAGTATCCACTATATTAATTCTAATGGGAACTCCAAAATCCAGTTTGAAACTGTTTAAATCACACCAAATAGACCATGCCAATTCAACTTTAAAATCTTCTAATGGATCAACTTTTTAAGTAAAAACGAAAATCACGCCACAACTGTACGGGGAAAAACATAAGTCATAGCAAGCGTCAATATTTACCTGTTTTGTCATTAATCCTTGGATCTATTTCTGTTATGCATTCAGGCAGTAGATATTTCGTATCGTAGTTTAATCAAATTGGTATTTTTGAATTTACACATATTTTTTCCAATACTACAAGACGTCTACAAATAAACATAATTTTGCTGATCTCATTGCCACTAAACTCAACCAGCAGGTTTACATAAAAATTAACATAAAGAGAGCACAGAAACGTGCATGAAGAGAGCTCTTCGAAAGGACCATGAGGAAGAGGGTCGAATTCAAGAACAGACAAATTTGTCCGATCATATCGTGTTTTTTCAACGTTCCACTTGGAAGAAAATTTTTTTATCTTAGGGCTGGTATATGCCCTCTTCAGTCAGTCCCTCGCGAGTCTGAAATCTGATCACCTTACGGCTTGTCAAGCAAAAATACGCCTGACAGAGAAATTTTTCGAAACGAATAAATATATGGAGATTGGAACGGCTTGGAACCCTTCTGCATACCCGCGGGAAAATTTTTAAAGGATAATTCAAATATTTTCATTCGCTTTTGAAAAAGACATTTCTTGATCAAATTTGGAAATCGTTTTTGACTGGCCGCTTTCCTACTGGAGAGGATACTTGTTTTCCTGGGAACGAGAAGAGTTCACTCCAAGGCAGATATTAATGTTAAAGTACCTTCTTCTCTTCTCTATATGAATTATTTACAGAGAAGCCATTGTGGGATACGCGTAAGGCGTGTTTAATCAACGCGGACTTCTTATGTAAACTGAAATGTACATGAATGAAAATTTAACTAATTATCTTCGAAGGCATAATAATTTATGGTGAGATTTTTTCAGTCACTCATGGATGTTAAAAAAAGATTCCGGCAAAAAAGTAACGTGGCCGGCAGCTAACGCAAGTGGAAAATAATTTAATTCCGGAATCCAAAAGGAGGCACTAATTCAACTAATTTCATCTTCTAAAATTATAATAACCAGACGTGTGAGGAAATTATTTAACCACATTAAGTACTGATTGCGATGGCAGATTAAATGAAACGACGACAAGATGGTTAAGTACGAATGGTCAAACGGAACTGAATTAGACTGAAATCTTTCACAAGTAACAAAGATATACCATAGTTAAAGAATTTCAAAACCACTGAACATGTGAAAGAAGTTTTTTAGCAATTAAAATAACCAATACTTCATAAATGTTCCCAATCGCTATAACTAACCTTTTTTTCCTTAGGCGAACGAAGTATGCTTTTTGGCGAGTTCGAACGTTATGAAGCTTGTTTGCAATGCTCGCAGGAATTTCCTGTCGACGGAATATGCCAGATAACGTCCAAAAACGCACACTCTTGTCATAATCTTGAAGAGAAAATAGTAATTCGAGAATGTTAATATTAATACGCAATAAGAAACCTGCTCATGCACCGCAAGTAAGATACAGGTTCAACTCTTGTGTCATTTCCGATTCTGACGGTTTCAATTATTCCTTACTGTGCGAAATAAGCGAAAAAGACAGTCAAGAACAAAGGAACAGACTCCATTTTCATAATGAATACAGAAATTTTTGAGTAGCGAGAGGTTCAGATTTAAGGATCATTCTCTGGATATAAAGTTTTCGCTGTAGGGATACAGGTTTTTCGGAATTAATTATGCCACTTTTTTTAAGGTAATCTACCGGTTAAGGTAGGTTTTTGGATGGACACAACTACCAAACAAATATTTTATTACTCATAACAAAACACAAAATCCATCATCCTACTCTACATCAGGTCCCTCTTCATCTCTGAGTACTTTCTTCCTCCCTTCATCCCGTCCAACATCCCTATCCTGTTCCTTCCCTTTCCTCTTTTGCCCAACATTCTACCCTCTATCACAGTCTTCAACATCCCACTGCCGGTCAACACCCCCTTCATCCACTTTTCCTGCCTCCATAGGAATGCTCCCAACAAACCTCTCTCTTCGCCCACCATACCAAGTACTCCCTCATTTGTTTTCTTCTCTGTCCATTTCACCTTCTCCATTCTTCTCCACCCCCACATTTCAAAAGCCTCCAGCCTACGTCTATCCTCCTGCTTCAATGACCACGTTTCCGCACCGTACATAGCTACGCTCCATATCAAAGTTTTTACGAGTCTTTTCTTAACATCCTTACTCAACGTCCCTGTCATCAACTCCCTCCTCCTTGTGAAAGCCTCTTTGCCGAGCGCAATTCTTCTCCTTACGTCCCTACTACTTTGACCGTGTTGGTCCAAAACACTACCGAGATACGTAAACTGTTCTACCTGCTCTAGTTTTTGCCCTCCTATTTTAATGTTAAGCTTGGCCTTTTTCTTTCTAGAAATCGCATAACCTTTGTTATGTTAATATTGATTCTCATCCTATACCTGTCGCACTGAATTTCCAATTCACTCAGCAATGCTTGCAGCCCCTTGGCTGACTGACAAACTAAAGCTTGGTCATCAGCAAACCTAACAGATTTTACGAATTTCCCGCCCACTTTCATTCCTACCTCGAGTTCTTTCCATGCCTCTTTGATCATTTCCTCTGCATACAGGTTGAACAGCAACGGTGATAATGGGCAACCCTGCCTTACACTACTTCCTAACACTGCCCATCCGGACTCCCCGTTCCCCACCCACACCTGAGCAGTCTGAGACATGTACAGGTTGCGGATTAGCCTCCTTTCCCTCCAATCTATTCCTATTTTCTGCAATATACTCATTATTTTTTCCCAATTCACTCTATCAAACGCTTTTTCGAAATCTACGAAACAGGCAAATACCTCCTGGTTGTGTTCTATATTCCTCTCGATTAATAATCTCATTACTGCAATGGCATCACGCTTACCTCTCCCCTTCCTAAACCCAAACTGATCATCCCCTAAGTAATCATTTACCCTACTCTCTATCCTTTTGTTCATGATCCTGAGAACAACTTTAGCTGCGTGGGATATCTAACTAATTGTCCTATAGTCCTCACATGACGTGGCCTTTACCTTTTTCGGAATAGAAACTAAAACTGATCTCACAAAGTCTTCCGGCCAGATTCCCTCCTCATAAATACTACGGATCAGCCCATATAGCCTCTTCCTCCCACATTTTCCTAAGCATTTTAAAAGTTCCACGGGAATGTTATCTACCCCCACGGCCTTATTTAGTTTCATCTCCCTTAATGCCCTTTCTATCTCATTGTCTAGTATGCCTGGACCTAAGCTGTCTTCCTCTACGTCATTTTCTTTTTCAATGTCTAACTTTGTTGGTCTGAGTTCTTCACTATATAGTTCTTCTATATACTCCTTGCATCTCTCTTGGATCTTTCCTGCGTCAACTATTACCTTACCCGCCTTATCTCTAACTGTTAGCATAGCTCTTCCTTTCTTACTTCCCGATAAAGATTTAACTTTGCTGTACGGCGCACCGATTTCACCCTTCCTCTGCAGACTTTCCATATCCTCGCACTGCGTCTTCCACCAGGCTTCTTTTGCTTTATTTGTTGCCCGCCTCAATGTATTGTTTAATTCTTTGTACTTCATTTTGCCTAATTCTGTATTTATATTCTTCCATTTTCGCCGCTCATCCATCTTTGTAATCATCTCATCCGTGATCCATGGTTTCCTAGTCCTTTTAACGTTAACGGTTCCAATAGTGTCTTTTGCGGCTTTAGACAACCCTTTTTGATTATTTCCCATTTTTCTTCGATAGTACTAAGCCCTTTACCATCCTCCATGATTTTCTCTACCGCCTGTTTGTATTCCTTCCTTTACAACCCATTTAATGCTTCTACATTCCATTTTCTAACTCGCCGCCCCTGCCTTATCTTTTTGAAACGTACGCTATATTTCATAACAACTAAATTGTGGTCTGAGTCCGCATCCGCTCCCGGGAAGCTGTGGGAATTTATCACACTGTTCCTAAACCTGTGCCTAACCAGGATATAATCTAGCTGATATCTTCCTGAGTCACCTGGCATTTTCCATGTATACCTGCGTCTTTTGTGGTGTCTAAATCAAGTGTTGGTGATGACTAACCCCTGTCTCCTGCAGAACTCAACTGCTTTCTCCCCGCGGTCATTCCTCGTGCCTAAACCGTAGTCCCCCACCTCATCACCATCTCTTCCTTCGCCTACCGTCGCATTCCAATCCCCCATCACTATCAAATGTTTCCCTGCAGGAACACACGCGATTATGTCCTCTAACTGATCGTATATCCTATCGACCTCTTCTTCCTTATGGTTGCTCGGTGGCATGTATACCTGAATAATAACTAAGTTCGTCTGTTCTGCTTTTATCTCCACTAGTAGTATTCTATCCGTTACCTGCTCTATGTTGACTACGCTTCTTCCTACCTCTTCATTTAATACTACGGTGACCCCTCGTTGGCTCTCGTCCCCGCCGCTGTTCTATGATTATCACTCCAGTAATCCCCGCTATCTTTCCATCTCACCTCGCATAGACCTAAAATATCTATATTTCCCCTTTCCATCTCTCGCTTAACATTCTCCAATTTCCCTGTCCTCATCATTGTCCTAACATTCCACGTTCCTATTCTAACTAATTTGGTCTTCTTCTCCTGCGTCTTCTGTCCTGCTGCTGCTGGTTTTCCCTTGCAAGGGTTTCGTGGGATGACGACCGCGGAAGCCTTGCCTCCCCCGCTGCCGGGCACGACACACGGCCGATTGGGCCGAGCCCCGTGGTTGCCAGGACTCAAAATATCTCTATTGTCCATCATATTTTTCTTGGGAATGATAATTGAGGTGGTTTCCCGTTGCCTTCCTCTTATGCGACTTAACAGTAGTCAAAAAAAAGCATTACACACATTATCATCAATGCTAAAAGAGTAAAAACCGTGGACTTAACATTAAATTAAGGAAAATGTATTCACAAATAGTTAATGGGGGACCAAAAGTCAAAAATAATGTTTAACGAACCATTAACTTTGATTAATTATTAAGATGCATCAATAAAAGAAGAAAGAAACCTCTAAAAGTAATTCAATTGCTAAAAATAAAGTCATTTTGTGCACATAAAAGCTACGATAAATGAATTTAAATTAATGAAAAAAATTCTCTAAGTTGCTTGAGTGGAATTTTACCAACGTTTTAGTGAAATATTTAAAACGACACTAATTATTCCAACAAAGGTAAAATGTCGGACTTAGGTCACGGAATTAATAAAGCACAGGATGATGACTCTTCAGGCAAGGGTCATGCCTTTCTCACATTAGTTTTCAGGTGATTCTGTCCACAAATCGTCTCACATAAGTCAGTTAGTGTAATGGCATGCCGGTGAATCAAGATGTGAAATTTCGGAGGTGACCCCAGATGGACAACCACGCAAACAGACGATTCTTCAAAATTCTTCGAATTAGCCGGGATTTAGATGTTACTCTATACGTTTACGGTCGTGCTTGGGCTTTTTTTATGGGAAAAATTCAAATTGCGTCGCTCCTAAAACATCTCGGCAAAAGCTCCTGTTCAAACATCCGGACGGAACGAAACGCGAGCCGTTGAGAGGGACAGTAGCTGAGAAAATCCGGTGGCGTCGACCGAATTGCTAATACCCGACAGCAGCGATTGACGGCCTTGATGTGAATTCGCGCGCACGAATTCCGGTGTTGACAGAACCGGCGGGTGAGGGAGGTGTTCCGGGGGGATTTACTCGGTATGTAAAAGTTTGTGAGGCACTTCAACTATTGAAAGGAGTGAGCTCACTCAGACCGCCAGCCTGCGAACGCTGCAATCGAAACGCCGGCCACCTCCATTAAAGAGAAAGGGTCGGGATGTGGTCCTGGTCTGGGAAATGCAATGAAGGGATTAAGTCACCCGAAAAACCAATTTTCATAGAATTAATGAATATTCAAACAAGACAAGTAAATTCGAAGTCATTTACCATAGTTGTGTCGTATTCATGGTCACAATGCCAACAGTATGAATATCGTACCGTGTCATTTTCCATCACCATTTAAGATGATTATATAAGGCATGCAGAAAATAGCTCCAGGAAACACTCGAAAGAAAATTTAATTTACATGAAACAACAAGAAATACATTCAATATGAGTAAATGGTGCTTTCATGTACGAGTATAGGAAGAAGTTACATTCTAAGACTTGTGAATTTTAATGGAGGGAAATTTAAATAATAAACTATTTGTTAGAATTAAAGTTTATTATAGAATTAATTTAAAATATATGTTAAATTTACATATTACCAGTTACATGGCTTAATTTCTCTTTTTTAACTATATTTTCTGCCATTTTTTTATTAATGTTCCCATTAACCAGATTTTTGTCTTACAATTACGCTATAACATGATATCTCCTTTAATTTTCATATTTTCTTGAAATCCCTTACATTTCCTGCTTTGCATGCAACTCACTGTTACTTCCATACAAAAACAATACATTATTAATTCCATTGAAAAATGAGGGGAGGAGAAAATTGCGATTAATTTTTCTTTCGCAGACATTAAGTTATTTTTTGAAGTGCGCCAAAAACTAAAAAACCTCTTTCCTGATGGACGCGACTATAAGCATTGTTAAGTATTAACATTTTCAATGATCTTGATTAGCCATAACGAGAAACAGAACGAAGAATAATCTTTTCCAAATAATATCTACCCGCTAGCTACCAATATGGTTGATTCGAAAGATTTAAGACATTTCAGGTTTAACAGATTTAACATACCGTAAAAGAAGCACAAGGATCATTTAAAATATAAAAAACAACGGACTGGGGAAAAATTAGTATTTTAGCCATGTTACAGGCATTTTATGAATGAATATGTTTAATCATTGAGTTTATAATTTATGGCACACGCTTAAAGATTGGTGTCGCAATTTAATTCAGCGTTAAGATAAACAAATTAATTCATCGATGCGTCGGAACAATTTTCCACATTTTCTCTCTTATAGAAATAGAATTAATAGAGCGTATTCAAATTAACATCCTCTTGGGACGGGATGCGGAGTTGGTTGCACATCTCAAAAGAGAACGGTAACGATTTTCGCTAACAAATGTATTATCTTGGAAAACCAGGATAATGGATCGCTGCGTATCAAGTGTGAAGTACGGGGCTGAATTACACCAGACCACCGAATATGAGAGGCAAAGCTCTGTTTATTCAACATCGTACCGAGGTGAGCTGCACTGATGACATAACAGAATCCTTGGCCGTGTTTATAAAAAAAGTGTATAAGGCGATAATGACTTTCCGATTGAGGGGAGAATCTCGCCCAGGCTACAGGAAGCCCGGGGAGGGATTTCCGCCCGCTCCATGAGATTCATGGAACGGAAGGGTAGGTGGAATGGACGGGGGAGATTTTGGAAGCGTGGGTGCCCCGAAAATAGGACTAACTTGGAGGAAGTAGGGGTGAAGAGGGGGAGCTGGGATGAAGCCGACAGTAGGGGGAAAATGTTTGTCCTGGCGCAGGTTTGACCTTGACATTCCAACCCGGAACTATCGGTCGCAGAGAAAAACAAATGACGTCACGTGAAAGAGGGGGGGCATTTGTCCTTCAAAGGCAATATAATTGCATCACGTCAGCCCAACCCACGCAGGAAAAATCATCCTGGCGCAAGTTTCACCTTGAAACTCAAACCCGGATACATCAACAACTATCGGTCGTAGAGAAAAACAAATAACGTCACGTGAAAGAGGGGGGAGGGAGCATTTTTCCTTCATATGCAATCTAGTTGTATAACGTTAACCCAACCCATGCAGGAAAAATCATGACCCAAGGCCATCGCCTCTTATATCTCCAGAACTATCGATTGAAGAGTACAACAAACGGTGCCAAGTGAAAAGGGAGGCAATTATACTTCAGATAAATGCCTTAAAGTGTCCCCTTTAAATTGAACAATATATAGATTTCATCAATTATCTCGTTAATTTCCTATCAAATACCCTAGTGCTGTAAAATAGAATTGGCAGATAAAAACATAGGACACAGGCCATCACCTCTGTCCTATCGATAACCATCCCAGCATCCGGCATAGGACCCGGCTTCTAGAAAATCCAAGATGGCGTGTTTCAGGAACGGCTTCTACTACCCTAATGCTGCCATATCCCATTGGCAGTTACCAAGATCTTAACAAGTGAGGTTGCAACGTGACTCCTCCCACTTATGTATATAAATAACCTCTTCCGAAAAGAAGCTCATTCTCCGTCAACATGAGCGTGAAAATTGACTTTTTATGTGCTCGCTTGGGTGACGCATATCTGCGCATGGAGCGAATAGAAGATGAGGATGCGTACTCAATATACATCCCGAGAGAAAGAATTGAAAATACCGATTTTATGCTATCAGTTTCTTTCCTAACTACGTACTACTGTGTTCCGACACCAGAACCGTGAGTTTGATGTCGTCGGGCAAAAAGTGAAATTTTCCGGCTTTCAAGATGGAAGTGGGAGAGTCGTGAGATTCAACATCACCCAGGCATCTGACATCTCCGATCCTGAGAGGCGTCTTAAGGCCGAGGAGCAGCTTCCCTTCATTTGGCTGGACGTGTACGAAGCACATCGCCCGCAATCGAGAGTAAATGGAGGATATGTTCTAGAGCGTCGAGGAAGAACTGAGTTTGACGGTGGATCGCAATTTGTTAGCAAAGGAGATCGCGTGGAAGTTGACGGAGTGAAGCCAGTTTGCTACACAGACCATAAAGAATCGAAAGTGCGATACTGTACCACGGACCATATCCGAGGCACCCGTCTGAGAGTGATCAAATTTGTACTCAAATTTGAAGATGAAATGTTTGTATATTAAAGTAAATAAAAGTTTATTATTGAACATTGTTTTTTATTACTCATTTTATGGGATATAAGGTTAGAAATAAAACACGGATACGGGTTTTACACAATTTATTAAAGCATACATACATTTTTTTACTGGTTTTCATTACAACAATAATAATTTTTACATTTTTTTTTACAAATTTTATTTTGAATACACCATTCAGCCAACTTGAAACAGTTTTTTCTTGCACATTGTGTGGTATTCAGGTGTGCAGGTAATAAGCATCCCTCATGTGTAGTTAATTTCTTGAGCGAGGGACAGCCGTACAGTTCGAGATTAGCAACACAAATTCCCTCGGGAAGAAGACCGTTTAAGAAAGATGCCTTTTGTACACCCTTGGTATATAAATATTTATATGGCCTCGTATAATTGGATAATACACTCTCCAAATCAGAATAATCCACGTCTCCAGAATATTCCGTCAAGCCGTGATAATTGTTACGCAGCCAAGTCGCCTCTTTAGTATAAAGAATTCTCGCCGGCGATTTAAATAGCCACGTATTACAACATTTGTTCTGGACAGCGATGATTGCCAATTCCTTGACAATAAATTTTCCATCGCTGGTCATAAATCCTTGAAATTCGATAATGGCACTCATCGCGATGTATGTCCAACTTACAAGGTTTTTACACCCAATGCCAGGGGTTGAACTTACATCAAGACCTTTTAACTTACAGAACTTTCATTCGTGCCAGAGGTTAAAAAGTCTTACATTCGCACACAGGAAGCCAAATACTTTTAGTCATCAGCCGAATCATACGCAATGAGTACCTTCTCCAATTCAAGCCTCTGTATATCACAATTTGCAATATTATTTGCTAATTTATTCGCGAGAAACTGTTTTATTTTTTGACGACTATCCAAAAGCCTCTGGAGAAATAGATTTATCAGTTTGAAGAGTTGTATTAGAGCCCCCCACTCATCACCATTCAAGTTGACGGTGTTTTTCGTTAAATTGCTTTTCAAAACCAAATGTCTCTTCCCAAAGTAATTTGCATATGCCAAGCAGGGTGACGTTAACACACCTTTTTCTCCCCTATAAAAGTACACGTTTACAGTCTCTATCGAATTTGAGATGCTTTCCCATTCACTTTGTGAAAATGTTACACTTTTTTTACCGTTAAATTGAACCACTGATTCAAAGTCACTTCCGTAACCAATGCACACGCTCTTTGTCTTTGTCTCATTCAAATAATACACAGTTTGAAGAAGTAAATTGTTCAAAAGTCGAGGCGGAGAGCAAGTCGAATGTCCAGCAGGTCTCTTTCTCTTCACCGGTGGTGACTGGAGAACCGCATCCACTGACGGCTGCATCACGACTGAAGTCTAGCGTGTATTAAAATTGCTTAAGAGATCGGCGATGGAAGAGGGGATGGGGAACAGTCATCTGGGCAGGGCTCAACCTCAGCCTTGAGGCGGTTGTATTGGAACCACTGCGCCAGAGAGTGCGCGTTTCTGAGGGCACAAACGCTACTGCGCAATTTATGACAGGGATTCAGGCAGGAAAATGAGGGGAAGGTACATTTCTCGGGATGGGGGCAGGCCAGCTCCTTTTCCATGCAAATGAACGTGCGCCCCGTGAGATCAGAGAGAAATTCGCACTCTGCCTCGCTAAATGCGTAAAGCCCCGTGACCCCCTCTATGATGGCTTCCAAAGCTGGGGCCAACTCGATGTGTGAGATGAAGCCGTGCTCAAACGAGGTCTCCTCGTTGCAATGCAGTGGATCTTGAAATCGAAGCTTCTTTCCTCCAGCTGTGAGCTTTCCATGACGACGAAAGCTGCCCCAGAAGAGACGATTGCTATCCAAATCGACGGCTGCCATCTCCGTAACTCCCCCCTTTGAAAAGCACACGGCCACGATGATCTGCATCCTTTGGCTTTCTCTTCCGCAATGGATGTTTTCCTCACCAATTCGTCCTATTTATTCTGGAACAGCACCGTTGAGCTCTAGGGTGACATCTGACGCGTCGTAGTTGGTTGAAGGTTAGACGGAACAGCTTCAAGGCTCGGCAGTCGTTGAGATGGGGGATGGTTTGGTGGAATTGGTTGAGGAATTTGTGTAGTTTTTGTCCTAAAGATTTACTCGCGGTATAGAGACAGCAGTATTCACCGCAAATATCCGAATGAAAGCTTTGAATTTGTACGCGATTTTGAGTGACTGTGAATGGTTTTAAAAATTGGCGTACGTTCGCTACGAAGGGAGGCAGACCATAAGAATCAAAATACTCGGCTGAATGATTGTCCAAGTATATCCCCACCCAGTGAGAACCCGGTAAATTAGAAGGATCTAAATTAACTATGTAAACTCCATTTTGAGGTGATTTTGGTAACCTATCAGATGCATAGACTCCGCGGAATATTTTTAATTGTCTTAATAACGTATCTATCTGCACGCTATCCATGACTAAAAGTTTGCGATAATGTTCCTGTCCTTATCTATTTCCAATGTAGCGTCATACTCTGCAAAAAGCAGACACGTGACTGTTTTTGTCAACTCTCGCTCGAATTTAGCCTCTATTCTCACAACACCTCTATCTCCTAAACTTATATGATCCTCATTCCCAGAATTGTCGGGGGTTAGATCAAAGACTAGCATGAAATAACCGTGTCCGAACATGTCGTACGTGATTTGATTACCTCTGTCAGCGTGCTTTATTCCAGTACCCGAAAATAATGTATCGTACGCACGTGCCCAATATTTTTTCCCGTAGAAATTACACTCCAAACCTTCCGAAGGAATCTGAACATCGTTTACAAACATTGAAAAATTCTCCAATGAATAATGAGATAAGGCGAACGGATTCCTCATCACACTGCCCGCATATGATTCATTATCTACCATTGCAAAAACGATTGTGTTAGGTATCCGTCCAACAATAGCATTATCGATATTCAAGGTTCGACCTCCGGCAGGTATAGTAAAAGTCTTTAGTTCAGTTCTTTTGTAATGATATTTCGCATTTTTCCCACTTTGTAATATTTTACTATGCGCCACCAATATGGACGGATTGATTTCAAACTGTTGCACGGAAAGAGTAGCGTCGAGAATTTTCAAGACTCCTTCTTCTCCCTCCATGAGATAGAAGGAGGGAGGTGCAAGCATCAACCTAATTCCAACATCGACTCGATCCAGCAATAGTTGCGACTGATTGAACACGTCCACGTGCAATTTACCAAATAGTTCCACCTCGGTGCTATTCTTGAACCATGATTTTCGTTTCGTGTACCCTGCATTGGAAGAATCCGTCTTATCGATATCATTTCCCGTATCTAATTCCCAGCCTACATTACGCAGGTGCGTTCTGCTCGCATCGACCCCATAGTTTAACGCGTTTTCGAAAAAGCTCCTATAGTGGTAATTATCCTCGGATGGTGTGACAAGAGTTCCATTGAAATATACATTACACTGTTCAAAGAGAGAATGGAGAAGATTGTTGACGACTCCCGGCTGATTGGTATCACTATCGGTAAAGTCAGTTAAATTCTTTTTACAGAGTTTCACCTTAAGTCTCAGATAAACGCTATTCAAGTCCTTGTACGCATCTCCAGAATCTTTTATTAGAAATTCGATAACGGATCTATTATCCAACGAAGAGATGGGTTTATATGATACAAGTCGCTTCGAGAGAATGTTCGTCTGTATCGGAGGATTGGGTTGGAATATGTCCAGCGAACTCAGCATGTGCTCACTCATTATGAAAAAATATCACTCAGCGCGACCTTTCCTCGTTTCCGCCTTCTACTCGAATGCTGTTTTTTCTTACCACCAACGGGTTTTATTTTATTTAGCCTTGGACGTTTCACGAACCTCAATCGTCCACCAGTCATACCTTTCAACTTATCCTCGGCCTTGCGTTTCAAGTTCTGCCCCGCCTCGTTTATTCTACTGCGCAGTATATCCTTTACCGGTTTAGTCCCAAGTTCCGCGAGTGCCGCCGCTCCCGCACTCGCTGCTTCCTTACCCACACTTTTCAGTCCGCTGAATAGTAATGGCTTAGCAAAACGCCACAGACCTGCGAGAAAACTTCCAATACCTCGTCCCTTTTGTACCCTGTACGAAGCTCTATACAATGGCCCAATCTCTCCCCCCACCTGCTTCGCATAATAACTGTAATATCGGTCCACCACCGATGCCATCTCGACGCAGAATGATAAACTAACGTGAATTAGTTCTTTTTTATAAAGTGTAACACTATTATAGAGCTTTGCTCACCACTACGAAAAGATATGGGCTCACCGAGTTTATCACTCAGTAGAATTTCGATGCTTTCGATATGGTTCTTCTCAACGGGGAAATAATATATCGGATTGAATGTCTGATATTCACCAATTTTAGTATTCAAGATGCGTACGCATCGACTGAGCGAATCACCCACAAATTGCGGTTTGATTATATCTGTGTAGACATATATGTTGGAAGAGGAGTTTGCTATGATTCCTTTTACCACATCGCTTTTGTTTATTGCATGTGCTTCCTTCGCTGCTAGTATGGATATTATACCTGATATGTCTCCACGAATGTAATTTCTACTAATCGTACTAAAATCCGACAGAGTAGTAATAAATAAATCTCGAAAGGAATTATACGTGCCCGGAAGTAAAGTGTAAGTAACGTTTTTAGCAGTAATTAACACGCCAGGTTCTATACGCTCACTCAATCCTGATACGTTTTCAGCGAATGGAAGATCATCATTATTCGCATTAAAGATTTCCGTTTGTACTGCTTTACGTTTCGCTTTATCTAGTTCGAGGAATGGTTTGACAAAGGCCTTACCTAGTGATTCGTATGAGCCAGTAGGCACTACAAAGAACGAACCATCTTTTAATGTAATTTTAACGTCGCTAGATTCATACCTCGGTCCTCCTCCTATCTCTCCGCGAACTAATCCCTTTTCATTTCGCGTTCTATTATCTTTAGAAGACGCTTCTTCTTCTTCCTCCAAAGTTCCAGCATCTCCAATTACCTCTCTTACTTCACCAGAAAGAATATGAATAGATGGAAGGGAAATTTCCGCCAGACCTACGTACCAATCATCATTCATCAAATCGATACGATGACTCAATTTTGTTTTGTAGTTAGCTATCGTATTTCTCGGATAGAAATCCCTCGAACTGTCGCTAGGTAGTGTAAGATAAAATTCGTTCATAATGTACGCACGGAGGAGGCAGGAATCCAAGAATTAAATGAGGATGGGTATCCTTCCCACTTGACAAAGTATTCCAATTTAGGTCCACTCCCTTTACGTCTCAAAACTTTTTCTATCCTATATTCCGTCTCGGAGGACACATTCACCTTGACTAGTTCTTCCACATAGAAACTACCCTTTATATCCTCACCGTTAAGGTCCTTCAATTTATATGTCGGTATTGACCTCGATCGATCCACGTCCGCGATTTTGAATATTTCACTAGTATAGTTTGGAGTGTATCCTTTGGTAAATGGAAGTCGCTCCTTACTGATTCTCACATAATCATTCGCGTTCAATTTAAAATCCTTGCTAGTAAGTGGTTTCCTCATGTGACTAGCGATTGAAAATGCATTTTTTGCATTCACTTTGGAGGGTGCGATACCTGTGCTAGAATGAACGCAATTGTTATAACTACTAATGAGGTTTGGGAGCACATCGACATATTTGTAGGTTGTGTATTTCGTGAAATACTTGTACATTTTAGACTTTAGCGTGCGATTGAAACGTTCAACGAGGCTAGCCTTAATGTCCGGATTATTTGTGGTGTAAAACTTTACCCCTCGATTCGAGAGAAAAGTTTTAAATTTACTATTAACAAATTCACCCCCTTTATCGCTCTGAATTTTCAATGGTTTGCGTTCGCGAAATATAGCCTTAAATACTTCAATTATCTCCTCCGGCCTCTTTGTCCTCAAAGCTTTCGCCCACGCAAAACGGGAGAATAGGTCTATTATAGTCATAATGTAACAGCACCCGTTGTTGTATTTTTTCAATCTTCTCAAATCATTCAAATCGCACTGCCAGCACTCATCAATGTAAGTTACGTTATAGTGATTTCTGGGGAACCTTTTCCTCACCGGTTTGTGTCGTGTATATGCCTCTTGAGATTCTAACCACTCACGAATCACCTTTCGGCCTATTCCCGTAGCTTTATATAATTTTTCAACCGATGAAAACCCGGCAGGGTGCTCTGGGCTATTATATATGTTCTCAATCACGTCGTGTCCCAATCCGGACCGTATGTCTTCGGTTTTCTTACGCGCTCGCTTTTTCTCGGAATTTTTCTTGGAGACGGTAGCTGTTGTTTTCTTTCTCGCGATAGGTTTCGTTTTTTTCTCGTTGACGTTACGCTTTCCATTCCCCCTAGCCTTTCGTGTATGCGTCCCCATGTCGAGTCTAAATCTTTATTCAACCTTTTCACTTCTGCCAGAGTTTTTCTCAATGCGGGGATTTCCTCTCTCTCGTCAGCAACTCGTGACCTCGTTGGTGTTTCTACCAAGGACTTGACTATTGGAACGTGTACGGGGGAGTTTATATCTGAGACGGCGTCAAGGTATTTATCGAGTATTCTTTTATACAAATGCCACTTATCAATATCCTTTATACTTTTCTTAACCAACACACCTTTCATTTCCTTGTCCAATGTACTCAACCTAGCCTTTACACGACTTCGATCAAAAACTTCCGGAGTCACGACTAGCATCTTACGCAGGCTCATTTTCCCAGCAGGCTACCGATGACACCGCTTAAAATTGATCCCAGCAATAATGGTAAAAAACCACCTTTTTGTACGAGCAGCGCACGTTTCTTCTTCACACTCGCCCCCCGCACAGCTAACTTTCTCAACGTGTTACGATGCTTGGATAGTTTTTGTTTTAACCTATTATCTATCTTATGGTTCCCGTTAAGTGTATTCAAACAACAATCGCAAATGGCTTTGATCAACTCGTCGTCCGAGGTTTTAACAATCGCAGTGCGAAGTTTTGGTTTTGCCGATTTTAAGACGTGGAGCAAATGTTTATTGTTCTTCAATCTTTTCATCGTGTAGGGACATGTAAACTACAGTTGCCCCGTCTTTAGGAAATATTTTCGTTCTAAAACGAAACCTCTCGTCTGAGTCCTGACCAAGATCCAGAACCAAATAACCGAATGGTTGTTGCGTAACTTGTTTATATACCCTCTCCAATTCCCCCGATTTTTCCGGATACACCTGCCTAGCCAAGTGACCAAATTGCGACCTATCTCTAGGATTCTTAAAGACAACGATATACTTGGAATTTAGCGAGATGTTTCTCGCTTGCGGGTTTTGATAAAAAATATTCTGCGTAATTAGGAAAACCGAAATGTTAAAGTGATGGCTTCCTCTAGTGAACAGTTTAGAGACGTCTTTGCTATAGGCCCCTTCGCTCATTAAATCATCAATCACGTACAACGTTGGCACACCACCAAATTCTTCGAAAGGCGGTATTTCGGTTCGAAATTGAACGGGTATTCTAATGCTTGGTTCACTTCCAGGAGCACAGCACCATACTATTTCACGTATCGGGCTATTCACCATATAATCTAAATTTTCCAAAAACTGCGTGACAAATGTGGTTTTCCCGCAGCCTGAGGGACCCGCGCAAATACAGGTAAACGGATGCTTCCAGGCTAACGTCATGGTTAACACTGAAATTTAGATTAAAAATATCTTTCTTTTATAATTTCAATCGCCGTTAAAAGCATCATTATGCGTTCGTTTTCGTGGAATTTTATAGTGACCCCACGCAAACGTTTTTATCCCGTCTTCACAAAGGTATCGCTTATCGTCGGATGCATTCAGCGTGACTTTATTCATCTCCATGGTGTAAATATTATGCATTTTACTCCGTATCACGTTCATTTTTCGAAATACCACCGAGTTCTCCCGGAGACATTGTACATAGTCGTTAAATTTTAAACCTTTTTCCTTAACAACTTTCGTTATTCCTTTTGCTTTCTTCTTTTCTTTACCTCCCTCTACCTTGAACGAATAAAGTTTACTACGTAATCCGACAAAATGTGTCATTAGGTTTCCATCGCATTCGTCCTTGAATTTACCAATTACTTTTTTATTTTGTTCAGAAAAGCAAAAGTGATCCTTTGGATAATTCGACGTGTCAAATGCATCTAGGTTCCCCAGAAAATCCCTATACACATCATCCGTTTTTATTTCATATATGAAGCTATCAGTATCGGTGTAGGCGAGGGATATATTTTCCCCGTATTTCGGAAGCATTGTTCTATAATGAAAGTTATACATTAAAGTCTTACTCAAGTCCAAGACACAGAAACCTATATATATAGGTTTATTCATTTTTATGACTGCCTTCCGCATGTGAATGGCAACTAAACACTCGTGAAAAATCGTCCTATCCAGAAATGTTGACTTATTAATTAGTTTTTGTAGTCTTTTTTCGTTTACCACTAATTCCATATTCATACGTTTCCTCACGTTCTCCATCGTTTTCCCAAATACTGCATTGTTCATCAGTTTATAGAAATCCTTCTCAAAATCATTGACTGCCATTTTTCTTTTCTCAGTGTTCAAATCAATATAGGTCTTTAACCAAGGTGATTGACTAAACCTGATTACTCTATGCACCTTCTTCAGCACCAGTCCTAGTTCTAAAGCTTGTTTCAAGTTTACGTAATGAATTACATATTTACTCTTATTTTCGAGAGTTGTTAGCAGTTTTTTATGTTTACCGCCAGGTGGTGTCTTGTTTTCCGGGCAAAGAGGGAGATCTGAATGTGTATCGTGTAGCCTATGTGGGTACTCAAGATCAACTTCGAGAATATATCCAGTTTCACTGTCTTCGGGAACATTTTCAACGTTTAAATCATCAATTTCTGCCTGTGTTAACCATCGAAATTTACCGTAGGGAAGGGGTCTCGAAAGGGCCCACCCATAGAGATTGTTAGCGTCTAGATATGTCAAATAGGTTGGACCTGAATCTGGGTCATGACTTGACATGTATCTATTGTTCGATTCGCAGTACCTTTTACAGCATTGTGAAATTCCTCCTCGGATGCCGTTTTCAATCATTAGTATCATGTCGTAGTCAGTCAAAAGCTCTAGTTCTATTTCAGTGTATTTGAGCATTGCATCAAAAGTTAAACCTGGAGCAGTATAATACCACGCAGGATCTAGTTTATACGCGCTGTAGCATACGTCACGAAAATTTTCAAAAACATCAGCTAAAAGGGTCACGTCGCTTTTCAGATAGACATCGCTGTAATCGCCGAGTGTTTCACATTCAAATGCGCCCCAAACATTTTCTGCATGCTGATAATCTTCGTCAGATACATATTCATCGGTCAGTCTGTTGTAAAAATTCTCCTTTTCCGGGAGCAAGGTTTCATCGAGTTTATTCAACGAATCAGTGTAATCATAGGGATAAACCCCCTTTCGTGTAACTAAATTTGTCTTTTCACCGAATATTGTGCTTGTGCATTTAAACTCTGTTAAATTGGCAACCAATGAAGCTAGAGAGGTAGGCATGAATCTAAACGTGTCAACAAACCGAATTTTGAAATTTTCCGTGATAGACTTAGAAAAAGATATATATTTTTCTTCAGAATTTGGAATTATAAATATTTCCCTGTCATCATAGTTAAGCTCTCGTACGATGAAATGCCCATCATATGATGAGAGGTTATGAATAAAGATTGGAAGGAAATTCGGCATTTTATATTGAATGTTACAAAAATAGTGCGCAGGTCCTCTATACTTTCCTGTCAAATGATCATGGTCTCTAACTTTATTCTCCTTCAATTCTTTACCACAAATGTGACATGCGTTTGCAGTTTCAAAATCTGAGTCTTCCTCTGGAGTGAGAGGATTCATTGGAATAATATTTTTGTAAAGTTTACAAACTTTTTCAGCCTCTTCTTTCATCCGTAAAATGAATACCCTAGCAGCATTGGGACCTCGGTACAGGTATGGGTCCTCGCATCCCTCAGGTCCCACTACGATGTAACTAAAGCTGAATGGGGTATGTCTCTGCATTAAATTAGTATAGGATGAGTAAGGATAAGGCTCGCAGGTACTAATATTTTCCAGAAGACATTCAAAGTCAGCGTAAATGACAAAAGGTACCCGAAAAGAATAATTTAAGTTTGTGAATTGTAAACTTTTATTGTCCTCGTCAGGTAGAATGATTTTACTCGGCTCGCCTGTACCTTTACATAGCTGTTGATGCTCTTCTAGCCTGTGCTTACTCTGGTAATGTGTGAGGCAGCGTTTGCAAGTGAATATTCTATTAGAATGCTTCGTAATTTGGGAGTGAATCAATTTATCAAAATTCCTAATCCAACAATAGTGAGCGGTTGTTTCGTTGCTAATGTAAAGGAGGTCGCGATGATCCTCGAGCTCATGATCTACAATTTTTAGTGGGTACACGAGGTTCTTATCTGTCAGACCAAAAACGTTGATTGAAATATTATTGACACGTTCGAATTTGGGAATATCTTTCAGCTCCACCGGGTACGCGATGCAGTCCCAATTGTAACCCATATGGCATGCTCGTGTCTTATACTGGGAAACTCTTTGAGGATCCTTATCGATTTTTTTGGCCCAAATGGCATACTTAAAGCAGTATTGATCATCATTTCTGATATTGATAACGGATTTAGTATTCCTAATTTTTATAGGCAGCTCAATGAATGTTGATCCTCGAAATGGCGTGTACTTGTTTATTCGCAGTTCTAAACCTAGCACATTTGATAAGGCCCATCCTGAACCTTTAGCTTGAAATTCGGACTTTTCTTTTAAAAGTTTAGAAAATGTCTCATTGATTACTTCCTCAATTTCATCTGCTAACAATAACCTGCGATTGTTGGTTTTGAAGGAAGCGTTCATTTCATCCCTCTCACCCTTTTTGAATTTGCAAATTAAAACAAGATTGAATTTAATGGCACTATTTTCCACTATTTGATCATTTATCTTTTCGATCAACTGAGTTTTGATGTTATTGAGAAATGAGATCACGTCCTGTTCACCATCTTCCACGGGAGTAATCCAAAATGTTTTCAGTCTGGAACGAATAGCTGATTCAATTTCATTGAATCCTCTCCCTATTTGCTCGTTGATTTTAATCCGGTGCGCGTTGGTATTCTCATGAGGCATAGCCTCGTCAATGTCATAGAAGATTTCACAGTAAGTGCAAAATTTTCTTCCCTTTGCCTTATCCAGCGCATTTTTCATTCGATTATACGTCCCCATATCAGAAATGTTATCGTCATCAAACACTATTTTCATATATATGTCACTTAATGCCTGTTCTAATTCTTCCGAATTGTGATAGCTACCAGCATTGTAATTTTCTAGAATTTCTTGGATAGAGGGCATGATTAAAGGTTCTTTGAGCTGTTGCTGAAATAAAATAAAAAAATGATACGTATGAAAAAATACATTTTCATCTCATTACATTAAGTGCAGGATCTAGAGGTAGAAAAACCTCGTAACGAATATCATCTACTTCATAACCCCGTTCGAACAGAAACTCGTATTCTTCTGCAATAGTATATTGCTCAATATGATTAAACGTAGTGCGAGGTATTGAATCGGATAAATGGTACAAGATTATGTCAACTTTACTCTGCAAACAATGTCTAAATGAGATACCCGGTGATTGTCTCTTCTCCGTCTTAACGAATGCGCTTTGAACAATATATTTTGATAACTTTAATAATGATATTTTATATAGTGAATTTACGTTAGACATTGCTGTATATATATTACTACTTCTGATTAGTTAACAAACTATGCAATCCTATTGATAAAATCAATTATATATGAATTTCTTTTAGGTATTGCATATACCCTAAGAAATTAATGCGATTATTAATGATATGTACTTACTCCTGACGTCAATGAATACAGCTGATGATTCGGGAGGTGAAATCGGTCCGTAATAGCTCTCTAAGCTGCTCTGGAGGAAATGGAAACTTAACTCTCAGAAGTGGAGTTTTATAGAAATAAAAGCTAATTCCCTCAGCGGAACACCCGTGCAAGAAGGCCACCTAGTTAGAATCAAGTAATGTCATCATCTGTGCATGTGCTGGTCTGGATGTGGATGGAATTAACTAGTTCAACCATTTGAATTATCCACCGACGCAACCTAAGCATGTGCCAAGGTTTGCGGAGTTGGCAGCTTCTACTGAAAAAATGCAATGCTCAATGCCGAACATCCGCGCAAGAAGGTTACCTAGTTGAAATCAAGTAATTTCATCATCTACGCATGTGCTTGGATGGAATTGACTAGTTCAGGTATTTCCTTTCAATTATCCTTCGACGCAACCTGAGCATGTGCCAAGGTCTTTGGAGTTGGCAGCTTCTACTGAAAAAATGCAATGCTCAATGCCGAACATCCGAGGACATGCAAGGAGTTGTTATTGAAAGAGATTAAGGAGGATGAGGAATCTCTCAAGGATGTTGGGATATGTTCAACGAGTGAGGTCAGCGGAGTGAAAAAAAACCCACTCCACTATCCGATCTTGCTTAATGCAACCTCCTCCTCTAACTTCCTAGTTTTAGCACGTAGCATGATGCTCTACAGAAGCGTTCCTGTATATAAACCCTCAGCTTTGAGTCTCCATCATTCAACACCTGGCAGAGATCTATTACCGTCGCTATTATCCGCTCTCCTCTGATCATCGCCGCTCATTGCCGAATTGCCGAATTGCACCATATTCCAGTCTTGTCACCACTCCTGCACCAAAAATCATAATCATGGAGGCTACTACTTCTGCTTCTGGGTAATTATGACTTAGAGATAATTAACATTATTTTAAATGTTATTTGAATATGGTTGAGGAGGGGTCTTAAATATATATATTTATCATATTAAAATTTTCAGAATTTCCATCATCATTAGGAAACTACACCCGTTTGCAAGTACCCCTATGCCATGCTATGAATGCCCTGCTGGATATGATATTAGTGCTGTCCAGTGGGATATAATTCCTAAGCGGGGGCGGGCTTTAATACCTTGCGGATTCTCCCTTGAAATCCCCAAAGGATTTTACGGGAGACTCGCATCCCGCTCTAGTCTTTCGCTGAGGTATGGGATAGAAGTTGGGGCGGGTGTAATTGATCCTGATTATAGGGGGGAAATTAAGGTTCTCCTCTATAACCATAGTGATGAGGATTTTTTGGTGAGAAGAGGAGCTAGAATATGTCAAATCATCCTTGAAAGAATCGCTACAGATGTTTCATTTGTAGTGTCTGATGACGTTACCTCTAATAGTAACCGAGGACAGGGTGGTTTTGGCAGTTCTAATCACCCTCCAGTTAATTGATGTGAGTAACGATTAATATATATATATAAACATATGATTTATTGTATACAAAGTTTTCGTTTTTACCTTTGTAGGATGGAGTCCACCCCCTCAACCACGACGCTTAACAGCACCCCCACTGTCAGCGTCACCACCTCCACCTCAACGTCACCCGAAGCGTTGACCTCTTCATCAACTTCTGTGGTAGCTTTTTTAACTGGTTATATCAAATTTTAATAATGCTCGAGGTGTAATTAATATCTACTGACGGTACCTATTTTTATTCTGGCAGGCTAGCATCCGGGAAAGATTCTTTCGGTTGCAGGAGGAGGGGTCATTTCTGAAGAAGGAGGATTTGGAGGAGGAAACCCGCTACCGGGTGGAGAAGGTGGAGATGATGACCACCCGATTCGGGGAGGGGGTGGTGGCGACAATCTTTTTTCGGGGGAGGGAGAAGAAACTTTTTCTCCCCCGAATGTTTACAATGACGGTGGGGGAGGTTATGATTTATAATTATAGCCAAGAAAAGTTTTTTATATGTAAAAAAAATAATCAAATAAAAATTATTTGAAACAAAATGTTCGTTTTAATATATATGAATTTCCACAATTTTGTATCCCTATTCCTTAGAGAAAACATTATATATTTGGTCCACCTATTTGGTATATCAAAGTTTTAGAAATTGGGAATGTTATACCCTTATGTCTGGTATCGTACAGAATTTTAAAAATGGTACCTCAATTAGGGATTTTTCCATACCCTTAGTTTTCCAAGGGTAAACACTTATAATTTTACGGGTAATTCAATGCGGAATAGATAACTAAATTTTCCCTGATAAACTTTCAAATTTAAACCATATTTTTATCTAGAGGGTTTTTTGTAAACGCCACCGCCTAATTCTTATCCTTTCTTTTAGGAATAGTGACCTACCTATTTGGTATATCAAACTTTTAGAAATTGGGAATAGTAAACACTTATGCTCCGTATCATATAGCATTTTGAAAAGGGTACTTCAGTCGGAGATTTTACTATACCCTTATTACCCTAGGGTGAACCCTAATATTTTTACGATTAATTCCACGCGGAATCGGTAGCCAGCTGTTTTCTGATAAACATTCAAATTTAAATCATATTTTTATCTCTTCAAACAACGGAGTTATTGAGCATAATTCCCGAAAATTTCGGCTTTTTTGGCCATAGGGCCAAAACCGCTGGTCCGATCGGTCTGAAAGTTCTGGAAAATACTCAGTACGTTAGTACTGAGTACCCCCACGCTGCTCAACCCGCTAAGGGGTACATAGGGGGTGTCCTTTCGACAATGATATTCCCGTACCCTGAAAACCCTTGGATACCCTGGAAAGGGTCTCCGGTTTTCTCGCCGGGAATCGAAGGCGGGCATCGAGAGTGACCCATCTTCACATTTGCTCGCTTCTAGAGCGTATAGAAAAAATGAAAAAAAATCCGAAAAGCCAATTTGGCTAACGGGTCATACTTACCCCCACAGCTTTTGGTGTTAGCCCCACGGAGGAAGATCTCATCTGGAACCCTACACGATGATTAGGTGGGCCTATAGACCGGGACTATTTCCCGATCTGCTGGCGACCTAACGCCGATCCGTCCCCTTTATATACTGCGTAGAAGGTGTAGTGGAAAGGGAAAAAGCTAAGGGGTGAGGGATGGGCGTTTCCCGGTTAACGCAATTCTACTCTCTCTTCATGCCCTCCGCTTTAAATGTCAATTTCCGAATAGGAGGAGACTGATTAATAGGTATAGAATGAGAGAATAGCAAAGCGGAATTGAAGAGAAATAGCGGGAATTTCAAAAAATTAGGTCTTGAGAACTTTAATTAATTTTTACGGGCTTATTTAAAGTGCTATCGAAAAAATGATGAGGAACTTTTTTACATATAATCACGTTGTCTTTCCATTATTTTTGTTTATTTGTTGTTATCGTTATTATTAAACGAGATATTTGATAAAATCTATATATTGTCCAATATAAAGAGGACACTTTAAGGCATTAATCTGAAGTATAATTACCTCTTCTTTCACTTGGCACCGTTTGTTGTACTCTACAATCGATAGTTCTGGAGATATAAGAGGCGATGGCCTTGGGTCATGATTTTTCCTGCATGGGTTGGGTTGACGTCGTACAACTAGATTGCATATGAAGGAAAAATGCCCCCCCCCTCTTTCACGTGACGTTATTTGTTTTTCTCTGCGACCGATAGTTGTTGATGTATCCGGGTTTGAGTTTCAAGGTGAAACTTGCGCCAGGATGATTTTTCCTGCGTGGGTTGGGTTGACGTGATGCAATTATATTGCCTGTGAAGGACAAATGCCCCCCTCTTTCACGTGACGTCATTTGTTTTTCTCTGCGACCGATAGTTCCGGGTTGGAATGTCAAGGTCAAACCTGCGCCAGGACAAACATTTTCCCCCTACTGCCGACCGAATTCATCCGCACATTCATTTGCTCGCCCGACGAGAGACAAAGGCGATCTAAGGCCGAAGGGAACGAGTTAAAGAGAGGAACGGACTTAAATCGAACATTTCACGTGGCATGCCATTCTATCCCCGGTTAAAATTAATCGTGATTCTCCTCTGGGTTTAGAGGAGAGCGCCCTATTTTCCAATTTATCCAGCTATTTCGGTATCCACCTCTTTCATGATAAATTTTATGCGCATTTACGCGGAATTAGCCGGAAAATTTTCAAACCCAAAGGCAAAATATCGTCATCTAAACAATAATTTTTTGGAAAATACAATGGACCCGGGATTACTATTATTATTGCATGCATTCGTGGAAGTACATATAAATTGGTAATTTCTTTCTCAATGTATTTTTTGTGTGAATTTCATCTTGGAATGATTTAAAAATAGAACAATATACCTTCTAGATTACATGAAATCAAGAATTAGAGAAAGTCAAAATTTTACTCACTCATTAAAGATAATTTTTTCCAAATTTCTGTGGATCATTATGCTTAAATACAATACGTAAGCGCCACATATTTAATAAAATAGGCGCATCAAATATTCACTCAAAATCTGTTTTTGAAGAATTGGAATTTTATATCAGTCATTTTCTATTTTACTTTACAAATTCAAAGGGATAGACAGAGGCGTAAAGAAAAATTATAGTATTTTTGAGTATGCGCATGTATTTCGTATTAGCCGATAAAATGCAGAATTTCCCGTTAAACATGCTTACTTGCTTTAAATGGCCATTTTCTTAAAACGTAGCGCCATTCATAAAATACTTTTCGAAACCTGTAGGCTTTTAGACTTCTAGAAAATACGCACCCTTTTCTCTATCCTGGCGGAAAATCTGAAATTCTCAGACCCTTGTTTATTCTCATGGAAAACCGAACGGTGGGATTGAAAATTTTCTTCCATAAAAATACCTGTATGGGTTCGGTATCTAGAGAGAACCTATATTCCGGTGATTACTCTTCGTGAACTTTTTCCTAGACAAACTGACCTAATTTGTTAGTTTCGACGGGTGATTTATTGGCTACGAACTGGTGGTATAAAAGAGGAAATAAGAGGATAAATATTTAAACATTTATCTATATCTAAATGTAAAGTCATTAGCTTTATCTGAGTGACTTGGCATTTAATTTGCGTTGAACACGCGATTTCTTACTGACACATTGAAGATGTCAACTGAGCTTTAGGGTAGAAATGGGAAGAACAGAAGATAATAAAGGTAATACGCTAAAATATATCCCTAAAACATGAGCTGCGCATATTTTGACGGTTAAGTCGGTGAAGGGTAGGAATGATGAGAGACAAAGTTCTCTATACCCACCCAGTAGATATTCAATCCAGACTTATGCACATAAAATATTCCATGAAAGACGCATAGACATGAAGAGTAGGAGGTTCGTCGCCTAGGAACGTCGGTCGCACTTGAAAGGAAAGTTGAACACATGCCAACGGAAAGGTTGTTTGCTATGCATTTCGATAACATATGCACATCGCTCGGGAAAAAATGGGAGGGTCTAGTAATGGGCGCGGAATAAACTCGGAAAGTAACGGAAATCACGGTACTTGAATCACAGTCAAACGAAATGGAAAGACACCCACGCTTTAATGACTTCCATTCTCTAAACATGCACCAAGTCAAATGAAACTTAGTCCAAGGAGCTTCTGAGTACGCTACAAAAATACTTAATATTCTCACGTACTAGAATGGAATAGTACATTGAAAAAGTCATTATGATATTCCATGTTCGCTCCTCGACGGTGCTTAATTATTGTATATTTTCGTTCCACTACAAAAACAAATTGAACCATTAAGGTTATTTTGTCAAATGCCTTTTAAATGAAACACAGCTCAAGTTTATCTATTGGTTTCCTTCCCTTCTACCGCCACATACATTGAACTACCCCGAAATGATGATCCGAAAGGAATGTCTATTCCTTTGATGTTTCCATAGAGAAGTAGGTGTGTCGCCGCATATATGCAAATTTATTAAAGATTCCGGTTTTATAATAGACGACGAGGAACACAAGACCTTATCAAATTCTTCAATCGAGAACTTCTATGCTGAGAGATTAAAGAATCTAGTGCAACGTTACAAAAATTGATAATTAGTGATCGGCGGTAATGTGGTATAGTGAAGCAGATTTGTAGAAAACTTAATCCGTCGGTATAATCTTTTTCCAAAGAATGAATTTTTCATTACCAAACATATCTAACTTGAAAAATAACGCTCGTATCTAGATATCAACTGCGACATTTTACTTCCGAATCTTCAAGTATTTCATAATTTCGAACAAATTTTCCATTTAATTTAATAATTAAAAAAAAAATATTTGAAAATCTCATCTTCTATTCAATCTATAATTTTTATGCGAAATATTGCGCCATTCTCAGCTGGGAGCGGAATATTTAAACATTGAAATCCCTCAAAATATAATACCGTCAAAACCAATTCCAGTTACTATATATATATATATATATATATATATATATATATATATATATATATATATATCTATATATACATATGTATATATATACATATGTATATATATGCATAATTATAAATATATATTATATATACTTACATATATATTTATACATACATTACACCTTTTTGGTGCTCACAGTTTTCGAGTTGAAGGGCAATGTACAGATAGATACATCCAGACACATGCCTGGATGCATAAACAGTGCGTAAAGATGCATATATAGGGCTCGTGCAGACGTTTCGATGGCCAAGCTATCATCCTAATATTGTTTTCGTGGGAAGAACGGAGAGTAAATGAGGTGTGGGAGGAAGTAAGGGACGAAGGGAGAGGGAGAAAACGGGTGAGAGGGAATGGCGGCTATTGATTAGTTTAAGTGAGTGATATTAAGTTCAGGAGTTTTGAAAGATTTAAGCGTCCATCCAAAAAACTATTGCTTTCATTATAGCAGCTCAGTTTTCTCAAGAAATACTGAAAATCAATAATTTTTGCAAATAAAATTTAATTGAAAATTGTAGCCATAATTTTAACTATAAAGTAATATTTGGAGGCACAAGAAAAAAGTATTTGTCACGCAAGGTTACTCCCAACACCCTCCAAAATATCTACATTAGCCATGTAAACATCAAGGACTCACGAGGGTGGTTACTCTAGACCAATGGCTCCCAAAGTGGGCGCTACCGCCCCCCGTGGGGCAATGCTCAAGTCTATGGCGGCCAAAAGAAGCAAGGAAGTGGCAGGGGGGCGCCGGAGGGTCCTGATAATGTAATATTTTCGATGGCTCGGTAACCTTTCTTTAGGCTCTGTTGTAAAGCTTCGTTTTTAAAGTTTAAATTGTTTCCCGCAACTGGAAGTATTTTAAACCATTAGTTTCGTACATTTTAGCATGAATTCATCCTAACAGCCCTCACTGCGGTGACAACATTTGAGAGACTACTTCTGCCTGAACGCCCTTAACATTAGGTACTGCTAAATTCTGGAATACCGTCCTGGTAGTGACAATTTATTGGAATGGGGTAGTGTAAAATTGAAGGAGCACCATTTTTAAATTGTTGAAAGTAAACATGCGTGGGTCGTTCGATAGGCCCTTGGGAAAAAGTGGAAAAACATTATTTTAAAGAAATCTTTTCCAACAAAATTAGCTTTTAGCTCGGTACCTTTTTCCCAGTGTTTCTCCAACTACTTTAAGCCTCATTAAAATTATGATTTCCACAGGTCCTCAAAACAGACATCTATGTTAGCGATGACCTTCTTGGTTTTCCCCCGTGCCATTTCTTCAATTTTGGAAATTGAATATGCCACTGAGGTCAACTCCGGTGAATACGATGGATGCTGTATTAAGTCGAGCTTTAATGCCACAAGTTTCGCCATCGAAACCGCAGGTGTGCACCGATTCATTGACTTGAAGGAAAAGAATTTTTTCTTTGTCAAATGAGGACTTCTTTCTTGATTTCTTCGCTCAATCGTGCTCTAACGACGCATATACTCTCCATTTATCCTTGGTCCTTTTAGCAAGTAAGCGACGTGGATGATTCAGCGATCATCCCAAAAATGCGTGGCCATTAAACTATCGGCCGATTTTACCATCTTTAGCTTCTTCGGAGCCGGAGCGGGTGGTTTTTTGGATTATACGTATACCTGAGCATTCATACATTATGGTTTTTGTATTTGTATTTTATGTTTATGGACAATCAGTCCGTTTTAGCCGCGCTGCGTCGTGGTAGGGGCCTATTGTTTACGGACCCCAGGCTTATTGCCTTGTATTTAAACGTTTAAATAGAAGGAAACCGCCACTCACAGTGACCTCGAGGTATGACCCTCCGCATGCTTCTAGCCGACCGTCCATTCCTGCTTATTCTGCCTTAGTAAATATGCTATAGTCGGCCATCTTGACCAACTTAGGGTATATACGAGTATACTGGGATGGTGGTCCTGGTCTCCTAAGAGACTAGAGGCACAGCCCCTTGGCAACCATTTTCCGCACCTGTCGGTCCGGACCATTGCCCCAACATAAATTCGGGCCGTCTTTAGAAACTCACTTTCTCGACTGCTCCTCTGTCTCTGGAGTCTAGCAGTGAATCCATGTTTTGTCCCTAGTTATGTATCGAACGAGATTCTTTTTTATGGAACTGAAACCGGAAAGCGCCCAACCAGCAATAGAATCGACCACATGATTGCGTTTATTATCCACTGAGAACAAACGTGGCACCTATCTTGCCAAAATGTTTTTTACACCCAATCTTTCGTGCAAAATTAAACATTGTGATACGTATCCCTGTGGCATCAACTATTTCGTTGATCCGTCGTTCCCTCAATAACATATGCTGAATTTTGTAAATAGTTTCGGAGGAAGTCACCTCCACTTGACATCCCAAACGATGTTCATCATTTGTGGACCACGTTTTAACTCATTTTCCCATTAGTGAACAGTCGCAAGCAGAGAAGCAGATATGTTATTAACGTCATCCAACTCGGCTTTGATCTCTTGTGCTGTTAAGCTTTTTAAATAGAAGCGCTTCATCACAGTAAGAATTTTTTGTCCATCTTGCTAATTAAACAAAAGTTTGTTGGTTGGGTCGACTATGAAGATGAAACCAGGTGATGAATATAGCTGCACTTAAAGCAGCAGGTTGGTAAGAAATGAGGCTTACTATTAATAAACCCTTTTTGACACTACGAGTGACATCTCTTGGATTCTCCAAGGAGTTTTTCAACAGCTCATAGAGAAGTGGGATTTAGTTGGAAATATAGGCACTAATTTTAAGTTCTTTTCCGCCACGACGAACACTGTGGGAGCCACTGTCAGCAGTGCTCTCACTCTGATTTTGACGAACAGTGTCGCTACTTCGCCGGAGGCATGTGAAATGTCTCGCTTGGCCTGCACATCACAAGTCCAATATTCCAGCGAGGCCGTGATCCAGAGGCTGGGCGTCCCAAGAGGTAATGGAGGGAGCGGAGGGCCCTTGAACCCCTTCACACGAGGCCTGACCCGCGTCTCTCAGCCGCGTGCAGTGGTTGTGACATTAGAGGAAGTACTACTAGGAAAAGCCCGCGGCTGGTCTCGTGTGAAGCGCCCATCTGCCGATTATTGCCAACGGCTACCTATTTAGTCCACAAATTACCACAGTAACGGACTCGGACGAGGAAGTTTTCCTTACTATTCTAGCATAGTAAGCTTTCGGAGATCCTCGAGTTTGGTATGTTTACTATCCAATAATAGCTACGAGTTTGAGGAAGGCTCAAGGAGGTGACACTTCTAAGAGCGATCGAATTATCGTCAAAAAATATTTAATTTGTAGGTTAAGCTTAGTTATATACTACGATAGTAGGTCACATTGGGATAGTTCAGTATTATGAACAGGGCCAGGACCATCAAATACGACAATCCTGGAAGAATTTGGTATTTACACAGTTGGAATTTTACATTCCGTGATGGATACATTTCACAGAGTCAACCCTGATATTACTAATTTGACCACAGTTATATCATGAAAATAACTAAAATGCCAGTTCAAATTCGATAAATTCGAAATAGGGTGTTTTAGGATTCTTTTTTTCAAAAACTATATTAATAGTTCTATTTACATAGGGAATTATAATACGGAATTATTTTTTTGAGGTTTCAGAGCCACAACAGAATTGATTGGAACTCGTTCCGTTCTCATTTAATTTAAATTGGAGTCTTGCAATTTAATTGATGAATTCAATATGATGGAATGTTTTTTGGAATCCCTTATTAAAAACCCAAAAGGTTACAATTACAAATGATTGGTCCACATTTATACTGATTATATATTCATCGCTCCAAAGTTTCGTTTGGAATCCATATTTTGTTCGCTATTATGAATAGTGTTTCTTACTCCCTTATAGCAGCACCTCTTTACACTACAATAATGTATTTTTATTCAAATAGAAAACGCTATGGATTACTTAAATTTTTTAAAAATTCAATCTAGTATAATTACAAACAAATACATTGTAGATCGATTACATTTAATGTTTTTCAAAATTTTGTTTGAATTTCAAAGGAAAGATGTACGGTGCACATTTGGGCGGGGATCAGCCTTGAGAAAGAATTTGTCGTGCAGTTAACAGAGAGGCAGGGAATCAGAGAATTTGATTAAGGCAAACAATAATGGCTTCATAATCATCATTATTAGTCATGAATCAGAAAGACCATTTGTTCATCTAATTATGAAATATTTTCCTTTGATTATAGCTCCTTCATTTTCTTGCTTTCATGGATGATGACTATATCAAAGTTCATAGTCATTTTATTCATACGTGATTGAATCCACCTGTACTAATTTATTTCCTCGAAACGCCTGTTGTTTTCAAAAAGATTAAGACAAACCTATTTATACCAAGGTAGAGTTTTATATTTTAATTTTTGCTACTGTCGTACCGAGTACCCAAGGTGTCAGGATATATTTATTTGATTTTCCATCCGTACATACCTTTAAAAATATTTATTGAAGTTTTATAATGCGAATAATTCTTGATGCACCTCGTATAGGAACTGGATACAACTTTCATATGTTTTGTAAGTTTAAAGTCTTCATATTCCTAGATGATGGAATTTGGTGATTCATCTTTCCAACTTTCAGTCCAAAAATAGGTACTATGTAGAACACCATGCTTTCCTATTCAATGCTCTTACGCCCTAAGAGCCCTTCCATTAACGTGTTATTTGGATTGCATTTCCTGGATGTTAGGCGTGAAACCTATACCTCTACGTACACTCCATACAAATACATATTTACTATGCAGCTGTAATATTGCATTTTTTGCAATTACTCTCGTTGGATATTCCTCACACCAGGTGTTCTATTCCGTCTAATTGATATTTAAGTCGTATTTTTTATTCATTCCACGTTCAAAGCTATTTAACTTCACCAAATGGAAGGTCGTTTCATTCTCATAAAATCATTTCGAATACGAAACAGGCATTTTAATTTCTACTTCTTTCTACTTCTTTCACCTGAATTTCTTTGATGTCCATTAATGTGCTGCTTTAATGCTGAATAAATATGGTGAGAGGTAGCACCATTATATAACGCTTCAATTTATAACAGCTTCTATTTTTCTCCCATCTTGCATTTGCAGTGAGAGAACCTTTGTTTTGGAGCTGACGGATTATTTTTCTGTCGTTCAAAATATACTTGAAGCTTTCTAATAATTTAAAAATTTTGTTAAATTCGTGTCTGTCGACGGCATTCTTCAAATGAATAAATCCAATATTGTCAAAGTTAAAAGTTAAAAACTTTTAAAATTAATGACTTTATTCATCATTCTTAATACTCAATTTAATTAAAGCTGAGGGTGACGGTAGATAAGTTTTCATCCTTCTTTACCAACTGCCTGTGCTACTCTTATCACTTCCTCCCTACTTTGCGCTCATGCAATGTTTGTCCAAGTCCTAAGGTCGCCCAACTATTTTTCTCTAGAATTGGAGGAGATATTAAGGTATGGTGTTAAACTAAAACTGCGCGGTCACTCTTTATAAGAGGTAGAGGAGCAAGAAACGTTTTCAATATTTACAATGGCGTCGTTTAGTGTACAAAAACAAAGACATTATTCGTTTTCCCATTTGAGTGGTTTAGCAACATTGAAATTCATCGTCACTTGAGTTAAATGTATGTTGATGGTAGTATTGGTGTAAAAAACCTGTGCTCGTGGGTGCACCAGGTTAATGAAGGCCGAGCTTTGTGTGACAAACAATTCCTAAGAAACGTCAGCCAAGCATGGTATTTCCGCTGTGAAGAATAAGCTTTTACAGTTCTTAGCGGCCACGGAATCATGACCGCAGAGAGACAGACGATGAGTAACAGACGTTTCACCATTTTGGTATTTAGATTGTCAGAAAATATATAAAAGACTGTGGAGCTTAAAATAACCTCGATTCCCCTATATTATAAATTCAAAATTCTTGATGTTATTCAAATTCTAAACTGTAATCAACTCATTGTGGACTGAAAATAATTCTTTTCAATAGTTTTTGTACTTCCGTAAAATAACATGTGCTATTGTTGATTTTCTGCCGATATTTTTTCCTGAGTTGTTACAATTTTCTGAGAGAACATTTAACTACAACAGCTAATTCAGACAGAGGAGGTTTATGCTGGGGTATATGTTTGATCACAATGAATGGAAGTTGCCTAAATAAATATCATTCAACAGCGTGCTTACATTCCCTATGAACTCAAAAAAATTACGAAACTGTACTAAAAAATGATTATTTAAATAACCTGCATTATTAATAAGCCATGTGTGAACTCTTTGAGAGGCTTAAAGGCTTACGAAACAATTCTGAAAAATGAAAAACCCGAAAAAGATCGTACAATCCGACTATTTTCAGAGAGGGGTAATTTTTCGTCGCCCTGCTTAAGAAACGCCATCGTGCTACGTGCACTTTTGTCGTTTGATTTATACTTTCAAGACGGATATAAATACCAACATCTAAAAATGTGTGCCTGATAATGAGAAAATAAATATTTCATACCTGATATTGGAATAAACTAGTGGGTACTTTTGCAAAGGTCAATAAATTTGAACACACCGTAGCGATTATTATCGTGGTAGTTACAGTAGCAAATTTCAATGTATACGTAGTCTTAACAGCAATCCATCTTCTTTGAAACTACCCTCGACCCTGGTTACGATCCCGGCAAAGCATATCTATTTTGTCAAACTCTTCAAGCATTCCATCAGGCCAAAATCTATTTTCTGAAAGCGATTTTAAATAAACCTCTATGAACATAGCAAATAGAACTAGAGGGAATGAGGGACTGATTGCATGAATTTCTGAAGTGGACTCCCAAATATAAAACAGTGATGGAATCCCATTTTTTCCTTGTGGATATTAAAAGGCTTTCAACTCTTCATGAGTGCTGGACTTTATTCCCTGAGAGGAAACGTATAGGAAGATTTGGATACTCCTCATTAATGAAAACCAAGCATAGTTCCATTCCAGCAGTTCCAAGGCGGAGAGATATTTTATCGGGGGTAAACTTAGCAATCATTTGAGGTGGGGCGCCTCACCTTGGTGTGGGGATATTAGGTACACAGAGAAGAGAAAGTGATTATATCTTGGTTTTATTTTATTATTATTGGTATTTCACAGTTAAATGTAAGTTTTGAATAGACACAGACAGAATAAAGGTATATAAAATTGCCCCTTGTAACAAATCTCTACACCATCACTACAACAAACAATTTGTCAATTCCACCGATATCATTCCTCCAACAGTCTCATCCTTTTTCTCCTTTTACGTCGCCAGTCTAACGTTTTCCCGTCAATCAAAATGCTCTGCATCTATTTTTCGTGTCTCATTTGGGTCTCTGCCAATGATTTTCTCTCCTCCCTCACCATACCTAGTACTATTTCACTTGTTTCCTCTCCTTTCATTTCACCTTAGTCACCCATCCCCGCACCCACATTTCAAAAGCCTCAAATATAATCCTATCATCTCGCTCAAGCAACCGAATTTCCGCCGAAAAGAACCACGGTTCGTATCGAAGTTTTAACGAGTCTCTCCCTAATATCTCACAACGTCCCTGTCACCTATTACCACCTCCTGGGGAAAAATTCTTTGCCTGACGTATTTCTTTTACTTATATCCCTATCCCTACTACTTTGACCATTTGGGTCTCCGAAATACGTAAACAGTTCCACATGTTCTAGTTTTTTTCCTCTTATTTTAACATATAGCTTAGTTTTCCTATTATCAGTAAATCGCATAATCTTTGCTTTATTTGCATTTATTCTCGTCCTATATCTATCGCACAGACTTGCCAATGCACTCAGCACAGTTGGTAACCCTGTAGCTGACTGACAAACTAAAGTTTGGTCATCAGCGAGCCTAACTGATTTTATGAATCCCCAGCCGACTTTCAATGCTATCTCTAGTTCTTCCTACGCCTCCTTAATAATTTCCTCCACATATAAGTTGAACAGCACAGGTGGCAATGGACACCCCTGTCTTTCTCCTCTTCCTAATACTGCCCATCAAGATTCACCATTCCCCGCTCGCATCCGAGTAGCCTGAGACCTGTACAGATTGCGAAAAAGAAACATATTCATCCAATCTAATACTCTTTCCTGCAATACATTGATTAAAACTGCCAAATTTACTCTAACGAACGCTTTCTCAAAATCTACTGAACAAAAAAAGCCTGATGGTATTCTATTTTTGAGAAAGGTTTTCGTCCAAATTATCGTATTATATTTTCTGTTCCTACCTATCAATGACCTCATTCCTGCCATGGTATCATGCGTGCTTTTCCCTCGCTGGATCCAAACTTATCATTCCAAAAGTAATCGTTGGAGCCGTCCTCATTCCTTCATTGATGATCCTAAGTACCGCTTTCAATCCTTACGAAATCAAATTTATGTTCTATAGTCCTCCGCATCTTTTGGGATGGAAACAAACATTGATCTAAATAAATGTTGGATTCTATTAATTAGCCAATAAAAATCTTCCTCCCAAGTTTTCCTAACCTCCGTAAGTAATTCCTTTGGGATATTATCTACCCCATGACCTTATTTGACCTCAATCCCCTTTTTATCTCGCCATCAAGCATGCTAATTATCCACACTCTATGTATCACCTGGAATTCCTTTTTTTTACCTGCTTTATATTCAATAACACTTATTCGTATCTTCATTGCCTATGTGCCAACCAAAAAGCCTCAATTTCCTTTTCATGGCCCCGCACGCCTGACATTCTGCTTTATTTTAAAGGCTTTAACATCCCATCACCAATCAATATGTCATCCACCCACCTTCTCTTCAAACTGAGGAGACTATTTCGAAAGGTTTAACCATATCAGAAATTTTCTCGTTGGTCTTATTCTTCGTCATATTTATTTTTTCAATTCTCCTTCATGCATATATCTCATAGGACTCTAATCAACGCTAATTTCAAATACCAAGTTTTTGATTCTGACAGCGCAGCGATCCATATAAAAACTTATACAAAGGTTTACCATTTAGGTGTTTCCATTCCGAAACATTCCGGACATATCTTCTATTTGATTATTCACTCTGTCGAAATCTTCCACCTGACGACTAGTTGTCGGTATTTGGATTATTGGCTGGATTCGTAGTCTGCTTTTATCGCCACCAGTAAAATTGTATCACCCACCTGCTACATACTATTACCTATCCATCCAATTGGTATCCTGTTCATAATTTCGATTATTCCACTTGGACTCTACACATTACTCTCGCTCTATAAATCCCCAGTCATAGATATAGATAGTATAAATCCCCTACATCTCACCTCACACTAATCTATCCATGCATCTTTTCTTCATTCATATTATTTTTTCCGGAATTCTCCACCATTAACATCGCCCTAACATTCCTTATTACCAATTCACTATTCCATTAGTTGAATTTCTTTTCCCCTACCTCGTTCCCACTACTTATACCTTGGTTGCTAAAGGACTTCGGGTGATGACGAATCCATAGGTTTTGCCTCCCCGCATCATCGAAATTGAAAAGAAAATAATTATCCTTGAAATTACGAACTCATTCAACAAAAGAAAATATATGATGATTGTTCTTCGCAAGCTCCGAGGATTAAATTAAAATGCTCATAGATTAATATAGTTTGATTTTTATCACCTCTCTCTCTCATCGTTTGACATCTTAGGAAAAGACATTCAATGCTAGAAGTAATAATATAATATATTATTATAATAATATTTAGTTATTGATGAACGATTTTCTTTTCTATGACTGAACGAGTATAGAATGAAGATGTGAAAATTTTATGCTAGGCGTACGCCCACAGACGAAATACCTATGGTAGTTAAACATAAAACCATAAATACAGTTATCAACTCGAAGGACGGTTTGGTAGGTGAAGATAGAAATCACCTAATACCAAGCTATATGGCGTGTGCAATTCTCTCATTAGGGCAAGGAGGTCAGATCCTTTCACTTCCCCACCTATGATTTCATAGGAACTTCTAGTACCTAAAAATTCACAGCTTGGATGAGCCTTAGGATGCCCATACAGTCTTTACTATAATGCTATTTACAGCTGAATAATAATTTTTTCATCATTATTATTTTTTAAATCATGCCTGTGCTTTTATTTAGTACATATATTCCCAATTATTAGATCTCTTGTACCACACATTTCTGAAGAAGACGGTGTGCCGTGACTATTGGTCTTCAATACGTGTAATTATTTGTGAAGTGCTGTCAAGTTTTTCATACAAGATGCCTACTAAGAAAGGGGAGAGATGATTGGGGTTTTCCCGAATTTAAGGGATGCAATGCAACTTGAACAGAGGGATTCACAACTTACTGGATTAACAGACTAATTTAAACAATGGGAGTGAGCAGTCCATTCAATATATTCGCGGTTACTGGAGACACAGAACTGCGAAAGAACTGAATGTAATGCAACTAGGAATACTGTAAGTTAACCGGAAAAAAAACTATCAACACTTGTGCTTCTTCTCGGAAGTACTCTTATTAATACTTGTTATTTAAGAACTATGGTTTCATTCATGTGATTACTTCTCATATCATACGCCACACCACAGGTGTTTAGAATACCAGGCTTGAAATGTAATAGTTAGACTTGCAATTAAATCTTTAACTTTGAAATAGTTAGCGAACATCAAAGAGCACTTTCCTCGCGTTTGTGGAAGCCGTGTCGTCTACCAAATGGAAGTACTCTGGTGATGCTTTTCTCCAGCAACGAGTGTCTCTGTTGCATGGCGGGTCGAAGGTCGAACCGACTAAAGAAAAAAACATTGAACCAAATAAAAGAAATAACAAGATAGAAAATATTGGTATAAATTAGAGAGAACTTCCGATTGTTATAAAAAATAATTTGCTCGAAGATTTACAGTCTCACGAACGCGCCAAATACCCTTCAAAATGTGGCTATCCGAGTGACTCGTACCTTCTGATATACTTCGTTCGGTGGTCTAACTGGCGTGTTTAGATGAAAACAATGTGTCTTAGGAAATTAAGTGGAGATAGAATGTAGAAATGTTCGTGGAGATGAGGTTAACAGTGCAATGGAAGGAGGGACGCTGGAGAGGCACAAATATCTGGCTACGGAGGTAACAAAAAGCTGGAGGAGTGATAAGGAAATTAAAACAAGGCTAGCGATGGCCAAGGGAGCGTTCAGTAGAAAAAGAAAAGCGTTACGAAGCAGAATTGATATTGGACTGAGAAAGAGACTAGGTAAGCATTATGTATGGAGTGTTATCTTATACGGATGTGAAACGTGAGCTGTATTTAAAAGATACCGAGAAAGGTTGAAGGCGTTTGAGAGAATGGAGAAGAATGATAAACATTGATGGAAAGGCCGAGTGAGAAAGAAGAAGGTTCAGAGGAGAGAATATTGCTGAAAACAACCGAAAAAATGAAAAAAATTGCCTTGGACACGTACACCGAAGGGACTACCTCTTGAAGGGTGTGCTAGAAGGCACAGTGGAAGGGCCAGGCAAGAGATGGCGAAGGAAGGTCAAAATGACGGACGATGTGGAAGAGGGTGATGGGGATGTAGAAATGAAGAGAACGGCCCAGGAAAGGAAAACATGGCGGAAAATAGGCCTCCATGGACCTGTCAACCACGGCAGATGACCTATGATGACGCAGTTAAGTATTTAATTAACATCACCAAAAATCGTTATACTTGAGATATGCCACTAATAATAAACTATTTATGCATTAATATTTCTATCACCGGATATCGGATATTCCTTTGTTGATCAATATTGAGAAGAGAAAATTGTTGGTGAAAGTTTCTGATAACACTTAGTATACGTTTCTTGGTGAATACGGAGGTCCTTGATTTAAATAATCGCTACCGTCAGTTCGTATCTAAATAGTTTGAAGTCAAGCTCATAACTGGATGATTCATTTACAACGATATTCGAAATAATTTTTATGTACATATATGTCGAACGACTGTAAAACGACGGCAAATTTGTCGATGGTCAATTTTAGAATAGCAAATGTCAGTATATCTTTTTTTCCGGCTCTGCGCTTGCATGCCGACCAAAAATGAGAATTCCCATTATGGTTTCGTTTATGTTTAGTGATGCCTCGTGCAAGCGTTTTACATCCCTTGCCTTTTTTATGACTCAAATTCTGGTTACAAGAGGGTGAAATCTATTTGGAATAGATTACGGACCATTCAAAGAGATATGAAGTTGGGAAATGACATTAGATTTTCTTCCAAAACCGACCACCAAGTAAAACACAATATGTCACCTGCGGGACTCAGGGGCTTAAAGTTCATTTTTTTCATTTCAAGCGGAATTAATTGATCGCTGGGTCGAGGTCTGCGGGTGAAGCATCATTTTTCGTAAGTTTAGTCGTTTTAAATATCTATCGACGCTGACACCGTCAGAGATTATTTTAACGGAATGACGTTTGGGGAAAAGTTAAGCCCTTTGGCCCGGAATTGAGATATCAGAGCCTGTCAATTTTGTGGTGGATGAATTGAGAAGATCAGATTCATGGGCCGCAATTCGGGTAGTTTCTGAAGGTGCCCGAATTGGCGCGTATTTTGGGTAGGATCAGAGGCCTCTTGGTTAATGCAGGGAGATTAAACAAAGTGGCGAGGTCTTCAGGATTATCGAAATAAAGTTTAGCGCAGAGGCTAAAGGGATTAGAGAAATGTTTACAGTGAGGTGAAATTAATGTTTAACAGTGACATGAATAGATATGCTAAGTACCTGAATATCTATGAATGGGTTTCGTTTGTTATGAAATAACTGACACCTACATAATATCATAGAGTTGATTAATGATTTCGAGTAACAAATTCAAGATAGTTTTAGTCCAGTTATAATGCTAGAAGTGAAGATGGTACGGATGAGTAATAACTAGATCGTATGATCAACCGTTTAACCAATATTTTTTCAATCCATTGATCTTCAATCAATTCAATGATAATGAAATGGTGCTCACAAATGCCATGAAATCGAGGACATTGTTTATTTTAAGTGACCTTTTACTATTTTATCTATCGCTAGAATAATATGCTAGCTAGAATAATACTGAAAGTATATTGCATGATAAAAAATATCCTGGGTGGGATTGAAGACTTTTTGAATGATCGGGTACAAAGAGTAGTCATAGATGGAGTTAGCTCAAATAACTTAGAAGTTACTTCAGGTGTTCCCCAGGGAAGTATCATCGGAAATCTTTTATTCCTACTTAATATTAACGACATTAACTCAGTAGTCACTAGTGAGATACGCTTATTTACAGACGATATAGATAAATCGTCGGCAAAATAGAGATAACGTACAGAGATACCCGTAATCCTCAGGACACATTAGCTTTACCAGATGGCTTAAATGCTATGCAATGCTGGTGTGACACTTGGCAATTAGAGTTAAACTTAAAAAGGACAAGTTATTGAATTTTTGGAAAAAGACCTCCCTCACGAACGCCTTCTGTAACGTGTAGACTCGATTAAATTCTTAGGCGTTACCTTCACTAGGCGTTACCTTCACTCCTCCACCTCTCCCGGGTGAAACACATAGGAGGAATATGCGGACAAGCTAACAAAAAATTAAGATCTATTAGAAGAGTACTGGGTAAATGTGATGAACAGGTCAAGGAGAAATGTTATCTTTTACTAGGTACCTCATTTAAGATATGCTGCTGCGTAATATATGGGATCCTCACGAAGTTGGATTGATCAACGAATTCGATCGCGTGCAGCGCAGAGGACCAAGATTTTTAACCCGTTGTTTTGATAAACTGAGTAGTGTTTCAAAATTATTAGAGGAGCTAGGTGTATTCACCCCCTGCCATACACCCTTGCGGTGTCTTGCAGGATGCTTAAAAAATATAATAACGTCAATTAAAATATACTGCTGGTATAAGGGATCCTCACGGCGTCAGATTGATTAACGAATTATATGGTGTGCAGTGAGGAGGATTACAGCGAAGAGGGGCTATATTTGTACGTAGAACGCTTTTACGATAAACATAGTAACTTAGAAAGATTATCAGAGAAACTAAATACGGAAACAATCATCGAGAGAGTTGCAAAATACAAGCTTAAATTTCTTCCATAACTTCGAAGCAAGTGTCGTTTGCTCTGAGTTGAATATGTGCGTGTATAATTGACTCGACCCCATTGCACTTCGGTGAAGAGATAATATAAGAAATATAAGAGAGATCCAGTGTAGAACCCACACATTGAAAAAAATTATTCCCAGAGGCGATAAGTGTTCAAAATAACTTCAAACGACCACGCTAGGAAATACATTCCAAGCAGTCTTGTACGTTATTATTAACTTGTTGTGTTTCTTGTCGCCAGTAACCGAATGACTAGAATTTACCGAATGGCTAGAGAAGTATCTTTTATTTTGATAATGCAGTGTAAATAGCTGCTGTTAACATTATTCCCATTGTTTTTATTTTTCATAACATATTAATTGGTAACTAATGCTAAACAACATTTCACTTTGATTTTATCAGCCTGAGGTGGAATAATCCTTTGTCACATACCTTAGGAGTACCTTCAAGGGTACCATGTGGATGCATTAAATAGTAAAACCGTTGGACAGTAATGACAGAGAAAACCATGAGCTCAGATATGCATTTGTCAATATGTATCTGGAGAACATATTGCTGCAAATTGAACTTTTTGTTTTCTGCATGAAAAATATAAAAATCTAAATTGAGATCGCTACAAGGTGAGGTTTCCTGATGATGAGTTTTGAAAGATCCTGATATTGATGAGGATGAGTTTTGACGTGCTTTTTCACTATTAGTGTCCTTTCATTTCGTTTGCTTTTATTGTATACTACCTCATAGCAAATCCTTAATAAAGTTTCCCCGTGCCTACAGATAATCATAGGAAATTGTACGTTTAATGGCCTAGAAATGTTGAGTAGCACATATAATCAATCATAGTAATCTTCACAAAGGAATTATGAATTTAATATCTCAGCTACTGCCTTATGCTATGATGCTGAAATCCATTTATGACAACCAAGTGTTTAAGTTATGGTTAAGACAAAAGTGTTCGGCGAATTACCGTAACGTCCTTTTACAATTAACATTTCCATCAAAACCTCCCGAGGTCACCAGAAGAAAGGTGCATGCCTGATCAAATCGGCACGAGAATGATATCTACCCGAAGGTAGACAACGGGCGGGAGTCGGCCTGTCAGGTTCATGCGGGATTTAGACTCCAATAATTCCAATTACATTCCAGGAGAGCGCTTTCGGCCAGTCGAATAAATTCGGATGAACCTCCACGTGTGCGGAAATAACAGAAACAGTGACGCGTGAATCGTGTTCGTATTATTTATTCTTACAATGAACACCGAATTTTTAAGTCATACAATCATGAGAAAGAGCTTAAGAGTCTTGGAACTATAAAAAAATAATGAATGTTTGCTAGTTTAATGTGATGAAAAATCTTTTTAATCAACAAATGAAAACACGGTACCGCAGGTGTATCAAAGTGCAAAGTGTGACGCCATCCGGAAACAAGGTAGGTGCTTACGTGTCGCTACGCGCTACACATGGCGCTTCACGTGGAGTGAAACAAAGCGGGAGGTGCCATTGTATTGCTTTATTTAAGGGAGGAAGGCGATTTGTATCAAATTACCAACTGTTTCAATTATGCTCATAAAATGAGCGATTATAAAGGAGGGTTCTCTGATGTGCGTGCGGGGGAAAGGAGCAGAAAGTGACGTAAAATGAATTAATAAGCGGCACAGGATAGAACTCTCTTTCATTTTGTTTTTCAAAATCGATTCATTTCTGCTTTATTCCTTCTATCGTCACCATTATTTAAATAAGCGCCTTCCTGTTTAACCTTGAAATTTTTCTCTTTATATGAACTAGTTTCTTTTACGGTTGAAAATGTATGATCTATTGCACATAAATAAGTATTAAAATCCTTAGTTACACACGTAGGTCTACCACAAATTGTCAGGTTGAAGCATTTGGCTTAGGTATCCGCAGAAAAGGTTAATTACTTCTCTGGAGGAATGTGAAAAAAAAGCAATTTTTAATTAGCTTTCATGGTATGTATTTTTGTATCGTAACCGTATCCAGAATTAATTGAATAGAGTAGAGAAATTGAGTGAACTTCGGCCCATAAAAGGGCAGGCAAACCTTGATTCTGTGTACGTAGAATAATATTTCCCTTCATAGTTTTCAACGAAGCCATTCAATCAGGTAATTAGAATGCGAAAAAATGGAGTTACAAATTGGATGACAACGCTGGAAAAATTATTTGCTGACTGGGATAAAATAAAAGACATACCTCGTACTTTTAGGTTCTAATCATTGACGTATTTAAAAGGAATTACAAAATTATATGATCAACCTCATCGATTACAACTATCTCTAATAATATGACTCAGAATCATATTACACATTAATAATTAATTTACATGCAATTACGGTTAGCGTTCTCCAAACCCATTTACCATATATTATAAGGAGTATCACAAGTGATATATTTAGTATCTACATCTGCATAATACCGCGCAATCTGCCGCAAGGGCATGTGGCACAGGGTGCTAGGTCGCCAGCTATGTAGGCAAAATCCAAATTATGACACCTCCATAGAAATATCATATTAATCATGCACTCGAAAAACGTTAATCGAACGAAGGATGGTACTTACATGCAAGAATATGCAATAACAGGAGACTTGTATATCAATAATGCAGGAGGAGTGCTAAAAGGATGGGTCAATTAAAAAAAAACATGCAGGATATCGACAAAATATGTACACAAACAATACTAATTATCTGATTCACGTCTACGGTTACATCTATTTTGATCGCTAATGGTGTAAGGAAAAAACGACATCTGAAAGCTACCTGTTCTACGAGCATCTATCTTCCTGATTTTACGTACTAATTATTATGTTAATTATTATTGATTCACACATCAATCGAAGCTTAATTTATACATATAATAGTCAATAATGGCAAAATTTTATTGAGGAGTTGGTATGAAGCTTTCAATAAGAAATGAGAAGGTAAAAACAACGTTCTCCGTTATGTTGAGCGGATACGTCAGCGATTTTCTTAATTTATCGCAAATTTACCAAGAAATATTTTTATTCAATTTTATGAATAACATATTTTCAATTCCTCGATAAAATTTATTGTAACCTAGATGCCTCATAAGTTGAGCAACCCCTGAGATGTGAGATACTTTCGTTTCTCTTGTGTGCTTTCCAGGAAAACCTTTCGTTGATGGCTTAATAACAGTCACCTCCTGTAACACCCACGCAAGTCTCCTTCTTCCAGTTTCCCTTCCCACTCTTTATTTTGGTATTCTGTGACCTTCGACAATTTATCGACTTTTATTTGTGCCCCCAATCCAAGGTTCTCATTTCCCTTACTATGGCGATGTGCAATATTGTCTTGCATGGAATGCGATGTAGAATGTTCCCGCGATGATAAGCCGATGTCCTTCAATTACGAAAGGCCACTTTCGGATACTTAGAAATCTTCCCTCTTTTGTAATGATTTGCCAGATATGAACTCCTACGAGATGAACATTATGCAAGAGTCCTCCTGAACACGCTGTCGCTACACGTAAGAAAAGTTAATGAAAATCCACACTTCCTCTCCTCTTACTATTAAAGACAGCCTCCTAGCTGCATTTTGATTTGATATCCCAAGTGATTTCGAACTTCTGATGCAATTTAAGGATGGACGTAGGATAATCCAAGTTAAATATTACTTTAGAGAAAATTTGTAGAGTTTATTTGGGCGTAAATATTTATTTCGTCTACTCAGATGTTAACAGCATGTTATGAATTTACTAATTGACACAATCGTTTTTAAAATATGCGAATTTATATTTATTTTGCGCTTGATTTACAGTATTTGGTGAATGATTAAAACTGGAATTCAAAATTTACTTACAGATACCTGTATACTACACATTCAAAGCTAATTGCCTACATATCGGGTGCTAAAAATTGTATTGAAAACGAAAAAATGAAATCCGCATGGCAATGTCATTGTTTGCTGCTATCATAACTCTCATTCGCGTGTTAATTTACTTCATAACATGTATCGATGTACGATCTTTTAAATATTATACTGACTCACGATATACAATATCAAGCGGTCGGGTCATAACGAATAATATCTATGGACGTAAACATCCTCGATCGACAATGTCCATTAGGAGCTGAAGGTGGAGAGGTATATCGATTCAGGGTGTAATCAAATTTCATAGCCCAATTTTGAATTCAATCACAGATGAGACGTCGTCTAATGGCAACGTGGATATGATTCCATTCACTTGCTCGATGCTCAAATTGTAGTAGCTGCCAGGAGCCATAATGGAGAATCCTGTAGCTTTGCATCCGCCAATCTTCCACCTTTATTTCCTTCTCATACCTCGCATCATGCTTCCTAATGCAGCCAATCGCTCTTACGTATTGTCCTCGACTGTCCTTCCCGCTCCCCCCCCACTCGCTACAGCCATTGCCCACACCCGCTCTTCTCCCAGCCGTATCTCCACCTTCAGCCTCCGCCGCTCTACCGTCTCCCTCTCAACCATATCGCCCCGTCGCGCATCAATGAGTGTTCCAAAAGAGAGGCGGGGAGGGAGCATGTTCGACCCCTTCCATCACCATATTAAAAAGCAAATTCTTTTCTCGCTTAGGACAACTCCACAACCCTACACTATTCTCCCTCACTGGAGCACGGGTGAAGTGGCTCACTACTATGCAAGGGAGAGGTTGCCATGATTTCACGAAGGCCGTATGTGAGAGGGTACTTGACAATCACAGCGAGGGAGCATTGCTGCACAAATGTATTAATTGAGGGACGTCGATGAAGCCTACACGAATGGATAGCCTGTTCAGTGGGGCCAACGAGAAGAATGATTTCTGCAGACGAAGGTGCCTATTTACAAGAAAATATAATGCTCCTCGTTAAACTAATAGGACCAATATCAGAACGACAAATTATCGGGCGAGCGTTTATTTGGTAAATAAGCCATAAAGGAAAATAAAATTGCGAAACTTAATTAGAGCACAGAGGGGTAAAATGCCCTACTTCAAGAGGCCCTTATTTTCCCTAACGTTACTAATCAAAAACAGCCATCGTTATACCTTAGAACATATTATCAAGAAGGTTACTTACAAGGGAAGGATTATATTACAAGCATCATAATAAGTTCAACAGATTCAGGCTTGAGGTCGTGGAAGTTCATCATAATGAAATAAGGACAATTAGCACTTTTCCACAGTTTATTTAACGTACGACGCGTTTCAACTCACAGAGTCATCTTGTACCTGATGATGACTCTGTGAGTTGAAACGCGTCGTACGTTAAATAAACTGTGGAAAAGTGCAAATCGTCCTTATTTCATTAAGCATCATAATCACTGAAACAGGATACAAAAAAACTTCGCCTCTGGCGGTTTTTTGCTCAATCAAATTCGCACAGGAAAGGAATGAAAATGAGAAGAGATAAGAAGGGGGAGACGACAACGGTTCTTTAAAGCGAATTCAAGCAGAAGAGTTCTTACGATTCTTAGGATAGGTTCATGGAAAAAATCTACATAGTATTTTTCGTGCAAGGGCCTCCAATTTACTTTTACAATTCCGTTTGAATACGTAGATCTAATTATACGTTGAATATTTAAAAACCCGATGTTATAGTCTGAACTATACCCAAATACAGGATGATATACGGCGAAAACTTATTAAGCAGCTAAGATGAAATAATGATATAATGATGGGAACATAAATAGTCCATAGTGTTAAAAATCGATATTTTGAGTCTCTAGGCTAGAAAAAATACATTTCAGAGCCTGACGCATGTTACTAAAAATACAATGCGTATTCCTTTAATTGCGACTTCTAATGTTTTAAAAGCAAATGATTACATTGCCACGGTGTCAAAATGAATGACGATAATCAAATATTTACCCATTGGTCAAAATTTGAGGATTTTTTATTAGAAAAATACTGATCTCTACTTTCAGTTTGAGTACAAATTTCGGAGGATATTGTCATAGCGGAACCCTAAAGCTTATGTTTTAAACGTTCATTTGTTTAAGCAGATGGCGAAGCTTACTTATCGTTTCAGTTTGATATTGTCCTCGACAGCTTGATAGAAGGGAATGTAGCACATCAGAGCATGTTTACAAAAGAGTTTACATAATAGTTGGTCAAGGAATAACTCACGGAAATTTTATTTCTTGAACTCAATAAACGACTCCACCATCAACGAATACGCATTATTCTGTTTGAAGTGATCAATATCAATTGCAGTGTTCATTCACTGAAACTCAAAGAGAGAATATTTCACTGCATAATTACGTGGCGTATGACTTAGTAGATATTGATTGGCGAGCGGATAACATAATCCGCTATGTGAACCAAATGGAGAAACAGAAAGGGACACATCGTCACGGCATAAATGAAATATACATGGGTATGATTCGTTTCCAGAATAGACAAAAGGCAATGTCAAAAATAATCACATCACCTTTTGCATTGTACTGGAGCTTGGGTAATGAAATTGATATATTTTGAAAAAATAACAAATTAAGTGGAGAAAGTCTAATGATCATTTTTTTCAACCCTAAAGTCGCGTTGACTTACTTTCTTTGCTTGGTACAGCTGAAGTATTTTATTAATCGGTCTGAAATTTAAACGATGTTTCAGCCTTTTTCAAAAAATCAACTCTAAATCATTTTCATCACTATACATGTATCTATACTATTTCAGAGTCAATTCAGTTCAGCTGTTAATTTCCGCAAATATTTCTTTCTTTGTTATACCTGACGCCCGATAATGGATGAGCGTTCTTCGAATTCACACCTAGATGAAATTGATTAGCTTAAACTAGTTAGCTTCTGAATCTTACCATATATTCCAGAATGTATTGCGATTTAAACGTGGGAGTTACACAATAAGCGTTCAGGGCCAAGAAAGCGCAGTTTTAAACCTGCAGGGAGTACTTCCACATAGTACAGTATTGTTTCCTTTGATCATACGGTATTCTTTCCGCTGTCTTAGATTCACCAATTGCATTTGCATGCAAAGAATTTTTTGTCAAAATTCAATAAAAAGGAAAAGGCCTCTCCATCATCGCACTAATTCTTCAGTGTATGAGTCAACAATGAGAGGCAAGTTTTAATGAACCCAGAAGGACTACTTGACGGCATATTTGGCTTTAAGGGACTATAAGGTTTAACATTTCTATGCCATTCTCAAAACTAAATTTCCTAACAGACTGAACTAAAATAAACACATCTAAGTATTCTCCACATTCATTTGTAACTCAAAAGTCCCTTATCCTTTCTACTACTACGTACCTCGCTGCCTCTAGCCACCTCGCTTATTGGAAAATTTCCCCTCACTATTACAGCCTTCAACATTCCATTGTCTCACACTTTCTCCAACATCGAATATTCCAGTCTTCTTTGAACTTCTCCAAGCAAACCTCCCTCACCCCTACCATACCATACACTTGATCGTTTGTTAAGGTTACAAGTTGTCTACATGACAGCTAAAAATTACGGGAACGGCTAATGTTACGCGTTTAAGGCTGAATAAGCCAAGCACAGTTGGTGTGCTATTCATACAGGTTGACGTCGAATTTTTCAGGAGAATAATTTATCCGACAAAACTTTGTTATCCTCCATCCTCCACTCCCCAATTGTCCTCATTCCCAAAACCCTTATCGGGTTAGTCTATAGGATAACGTGCCACCTACTAATCTGATTATACTAAACCCAAGGGGTTAGAGTCTCATATGGATGAGCGTTGCTTATTCCTCCTTTTAATCGATTAAGCTCGAGGGAAAACTGGTGAAAAGCCACTTACTTAACGGAATTTCTGATATACACCGGTCTTCTGGTGTATTAGGACGCCATTAATATTGGAAAATCAACATAGACAAAATTTCCTCATAATGATGACAACTAAGCAATTCCTTGACTTATTTATAAAATTATATTTAAATTTAAAAAATCTTTGAAAGGTATGCACTTTCTGCCAAAAAATAATAGTCCGATACGGTGACGAGGTTTTCCGGCAGTTTCTCATAATTATGGCATAGTAGGCACGCAGAAAAACAGCAACCCAGAGTAATACCGCTGCTTGTGATCATTGAATAATATGCATTATTCTATGTTCCAAGGTGAACTACACGCGCATAAGCTTGAATAGCTATCTTATTATATTATTTCAATGTTAATCCAGTTTCTTATCTTTTAATAGTTAAATGTTAAAGCCCAATCATTAGGAAGCATGGGCTGAGTGAAATATTTCGTGAATATTTTATCCAAAATTTCTACACAGCCTTGGAACAACATATGAGATAGTTTCAAAAAGATTAATACATTTGTTGCTAGAAGTATATTATACAATCGGTTTGATGCTATGCGATTAACTTCACATTTTCACTCAAGTCTACGATATCAACTTTGCTCGGGGAACATTACTACTATTTATTTTCAAATGGAGTTGAGAGGCAACATATTTGTTCTAAAAATACGTAGCACCTACATTTAAAATCTTTCCCAGCATTGCTAAATCGCCAAGGATGCATCAAAATAGACTTTGCGAACAATTCAGGTAAACACAAAAAACTCAATTTCTTTTTCTTTTTGGGATGAGAGCAAAAGCGATGGCCAAATATCGCAAATGCAGAGGGATATTAGTTTTCAAGAACTGGGATTCAGTTTTCATTTGATGGCTTCATTAATTGTCCAGGAATTTCATATTTTGAAGTGTTTTCTAAAACCTAAAGTTTAGGTTTCAATATTAACTGCATTACTCTTGAAGTATTTTGTAATTAACCTTGACAATAAAAACTTCACATTGACTCATAAAATATTGGGCCTGCTCTAAAGGTGCTAAATTTTAAAAAGATTTTTAGTTTGATGTCATTCAAATTTTTCCTTTGAAAATACCTTTCTTTGCAGTTCCAATACAATATTTTGATGCAAAAATGCTTAGATACTTTAACTGTTACGATGATGGACTACAAGATCATTAATGTTAAGGATACACTTGTTTTTTGTAGAGTATTTATATGGACGACAAAAAGCAGTCCAGGTTATTTAATAAAGGAACTGCGCTTAAGGATTACATATACTTTTTTCATTATATTGTGTATCATAATTAACCGAAAAAATAGGACGGGTAGCAAGTAAGGAACTTTACTATTACAAAAATATACCCCAGAAAAAAAAAACTTTTGGTCTTCCAAGTAATTTAACACAAGAGTTCATAATATCACATATCTGCTACTAGGAAAACCATAAAAACGAGATTCTTACAAAAATCACAATATTATACGTGGGAAATATATAGGAAAAAACTTAACACGCATAGAATGCTTAAAATATTACCCTTGAGCGGTCGAGGGCACGAGTTTTTTTCATGCGTTGCGTGTTTCATTTTCCCAAGTATTGATTGGATGGTACGAAGGCTGGAGGTAAAGAAAAACATAGGACAAAAGTAAGCCTCAAAATGTAGGTTTGAAAACGCAAGTTATGTTGATTTTAGAATTAGAACTATTCAAAAAACTTAAACTTGAAAGCATAGAGTAAGAGAATTTCTCTTTTCTGAATAGTAATTTTTCGAAAAATTCCATGATCTCGTGTCGAGGTGACTTCCTAAGTGTGGAAGCCCCGATGAATGTCGGGCTGAAATTGATCGAATCCATTACTTTATAGGGAAAATGCGTACATTCATACCAATAAGGACATCGAAAAAATATAATTAAATTTACATATATATATATATATATATATATATATATATACATATATATATATATATATATATATATATATATATATACACACACACACACACATATGTTATAAACCGTTTCTGACATTTGTGTAATTATTACCATTCGTCCTTCAAAACCTCGTTTGCCGAAAAAAATGCAATAAAATTTAGTGAAAAGATTCCGGTGTTTTGGAAAATTACACCGCAGTTTAATAAATATAAAATAATTAAGGATATCTCACCAAGGAGCTGCTTTCAGAATCTTACTTGAACACTGAAGAGAATCGTTGGGATGAATATGTACGTCTTACTGTGATTATTAGCAATAGACTCAACCCCTAGCGTCCTCGACCTCGAGCGTCCCTCCAGGCATGAGTTACAAGGAGAAAGTGTTTCCGATGGTATCTCACGGCATACTATAATGGATGTTCTTTGAATTTTCTGGGTGAAAAATTTCTCTCGATCTGATTCAATAAACTTGCCGGAATACGTTGGCAAATATGGTTATGAGTTCCAAACGCTGTAGGGTCAATTAAAATCGTAATCCTGGGCGGCAAATTATATTAGCGCTATTTGTTTTCACTTCAAACTCATCAGATATATAGGAGTAGCTAAACACAAACTAATATTAACTTTGACAAAGATTGGAATTTTTGCTGTTGGTTTAATTTTACATCGTAGCAGCCTAAAGCTTTATCTCCAGGCTATCCGGGTTTGCTTTGAGGGCAGTACGCTGAACATCTTACCCGGAGTTCTTGGATTTAAACACAACTAGAGTACAGACATACGTTTTCCAATGTCACTTGAACGAAAAATTATTAATATGCGAAACACTTGTAAAAGTCATCAAAATAATATCTTAACATCTATGGGAAGCGGAATGGTTAATTGACAATGGTCTATAAAAACGGTAAAAATGATAAAATAAAGACTATTACGAAGCTATGAATCAAGGGAGAAATATCAAATATGATGTAAAAGAAGGACGTATATAAACCTCAGAAATAGAGATGAAACACTGAATAAAGATTTATGTGATGAATTAAGGCGGGAAGCTAATGGAGAGATTGGTAAATATAGCTGAAAGAATGGAGATGGAAATATTACACAATCAGGGAAAAGTGAGTCTATTTTGCCAAAATTGAAAGCTTTTCCTTTATGTAAACAGGGAAAAATCCAGGGATGAAACTTAAAGCAAGCAGCACCATTCATCAGAGACTTATTAAGGAGGAAGCCACCTGTTGAACCTGGAGCAACCCCTAACAAAAGTGAGTGTGGTGTCTCCCGCGCTCAGTTTGATGAGGGAATCTAAAACTATTTCACTGAGTTGGCACAGAAGATAGGGTATAATTAGCGAAGCAAGTTAAATGTGATTAATCCTTTCAAACCTTCTTCCCCAAAAAAAAACCCATTAAACAATTGTGTGATATTTTTTAATCTCGGTGTGTTTAATCTCAAGCATATGACGCAGAAGCTCATAAAAGCCATCTGGCAGAGGGGAAAGCAAAAAAAGACTGCCTTTATCCACAGGTAAAAATTAAAAAAATAGCTAAAAAACTGTCTAAAATACACAATTATAATTTCTGTAAGTCTTATTTAATGGGACTAAACTAACTTACTATTTACCTCTTTCCCATGAAAAAGTTAATGCCCACTTTTCTAAGAAAAAATACGAGTTCAAAATATAGCAGTGTTCATAATGAAGAGATAAATTTTGTGTGATTAAAATGGTTGATTGAAAGTCATTACTCTAATACTTAGCAGTGCCGAGAGTATAAGGTATTCGCTCGGTTGAATGCTATTCGAACCTTATGGCAATGTTATTTGTAAATATATTTTCATAAAATAGCCCTGACACGTGACAGCCTAGTGGATAGTTTTCAGCCACGCGCGGCGGGCTCAGTTTCATCGGAGCGGAGCTTTCAGCGGAGGGCGGAATTTCAAATCATTACACCCCATCTTAACACAATTTATGTGAGATAGCACAGGGCAGCACATCTATTTTAGAAAAATTACAGTAGATACAGGCAAAAGAAATATACCCACCTTGTATGTAAAGCTCTTATAGTACCTATATATCTGTAAATCGATCGTCAATGCCTGAACTGTAAGTTATTTCAGAGGGTATTCCGTCGATCTCTGGTGTCTTGTGTGCCCATTATATTTGTACTTCATATCATCGCCAATTTTCATACACGAGAATTTAGTTCTTCTCTCATCATTCACAAAACTCTCTTCCTTGAGCAGAACTGTTATTTTATTTCCCTCGAGGTTTCCAAATAAATTTCCCCCCTGGTTGAATCTTCAATAGGAATGTGAACATTGCTGTCCGAAATGATATTAAAAGTTCCAATATGTTATCAAAGTGGTTTCTAACGCTTGTAATAGTTGATTTCACTATTCTTTGGATATAATTTAGGCTGAGTTCATTCAAATAGTGCCTTCATATATATATTTGTATAAAAAAGCATCGGGACAAGTTTCGGTAAAATAGATTTCAGATATTGCCACAATGTCGCAAAATTCTTCAAAGGGCATCCCTTGAGCGTCGACACTTTTCCAGCGTTTTCCGCGACTGGAAAGCTCCCCGGTAGGCGGTGTCCTTTAAGGTGGAATTTTACTTTTGCGAATACGAAATAGTATAGTGGTGCCAAGTCGGGACTGTAAGGAGGTTGGGGAATCGTCGCCATGCCGTTGCAGAAGGTCTTCGCAAGCAGACACTCGACTCTGCTTTTGGCCGTCCGCCAAGACCTTCGGGACGAGTTTAGCGTAGATCTTTTGCATCACCAACTTTTCAGTGATAATGGTGGACACAATCATCTTATAAATGCCAATACGATCTACGATCATGAGCACAGTTAACCGACAGTCTGATTTCAGCGTCACGCACACATCAGGAAAAAATTGTCACGGATATTTTTTATACAAACCTCGTATATCCTTAATCAGTGCATTGGGATTATTCTCGCCTTTCGACTGGTTTCATTTAGTCAAGTCTTGGATTTGACCTTCCTCAGTCGCTGGAAATGTTTTCTTCTCTCTTCTACCTATGTCCGACCAACCCACTATCTCAATGTCAGCGGACAGACACACAACCAGACGTAAGTCAACGTATTATGGCTTTGTCTCAAGTTTGTTCGCCTCAGCGTACCATGGAGCGCTAGGGTCAATCCTTTGCTTCTTGGGCTACCAGAATGGTGCGGCGACATGGTATGTAAGCTTGCTTAAAACGCGGCTCATTTCTCTAAAATTTTTCATCTTAGCGCTCAGTGGGAGAAAATATAAGAGAGGAGTTTCTTATGAGTCGACATTGTCGCCGCTCCTTTTCTGAATGCACCTTCCGGTTTTGATGTCACTAGAATTCACCACCCTAAGTACAGTGTATTCTGACGACATACTCCTTTGTCTATGCACCCTGCCAAATTTGTTAAGTTTGCGTATGAGCGTCATTAATGGCGGATAAATACTCGTGAACGGTGTGTGTGGCACGAATTGTACCACAACCCTGAAAAAAGTGCATCCATTGTTAATGGGAACAAAACTCTACAAAACTTACGCATCGACCTGTATTCCCCTTCTCCTTCCATCAACGTCTCAGATTTAGCAATTCATTAAGCATTGAGCATTGAGTGATTCGGTTTAATTCTTTCCCAAGACTTGGCTTGGGACCATCGGGTAAAGACAACGGTGGGAAAAGTCTTTCTGAGTATAGGGCAGTTGCTTGCGATGCATTATCATCCTCCCAAATACATCAAACTTTGCTTAAACAATGGAAAACATTATCTAATTATATACCGGTAACAGACTCCGACATGGAAAGTAACATTCGAAAATATTGTACACTAAGGAGCACTTTTCAATAAATCGGCTTAGGAAGTAATCTCAACGCGTTATAGGTGAAAGATTGGACGTGGACAGCAATAAGAAAAATGTTTCTGTGGAAAACGAATGATGAATATTATTTTAACTATTTATTTAGTGAGGACAGGTTTAAATAAAAGCACGCAATGATAAGACCCACAAATGTGAGAATAATAAAATCAGTATTTTGAAAAGTGCCATTTGTGAAACAAATTTTAAAATTCAGATTCTTCAGAGTTAATTGGAGTGGCAAAAGGACCCTTGGCATATACGCGTGGGTGCAAACAAGGATATATTCCGTTTTACACATTCCCTATGAATTTTTGTGTTATAGCTAATGACATTTTGGGCCAAATTATTTCGACAATCAAGAAGGCTGGAATAAATAACGGGGGATAATTATATGGCGAACACAAACGAATATTCGCAAATAATGGATATTGAAGTGGAAGATAAAATAAAAATATGAATCAATGGGATATGTGCAACTTCCAAACAAGGAAATGATTGATGAGATTGGTAACCAAATTACATAATTGACCGGGGAAAAAGGCGGGGAATGGAAATGGGGAATAACATTCGGTTCTCATATCGTGACGAACAATGAAATTAAATAACGATGAAACGACTGATAAATGGATAATTCATGGATTTACCCTTGGTTAAATGTTCTCTCAGAAAATTGTAACAACTCAGGAAAAAATATCGGCAGAAAATCAACAATAGCACATGTTCTTTTACGGAAGTACAAAAACTATTGAAAAGAATTATTTTCAGTCCACAATGAGTTGATTACAGTTTAGAATTTGAATAACATCAAGAATTTTGAATTTATAATATAAGGGAATCGAGGTTATTTTAAGCTCCACAGTCTTTTATATATTTTCTGACAATCTAAATACCAAAATGGTGAAACGTCTGTTACTCATCGTCTGTCTCTCTGCGGTCATGATTCCGTGGCCGCTAAGAACTGTAGAAGTTTATTCTTCACAGCGGAAATACCATGCTTGGCTGACGTTTCTTAGGAATTGTTTGTCACACAAAGCTCGGCCTTCATTAACCTGGTGCACCCACGAGCACAGGTTTTTTACACCAATACTACCATCAACATACATTTAACTCAAGTGACGATGAATTTCAATGTTGCTAAACCACTCAAATGGGAAAACGAATAATGTCGTTGCTTTTGTACACTAAACGACGCCATTGTAAATATTGAAAACGTTTCTTGCTCCTCTACCTCTTATAAAGAGTGACCGCGCAGTTTTAGTTTAACACCATACCTTAATATCTCCTCCAATTCTAGAGAAAAATAGTTGGGCGACCTTAGGACTTGGACAAACATTGCATGAGCGCAAAGTAGGGAGGAAGTGATAAGAGTAGCACAGGCAGTTGGTAAAGAAGGATGAAAACTTATCTACCGTCACCCTCAGCTTTAATTAAATTGAGTATTAAGAATGATGAATTGCTCGTCGTATGAAAATATATCTAACGAAGGAGACAAATGGCAAGAAATGAGTAAGGAATTACTATGAAATATATACAGCGCCGTAATTGTTCCCACAGGCAGTTATTATATGGAAAGTGCGGACATGGGGATAAAAGGAAGAAATTAACTCCCATCAAAATACCAGTGGTTAAGAAAATAATTATTTTCTTATCCTAATGAGGATAATATTTCGGGTTCCTCTTGCAATTTTTTCGCTGCCTCGAATCGGTGATACTCAAGTTAGTTTTATCAATTGGCTGAAAATTTATTTTCATTACGCCGACTTCAATTGAGCAAAAATGCCAACATAATTTTCATTAGAAGTGGCATATGTATGAAAAGTAAAGATGAATAAAAATAACTACTCGACATCAAAATACATACAATTACAAAATACAATACATAGTATCATGAAAAGATGAAAATAATCATAAAAACTCTAAATTGTTGATAATTAGACTCAGTGGATAAACATTTAGGTGATACCAACTATTAATTTACTTATACATTGAATGGAACTCTATACGATTACATTTTAGCGGAAATTTTTTTATATTTGGAATTTGAAATTCAGCTACCTGGTCACTGCGGATATTTTCCAGAGGAAAAACCGCTTGATGCAGTTTTCTGGAAGAAATAAAAAGTCCAGGGAATCAGGTGAATGGTTTTACCATGTTCGAGAACGCTGCAAAGTTATTTGACCTTTACGGCACGTTTCCATTGCATACCGAATAACGAGAGACGGGATGCCCATGGTAACATCTGGAAGAGAAGAAAGGGGGAGCAGTGGAGGTGTGGGGCAGGGAAGAGAGGAAGAGCGCGAGTGGAATTCTTGCCATATGGAAAACATGAAGGGAGATTTTCGTCCATTATTCATTGAGCTTTGGCAAACCTCTTTCCTCTGTTTGATAAATATTCTTGTGAACGGCACGGTTATAAAATATTTTCGGAACGAGCTTTGAATAAGTCAAGGGCGGTATGATTAAACACGAGGGGGAATAAGAAGAGCACTCTTTGACGCTGAGCTTCGACTAAGAAAAATGTGCCAAAACCTTTCGTTAACAATATGAACGCGACACTCGCAAATTAAGCTTTTGTCTTGGGAGCTAGTTACACGCTGAACGACAACCAAACGCAGACCTGTGTTTTTAGAAAATTAACATTATTAGTGGCATGAATTTGTCCATTGTGAGATAAATTTTCCCTTAAATAGGCAATCGGATATAACCAATGAAATTCCATAGAAATAATTATCTAAAAAGCATTTCAGTAATAAAATCCAAGGGAAACTTGGAATACATAGCCATTTCAAAGAAATTGCGGGAGATGCCGCAACAGTAACTTTTATCAGAGTCATCCGCTAATGTGCACTTCAATGCAACAATTTCAGAGTGTAAAAATCATTCGCCTTTACTGGGATTCCAGTCAAGGCGAATGGTTTTTACACTCTGAAATTGTTACATTGAAATACATAGCCATGTCAAAGTACAGTAGCTCATACGATTGTTATTCAATTTTTAATAATTTACAGATTTTATTTATCATTCAATTTGCATCCTTCTATTTTTCAAAGTTACTCCCAATGGATATCGGAAAATAACGAGTGATCATAAAAATTCATAGCAGTTAATTTAAAAAAGTACTTTATAGATGCTTGATTTAGCTGTTTGTTTAAGCCGTTAATTTATCACTCGAAATAAATAATTTAAAATAACATGCATAGAAAACCTATCATCATGTGCCTTCAACCAATGGCCCGATGGCGGTGGGGTAACGTCCTCGCCTACCAACCCAGAGGTCGCGGGTTCCAATCCCACCTAGGTGGATTTTCCTCCATCTAGGGCTTGGTTGTATGTGATTGTCTTCAATGTAATGTCTGTAATGTAAGGGTTAGGTGGAAGAAGGGACTATAGCTCTGAACCTCGCCCAATTAAGTCGATAAATAAATAAATAATAACATGTGTACATGAACTCACTATCAGAGATATTATTGCATAATACGGGAAAAAAACGATCTCTTCTTCTTGCGGTAAGATTCATGCAAGAGAATAAAATTGAAAATATTTTACTTTAAGGAATAACTGCATATTAATCAGTATTTTAAACAATTATCGTGATTCTCCAAAACTTCTGTCTATAGTGACTCTTTAAATTACACTTCAAGAGCGCTCGATGGACTGAGAAATAACAGTCAAATTTATCTTATAAATTAAGGAAAAACGCATCAACTCACCTCCTCACAACAGAATGGTAACGTATGATTGACAAAGAGGACCCATCTAGCAAAGTTGCAAAACTGCGTGTTGGTTTCTGCTTAATTCTGCATTCACCTTACAGTTAATTCGGTAGTTTTTATTAAATTTTTTTTTCTTTTAATTTAGCAATATTGGCGATCTTTGGGACCAGTTTCGCATTAATTTTCTTTTATCGGACTATATTTACTCTTTATAGGTTATCTATTTTGCTTTCATTTATTAGGTCAAATGGTATCTCTATCAATAATTTTAGACTTTTTATCTTATTATATTGTATCGTAGTCCCGGGTAGTTTTTAGGCTATTAAGTCTTTAGCAAACGAAAAAACTCCAATAGCCGCAAACAGTTTGCCTTTCAAAACATAGTACAAATGATGTTAGTTGGCTAACACCACAAGTCAAAGGAGGAATCAATGGTAAAAAAGGGAAGGGATGAGAAAGGTGAATACGAATACGGGTATTTCGGCCACAAAGTAGCCGTCCTCAGCGTACTGAATTTGAATTATCAAGACAACACAAGTTAAAAGATACATTAAAAAGAATTCGGATTGAACGGGAGAGATAGATAGTTAATAAAACAGATGTAAACATGGATTAGTGGTGAGGTTAAGGAGGATGTGGAAAAAATATATCGTGTCACTTTAAGGCCAATCGGAATGGATGTAGCTCGGAATATGACTGTGTACATGAATGAGTAAACCATTCCTAAGAGGAAATCTGAATTAAGACTCTAAAGAGCGGAGGAGTTGTGGCCGTTCAATGGCAACAAAAATGAAAAATATTATGATAAAAATTAGATTGTATGCTGCTCATTGAATGCCGTCGATTAAATAGAGAAGAATTATTTCAATTAGCGAAGTCTTCTTTCGGTTTAAAAATACTGAGATGAGTTCTTACAGTCTTCTAATAGTTAACAGAAGATCTATTTCGGTCATACTATAGGGGTTTATTCAGTCATTGAACCTCATAGGCCATTATACAGTAATTTATTATACGTGATAGGCATTTTGTTATTCCTTTTACTTTTGTTCCAAGTTTTTTGCGCAGCATCACATTCAGGCAGCAAGCTGAGCAGACCTATCACCTCTTGCTTGACCTTTTCTAGAGTGAAAGGAAAAATTCCCTTCACCAGAGTGAAAGGAAAAATAGAATATAATGCATTCGAAAACCTAAAAACCCAAACAACTAATTACACAATTGCTCTTTTGAATATAACAAACACAGTCACATATTTACAGCATTTCATTCTCTTGTATAGTTACTCCTATTCGCTGGGAGGACCCAAACGTAACGGGAAGTTCTGCGGTAGGGAGCGAGAGTGGGGGAAGCCTTTGCTCGGCCGGTTGTACGTAAGGCTACGCCTGCGTCAGTATGCGCAGCGCCGTCGCTGTGACTGGATCAAGAGCACCGCGCTGCAACGAAATTTTGTTTCCTGTTGGGGAATTCGGCAGCGGAAAGTATTGTAATGCTCAAAACTGCTTACGGGGAAGCTGCCCCGAGCAAAACCAGAGTCTACGACTGGTTTACACGTTTTAAAAATGGTGAAATATCAATTGAAGTCCAACACCGTTCAGGCCGCCCTTCAACATCAAGAACTGACGAAAACGTCGACAAAATCAATGCCCTCATTCGTGAAGACCGTCGAAAAACCATTGATTAACTCTGTAAAATGTCTGGAGTGTCATGGAGTTTCATTCAGAGGATTCTATCAGAAGATTTGCATATGAAAAGGGTTGCGGCCAAATTTGTCCCTTGCCATCTCACTAACGAGCAAAGGGAGCGTCGAGTTCAGGCATGTTTTGAGCTTCAAAATTAGCTCGAAGGGGACCCTGATTTTTTTTCCTAGGTGATTACTTGTGATGAATCGTGGTGCTATGGATACGATCCATAAACGAATCAGCAATCAAGCCAATGGAAGACAGCTGGCTCTCCTCGTCCAAAAAAAGCTCGCCAAGTGAAATCAAAAATCAAGAAAATACTCATTTGTTTCTTCGATTGCAGAGGTATTGTGCACTCGGAGTTCGTTCCCCCGGGTCAAACTGTCAACCAGGAGTTTTACCTGGAGGCTTTGAAGAGATTGACGGAGAGTATCCGGAAGAAAAGAGCAGATCTTTGGCACACAGGCGACTGGTTCTTCCATCATGACAACGCCGCCGGCTCATACCGCCCTCTCCGTGATGCAGTTTTTGACAAAAAACGGCATAACATCGATTGTCCACCGATACATACCGATAAATGAATTTCAGCAATGTTTCGAACAATGGAAGCATCGTTTGGAGAAGTGCGCTGTGGTCAATGGGGAATTCTTTAAAGGTGAACAAAATTTAATGTAAATATATATATAACTAAAGAATCTATAACATTCCCGTTATTTTTAAGTCCCCCCTCGTTTATCGCACTAACTTCAAAAGAAAACTTCATAATGGAGAAACGACACACTCAAGACATAACTAAGAAAAATTCTTTTAGAGAATAGGCCATACACAAAATTCTTGAAAGCATGATTTGAATAAATAACAGTTATTCCTCTAGTCAAGGGAAAAATGATACCGCTTGAAATATTAAGTGTTGTTTCACCTAATTATCTACCGAGAATTTTTATATCCGTAAAAACAAAGCTATGCTATACTTACTAACGACATATTGAAACAACCAATAGGCAGCACGGAAGACAAAATATCCATAGCGAAAAAATCCATCATTAGCCAGTTTAATTACAATCCTTGTGATTACTTTTATGTCAGTCAGCCATGTAGAAATGTATCAAAGAGATACCAAGAAAGTGTCGTCCATCACAAATCCGAGATATCAAGTATTATACAGCACGTAATTCTAAGAATATAACATAACGCAAAGCAACTGAAAACTTCCAAAAGGAATGCCAGACCATTTACTAGAAGCGTATGGATGCTATTACATTTTCAAACAAAAAGAAAGTAAAAAAAACGATTCAGGCCCTATTCCTTCCTCACCCTTTATTATCCATGACATATGACGTCATTACAAGCAACACACCTTTTAATGCCAGAGCTTCTCTCCCACCTCCAATAAATTAACTCCTTTGCTTTTCCCGGCAGTCTCCGTGCTCTGCCATCATGAGTTCAGTGATCAAATGATAAAAACCCTCTTACCAAAATCTTCTCAATCCAATGTCGTAACCACTGTTCTTCGTTACTCCTATTATATCATCGGCCAAAATAATTAACCGGTTTCATTAATGTTTTTATTGATTTGACTCCAGTATTGCATCAGCGGAAGCCGTTATATATAAACATGTATTGGGTTGCACCTCTATGAGGGTAGCAGAAAAATTGAATATTTACGAGACTTTTTTGTGTACGGTGGGTTCCAAGATTGCCCATAACTGGCCAACAGAATGTTCAAGCGGGTGTTCGTAGTTTAAGTTGATGTTACAGTGTGGTGAGTTTATTTCGAAAGTACCACTGCAAATGAAATGGGAAACAACATTTTGACCCAGAAAATGATCATCTAAACTCTGCGTGGAAAGTTTCGGCATCCTCAACATCAAATAATAAAAACAAATTGGTAGTTTCTACTGAGAAAGTCATGTAATTCGTTAATATTCAGAGAGTGGCGTATCAGCATGCCACAACAGCACATACTATAAATACCAGAACCTGCAACTAAATAGTACATCCTATTGGGATCCTGAAAATTCACCGAAGCCATGTAAATCGGTAAAAGCCGCATTTCTAAGAAACAGACTGGATGCTGCACAACGCAAATATTTCTGTTAAATCGCTCGCGAACTTTGAACTGCATCACACATCATCCCTTATGGTCCCTATTTAATCAATGCGACTTTTTTCTTCCCCTAATGTCATGAAACACATTCGTGGAAAGAGTTTTTGTATCAGAAGCTCTAATGATTGCTATGCGGGCTATTTTGAAGAATCTTAAAAAACAATGGCTTTAAGCTCGACTTTCAAGATTAGAAAAAATATGCGATAAGCGCAACGCATCCAATTGAGACTGATACCATATAGAAATATGTACATGTAGGTTCGTCCGGAAAATAAGTGTACTGAGCTCAGGAAAAAAAAATTATTGCACTTTTACATATCTTAAGCTAATATTCCTCAAAATAGGACCCTTGTGAGTCGATACACTTGTTCCAGCGGCGTTCCCATTCCTGGAACGCTCCCGCGAAGGCATCATCGGGAACCTCTCGAAGACTCGTCGTCGACCTCTTCTCTGCCCTCCACGAACATCTTGTGCCACCGAAAGATCATGTTTCTGGACATGGCTGACTCCCCGTAAGCCTGGTTAATCATACCGACAGTTTCGGTAGACGATTTCCCAAGCTTTACCGCAAATTTGATGGAATAACGCTGCTCCAAAAACTTCGGCATCGCGTTCCGTGACGTGGGTCGAGCGTGGAGGTTCGCGTTAACAGAGCTCCTCACTACACCACAGCTCAGAGCCGACTGCCTTTTTCAGCGTCGCTTGCCAACATACCCCTCTCCAATCGCAGCCCGTCAGAGCGGTGCTGGGCGCGCCTGGGCTGGGCGCGCCCAGCCCAGGAGTCAGTACATTTATTTTCCGGACGAACCCTGTATATATGGCACATTAAAATTTGGATGAACAGTATAGTTTGGTTGTTAAATAATGATAATTATAATTTTTAATTAACAATTCTCAAATAAACCTTTGGACGTCTGGATTTCGAATTACCAAACGATTAAATGGTTTCCATTGCCTCCTGTGCCGAGGCGATTCTCATGGGGCCAGTTGCATCATTTTTAATCAGTCTGCTAAGGCTAGTGGCCATGCAGTAAAATCGACTGTATCACTTCTGGTTACACACTACCCATTAGTTGACTTAGGTGTGTAATAGTAGCCGCGGAATTTATTAGGCGCCAGCGCGATAACCGATGCCCAAGTATATTGCATCCAGGAATATTAACTGCCTGGAATTGTAAATACTGAATATGAAGGTCATATTTAAACATATTTGGAGCCTTTTTCAAGACATTTGATAAATGATATCGTAAATATTTGTCCTGCATTTGAAAACGTACACGTTTCCAGAAGAATATGGTTATTTTCAGGATTTCCCAAACGAAGTGATTAATAAATGAATAAGATCATACGCATTAATATGTAATAATTCAATGTCGTCGACCTACTCTTGGTAATTATGCAGTCATTTCTTTATGGGCAGACTATAGATCATACACCCACTCGTATAGTTAGGGAACTAGCGTCGGAAATTGAAGCGTTTCTTGATATCATATTTAAGAAGTATCTGGTAAATGACAAGGTTCGCAGAGATTGGAAAACGGCTAACATAACACCAATATTAATTGACGGGGACAAAGAGGAACCGAGAAATTACAGACCTATTTCCCACATCCATATAATGCAAGGTCATGGAACATATATTTGCTAGTTCTATCGTGCGACACCTCGATTGCCAGGAGTTGATGAATAACCAGCAAGGTTTCCGAAAGGGCAAATCCTGCGAGACAAAACTTGCGCTTTTTGTCCATGATACTCTTTTGTCGGGAGAGGGCAATGTTCTATTGGTCGCGATATTTCTAGATTTTATGAAAGCCTTCGACAAAGTACCTCATAGCAAACTAATCACAAATCTGGAAGCACATATGGAGTAGATAAAAATATCCGGGGTTGGATTAAAGGCTTTTTCAATGATCGGGTACAAAGAGTAGTGATAGATGGAGTTAGCTCAAATGCAGTAGAAATTACTTCAGGTGTTCCCCAGGGAAGTGTTATCGGACCTCTTTTATTCCTACTCAACGTTAACGACATTGACTCCGTAGTCACTAGTAAGATACGTTTATTTGCCGATGATGCAGTGGTTTTTCGTCATACCCATTATCCTAAGGACAGAGCATCTTAATCAGATTACCTTATTGCTATACAACACTGGTGGGACAATTGGTATTTAGAATTACACTGAAAAAAGTACATAGTGATGAATTTTTGGCAAATGAGCAATTCCCGTCAGAACGCCTACTGCATCGAGAACACCGAAATAGAATGTTTAGAGTCGATTAAATACTTAGGTGCTATCCTGACAGAACACAAATGGGGAAAATGTGGACAGAATAACAAAAAATTAGGTTTTCATATATGAGTACTGGGTAAATGCGAAGAAAAGCTCAGAGAGAAATGTTATCTTCCGCTGGTTGGGACTCATTTGGAATACGCTGCTAGTAAGGGGGATCCTCACGAAGGGATCCTCGTACATGGGATCCTCACAAAGTTGGATTGATTTGGATCGCGTGCAGAGTAGAGTAGTTACATTTGTAAAACTTTATGATAAACTTAGTAGCGTATCAAAAATATTAAAGGAATAAGGCTGGGAATCACTCAAAAAGCGAAGGTTGAATTACTGATGAAATCTCTAGTATAAGTTAGAAGGATAACTCTTTAACAATGAAAATGTATAATTACCCCATTGTACTAAGGTAGGCGATATCACGTCAATAAAACGAGAGAGATTAAGGGTAGAAAAAATAGATTCAAATTGCCATTTTTTCCACGAACGATGAGGGACTAGAATAGCATTGTCCGACCGCGGTAGTGGTAAAATAATTCGGGTCCATAATATTCTGGCGTGTATTCACCTCCTGCCACACACCCTAACGGTGGCTTGCAGGGTACTTAAAAAAGGAGCTGCCCCTCCGCCTGAAAGATCTCACACATACCATAGGGCAGGTTAGAAGTGGGCATTTTCCTCGCACATGAAAATAACCTTCCGGCTGAGAGCGGTAGCGGTGAAAACTAAATCATTACTAAACGCTCATAGTTTGAAAGATGATTACAGATGCTAATGCAGACACCAAGGAACGAGTGCTAAGCATAATTAACTCGTCATTAAATTGACTCAAATTAATAATGACTTGCTTTCTGCAGATGAAACATTGCTTGCACAGAATATTCTTTTATTTTTAGCAAGCATTCCTATGGCACACCATTTTTAGCTGCAAGAAACTACTATTATGTCCCAATATAATTAGGCGGAAGCAAAAGAATGTTGATGAAAAAGAATAGATGAAGATAAGCGGGAAAATATCAGCTAAGCCTGAAGGATCATGCTCGTAATTGAAAAATGGGTAAATTGTGAACCGGCAAACTCTGTAATAGAGCGTTCGTTTCAATCATTGTCTTGAGTTTACTCCACAAATGTATCAATCTAAAAGGTAGACCATGGAGGGACTTTGTAAAGAAGTTTTCACCAGGGAAGTGAATAAATACTTACAGTTTTTATCCCAATGCCTCGTAGCACGGGGTTCTTAGGAAAGGGAAAAAGATGCGGACTCGAAAATTAAGTAGTCGAAAGAATCGAAGGTTCTCCTTTCATAACGAAGTAATTAATTATGAGTAGGTTTGAATAAATAGTTCGACGAAGCATACAACAAAAAAACAGAATTAAAATCAAAAAGAAGCATTAAAAATTTAATCTCATCTACTTTGGCCTTTTGGTTTAAAGAGTAAGTTCTGCGATTTAAGTTTTCACGAAAGCTTAGTTTCAGTTAGAATTTCCCTAATTTATATCGAAAAATTTATTAACATATTGATAATATTATTGTCCCATGTATTCTATTCGGGTATCTGCATTCTATTCACCTTTTCTGTGTTGTATGATGATTGTTTCTAAAGGCAGAAGTGGTTTTGACATAAACCCGTGCATTATTATTCTCCACTTCGCATCACTCTCCGTTAGGACAAAAATATACACCATTTAATATTTGTTTCCAAGATGGAGAATTTCCCGCTAATGTTTTACGTGTATAAATCGCCATTGAGTGCCAGGCTGTGAAGAACCTTTCCATCTTCTCAGCCAATATAATGAATAACGCGGATATTTGGTATTTTTCGAAATATAAGTTTATTCACTTTTGTTGCCTACCATTTCATATTCTATGAATGAAGTGAAGCGAGTCTCATATTTTGAGGCTTAATCAAGCGCGCGAGTATCAAATTCCTAGGACTGATGTAACCTATTTCGTCCTCAATTTCCTGGAAACTAACGGAGTGTTAGTAGCATGTATTATATTTATATCAATTAAAGATAATAAATCTCAGCTTAGTGTACCAGAGAGATAACAAATTTATCATCGTCGAGTCGTCATTTTACAAATTAATTCCAAATATCGATGCATTTTTAATTAGCATTTCTTGATTATTACCAGAAGTATACACTCAAAAGATTTTGATGCCGGTACTCCACCACCCGAATCCAATCCCCCTGCGTCAGCTCGCAGGGTATAGCTGCGTTTTTATGTTCACGCACCGTAAAACCAGATCGATGATGCAACGCATATAAGTACGCGGGTGGATGCACACCATGACTACTGAATTGACGTTTGTCTGTTTAAAGATGGATACATATATACTGAGAAGATTCCGATGGATACATGTACCGTTGAATGTAAAAAATTTAATTCCATATTTGATGGTAAAAAAAGATATACCATTTAATAAATACATACAGTTCTCGCCCTCCATTGAAAATTTTATCCAGGAACATCTTCCCCCAGAACTATGTGTTTTCCATTAAGCGACAAGAAAAATAGCACAAAGCAACGCTTTTAGAAACATGTTCCTATAATCAGGACGTAACCTATTTCCTTTAAATATTCCTTTCCCAACTCCACAATACGACATGCAGCTGATTTTATTATCCCGCCTGGAGAAAGTTAAAATTTATGATAACCTGGTCGCACCTCAGATTTGTGCCTCCGAAGGATTTATCCCAACAAACACCTATCTTCACCCACCATACCAAGTACTTCCTCATTTGTTTTCCTTTCGGTCCATTTCACCTTCTCCATTCTTCTCCACACCCACATTTCAAAAGCCTCCAATCTACGCCTATCCTCCTGCTTCAATGACCACGTTCCCACGCCGTACATAACCACCATCCATATTAAAGTTTTAACGAGTCTATTCTTAACATCCTTACTCAGCGTCCCTGTCATCAACTCCCTCCTCCTTGTGAAAGCCTCTTTGCCTAACCCAATTCTTTTCCTTACGTCCCTACTACTTTGACCGTGTTGGTCCAAAACACTACCGAGACACTTAAACTGTTCTACCTGCTCCAGTTTTTGCCCTCCTATTTTAATGTTTAGCTTAGCCTTTTTGTTTCTAGAAAATCGTATTACCTTTGTTTTATTAATATTGATTCTCATCCCATACCTGTCGCACTGAATTTCCAATGCACCCAGCAATGCTTGCAACCCCTTGGCTGACTGACAAACTAAAGCTTGGTCACCAGCAAACCTAAATGATTTTACGAACTGCCCGCCCACTTTCATTCATACCTCCAGTTCTTCCCATGCCTCTTTAATCATTCCTCTACATACAGGTTGAAAAGCAATGGTGATAATGGGCAACCCTGCCTTACACCACTTCTTAACACTGCCCATCCGGACTCCCCGTTCCCCACCCGCAACTGAGCAATCTGAGACATGTCCAGGTTGCAGATTAGCCTCCTTTCCCTCCAATCTATTCCTATTTTCTGCAATATACTCATTAGTTTTTCCCAATTCACTCTATCAAACGCTTTTTAGAAATCTACGAAACAGGCAAATACCTCCTGGCTGTATTCTATATTCCACTCGATTAATAATCTCATTACTACGACGGCACCACGCGTACTTCTCCCCTTCCTAAACCCCAACTAATCATCTCATTGGTAATCATTTGCCCTCCTCTCTATCCGTTCGTTTATGAACCTGAAAACAACTTTAGCTGCGTGGGATATCAAACTTATTGTCCTGCAGTCCTCACATGAGGTCTGCACATGATGTAGCCTTTACCTTTTTCGGAATAGGAATTAACACTGATCTCACAAAGTCTTCCGGCCGGATTCCTTCTTCATAGATACTACGAATCAGCCCATATAGCCTCTTCCTACCACATTTTCCCAAACCTTTAAGTTGTTCCGCAAGAATATAGTCTGACTCCAAGCCCTTATTTAATTTCATCTCCCTTAATGTATTTTCTAACTCATCGTCGAGTATGCCTGGACCTAAGCTATCTTCATCTACGTCATGCTCCTTTTCTATGCCGAACCTTTGTTGGCCTATGTTCTTCAACATACAGTTCTTCCATACATTCCTTCCGCCTCTCTTGGATCTTTCCTGTGTCAAATATTATGTAACTCGACTTATCTCTGCATGTCAACACAGATCTTCCCTTCTTACTTCCCGATAGTGATTTAACCTTGCTGTATGGTTTACCAATTTCACCCTTCTTCTGCAAACTTTCCATATCCTCGCACTGCTTTTTCCACCATACTTGTTTTGCTTTATTTTTTGCTCGCCTCAATTTATTGTTTTACTCTTTGTACTTCATTTTACCTAACTATGTATTTGCATAGAGCCTCTTCCTACCACATTTTCCCAAACCTTTAAGTTGTTCCGCAAGAATATAGTCTGACTCCAAGCCCTTATTTAATTTCATCTCCCTTAATGTATTTTCTAACTCATCGTCGAGTATGCCTGGACCTAAGCTATCTTCATCTACGTCATGCTCCTTTTCTATGCCGAACCTTTGTTGGCCTATGTTCTTCAACATACAGTTCTTCCATACATTCCTTCCGCCTCTCTTGGATCTTTCCTGTGTCAAATATTATGTAACTCGACTTATCTCTGCATGTCAACACAGATCTTCCCTTCTTACTTCCCGATAGTGATTTAACCTTGCTGTATGGTTTACCAATTTCACCCTTCTTCTGCAAACTTTCCATATCCTCGCACTGCTTTTTCCACCATACTTGTTTTGCTTTATTTTTTGCTCGCCTCAATTTATTGTTTTAATCTTTGTACTTCATTTTACCTAACTATGTATTTGCATAGAGCCTCTTCCTACCACATTTTCCCAAACCTTTAAGTTGTTCCGCAAGAATATAGTCTGACTCCAAGCCCTTATTTAATTTCATCTCCCTTAATGTATTTTCTAACTCATCGTCGAGTATGCCTGGACCTAAGCTATCTTCATCTACGTCATGCTCCTTTTCTATGCCGAACCTTTGTTGGCCTATGTTCTTCAACATACAGTTCTTCCATACATTCCTTCCGCCTCTCTTGGATCTTTCCTGTGTCAAATATTATGTAACTCGACTTATCTCTGCATGTCAACACAGATCTTCCCTTCTTACTTCCCGATAGTGATTTAACCTTGCTGTATGGTTTACCAATTTCACCCTTCTTCTGCAAACTTTCCATATCCTCGCACTGCTTTTTCCACCATGCTTGTTTTGCTTTATTTGTTGCTCGCCTCAATTTATTGTTTTACTCTTTGTACTTCATTTTACCTAACTATGTATTTTCATTCATCCATCTTCTTCTCTAATCCATCTTTGTAATCATCTCATCCGTGATCCATGGTTTCCTGGTCCTTTTAGCGTTAACGGTTCCAATAGTGTCTTTTGCGGCTTTAGATAGCCGTCTTGATACTTTCCCATATTTCTTCGATAGTACATAGTTCTTTGCCACCCATCATGATTTCCTCTACCGCCTGTTTGTATTCTTTCCTTTTCAAACCATTTAATGCTTCTACATTCCATTTTCTAACTCGCCGCCCCTGCCTTATCTTTTTGAAACGGACTCTACATTTCATAACAACTAAATTGTGGTCAGAGTCCACATCCGCTCCCGGGAAGCTGTGCGAATTTATCACACTGTTCCTAAACCTGTCTAACCAGAATATAATGTAGCTGATAAGTTTTTGAATCACCTGGTATTTTACATGAATACCTGCGCCTTTTGTGGCATCTAAACCAAGTGTTGGTGATGAATAACCCCAGTCTTCTGCAGAACTCAAATGCTTTCTCCCCGCGGTCATTCCTTGTGATTAAATCGTAGTCTCCCAACTCATCACCATCTCTTACTTCGCCTACCGTCGCATTCCTATAGCCAATCGCTATCAAATGTTTCCCAGCAGGAATGCACGCGATTATGTCCTCTAACTGATCGTATATCCTATCGCTGTCTTCTCCCAATGATTGCTCGTAGACATGCATACCTGAACAATGGTCATGTTCGTCGGTTCTGCTTTTATCTCTCCTATATTATATCAAACAAATTTCAGTTTTTAGCCTCCTCAGAGAGATGCAGAAATTTGGAAATGGAACAAAACTGAAGTTATTGAAATATTTTCTTTGAATGGTGATTCTGAACAAAGTTGTATGAAGATCTTATAAATGTTTCTATAAATGAAAATATTATTTTCCTGGAAAGATAGAAGATTGATGCACGCTCATACATAAGATAAAATATAGAAAAGTGATATCACTCACCAGAGGCACATGACGTTGTACGGAGTCCAACATATAATGAAGACAAGTACTATGGTGACTGTCATTTTGAGCGTCTTAATCTTGGCCTTCCCCAGGTATCCAAGGCTGGACCTTCGGATCTTCTCGGCTTCTGCGCCGGCGTAGACATCAAAGTCACCATGCGGACAAAAAGACACTATATGATGTTAATTAAGTCGTTAATATTACACGAGGGATAATACAAGTATCCTTTACAAAATTTTCAAAACAATAACTGAATTTAAGCAGTTTGAAATATTAAATGCTCTGTTAAATATCAGTGGTTACCGCGAATACGCCATCATTCTATGCATACAAGTTTCTTTGTATGAGTCGCACTTTACAACCTTCAATTGGCTCAGTTGCATAATTACCTTAATAAGATGCGGAATAGTATAATACAAAAACAAAACTCAATAATAATGATTTCTTAAAAATATTAAAGGCAATAAAAATTAATAATTTAGGTACATTATCATTTGTGGCGCAATGACAAAACAAACGGGATATAAGGGTTGCCGCAGCCGCGGTGGCGGCTGCGGCAACCCTTATATCCCGTTACATTGCCTCCCAGTTGCCTAACATACCTCCATTCTTTTCTTTTCTTTAAGCATATTAGCCTCAGTAGTCGGCTCCCTACGCCCGTCAGACATTACTGCAGCGTCAAACAGTTAAAGCGATATGAATAAGCTCACTAAGATATACTCCCTCCCTGTTTCCTTCATCTCCACCTCCAACTAATCATCGCTCTCTACCCTGCCCTCTCTCCTCCTTTTCGAATACCCACTCCCCTCTCGAACTAAACATTTATTTCCAAAATTTTAAAAGAAGCCTTAAGCAGAATTTATGTTTCTCGAAGGTAATACGTATTTGAATTTTCTCTCCAGTGGAGTCAAAACGGTTTTACTGCATTATACTCAAAGTAAGATAAATGCGTATCTGCATTTCCATACCTATATAGACTGTGGTATATGAAATTCATTGTCTGATATGTACTTCACTAGAGTTGGAGAATTAAAAAAACTGCAGAGATTTTTTAAAAACTTATTCAGGTTTTTATTACCGTGGACGAAGTAATTTCTAGGAGGTATGGCATTTAGAGAATATTTGACATGCATTATGCATAATAATTCTCGCAACATCTCCCCACAACAATGCGTAGTCTTTTTTGTCAAGTACCTATTACTTCTCTAAAGAATACCAGATTCCTACTATTAATTTCATAAATATGGAGTGAATAAATTATAATACATCGTCTGATAGGAAAAAAACCTGACTCTACCCGCTATGATTAACGGATTTTCAATGCCACACACCTTCTATCTTCCTTCATTCAGTCCAACATCCATATTCTTTTTCTAACTCGGTCTCGCATCTCATCCTGCGCAATGGCTGTAGCCTCTTGGTTGACTGACTGTCTAAACCGTCATCATTTGTCAATTTAACTGATTTTATGAATTCCTCCATAAAAATCATTTCCCCCATGACTCCTTTGCCATTTCCTCTACGAATGCGTTAAAAATTACGGGTGATTAGTGGTCACCCTTGCCTTACCCCTCTTCTTAGCACTGCCCATCCTGACTCTCCATCCGCCGCGCACCTGAACAGTCTGAGATATGTGCAGACTGCGGATAAGTTGCCTATGCAATCTATTTCACACCTCTCTTTTGTAGAACATTCATTAAAACTACTCATGTAACTCCAGCAAACGCCTCTCGGAAATCTTCGATACAAAAATTCGCATCCTAAATGTTCCCCTTATTTCTTTCAATTATTGATCTGAAACCAAAATGACAATTACCTTAATAATAATTTTCTCTCATCTCTGACAATGTATATATAATCCCATTTGATACCTAAGCTGCGTGCGATCCAGCATATTGTCTTGTAGCCCTCATTAAAAGGTGCCTTTATCTTTTTGGAATGGAAACTAACAAGGATCTGCAGATATCTTCCAGGAAAATTCTTCCGTCGTATTTAATAGGAATGAGTCCTTGAAAATTTTCCCACGATCTTATTTAATTTTAATTCTCTTAGTGCCCTTTTCATCTTCAAAACAACCATTCAGAATCATATTCTCTAATATCCTTCCTTATTTATTTTCATGTCGTCGGTAATGTATTATTTCCTTGTCCTTTTCCTGTAAACCTTTTCCAAAGATTCGTTTGCGGCTTCCGATTTTCCCTTCATGATACGAGGGTAAATGGTAAAATTTTACTATTGCTAAAAATAATAAGGTAGAAACTTTACTTTTATTTTTTATTTTTAAGGCTTATGAGTATTTACATTTTACCATCCGGAGTTATACATGTCTCCCAGCGTTTTTTGACCTATCGAAGGCCGTCACCGTAGAACTCAGCAGATTTGTCGAAAATCATTGTTCCACCTCTTCATAGGCGTCATTTGTGTAGTCAAATCTCCGACCCTGCGATTGAATTTTTAGTTCTGGGAACTAGAAAAAGTCGCTTAGGGCGAGATCGGGAGAATAGGGCAGATGTGACAAATTTTCAAAGCCAAATCGCTTTAATTGCCGTTCGCACCGTGGTCGTGATTGAAGGTCGCGCCGTGTTTGCTTCTTAAAAGGTGTCAGAAATCGTGGAACTAAGCGTGCTGACACCGTTGAATTGTTGAGTTCTTCGTTAATAATTTTCCACACACTACCGAAACTAAGATCAATCTCATTAATGGTCATTTTGATGGTTTCTATTCGGTCTAATAGGATAAAGTCCTCCATTTTCTTCACTGTGGCAGCATCGTCCGTAGGTGATTGTCTTTGACTTTTCAGATCGTCCGTGAGGGACATGTAGCCGGTTTAAATTCCTTTTCCACCTTACAACAGTGTCACAAGACGAACTATCGTTTTCACAAATAGCTATCAGTTCATCGTGGATTTTGAGAAAATTTCACCGTCGGCGACATCAGTGGATAACCAACTTTCTGTCCCAATAATTATATCTGAGCCTGTGTTTTGAATAAAGTGATGATATTCTGCGACTTTGTTTTTTAAATTTCGGCAATTAACTACCAATACAGATAATGCTTCCTTGACATTACAGTTTTTGGAATTGTAAACGAGGATCGTTTTCTTTTTACTATTGAATTCCTTGTTCAATTTCCCGTCCGGTGCTATCTGATTCGTGTTAAATGAACTATTGTGGGTATTTCTAGCACTAAGCCGCACTTAATTTAAAGCTAAATAATTTGACAAAGAACACTTTAGAGACCCATTATTTGACCTAGACCTTAATCATAAAAAGCCCTGCAGTGCTCGAATAACCCACCTGCTACACACCTGGCGGCCTCAAACGTGAAGTGAGCACCAGAAAGGTTAAGGAGGTTCCTACACGATTAAAATGAATGATAATGAAGTGCCTTGGTTCAGTTTTTATCACTAATATTCTATTAATATAACATAATATTCTATCATTCGTTTACTCTACTTTTACTACACTTCTTCCTAATTTTATGTTTAATATTATTGTCACTCCTTTGCTGAAGCCTTTCCCAAATTATTCTATACCTATCCCTGCAGTAATCTATGCTTTCCTTGAATCTCACCTCGAATATCTCTAAACGATGAAAATTTCCTCTCTCCATTCCCCGATTTTTATTTTCTAGCTTTTTCATACTCAAAATGGTCTTAATATCCTAGTCTCTTATTCTAACTGGTTCCGTCTTCTTTAGCAGTCTCTTCTGTCGCTGCTGCTTTCGGTTCCAGTTTTCAAGGATTTCGTGCGATGACGACGTGGAAACTTTGCCTCTCTCGCTGATCGGATTTTAAAAATTCTCTAATTGTATGCTTCAATTTGTCGAAGTAAGAATTTAATAAATGATTTTCGTTAGAAAATAAAATTTTGCATAACAAGTTAAATTAATTTTCTTTGAAATATCAATTGCTAAGCATAATAATACATTGTTATTGAATAAATGATATTTATGAACGATATTTTTACACATGTGGGTCGCGGCAGTCCAGGGGTAGAGCGTTGAACTACTGCCCAGAGGACTCGGGTTCGATTCCCAGACAAGGCTCCCAGGGTACCTGCAGCTCCATTCAAGGTATGTGATTTTTCGGATACCAAATCTTCCTGGGAAACCATAACCGGCACAGAAAAGGGAATAGCCGCCCTACCCTAATGTGTGAATTTCACAAGCCGTTGGGCCTAGTACTGGGTGAACTCTACCATCGCCTACCAAACCAACCTTAGGGTTGATTACTATTTTATTTTTATGTATAATTTATGCGCATAAAGGCGGTGTATAATGATAGTTTCTCCGTAGCGATGAATGAATAATCATGCAATAGTTTTCATTTAAGTTTGGGAGAATAAAGATTAACCAATAAATATCTCCTCTCAGGACCCTATAGGTCGTAATAAAGGTACTCGTCGTACTTAATAATAGACTGCCAACTATGCCCTCATAAATGTTCAAAAAATTATGTTTTTCTGAAATACTCTACTGTAGACTGTGTATTATAATGTAATTTTATTACTATTATTCATTCCATTTTTATAATTAACATGGTAGTCATATCACTAGAACATGTGTTGCAACATCGGCCCGGATGAAGTATGGGCATACAGGACTTATAGTCCTTGCTCCCACAGTGTAGTGGAAATTAAACTTTTATTCCAATGGAATACGAGTATATACCTGTTCCCCAACGCATGTTCATTGGAGACTGGTGGATATTACAAATAATTCAATTTTAAAATAGGTTACTACATGCATCATAATACAATTTAATTTTGAACACTGTATTAGGTGTACATTAACAGGAGAGCCTCTTACGATGGAATATAGTGTGATTTGAAATTGCAATGATTTAGAGAACATAAACGATAATATTAAACCAGGAAATTGTTTAGCTCTCAAAAAGAAACCATAAAGTAGCGTATTCCACTATTTTAAAGGGATCGTATCGTTTCTCCCATGAGGCGAACTTTCCTCACTCGTCAGTCCTTGGGTCCCCACGTTCCTGTATCCTTCTGATGGCCATAGATAGGAAAGTGGTAAATGAGTGTCCACAAAATACACAAGGGAGGTTACATACAGAGTAGAGGGTAAATGGGAGTGACGACTGGACAGCTAAAGTCTTTATCTTCCATTTTCCTCATTATCCGCATTCAATTAGTTTCAACGGTCGGGCAACGGAGAAAACTTGGGGAACATTCCTTTAACATTTTGCCTTACACCTTAACTGTAGTGGTCGTCGGCTAACTTATGTTCAAAGAATGCAAGCAGTTACATTAAGCAATTGCCAAACTGCTTTGCTGCATAAAAACACTTTTCAAATATTGCACATCCAAACTTCTTCACAAAATTTTGGAAATATTACTGCCCCAGAAGTGGCTAGATATTTATTCAATGCCTACATTTCCATCCCAAATACCTAGTTTGGTCTTTCATTTGATCAGAACCAACGTTAGCCTATTAGCCAATGGTCGAAATTTACGATATTAATTTAGAATACCAAATTTATTGTACAAATACCTATGTTTTCGCTGAAATGCATTCTTTTTCCCATAAAATCAATTTATAATTTTGTTTTTCATATTTATGTCCACTCAACCATGGTTACTTACCCTAGGGGCGATTTGATAGATAACTTTGAAAGCTTGATTGCGCCAATCAAGTTATAACTATAATAAAGTCAAATGCATGAAATGTAAATAAGAGCACCAAATGACTATTTCACTTATATTCTAGATATTTTTAAGATCATCTGGAAAATTGAGGTATTACCCTCAACTCAATATCCTATTACTACTTCATTGCTAGAATTAGGTGTGTAATGTTCGTGCGTGGAAGAGTTACAGGGTTCGTCCGGAAAATAAGTGTACTGAGCTCAGGAAAAAAAATTTATTACACTTTTACATATCTTAAGCTAATATTCCTCAAAATAGGACCCTTGTGAGTCGATACACTTGTTCCAGCGGCGTTCCCATTCCTGGAACGCTCCCGCGAAGGCATCATCGGGAACCTCTCGAAGACACGTCGTCACGGCCTCTTTGACGGCGTCCAAAGTCCCGTATCGCCTTCCTTTCAAACTCCTCTTTATCTTCGGGAACAGAAAGAAGTCCGGTGGTGCCAAGTCCGGGCTGTAGGGCGGGTGCGGCAGCGTTGCCACGCCGTGCTTGGCCAAGAAGTCCGACACGACAAGCGCGGTGTGAGACGGCGCATTGTCGTGATGCAGCCGCCAGATGTTTTTGATCGCTCGCCAGATGTTTTTAATCTCGTGCACTATTGTTTTTGGCACATTACACTGCTCTGCTATCATCCCAACACTAAGACGACGATCAGAGTTCAGTACATCGCGAACTTTTCGCACATTTTCGTCGGTGAGTGTCGTTGATGGGCGTCCAGGCCGTGGTTCGTCGTCGACCTCTTCTCTGCCCTCCACGAACATCTTGTGCCACCGAAAGATCATGTTTCTGGACATGGCTGACTCCCCGTAAGCCTGGTTAATCATACCGACAGTTTCGGTAGACGATTTCCCAAGCTTTACCGCAAATTTGATGGAATAACGCTGCTCCAAAAACTTCGGCATCGCGTTCCGTGACGTGGGTCGAGCGTGGAGGTTCGCGTTAACAGAGCTCCTCACTACACCACAGCTCAGAGCCGACTGCCTTTTTCAGCGTCGCTTGCCAACATACCCCTCTCCAAGCGCAGCCCGTCAGAGCGGTTCTGGGCGCGCCTGGAGCGGCGGGAAAAAATCAGTACACTTATTTTCCGGACGAACCCTGTAGCTGGTATAATTGCCTATTAATTGTTAAAATATTAATGAGAAAATGGAGTCCACAGCGATGTTTGCTAACACTGAGAGTTTTTGTTTACATAGGCCAGTCAAACGGAAGAGACTGGTGAGAGGAAATATGCGAGAGGAGTCGAGAGAAGAAAAGCCAACTGTCGACCTCACCATTCTGCAAACATTGAAGGGTTGAATTCCTATCTCTCTAGGGTAAAGTTCTACCCTTGTCTCGACCGCAATTTGCGAAATTTACTTTAAATCGATACTCCTGGTCCTTCCATTTGGAAGAAGTACCAGTTATAAAGATGTACCTGCCGCTAATTTAGCTAATTTTTTCCCACATACTCTCTCTTTTTCCCCTTGAATCGTATATTTCCTGTAACCCTCGACCGTTTAATAAATCAGCCGATATATTTTAACAAAAAAATATTAAATTCAAAGGAAATAATATGCAAAGTCTAAAAAATAGCCCTCATGCTAACGTAATATAATTAATTTGTGACATCCGTTGTTTTATAACCCACCCCAATTAATTCTGGGCATTTACCAAGGCCTAGTAAGCTCCCTTCGAAAAAACTACAAAATATTCGGAGCCAATGCGTTCAGCTCCTCTCCTACCATTTCCGACCAGAATAAATTCATATTCCTTCCAAAGGAGATTTGGAGAAAACAATCTGCGAGCTCATCGTGAAGAGAATAATTAAGGGAGATAAAAATAAGTAAAAAATCTGTTGAAAAGGCGAGGGCCAGAGAGGTTCGTAAGAGAGGAGAAATAGGGATTGTTTCCGGGAGGTAGGATTAGGTTTCACACTATCTTCATGTCGTAAATACTTTTTTATTGCAATATTTATTTATTTATTTATTTATTCAGTATAAGTCCGAAAACAGCACATTTTGGCCTTTACATCGAACTATTAACAACGATAACAATGTCACATTTACAAACACCCAAGCCCTAGATGGAGGGAAACTCACCCAGGCGGGAATCGAACCCGCGACCCTTGGAATGGCAGACGAGGACGTTACCCCGCCGCCACCGGGGCCGGCAATATAAAATGTTTATTGCATTTTTTAAATATTAATTTCGTAGAAAGAGCTCGTACTACTCCTGGACTATAAGTAGGCATATTTATGTATTTCTCGAATGCAGACCGTCTCCAGTTCAAGAAAACTTTATCTCGTAGCACATCTCAGTGGAGGAAATATTCATTATTAAATCAGTATGAAAACTTTTGAGAACTCACCTGAAGCAGGAAACCTGATTTTTTCCTTGGGGATTGCAAATTCGTAAACTTGTTTGGCCACCTGATATTTTCATCAAAATATTCAACGGGCTGCAGGTAAATGAGATGCAAATAGAAGAGGCGTAACTTCATATCAATTAGGTCCCTGCCACGATTCATTACCCATATATTCTTTTATTTGCTTTTTGACCAATTTTTTCAGCGCAATTCGAGATTAATTTACAATCAAAAAATGATAAGAAAATAAACTTTCATAGCTATACAGAAACCCAAAATATTACGGACACTAGTTCATTCTCAAGGTTCAAAATTCAAGATCGAGATCTGCCATTTATTTTTAAATGGAAACAAGGGACACGAGCTCAAGTTTGGCAACTCCAATTCCATATGAACTACTACTAATATGCTCGTTCGTGGAAAGTGTAAATTATTCTTTAGATATATACCTTATAAATCATGATTTTTGCTATACAGTGACATAATCAAGTTGCAAAATTACCCAACAATTTTCTTTAGGGATATTTGAGGAAATATTTTACAGTTGTCATTATCTCGCGCAAGCCCTAAAGGCAGCTCTCCAGTATATCTCGGGTAATCAACACCCAGCAAGATCGCTTCGAAAAAAGTCCGAAATATTCGGAAACCAAACATCCACCTTCTCTCCTTCCATTTCCGACTAGACTCCATTCATATTCCTCTCACAGGAGATTGGGAGCAAACCAGCAGCGGGCTCATCGAGGAGTATTCGAAAGGGAGACAAAAATGGGCAAAAAAAATCTGGTGAAAAATGGAGAGCCAGGGAGGGTCAGAGGAGAGGAGAAATTGGGATCGTTTCCGGGAGGCAGAATTCTAAGAAATCGTCTTGCCACGTAACGAATCACGGAAAATGAAATCCGAGGGACAGCCGTCACCATGACTGCAAATTTCCTTTGGGAATGAATAATATTCCTCGGAAACACACTTATTTGATGAGGTAGGATACCGGCGACCCGAAAGAGTTTGATTTTTGGATGAAATGAATCCAATAGGTCGCTATTACTATGTGGCTCGGCTTAAATAACAATACATGATGGCCGAGATGGAAGAGAAAATAATTATTGTGACTCAACATGATTAAATTATGAAATTTTTACTGGATTAAACATTATAAAATCTTTTTAATGTATGGTTTGTGAAACAACAAAACAATTTCGATGAAGTTCCAAATGATAGTAAAATATCCACTTAAAAAATCTTTCGGAAAAACCGGAATGATGTATCCTGGATCAGAAAATTCACAAAAAAACGGGAATTTATTAATGGTCAGATTGGTAATGCAGTTGGCGTAACTCTTGAAATTTGCAGAGAAGTCTCATAGCCCAACTTTTTTAATAAGCTAATACTAAATGCCTGTTTTTGAAGAGTTTTGGTGTTTTTAATTTTGGTTACATAGTTTTCACCCGTTTTTTTCTTGGCTTACTTGATAGAAAATATTTGGAATTAGCTATTTGTTTTTGTTGGAATGATTTCTCAACTAATGATTTCGGTCTTCTCTTCACGAATTTTGTACCCGTTTTTGTTACCTTATACGACAGGTTTTTTGTAACAACCAATCTTGTCTATGTGAAATTTGTTACGACTGTGAAACTTGAATTTAGTGAAAGATGGATAAGTCATGGCCAAATGAAGTGGAAAGTTGGATTTGGAGAAGGATAATAAGAACTGGATAGACAAGAAAAGCAACAGACATTTGAAGGATGGAGAGGAGTTGAAGACGATAGTAATTAAATTAAAGAAATGGAGAAAAGGATAATTAAATTTATTGGACATGTCGTGCGGCATGAAAACTTCCTGAAAATATAATGGAGGGAAAATTACTTGAAAGAAAAGGAATAGGAAGGCCAGGAAAAAATTTCAGCATGACATAACAAGTACAATTTGAGTCACAACATATAAGGACCTGAAAAGAAAAGCAATGTGGAGATAGACTAACACGTATAGTATGTCTGCAACAGCAAATGCTGACGCTTCTTGCGTAACTATACGATATGTGACTGAAAGTCCCTTTTTACTGTGCATACGAAGGACACCCTGAAACACTTGATGGCTTTCAGGATATTAAGGAGATTATTTTAAATTCAAAAAAATAAGTAAATAAATCATCGACTATTATCACATTGTACCCAAACAGGATATCGACATCGGATATTCTTCTCGAGCTTATTTCGCCCAATGGCATCAAAATGAAAAGCACCGCTTGAAGTAATTTGCGAACGAATACGAAATTGAGCCAATGATAACTACCTTTATTTATGATCAGAAAAGCTTATTTATGTAAAATCATAACGGGAAGACATTTTAGGTCGGTTTTGGTTCTTAATAAATTACGCACATAATATTAATGCCGTATTAAATTATAAAAAGTCGATTTTTGAGATCGTATTTTAACGGCATTACCTGATTGCCTGTAGCATTTCCGAGATCTATTCAAAAGGTAACGCGAATTAGGAATTTCCGCGGGTTACGTACATTTGATTTTCAATTTTTTTGTGGCGTTATGTTGGCACTGATTGCCTTAACGTGCGGCCATTTTGAATGTCCAGGTAACTATTGACAGCTGTTTTACTTGGACGTGTTTTGGCTTGTCTTCGATTTTTGCCTGTTCCAAAACATGGATCAAAGAATCTGTATCACATTTTGTGTGAAAAACGAAATTAAGCGCGCGGACGCATTCCGAATGTTGACTGTAGCGGAGCTACCTTGGACCGAAGCAACGTTTATCGGTGGCAAAAAATGTTCTCAGAGGGCCGAGAAAATGTGAACGACGAAGAACGTGACGGACGCCCGAGCACGTCAACAACAGGTAAAAACAATGATGAAGTGAGGAAATAGTATTGACCAATCGTCGAATCACCGTTAGAGAAGTTGCTGAGGACCTTAAACATGTCGATTGGCTGGTGCCGTTATCAATGATTTGGGCATGGGACGGGTCGCGGCGAAATTCGTACCTGAATTGCTCAAATTTGACCAAAAACAGCTTATATTATTAAATTAAATAAATAATGGTTTTTCAAAATATTTTAGTGAATTTTGTAAAAGCATTTTATTTACTTAATCAAGCGTAAGGGCCCTCTAATCACACAGACACAATAGTTCCCGTTAGATCACCGTAGTGAAACAATGTTGGCCCCTGATAAAGATTAGATGGATAACTCTATTCTTAACCGCGATGCTCTTGTCGCATGTAGCTGCCAGGCTAACAGGTAGTCACAATAGACCAATGCCTTAATTCTCCTGTCGATGGCTCCATAATGCAAAAATTTAATCCTGTGTACACGGTGAACTTGCGAATATAGAAAAACCCAGAAATAATATTTATGATGACGAATTTTGATTACGTTGTTACTGGGAATTTAATTTAACAATAGCCGAGCATATACTACCTTAAGGCTGAAAACCATGAAAAAATATGCCTATATTCAGTAAAAACTTCGTTTTATCTTAATTGGGTTTGCAGTGACAATGAGGCGCGAGAGGAATCAAGTATTTATGCCTCACCGTTTGGGAGTTCATTTATAGTTTTTGAATTGAGCTATGTACGTTAATTCGTAAAGAGAAGGGTAATTTGGACTGTGTAAGTATGTTTGATTTTCTATAAATTCATAAAAAATCCAACGAAAAAATGATAAAATATTTCACACAAAGGTTTTGAGGTGAAATGGTAAACATTTATTGAAATTTGAAACAAATATCTTATAGTCCCAAAATTATAGTTCACTGATACTTCGACGTCAAAATTAATGGAGCCAAGAGGATCCACTAAATGAATATAAAGCAAGATAACCACCAAACGGTGAACGGCTCTTCGAATGAACGATGTTCAAAGCCTGGCCTTGCTATGAGAAACTAGCCGATGAAAAGGACTCCGGGCATTAATTAGAGAAAGAGAGACGAGTGATTCATTAAGGACGGATGGTGATGATAGGCAATAGGATAAGGTAAACCTGGAGGGTTGAGGAAACAGCGGACGGGGAGAGAATAATTGAAAACACGTTGATGTTAAAGGGATACATTTTTAGGCCACAAGTCGCGGTAACACATTTTATCTTTTTTTCATTTAAAAGGAAACTATGTATTCCTTTTTTCCTTATTTAGTGCGTAAATAATCTTATCGAAGAACTATACTAATATTACTCCCTAAATAGTAAGGTGCACATGAAGCGCCAGGACGGTATTAACAATATAGGATGCACAACTAATTAGTGAGAAGGCGGGAATAAGGGAAAGAAGGACAAAGCGCCGGCGATTGCTGACTTGTAACGAAAAGTGCATAGGGAAAGGGCAGGAATGGTACGAAAAATTCCCATGCTTAATTACTTGCACCAAAACTTCTTTCATAAGGTCAAAGAGAAATGTGCAGTTGGAAATAACATCGGTCAAATGAAATATTTCTCTGGAAACCCTCCTGCTCGGCATAAATAGGGTAAAACGCTCAGTTACAACGACTAACGGATAAATGAAATTTTTCACCGGATACCACTTTAAATGGCAAAGGTATTGCCATATAGATGCTATTGGCAAATCCATTTGTTTAAGTTTTTTATTCCGGGGATAGAATTTCTCCTTTGCCACTTCAAGCCTAGGCTTTATGAATTATTCCGGTTAGTCAATGCCTAACGTTTCAACTATCCCATCCCTTACCTCCTCATACCACACACATATTTCTGGATCATTCTAGGTACTTTGCAACCTCATGTCCATCAAATTTGGCATTTTCCCATTACGTCAAGTATTGGTCTAAAATACAGCAGATATTTTATCCATGCCGTTCTCCTCTCAGGCGTGAGCTGTCTGTATCAATATATTTTATATTCGGTCCTGGCATAAATGCCAATCAATTACTCAACCTTTTTCTCATAGGGAAATACTGACTTCATATCATTCTAAACTGCATTATTGGGGGTTTATCGTCTTTCGGGAAGGAATGAGATAGCAGAAGCTCTGGAATGTCCTGAGAGCTTGAAATTGGCAGGGATGGATATTGAAACTGGTGAGCATTACCAGAAGCAGAAGGTAGGCAAATAAACGTAGAAACATCACTACATGAATATCTACGAGTATATGCACTTGAATTATTGTAGAATAAAATGACTCGCAAACTGTCAATAATAGAATTAGCTTCAAGATACATTCCGCTTTTACGTTTAGAACACCTAAATTACCGATAAACCATTTTTTAATTTATGAATTAAATATAATTTTACTTAAATTTAACCTTCATTTTTTCCTATCAGCGGTTAATTTTAAAATCTGTATCGAATAATTTACATGCCTTTGGGAGAAGCATCGGTTATAGAGTGTATTAGGAGCGATGTTGAAATCAATTTTAATAGAACAAGGTAAGTTCTCTATATCTTATATTAATATTTTATAATTAACTAAGTATCTTATGTCAGGTATGTTTGAAAAAACGTGTCTTTATTTCTTAATGAAATAGCTGATCAAACAAAATCATTGGAAGAGTTGTACTGATCCCCTTTTGGACACATGGACATGCCCTACAGAGGGGACAAATTAGGTATCTTCCGCAGAAAACGATAATTTCCGATGAATGGCGGTTGTACAAATAGCATGGTATTTCAAACTCCTTTAATTATTTTGACATATTTGTGCTTAAACCTCGATTCCTTGACTCTTACTATTATATGATATTTGGTTCGACTCGTAAGAATTTCATCATCAATGACACTGGATTTCTCATTATTTAATATTAAAATCCCTAAAATCTAAATTCATTCATCATAAGCATTTAATTTACCCTCAATTCCGTTCATATTTTTTCATTATGGCTGATTAAATTGGTTGTGCCTCTTCAAAAAAGATATGATATTTTATTTTTTATCATCGCACGTTACGGATTGGAATTAAAGATTTTGGAGCGATAATTTTTGTTGGTGCAGACCCTTGCAGAAAGAAACTCAAAAAATATATTTCTCCTAAAGGCCGATGCATAAAATCTATGGCACTTCCCGAACTCGAAACGGGGTATTGGAAGTGTACACTCCACTTTAGTTCAATTTTCCTCAAGGCTATAACGGGGAAACTAGGAGATTGGTCATTCGGAAAAAAGATGAGAATACTGAGATTACATGACGAGGAGCATTCCACTACTAATGAACACGCAGCTGAGACTCATCAAATCATCATGAAACACATAAAAATCCTAGCAGAGGAAAGATATTTTAACATCCAGATAATCAGGGAGCCCATTGAAATACGTAACTACCATGACGAGCCCAAAGAAAAATGTCCAGCAAAACATATAAATGAGACTTTTCAGAATTTCCGTAACCACATCATTCCACCAACTTCCTTCCCAATCCCGGAAAACCCTATTTATCCGTATATAAACGAAAATTAACCCGCGACGGGGCCCTGAAATCTAATTGCCACAGATAATCTCCAGCATGGAGGGAGACAGACCGAGAAGTGACGCATATAAAATGCTACAAAAATATTCTTTAAATCAAAATTTTGACCATGAAATTTTAAGTTGTTGAGGATAAATATTGCATTTTCTGATATTTCTTACTCCCAATCACAAAAATAAATATTTCTCTAGGTAATTTCAATTTCCGAAATGTAGTACATGTGAACTACATGTAGATTTAGAAGTAGGTTCCGACATGTACTAGGATACTACTGATTCCTACATGTATACCTATATCTACAATGCATGTACAAAAATTGACATTGAAATAGCATGTGCTGGAAATACTATAGCTGGCGGAGAGTTGATAAGTCAGTTTCATTTTCTGAGATGCTTCAGAATTAGACACTCGAGAGATTACTTTATTGATGGCTTTACTGGACCAATGTAGTATGAGTAGAAAATTAACTACAAGAAAACAAAAGTTATGAGTTTAAATAGGAATGGATAGGCTAAGATATACATTAAAGTAGAAGGAAATAAAACAGATCAGGTGGAAGAGCTTATATATTGCAAAATACCTTCTTAACAAATGTTTATAAGGCACAATATTATAGATTGGGAGATCAATACTATGGCAAAAGAAGTATTCACAAAAATAAGGGAAATTGTGTCAGGCACGGTGCATAAAGATTTGAAGGAAAGATTAATGCAGTTATTTGACATTAAATGGGCAATCGACTTAAGCTGAATTTCTTGGGGAAATTTAAAATTGATAATATATAGCCTAACTAATATTTTTCCTGGCAATAATCATTTGTCCCATTCCATTCTCTGCTCGTAAACGCGATGCACCATATCCATAGTCAAATACCTGGCCGTATCTATCCAAAACCACTCCAACCTAGAAACTACCACCTACCCATATCCCAAAGCTAATATGTTCATGTGAATGCTCACTTACCCGATACTTTTAAAACGGCACTCTGGGTCGAAACCATGGTCGTTAAAATAATTTAAATGCAAAAGAGTACCAATGAATTTTATTTATTCAAAATGAACGTAGAAAGCTCCAAATGGGTCACACCTGATACTATTTCATGTAAAATATCTAAAGGCTTTAAGATGAAACGTCGCGCTCTATGGATTCAAAACTTGGTCTTAGCGGATAAACATAATAGAGGCTTCGAAGAAGTACGTAATGAAAAGAACGAACAATTAAGTTGAAGAAAAATTAATGATGAAATTGGAAATATGGTGGGAAAAGAGAAAGTTGCTAGAAGGAAAAAAAGTGGGTGGCAGAGATACTAAGACTAAGAGGCCAGTATTAAAAGGACGTAATTTGAGGTAGAATATTAGATAAGCAGGAAAAGGAAGAAGGAAAACGGTCATGGAGGAGGGTACATTGGTAGAAGGTACCTTGAAAATGAATGCGTAACATATCCAAACCTGGGCCATTTTTTTTTAAATTTGAGTGGTTTAACAGGGTGTTTCTTTCTTTCTGTGAATATGATAAAAATTCATTAAGTGATGCCTGAACGTATTCCGCCCGCTAAGAGGAAATGAAGAAGAGAATTATAAGTGGTAAGGGAGGAAATCCACCCGATGCGCAAATACATAAAGCCGCCAAGCATCATCCAAACCTTCAAAACCAGATGGCATATACTATTGTAAATACGTATAAATCTGCCCATCACTTTGATTCTTGTGTTAGTAAGCACACCCGTATTGGTTATGACGTACCTTGATACAGTCAAGAATTATAAACATGAAATATGCGCATATATTGAAAAACGAAAATTACCTAATATACAAGAATCCAATAATTTTCACTTTGGTGATTATGAATCACATTAATTGCTGTGAATATTTCTGAAAAGTATAAATTCCAAAGAGCCTTTTAACAGTTTGCTACTATTTGTAACGACTCATCATGCATTTATATTTTCCTGAATAGAAGAAAGTGATTGGGTTTTATATTTGAACGTTTGATAAATTATTGAATCATTGGTATAAATGCTACATAGGATTGGAATTAGGGTCGCTCATTATACGAGGGTCATCCGGAAAGTAGTACCCGTTCGTGCCGCATGAAGTGCTGACGACGCGAGTAGCCGCTGGACGAGGTCAGATAGCTTCAGTGGCTTGTCTGCCTTCTCTGAGCCAAGTTGCGTGACGCTAGCATTGCCTGTGTTGTTTCTGTGATTGTTTACAATGTTTAAAAAAATTGAGAACGCCGCCAGTTGTGAAGTGAGGGCAGTGATTAAATTCCTCAATGCAAGAAACGTTCGCCCATGTGATATTCATCGCCAATTAAAGGAGGTGTTTGGAGACAATGTAATGGACGAGTCGTCTGTTCGGCGGTGGTGTCGCAACTTCAACATGGGGAGGGGGAACACACACGACGATGAGCGTTCGGAGAGACCGTCTGTCATTACAGACCAACTGGTGAGCTCAGTTGACGAATTCGTGAGGAACGATCGGCGCGTCACAATTGATGACATCTGTGAGCATTTTCCCAATGTTTCTCGAACAATTGTTCATGAAATTGTTAAACACCATCTGCATTATGCAAAAATTTGTGCAAGATGGGTCCCTCGCGTATCTCAATGAGCTGGCGGCGAAGGACTATGCAGCAGGAATACAGAAACTTGTCACACGTTATGACAAATGCCTTAATTTGCTTGGAGATTATGTTGAGAAGTAGTTTAAAGTATCCTCTTTCAAATAAAATTTTTTATGTTTGTTAATATTTACTTTTGTGTCTTTATTTCACGAACGGGTACTACTTTCCGGATGACCCTCGTAATATAGGCGCCTAAAAATAAATAATGCCAACTCTTAGGAAAATTCTCGTAAAAATACTAATAATTGCATTCTGGCAGATATAAAAATCTGTAGACTTTTCACCAAGGCATTAAAAACTTAAAGCAGGAGACAATGAAATATGTTTCCAATGTATACTCATACGATATGCAACTTGCTTCACAAATTAGGACGCTCCAAAGATGGAGAACATCAAAACTTAGACGCAGCGTAAACATGGCATAAAGAAAAAGAAGAGAAAATTACCTTGTCCAACAGTTTCAGAGTATTATCTACGCGTAAAATACGACTTCGGAGTTGCGTAGTGCATAGTGTGTAGTGAAAGTTTCTCGTTCGTCCAGAGGTGGGACGGCCTTCACCGCTAATGAGGGTGACGAAAGGGCGTGGAGTCTGTTCTGGAGAGGAAGGAAGGGTGTGAAGGGAAGGAGGAGGAGATATCCGCTAAATTCTGGGGTAGGATCATGGGGTTGAAAGAGAGAAAGGCCGGGGATAAGTGGCGAGGAAACCGCACCGGGGGGGGGGGGGGCGAGAGAAAATAAAGCAACTGCTAGGAAGAGTGAGTGAAACCTTATCCCCAGCGCGCCACCCTTCGCATCTGGACACAATTATCGGGGCGACCCACATCCATTCCCTCGCATTCACTCTACACTCTCCCCACATATACTCCTCTTCCCATTCGTCAGTATAAGCTACCTCTACCTGTCCCTCCCACCAGTCCAATTCCATTGAGTGGACAGTGACGGCAGCGGGAGAGGGCGAGGTGGGAGGGATGCAGCAAGGATACAAGTGAAAACAATACGTGGGTGTTGAGGCTGGAGGAGGAAAGCACGTAGGCAATGAAGGCTCTAAGAAAGTTGGTAACTGAAGAAAGCCTAAGCCGTGAAAAAAATGAGAGCTATATCAAAAAATACACGGAACTTCATAATTGTTAATTAAAGGACTATCCCTTCGGCCTCGAGATTCAAAATTCTGCCGACGCCACCGAATCTCGAGGAAAAGAAATGAACACATACATTTGATAGAAATGAACCAATCTGGACTCCCGGTAGAATATTTTTCCCCATTGAAACTTTTTGCGCGGCCGAAATGCTTATTAAAACTGAAGAATTTTTTCATCAATATAAATCTCTTTGATGTCAACTTTATGATCTGAAGTGGTCCACTGGAGTCCACTATGAATTGCAAAAAATATAATTTTATACATTCAAAAACATGCAGGAATGGCTACATTCAGTGTTTTGACGCTCATTTCTATCAAAAAGACTTCCCCTCATTTCTAAATTTTATTACCATGCAGTAAATTATTATTATTATTTTAGAATTACGTTGCAATTAGGTGATTTTCCTGGTGGAAACGGTCAAAATAGTGGAAATGGTAAAATTTAAATGATTTTAAAATGCAACTCATCAATTTTCGTAGTATTTTATTCGCCATTTCGTATTGCCCCATATTTTTTCTGATGATTGTTAAAATCAAGGATAACCCGGTCATATAATTGAACGACCAACTCTCCCTAGAGTAGAGATGATTTTGGGAATGAAATATGAGCGGGGTAAGTTTTAAATATGTTGGAAGTGGGATTAAAACTTAGTACATTTGACCATTTCAAGATTAAATAGGACTGATATTTGGAACCTCATGCAGATGGAAACATTAATTTTCTATCAAGCAATACTTCACGTGAAACATGTAGCAGGGCATTCACAACGGAAACATTTGACCAAGGAGTATCTTTTGTTCGATTTTCTAGATAGTAAAGGGCTGAAACCAACTGAAAATCGGTCAATTCGGCCCACGAATGGAAGCTCAGTAGAACGGTGCTTATTTTCACTCCAAAAACTCAATAGTTGGAGTAGAAATTTGAGTATTGGAGAGATTTCTCAAACTAACGACTCTCTACCGTCTATGATGAAGTTTTGACGGAGGTTTATCCATTAAAATGTAATAAAGCACGTTCACTGAAAACATTGATCTCCTTTCACACAGGTGCAGGACGCTCGAAATTTTGTCACTCATTGTTGTAAGTTCCGCGTTTGCAGAATTAGGCTTCCACGGAAACAGACCTTAGAGCATATACTTCTCGGATTTTCTTAAAAACTATTAGCGATCCAAATACGTGAACTCCTGAGTATTAGGAAGTGAGCATAACACACCAGCGTTAATATTATCTATGCGATTATCTTAATTCAGTTATTCTCTTTTACTATAGTTGCATCTATTTATTTACCAGCAAACGTTAAAAAGGATAGTCTAATCTTAGAAAATGAATATGCCGTATTAGAGCATTTTCGAAAATGTCCATTACTCAAGTGCCACGAATTTCCTAAATTTGAGAAAATCCGAAACATTATTCCCATCAAAAAAACTTGGTTATACGCCTCTTTTAATTATGATGAGTAAATGAAATAGCCAGATTTTTTCTCTCTGGCTAATGCAGTCGCTGAAGTTTACTCGAGTAAAAGGAATTCTATTCCAAAATCTCAGACATCAACCAATAGGCTAACTTGAATGACTGAATCATGCTGAAACTTTAGTCACGAGAATATATTTGATATGATATGATGCGTTGATATACTCTTTACGTGGGATTCTGAAATTCCTTAGTTAAGTGCAGATATATTTATTTGTTCATTCCTTATTAATGAGCACAGCATATTAATAGTAAGTTATTTATTTATTTAACGACTTCATCAAGCCCTTCTTCCACCTAACCTCTAAAAATTACAGTGAAGAAAATCTCCACAACGCGTGGAAGAGAGTTCTCCGGAAACAGACCAATCAGCGAGTAGCCACTAGTCGAGACCACCTATATAAGGGTGGCAAAAATCCGAGTCCCTTATCTTCGACCTGAAGACACCGAATGCAATTTCGGCGAAACTGTTGTCATCTTCAAACAACGACACGGTGAAACCCGAGAATGCAGAATCCTTCAAACCACCGCCGCGAAAACCTACGCAGCCATAGATGAGGAAGTTCTCACTCCGAGGATTCCCATGATCCCAACCGATATACCCTTTGAGTTTAAACAAATTCCATTTCCAATTCGTGTTGCATTCACGATAACGATTAACAAATTACAAGGTCAATCGTTGAGTGTTTCTGGTCTGAATCTAGCCAACCCATAATATTCTCATGGTCAATATAAATTAAACCGGTATGTGGCATGTTTTCGTGTTGGTAAACCATCCGCTTTCTTTGTCTTTGCACCTGATAACAAAAGAAAAAATGTTGCAATATCAGGAGGTCCTTGACTCAAGAGAATAAACCCGAATGTATATATGCACAGATTTAATAAAGAAAACGTCTTTCTGACAAACCATTGTAATACTTATGTTGTAGTTTTATTGAATTTTTTTCCTCATTATATTATAACAAGTAAAATATGATTAAAATCGGTACAGCCGTTCTTGATTTACTATATAATCGGTGTAACTAAACTGATCATTGATTGTTAGGCGGAACGAAGTACACCGGGTCAGCTATTTATATGTGTACACATATTATTATTATAAGGTAATCTACCGGTTAAGGTAGGTTTTTGGATGGACATAATTACTAATTAAATAATTTGTGACCCCTAGCAAAACAAAAAATCCTACTCTACATAAGGTCCCTCTTCATCCCTGAGTACTTTCTTCCACCTTCATCCCGTCCAACATCCCTATCCTGTTCCTTCCCTTTCCTCGTTCGCCTAACATTCTCCCCTCAATTACCGTCTTCAACAACCCGCTGCCGGTCAATACCCCCTTCATCCAATTTTCCTGCCTCCATAGGATTGCTCCCAACAAACCCCTCTCTTCGCCCACCATATCAAGTACTTCCTCATTTGTTTTCTTCTTTGTCCATTTCACCTTCTCCATTCTTCTCCAAACCCACATTTCAAAAGCCTCCAGTCTACGTCTATCCTCCTGTTTCAATGACCAAGTTTCCGCGCCGTACATAGCTACGCTCCATATCAAATTTTTTTGAGTCTTTTCTTAACATCCTTACTCAACGTCCCTCTCATCAACTCCCTCCTCCTTGTGAAAGCCTCTTTGCCTAGGGCAATTCTTCTCCTTATGTCCCTACTACTTTGACCGTGTTGGTCCAAAACACTTTCGAGATACGTAAACTGTTCTACCAGCTCCAGTTTTTGCCCTCCTATTTTAATGTTAAGCTTAGCCTTTTTCTTTCTAGAAAATCGCATAACCTTTGTTTCATTAATATTGATTTTCATCCCATACCTATCGCACTAAATTTCCAATGCACCCAGCAATGCTTGCAACCCCTTGGCTGACTGACAGACTAGAGCTTGGTCATCAGCAAACCTAACTGATTTTACGAATTCCCCACCCACTTTCATTCCTACCTCCAGTTCTTCCCATGCCTCTTTGATCATTTCCTCTGCATACAGGCAACCCTGCCTTACACTACTTCCTAACACTGCACCCCGTTCCCCACCCGCACCTGAGCAGTCTGAGACATGTACAGGTTGCGGATTAGCCTCCTTTCCCTTCAATGCATTCCTATTTTATGCAATATATTCATTAGTTTTTCCCAATTCACTCTATCAAACGCTTTTTCGAAATCTACGAAACGGGCAAACACCTCCTGCTTGTGTTCTATATTCCTCTCGATTAATAATCTCATTACTGCAATGGCATCACGCGTACCTCTCCCCTTCCTAAACCCAAACTGATTATCCCCTAAGTAATCATTTTCCCTGCTCTCTATCCTTTTGTTTATGATCCTGAGAACAACTTTAGCTGCGTGGGATATCAAATTTATCGTCCTGTAGTCCTCACATGACGTAGCCTTTACCTTTTTCGGGATAGAAACTAAAACTGATCTCACAAAGTCTTCCGGCCAAATTCCTTCCTCATAAATACTACAAATCAGCCCACATAGCCTCTTCCTCCCACATTTTCCTAAACATTTCAATAGTTCCGCGGAAATGTTATCCACCCCCACGGCCTTATTTAGTTTCATCTCCCTTAATGTCCTTTCTATCTCATTGTCTAGTATGCCTGGGCCCTAGCTATCTTCCTCTATGTCAGGTTCCTTTTCAATGTCTAACTTTGTTGGTCTAAGCTCTTTACTATACAGTTCTTCTATATATTCCTTCCATCTCTCTTGGATATTTCCTGTGTCAACTATTACCTTACCCGCCTTATCTCTAAATGTTAGCATAGATCTCCCTTTCTTACTTCCCGATAAAGATTTAACTTTGCTGTACGGCGCACCGATTTCATCCTTCCTCTGCAGACTTTCCATATCCTCGCACTGCGTCTTCCACCATGTTTCTTTTGCTATTTTTGTTGCCCGCCTCAATTTATTGTTTAATTCTTTGTACTTCATTTTGCCTAACTCTATATTTTCATTCCGCCATTTTCTCCGCTCCTCCATCTTTGTAATCATCTCATCCTTGATCCATGGTTTCCTAGTAATTTTCGCGTTAACGGTTCCAATAGTGTCCTTTGCGGCTGTGGAGAACCTTTTCTTGATAATTTTCCATTTTTCTTCGATAGTACTTAGCTCTTTGCCATCCTCCATGATTTCCTCTACCGCCTGTTTGTATTCCTTCCTTTTCAAACCATTTAATGCTTCTAGAATTCCATTTTCTAACTCGCCGCCCTTGACTTATATTTTTGAAACGGACGCTACATTACATAACAACTAAATTGTGGTCAGAGTCCGCATCCGCTCCCGGAAGCTGTGCGAATTTATCACACTGTTCCTAAACCTGTGTCTAAACAGAATATAATCTAGCTGATACCTTTCTGAGCCACCTCACATTTTCCATGTATACCTGCGTCTTTTGTGGTGTCTAAACCAAGTTTTGGTGATGACTAACTCCTGTCTCCTGCAGAACTCAACTTTCTCCCCGTGGTCATTCCTCGTGCCTAAACCGTAGTCGCCGACCTCATCACCATCTCTTCCTTCGCCTACCGTTGCATTCGAATCCCCCATCAATATCAAATCTTTCCCTGCCGGAACACACGCGATTATGTCCTCTAACTGATCGTATATCCTATCGACCTCTTCTTCCTTATGGTTGCTCGGTAGCATGTATACCTGAATAATAATAAAGTTCGTCATAATAGTAATAATCTATCCGTTACCTGCTCTATGTTTACTAAGCTTTTTCCTACCTCTTAATTTAATACTATGGCAACCCCTCGTTGGCTCTCGTCCCCGCCGCTGTATATTATTCCCTGTTGCCGTAAGCCTCGCCTCCTCCGCTGCCGGGCACGACACAGGGCCAATTGGGCCGAGCCCCGTAGTTGCCAGGACTCAAAATCTCTATTCTGTCCATCATTTAAATCTTGGGAATGATAATTGAGGTGGTTTCCCGTTGCCTTCCACAATAGTTTTTTAACGTGACACCATCACTTACTGGCCGCCCCACTGGGGTCAGACGCCATTGCAGCCGCCTCACTGAGGAACAGACGCTGCGTGGACTACCTTTCGTCTGGTTCCTAACCTTCGACCTATCTGGCATGGGTGACCCTACCAGGAGCAATTATTACTCCCGCCAGCACAGCTCTAGGGGTCATCGGAACGCAGAAGCCCTTCCACCACGTCAAGGTTGTAGTCCGGGGAGGGATATATATATATATATATATATATATATATATATATATATATATATATATATATATATATATATATGCACACACACACACATACGTACATGTTTATACTGAAAAAAAGCTACATAACGGAAGAAAGCGTCACACGGTATTAAAAGGGAGATTGAAGAAGTTGGAGCCAGGAAGCGAGAAAGCATTTACGATATTAGGAAAGACAAAACTAGCTTAGTTATGACACAGAGAGAAATGAGGGAATAATTTAGACGTCCATTAACGGTGATACGAGCTAAAAATAGTTGAAGCTTTATTAGTTAAAATTTAAATCTTTTCAAATTTTTATTTATGTGAAATTAGTTATACGTTAATGAGAAAAAGGAAGAAACTGCACTTCAAGAAAGCAATCAATAGAGGGGTACTATTTTTATTTAGAATGATGAGCGCATATGGTGGAGCAAAGAAAAGCGAAGAATTGTTCATTTATTGCCCTTCCAGTCTATTCAACTCCATACATGTTGAACACGATCACATTGACAGAGCAAACAACACGATAAATCATCGAACAGCACCGAACCATTTTAGATGTCGTGACTGCCCCGGGTTTTCGTGAATAAGCGCGTGAGGTCGTTCAGTACATGCGTCTTAATGCTACCACTCTTTCCTTTCATCGTATCCATTGAGACGGTAGCGCGATGAACTCCATGTGATTCTGCTTTCCCTTTGAAAATGGAGAGAATAAGTGAGAAATTATTTGAAAAAAAATTGAAAGCGTGGATTTTGACAAATTACGAGTACTGTTCGCCCCAAAAGTCGAGATTCTAAAAGTTTGATTGGCTCTACGTATATTCAAAATTAGTAAAAGGATATTTTACAAATTAGTGCCTCATAGGATGTTTATTTCAGCACTTATTCCTGCATATACATATTTTGGTTTCAATTGACGCACTTTTAATTTTCGGTTTTTACGGTTTTCGTTGCTTGGGATTATCGAAATTCGAGGTGAAGCGATTATATTTTCTGGAATGCTAATAGCTTAAATTTTATATTTAAGTAAGCCGGGGATATTTTTAACTGTTTGAATAAAGAAATTCATTTTTGACACACTTGTTTTCAGGTACAAATGATGCCACACAATGGCGAAACCATGGTCGTCCATATATTTATATTAATTGTGGACTTACTTGACTTACTTTTATATATATATATATATATATAGAAATATATATTTAAAAGAAAGTCCACAATTAATATAAATATATGGACGACCATGGTTTCTCCATATATATATATATATATATATATATATATATATATATATATATATATATATATATATATATATATATATGATTGATTTTTAGTATAGCAACTGTAAACGTCATAAAGAGTACAACTCTGCAAACTCTGAAACTAACGACTTGATGGAAGCTTGAGTTTTATCGTTTTAGAATTAGGAATTGCAGAATTATCTATGTGTAGAGAGTATTTTTTTTCAAACTGCCAGTAATACGAGTATCAATGAAACTTAAATCTTACCTTTGTGCTTAAATGCCATTTTTAGCTAATAGAAATAAAATTGAAGAACTGTCATAGTTGTTTATTCTTCTTTCTTGCATCTTTGTTCACGTTACTCATATATCCAAATAGAGAGACGGGAGCTTACAGATCCTGAACCATCGGGCGCAGAATTTATTATTACACATCCTTTGTCTTCTGCAGTTTGAAAAACGTTTTTCCATTAGTAACTTTGTAGCGAACTTTAAGTTACAAAAATACGGAGTTATATTTAAAATCTTTAGTCCTCTTAACATCCACCCCTCATCGTACAGCTTGATTTTCATTGTAAGTTAATTCTTTTCCATCCACCCTACGCTTAGTATCGATTATTTGTACGTATATCAAAGCTATGTCATGGCATTCAAAGTACTTACGTCAATAGAATATTCGATTCCTTTGCAATTATTTTTCCCACTTCAGATAGAAAAAAAAGCATCTTCCAAATAATTTCATTTCGCCATCTGTAAACACGTTCAGCGACACACAATGCACTTTTAAGTAAAAATATAGTAAGAATTCTCTCGTAATTTTAGATAAAATTGTCATCATTAATGCTAGTTTTTTACAATTTTTACTTATCTTAATTCAAGTTATTCATGATTCACGTACACAAACATAAATATAGGTATGTTTTATAGAAATCCAAAAACTTGATAAAGAACTAACAGTTAATATTAACCATTAAGAGAAGAATGATATCACCACAGGTTTCGAGGTAATATAGTATAAAAGCTAAAGCAAGGACACTGTATATCAAAAATTTTATAGATGGAAATGTATTTGTTATCAACATACGTGTGAAGCCATCATAGGAATCAGAATATGCTAACATCCATGTATGCATTTAATATGCTACGACGGATAGAAATCTGAATTACGGTTGGAAACGACACATTTTTGCTCCCTAACCCATGCTAGCCGATTTGACTGCACCCAAGTCATAATGGAACTAGGTAACGGACTACCGTAAGCTGGGTACGAGGCTTTTAAAACAATGGGAGGGGAGAAGGAAGAGTAAGATGCCCGTGGGTGTTGCTCACCTGACCCGGAATCCCTCGATCTCCGAAATATCTCGGCCAGGATGGAAATGTATGAAAATGTAATGATGACCAGGGGCAGCCCGTACATCATGACCATTCCAAAGAGGGAGTAAGTAAGCTCGTATTCGTTGGACGGGAACGAATTGAATGTGACACACTGCTCGAACCAGGTGAATTTTGGATGTCGCTCCACGTGGAATATAGCCACCTAGAAAGAGATAAAAGGAGAAAATAAAATATCAGCACACAGTTCACACTTCACAAACCAAAAGGCACCGAGATTTGTCCACAAATGTTCAATGACCTTAAAAGATTGATTTTCACAGGTCGACAGATGATTCATAATGTGTGCTGCTATGAAGGATTAATTTGCATTAATAATAATTAAAATATGCAATGGACAGAAACTATCAGTTCAAATAAATATCAACAAGCGAATTTTACCAACCAAAGTATCGTTTATAAATCCATTTTTACTAAGAAAACATGCTTTTAGTTTTGATTGGATTCCAATTTTAATTGATTATCTGCACGAGTTATACCATGACCCATTTTCAGGCTATGACTCATACATATATGAAGCCTTTACTTATGCACCCAAGCATGCAAAACTACACTCTAGGTACATTCCAAAGAAACTGCGGGAGATGCCGCGAAAGTAACCAAGGCGAATGATTTTTACACCCTGAAATTGTTGCATTGATACACCCTAGGTAGTTTCTTTCGAAAATCGTTTTCATTCTCTCCTAATTGAAAGTAGTTAATAATTATATAAGATATGCACAATGATGTATAGCAATCGAAGAATAACTATATCTACATTCCTAATTAAAATGGAAAAATAATATGAAATAAAATATTATATGTCAATTAAAGAATCATTTACTTAGTATATATAGTTCTTGAAATATTTATAAGTAATTTTACACACATCCAAGATATTGTCAAAAAACTGGTAAGAACTGGCGTCGCTCTGCCTTCAATTGCCACCGAAAGTGAAATTACGAATCAAAAGATTGGGGAAGATATGATAGAAAGAGTGTATCACTGTGCCGCTCAAGATATCCTAGAGAATTATTATACTTAATTAATCGTTAAATAGTGCAGCTTGAACAGATTTTACAGAGGTCAACTAATTTTCGTCCATAAAATTAGGAGGTATATATTGATTGAAGCTTGGTAGTCGAGTGAGTACATCGTTAGGCTGTTGACCGGACGAAGTGGCATCAAATCCGAATTAATATAAAAGCCTACAGCTTCACTAAATCTGAGCGGTTTTTAGATATCAGATTTTTATGAAAAAATGATGACGACACAGGAGAAAGATTCCCACCCTGTGCGTGAATTTCATACAACATAGTTCTAACACTAACCTGACTTACCAGACGAACCTGCAAGTGGTATTCCGTGGTTTTAGGTACATTTTAATTTAACATTCAAAGCGTAGAGTATATGACAAATATTAATACACACAGGGGAGTACGAAGTACTCGACCAAGTATCGAATTCTGACGCCAAAAATATGAAAACTGGTGAAAACAGATTAGAAAGGTGCCCTAATTGCATATTATAATACAGATACATAATTTTACAACATGAAATCACAAAAGATCAATGTGAGACTCAATTCATCTCAGACACATTCTTCGCACAAGTTTACATCTGAATTTTGTGCCACAGAACATATTAAAAGATTTTTGACCAAAGTGTTAAAAAAAGAAGACAGCCGAACGAATGTACAGAAGTAGCGACTTTTTTCATAAACACACACGCTGTTCCCCTAGTTCCTTCATTGCTGCCGTTGCACGCGGCGACGAACAGGTTAAGACACGTACCGCTGCTGCTTCCTAACGACTCGACGTAAACAAACGCAACACCTCTCGTTTTAGTCGTCAGATGTGTTGATAGATGGCCCACTGTGTCTCGTTTCGATCCATTGAACGGTTTGCGCAGAATAAAATCAGTCTGGTCTTTTTTTGATCACACTTTGCTTATATGTGTGTGTACATATATATATATATATATATATATATATATATATATGCATATTTAGTCCCTATGGAAAGATATACATTATATTGAACAGGACTACAAAGCTTCAGAACTGGAAGGAAAAAATAACTTTCCACGCTGGCCAATGACACCAACTTCTAACGTAAACCAAGAAGCGAGAGCGGTGGTAGTGTTACTACTTATTAATAGTGTGAGACAATATTTCAGGAAGCGATGCCCGGTGGCTAAGATGCGCGAAAGCAAACGTGCCGAATGCAAATCAATACCGTTTGGCGTTATATCGTTCATGATGTGGACTCGACAACTGTGCATATTATAGGGCGAGTTCGAAGCATACGTAATATTTATTCCTGGTCAGAGTAAAGGTACCATGTATGCACTAGTTATCTTGCATACATTTGTTTAATCTATGATGTTAGTAGCATTCACAAAAGAGAGGACTATTTTCTCCCTGGACGACCACACACATACGATATGATAAAAAGTTTTGTTTACCAGAGTTATTGCATTATTTTCCTCAAGCGTAGAGAGAGCATTTCCGTATTACAGTTTTTTTGAAAGAAAAAGAATTCCTCTGACGTAATCGAATATCTTAACGCACAATCAGTGTTTGTATGCATTTCCTCATGTTGCAAAAATTACATTAGTCATGATCCCTACATGAACAAGCATGAACACAGACTTTGCAACGTGACAGATAGTATTTTTGGTGTGTCTCCATGAGCTAATACATTGGCTATGGAACAATTTGAAATAAAAATTGGGTCCAATGAAAAAGAAACATTTGTTTGACTTAAACGACAATATTCCCTATGCATTGAAGCCTGTGATAGAAGGGAGAATATTAGGGAAACGAGGAAGGAGCAGGAATAGTATGTGGATGCTAGACGGAATTAAGGGAGCAAAAAGAATACGGAAATGAAGAGGGGCTCATTTGAGAGTTAAATGTTGGGCTGTTTTTTGTTCGGAGAGGCAAGAAAATTATTCGGTAGTTGTATCCATCCAAAACCTACATTAACAGGTGGATTACCTTTAATAATAATTGACTGTGAGCTTGAGGTGTCGGTTTACAAGCTGTATAATATATATCATCTAATGAAATGGTTTATAGTCATAAAAGGGCTAATCGACGAGTTTTAAAACGTGATAACAAAACTTATATGTTGAATGATTTGTGTAGCATACGCTTTCATGATGCTGTCGTGAAAACATGATGATATGGTGATTTAAGCTTAAACCATGACAAATTACATCCCATGTACCCTGAATTACGTGTTACGTAAAGTTAGGCAGACTGGGGAATTGTGGGGAGACGGGAATAGTGGGAAAACTTCTGTATTTTACTCTTACTGCAAATCAACTCAATGGCCCAATTTTGCCATCACTACCTTAAATGTATATTCTTTGACGCGTAAATAATTATCCAATATTCAGGAAGAGTTCTCAGCTTGTCACCTAGCATAGTATTTTTTGTACGACAAAATGTCCCATCCTCCCCTGGGGGTACAATGGGGCATTGCATGGTATTCAGTGGAACAGAAATTAATGCCAAGGTATTCACGATATACTTAATTAAATCGGACCGGAGTTATATTATAATTAGCATCCTATCAATAAAACAAACAAGCACATATTAATAACAATGAAATTGATAAGCATGCAACTCAAAACAAATAAAATTAAATGCATTTTATTAATTATAATTGGAATGATTTACGATGATTCACTATCAATTCTAAATTACCTTTATGCATGAAAATTACATGCCCAATCTAAATCCAGTAAAATTTAGTCAATTCAACTTTCTCCTTATATTTCAGCAATTTTTTTATTGTGGAATTTATTTTTCCGACATTTCTTTATAATCCCTTTTTAACTAATGCTATCTCAAACCTGACTTTAAACATTGACACTTTAATCCGTTCCGGGTTTCAGCAAAGATTTCTGACTTCTTTTTTAATTGAGATCTTATTTCGGGCAACCATGAATAGATATAGGAAAATAAAATATTTCTTCTGGGGTGACAAGTATTTCTTTTATTGCAATTTTTCCATTTCTTATTGGTCCTAGGGGCATTGGAGTTTACCATGAGCTCTAACGTGATTAGAGCGTTATGCGGGATAATGAATTGATCAGTTATGTTAGCTGGTTTGCATTCGATGCCATTATAAATGCTTGAATTATATGGCCGTACATACCTGTTGGTATAAATCTAGAAATAATTTTTGAAGGAGTCAGAGCCTAATGATATTTAATGCCTACTAATTCATCAAAATTGTGAATGGAAATTCAACATTGGCAGGCATTATTGCAGTATTTTATCATTGGGCCACACATTTTTTATTGGTTCACAATTGGCTGCAATTTGTGGGTCGGATAACACCACACAAATAAGCCGATGGTGCGCACATTGCTGCGTATTTGTTTCCGCCAAATCAATTTCTTTCACAGATATGTGTCAATTATATTCATCTAAAATTAGCTCTTCAGGATTTTCTTCAGAAAAATTAATTTTTTCGATTAAATATTTTTTAAACCGCAAAAATAAGTCGGTAATTACCGGACGGGTTGACGACACCATACGATCCTACAGTACATTACAATAGTGTTGCGGGCTGCGGGCTTTAAGGAGTAAGCAATTTTTGAGCTAAAATTCTTAACAGTACACTGAAACATTCATTATGAAGCACACCATCACAAGAGAGCCTCTTTCAGATGTAATTGTACCCACTTGTTTTTCCCTTGGAAGCAATTAACTTTCCTGGCAGCTGAAACGGGGGTAAATCAACTTCCATCAAGTTTGTAAATGTCTTCCGGAGAAAATTCATGTTTTACGTGAAGACCTGGCAATTAAAAAAGACTCTCTCACCGATTAATTAAAGCCTAAGGCGCCTTAAATATAAGGATGTTGTTCATAAACCGTTAAACTAATCATTATTGGCAACACTCTCCTTATCTCCTCCCAGGAAGGTGAGCAGCTCTTCCTGCTTGCCTAAGCACACTCGAATGCCAATTGTTTGCGTGTCGAGAAGGCAGGAATTTTCCTCTGATTATCAATTAATTTGAGAGTGAATTTCCATTCTCCACATAAACCTCCACCTTCTTAACCTTAAATAGCAACTTGTCTGAAATTGATCCAGCCAATTTTGATTTTAAATGTATGCATGTAATTTAAAGTATAACACACAAATAAACCAATATTATAATAAATGGTTAAATACGTTCGGTATTACATGCTAAATACCTTGGAACACATTGGAATTAGAAATTCCTTGATTGCAATCTTAAACTGTTTTTTATTTTCGAGAATCGATTTAACTCCATTCTGACTCAACAGTAAATTTAATGGCGGTGTTCATTTTTCGATCTACTACCATTAAGGATTTGAAACATTTAAAATACAAATATTATTTGTGCTTTAAGAGTGCATTTAACTCTGCTCGAAGGTACTTTAAATATTGTAAAAGTAACTCATTTATGTTCTTCGCGACTTGTGCGAATTTAAATAGTTAAATATACATTACTTAAAGAGTATAAAAATCATTCCTTACGCAAAAATGTCTTAGTTTACAATACTGATCTTCACTCACTCACGTGCATCACGCACCCACATGGGCACAAACGAGCCTCCCGCGCTTGAAAGACTACTTGTTCGCGATTCCACCGCATAAGGTGTTTCTAATTAAAAAAATAACGCTTGATTAGCCGCCTTCGAGAAAGTAAATGTTAATTAACCATGAATAAGCCAATGAGACGATACTCTGAAACCTATTCCAAAGAAACTGCGGGAGATGCCGCAACAGTAACTTTCAACGGAGCCATCCGCTAATATGCATTTCAATGCAGCAATTTCAGAGCGTAAAAATCATTCGCATTGACTGGGATTCGAACCCAGATCCCTCAATATCCGGTCGAGTGCTTTAGCCAGTTAAGGTATCGACATTAAAAGTTACTGTTGCGGCACCTCCCGCAGTTTCCTTGGAATTTGTCAAGGTATAAACAGCCTAAGTGTTTAAAAGTTGGCTTTAACCTCGTGGACTGTGGCGCGTCGCGCACGACTACGAATGCCTGTGACATTGTATGTACTGTATTTCGCAACAACATCTTGTTCCTTTAAAGCCCCCAAAATTTCAGATTTTAAAACGACGCCTCGATAGCTTAACTGGCAAAACACTCGACCGAATATTGATGGATCTGGGTTCGAATCCCAGTCAAGACGAATTATTTTTACACTCTGAAATTGTTACCCTAAAACATGTTTACTATTCATCAATACACTTTAAATACGTTTGCTGTGTAACGTCTCTAAGCGGAATGGAGGTTGGGAATCTGACAGGCATTTCCTTCACTTGGGCACTTAGCCCGAGACGATGAAAGATAGTAGGATTTAATGGTACTCGCATGAAGAGGACTAACCTCTTAAAAGCGGGATGAATTGGGAGAACTAGAGGACTGATCCATTCCGCACAAGAGTATTCCCTTTTAAAACTGAAATGTCAATGCAGCCGTTTTCCACTAATTTTCGGGTTCACTGCGTACGATGAGAGATGCTTCCCCCCGGAAAAAGAATCGCAATCACAGACAAGTCGGTAGATATCTTTACAGTGCGAGGAGTTTTTAATAGTCGACGCGGAGTACTAATTTAAGACTTTTTAGAGACTTATTTTTGAAAATACTGGAAAAACGATAATGACATGAATTTATCGGCTTTCAAATATCATTCAGATATCTCTCCCACAAAGAAGCTTCGTTTACCCTCAATTCAAATGCAAAATTGTACATTTTTGCTGACACACAAAAATATAACATATTTATTCTGACATGAACCCTGGAGAGCGATTACTCTTCAGAAAAGAGAATTCTCCTTTGGCACCTAATCAGTATTATGTGCTTTCACCACCAAAATTGTAAATCCACAAATAAATGTGTAGCTTTAAAAGAGTGATCATGCTTGATTCTCCAAATTTAATTCTCATTAAAGGGGAAGCGCGTCCTCTGTTGATGGCGATTGATATTTGGAAGCATATGTTGACGAATGAATTCCACTGAATCAGAAAATAGAATTACGTCTCCAACATCTCACATTCCTCGAGCACTTGATTACACGTTTTGCAAATGGACAAAGACTGGGAATCGATATCCATCGGTGATTTATTCCGTGTTTAATCAACCCGTCGACATCCCTTCGCAAGTTCCCCGAGGATGCCGACCTTGAAAGTAAACAAGCACGGTATTTACACCGGATTCGCGTACGGATTCCAATTCCCTGAGAATAAATATGAAATTAAGGGATGCTATTCAACTGAACATTATAGCCATATTCAATTGATGAAGTAAAGTATGTGTGCATAAACCACAGGGATAACTGAATTCTTGCCGATTTAAATTATCGATGTTTAAATTTTGAAGCAAAACTTACCTCATGAAAAACAGTTCATCTCACTATTCTTGATCTTCTACACCGATTACATGAATCCACTATTTTGCTTTCTTTGTAACACTTTGACACATTATACGATGCCACATTTTTAATTAAGCATACGTATTCACTGTTTCTGTGCTGATATACAGGTAAAAACAAAAATTGCGGCTGAAAAGGTTGAACGAGTTACTTATTTGAATAGAGCACACAAATCGATGGTCAATCGTAAATATACATTATATATCATATACCTTCCACTTTTACTGCCTTCCTTCGAATTCTCCCAACAAATCCCTATCCTCCGCCGCAAAACCTAGTACTAGGTTTTTTTTCTTTTCATCTCATTTATACCTTTTCCCTCCTTGCCCACAGCCACATCTCAAAAGCATGCCTACCACCTTACCTCAACGGATATACTATCCCGACGCACAAAACCACATTCCATATCTATTAAATTTGAGATGGTAAAAGACAATTCCCATCTTTCACTGTTTAATGTACCAACAGAAGTACAAAAACCGTCTTGATATTAGAATATTTCACTGGTAAAAGAGTAGCAAAGAAATAATCAATCATTGTAATCATTGTGTCCTACTAAGTAAATTTGGAAAATACGAAAAACAGCAAACTGACCGAGTGGATCTCGGCTAGCAGTATCCGTCCCTGCCTTAGCACAGAAATTATTATAACTAATTATTTACTACTGCAAGCGAAGAAACTATACCACACCTGAGTTTTACTCATTTTATCAATAAAATTCCACAGTTGATTTGAATAAAAGAGACAAGACTCTAAATTTGTTTCCTTTAAAAATTAATGATTAAAAGTATTATTGGTCCGAATATTAACAAAACTATTTTTATCGTCGAAACGAAATGAGTAACTATTTTGAATAAAGCCAAATTTTCCAATATTTGCGTTATCCCGAGTTTTACAGTAAAATCATTTCGATGTAACAAAGATGCCACTTATTTCAAGAAAAAACTTCATTCCTGATCAAAGAGGTAAGAATTACGTGTACGTGACACGTTCTGCTTTGTCAAGTCCCGCACTACGACCCGAGGATCTCCCAAAACTATTCAGTTTAGCATATTTCATATAACCATTTATTTCAGCAGGGGTTGATCGTGTGGTTTCTCCGAGCAGCAGGACCACAGAACAAACTTCCATTTCCACCGTGTCCAAACCGCGTGCTGTCGAAGGCGTAGTGAAAGGGATTCCCGGAACGCTTGCTGCCTTAACTGACTTCCCTCAAACATGAAAAACAGCATTCATGGAATGGAAGGTAGGTTTTTAGTATCCAAAATGTATAAACGGCAAAAAACACATTCATTCCCTTATCACCTCTGGAAACAATCCGATACTCAGGGGAAGTGAAAGCGCATAAAACATTAACGAGAAATTCTTAGTCACCAGGAGGAAGAAATCTTTAACTGACTAGTTATTTTTCCTCTGTTTCGCTACAACAATGATACCCGCCAGCGTAACCCATTTAACTATGAGTCATAAAGAATTTTGTTCCTTGTCATATTATCTATTTCTCATTGTTTTTTATATTGTTGAGAAAAATTGGATTGCAAATCCATCCGTTAGGCTTCCAGTGTCAATATGCCTTACACTTCCCTCCCCAATTCTATCAAAAACCAATCGCGCAACCAGTACGCATGTCCCTCTGTTTAATACTCCCCTCAAACCCTCCCCTCAAATTATATAGCTTTAAATGAACTGAGGGTCAGTGCTAGCAATAGTTCATTTAACACTAATCAGATAGCATCAGACGGAAAATTTTATCAGAGATCCAATATTAATAAGAAGGCGATCCTCGTCAAAAATTCTTAAATATAGAATCTATCAAAGGAATTACCGACCACGGGCTAGTAAATTCTAAGTTTTCGCGTCGTGGGGTCCGAAAGAAGAAGTCTAAAATGAAATTTTACTTGTAAATATAAAATTAACGTACCTGCGGTCATGAAGCAATAAAAACGAGGTAATCGAGACGGTAAACTTCATTTGCGCTAGGTTGTAAAGGGGGTTGGGAACAAAACTACAAGTAAGGGAAAAGATAGGGAACACACACTAGGTCATTTGGTTGAGTTTGATAAACAGTGGCCCACGCATACCTCAATCACACACAAAAAGGCAAAATTAATCATAAAAAATAAAACAAACTTACAACCACTTGATCACTACGATGAGTTCAGGAATACTGAACGAGAACCTTGAATGAGTGAGTACTTGGGAATCGCAAAGGTCCCATTTTTCGAACACATCTAAGTGATTGAGTGAATGAGCGAAAGCGTGCGTACGTCCGTTTAATGATTATGTATTCATCTGTGTGATTGACGGGTCACTGACATAGGAAGGATCGTTGTAAACCCTGAACGACTGAGCGAGTGCGATTCACAAAAGTCTAACACACCCGAGTGATTGAGTGATTGCGTGTTTACGTAAGTCCTTTCTATTTCGTTATATCCGTTTTTAAATTTTGTATTCATCTGTGTGACTGGAGGGCCACTACCATAGGAGGGATCCTTGAAAACCCTGAGTGTGTGAGTGAATGCGATTCATGAGAGCGACTGTTATTCCTTAACACACCCTAGTGATCGAGTGGTTGTAAGTTTGTTTTATTTTTTATTATTAATTTTGCCTTTTTGTGTCTGATTGAGGTAAACGTGGGTCACTGTTTATCAAACTCATCCAAATGACCTAGTGTGTCTTTTAGTTAAGTTTTTAGAAATACAGTAATCACCGAAATACTGAGTATACCTGGAATCACTTCCTTGAAATCACGCGCTCAGCAGTCAACAAGTTCATTTCCAGTAAATTAATAAAAGATAACACGGAACCTAGATGGTGCAACACGGATGGTAGAAAGGCATTACGACGTCAAAGGATATGTCACGCCAAGATGAAAAATATTAGGGATGATATCTCTACCGACAAAAAGAATGAGATCACTATCAATGTATACAGGACATCTAGGGCGAATGCCAAGAATGAATTTCGGAAAGCGTTAAGGGAATTCAAAAGGAAAAGGTCAGCGGTAAACAGTAAATTCACTCAAAAATTATAAAAGCAAAAGAGTAACCAGCAGTTTGGAAAAGGCTAACTTATTAAGTTCCTTCTTTCAAACCTTCTTCACTAATATCTCACAGAATACCCCGTTAGCTGACAAAATCGTGCCGATCAACCGATGGCCAAATTTGAAATCTCATATAATGGAATATGAAGTTTGCTGTAAAATATTAAGCCTAATAAATATTCTAGGATCTCTGAAACACCGCTCGTATATTTAAGCATCTAGCTTCGCAAAATGGCACTGTATCTAGAAATACTATCAAAGGAGTCGCTGGTAGATTAAAACGTTCCCAGAAATTGGCAAACGGCTAACATAACACCAATATTTAAAAATGAAGACAAAGAGGAAACGAAGAGTTATAGACCTTTTCCCCTCACATTAATTTCGTACAAAGTTATGGAACATATGGATCCTAGTTTGATCGTGAGACACCTCGATTGCCAGGAGTTATTGATGAATAACCAGCACGGTTTCCGAAAGGGTAAATCCCGCGAGACAGAATTTGCGCTTTTTGTCCATGATATCCTTAGTTCGGGAGTGAGCAATGTTCCAGTGGACGCGGTTTTTCTAGATTTTAAAAAGTCTTTCGACAAAGTACCTCAGAGTAAACTACTCACAAAAATATAAGCACATGGCATAGTTAAAAATGTTCGTGGCTGGATTAAAGACTTCAAGAAAGGAAGACTACAGAAAAATTAGTAACGTATCCAAAATTTAGAATATGCTTCAAGTACATGGCATCCTCACGAAGTACATTTATGATTAATTGCCAAATTGAATCGCATCCAGCGTAGAGGAACAAGATTTGTTAAACTTTGTTGTGATAAACTTAGTGGCGTATCCAAAATATTAGAGCAGCTAGGCTGGGAATTACTCAAGAAGCGAAGGGTAAATTAATGAATGAAGCTCTTGCATAAATTGGAAGGGGGTCTCTTTAGCAGTGATGTTGAAACTTTATTATTACCCCCATTTTACTAAGGTAGGAGAATTAATGGTAGTAAAATTAGAGATCTTAAGTGTTGAAGGGATAGATTTACGATGTCTTTTTCCCACGAACGATAAGGGATCATAATAACATTGTCCGACCGCGGAAGGATCATGTTCGGGTAAAAATTAGTTTCACTCCTCGTACGTCGATGAAAAAGGCTGAGACTACCAAAATTTAAGTTAGATCCTTTTATTTTCACTCATCTTTTTTAATAACATTTTTTACCCTAGAATCTGTATACATGTGCGCGCAAAAAACATGGGGAACGCCAAAAAGGTGTGATCTCTTCAAAACATCTGCGCTTGCACGTACGCTGACGTCTATGGCAGTTATCGCTGGATCATTTATCCGAAGAGCTTTTACTGGATTTAATTCGTGTTATAGGTCTTTTTATGTAGGCCGGTAGTTTTTGCTTAGTATTTTTATTCACACAGTACCTTGCAAGTCAGCGCTATGGTGTGTGGAAGGGATGATTGCATACAAGACTACGAGGTGTGATAATAAGTAAACCGGACTCATTTTATTCCGCGCAAACCGTTCCAAGGATCGAAACGAGACACTGTGCGCCATCTAGCGACACATCTGACGAATAAAACTAGAGGTGTTACGTTTGTTTATGTCGAGTCGTTACGCAGCAGCAGCAGTACGTGTCTTAACCTGTTCGTCGCCGCGAGCAACGGTCGCAATGAAGGAGCTAGAGGGACAGCGCGTGTGCGTGAAATTGTCTTTCAAACTTCCAAAAGTACTACGGAGACATTTGGAAGAATTCAGCAAGCCTTTGTTAGTGAAGATATGAGTCGAAGCCATTGTTTTGAGTGGTACATTCGTTTTAACTCGGACAGAACCTCCACAGATGAAGATTTGCGAACGGGGCGGTCTTCCACTTCGACAGACCCCAACCATGTCAAATTGGTTAACTACTTGGTACGGGCAAAGCACCGTTTAAGTGTTAGGGAGATAGCTGAGGAGGTGAACATTAGTTTTGGATCCCGTCAGATAATTTTAACAGATATTTTGGGCACAACACGCGTCACATCAAAATTCGTCCCACGGGTACTGACTGATGATCAGAGACAAAAACGAGTGAGCATTTGTTAGGAACTCCTGGATCGAGCCAATCCCGACCCAGAGTTTCTTAAAACCATCGTAAACGGTGACGAAACGTGGGTTTACGGTTATGATGTTGAGACAAACCCCCAGTCTTGTCAGGGGACAGGCCCTCATTCTCCGCGACCAAAGAAAGCTGGCATGTCCCGGTCCAAAGTGACGGTCATGCTGTTGTGTTTCTTCGATTGGCAAGGACCGATTCATTACGAATACCTCCTTCAAGGTCAAACCGTCAACAAAGATTTCTACTTAAAGGTTACGAAGAGGCTGAGGGTGCCAGTGAGCCGAAAGAGGCCGGACGTGTGGAGAAACAATGCATTGCGTTTCCACCACGATAACGCGCCGGCTCACAAGGCACTGGTTGTGACAGTTTTTCGCCAGAACCGGAACTTCCGTGACCCCGCAGCTACCCTACTCTCAAGACATGGCTCCATCAGACTTTCTTATGTTTCCCAAGGTAAAATCAACCTTGAAAGGGCGCTGACTTAACTCTAATGCAGACATTAAACTAATTGTACGGCGGACCTGAAAAGGATCCCTTATGCGACGTACCGGGTATGTTTCGAGAGCTGGAAGAAACGTAGCCAAAGGTGTGCCGTTGCCCAAGGCATGTACTTTGAGGGCTACAAGTTGGATTAAGCTGTATCTGTCGAAATAAACCAGTTATAAAATCAGTCCGCTCTTTTTTTTATCACACCTTGCATGTATATGTACGTAGAGGAAATGATTAAAGAGGCATGGGAAGAACTGGAGGTAGGAATGAAAGTGGGCCGGGTATTCGTAAAATAAGTTAGGTTTGCTGATGACCAAGCTATAGTTTGTCAGTCAGCCAAGGGGTTGAAACATTGCTGAGTGAATTGGAAATTCAGTGCGACAGGTATGGGATGAGAATCAATATTATTAAAACAAAGGTCACGCGATTTTCTAGAAAGAAGAAGGCTAAGCTTAGGCTAAAAGTAGGCGGACAAAAACTAGAGCAGGTAGAACAGTGTACATATTTCGGAAGTGTTTTAGACCAACACGGTCAAAGTAGTAGGGACGTAAGAAGAAGAATTACACTAGGTAAGGAGGAGGGAGTTGATGAGAGGGCCGTTGAGTGAGGCTATTAAGAAAACACTCATAAACACTTTGATATGGATCGTAGCTATGTGCGGCGCGGAAACGTGATCATTGAGGCAGGAGGATAGACGTAGGCTGGAGGCTTTTGATATGTGGGTGTGGGGAAGAATGGAGAAGGTGAAATGGACAGAGAAGAAAACAAATGAGGAACTGTTAGGTATGGTAGGCGAAGAGAGAGGTTGGTTGGGAGAAATCCTAAGGAGGCAGGAAAAATGGGCGAAGGTGGTTTCATCGGCAGTGGGATGCTGAAAACTGTAATTGAGGGGAGAGTGTTAGGCAAACGAGGAAAGGAAAGAAGCGGAATAAGGATGTTGGACGGGATGAAGGGAAGAAGGAAGTGCTCATAGATGATGAGGGACTTGATGTAGAGTAGGAGAGTAGGTTGCTGGATTGTGTTTTGTTAGGAGTAGCAAAATATTAAATTGGTATTTGTGTCCATTCAAAACCAACCTTAACCGGTAGATTGCTTTACTTCATTTACTAATATATATAATAATAATTATTTTTTAAAAATAAAATCCCACGTCTGTCAAATCAAAGTCACAAACAAACAGCCGCATCTTCACTAAAATAGTTTTCATTCTCTGCAAAATACAAAACTATGTCATTCTATCCTACGCCCTCGTATTTGAAATAAACCCGATTCCCTGAACAAATACTTTTCTAGGTCTCATGGCACTCTAATACGTCGTGGTTCCCGAGACTCCCTCCTAAACAAAAAAATCTGGAACACAAATTCGTCCTCTAAAACTACCCACCACAGTAAACAAGACCCTCTCCCCGTTTGTACAACCTACTTCCATGGCTTGCAAAAAGTTTGTCCTATGGGATATTTCACCATACAGTCGAGCAAAAAAACTGCTCACCTGCTGTTCAATGCCCCTTCTCGAACGTCCATAGAGCCTGTAGAATAGTTTTTAAAACGCGAGGCCCATTTCTTGAAACCATTCCGATTCCTAAGATTCCTCATCCTCTCCGGAAACTCACTCCCCAAACAGAATACCGACTGTTTCCACCTCACATATTTCCCCTCCCTTCCAGATTCTCTACATGGCTTGCCTAGGAAAATCCTACACTTTCAACTCTGCCCGGATTATACGGGTAATATGCGACAACAGTCATTATAAGAAATAATGATCCGGTAATTCCTCTTCCCCGTCCATCTCAATCTCAGTTCCCAGTTATGCAGCACCCACTAATAACAAATGCGACAATATAACAAGTTCCTCCCTCCCGTAGAGCCAAACCAATACAATTGATAACAACAGAACGGACTAGGTATTGAGTTTTTAATTTCTTCCAATATCTCTGATTAAATTGATAACAGTTTAACATCTTTCCTCGACAACCGTTCATCCAGTGCTCACGCCCGACTACATATTTATCAATCTCCCTCCTCCAATTCACCCTCTTCTTTTCCCCATCTCTTTCCGCTAGTAGCTCCTATGGTACCATGTGCATGGTAGTTTTCTTTTTTATACCACAGGTATTTTATCAAAGTAGGTAACATTCATTCGATAACCCTGGTCTGACACATCGGGGTTAATATGACCATAGTGAAAGCGAAAGAAAATCGTGTGGCCAAGTCCATTCTTTAAGTCATGTGAACTGGAATCACCGATAGCAATTATCGTTGATCATTTAACAGCCTTGAGATGATGATAACTTTGATGATTCATTCGTAGGGTGTTGGGGCATCATTATTACCATCAACTTAACAATAGAGTAGTCAATAACTGGTACGAAAGAGTCTTTGTCAGTAGAAAATGGTAATATTTGGGCTAAAATCTGTTATGATTCTATTAAAAAATATTTTTCTTGGGTATATAAAACATTCTGCCAATTAAAGGCTTCGATTTAACGGAAATATGCACTGGATAATCCTAAAATTTATAATAAGGGAGCTCATAAAAGTTAGAGCTATGTGAATCTTTACAATTGACTAAATATCCCAAGTAAGGGGAGGATTTGGGTTGATGAGAGAGATAAATATACCCGCTAATAGATAGCTTCAACTTGGATAACATACTATCTCATATCAAAATAGTTAAGTTGAGTCAAAGTAGTTAAAAATAATTAAATCAGTCTCTCTAGGAGTTGAACATCGCCTATCTTATCCTAGAAAAGATTATGATTGTGTTTTATTACTTAAACAAACTCTGATTCGACATCTTAACTCTACAGCCAATGAAATAAATTATTTTACCCTACCCATCAAATTATATCTACTAAATATTATTATTACGCACATATTATTTTTGTAAACTAATTTTTCGGTTAAGACATTTACGAAATGGACGGCCACATCGCTTATTTTATAGTATTGGAGCTCGCCTTTTTCCTCAACCCTTGGTGCTGATATTTTTTTGCTTGAAATTAACTTTGTTCAATAAACATAATACCTTTAGGCCTAACGTTGTGGCATTTAATTTTATTCAATGAATGAAACAAATTTACGAAAGTGCACAAGAAGTGTGTATGAAATCTTTTAAATTCTACCGAAATACATAGATCTTGGGGATTAAACTAAGTTTAATTCCTTCATAATAACTGTTTTAATTTATGATAACATCTAATTTTCTAGTTTAAAATGTTCGACTAGACTGACTTTTTACATAATTTATTTTCAGCTACGAGTTCCTTGTGAGTAGGAAGCGACGGTTAATATCGTTTTATAAATCATTTTACTCTAAGGTTCACCGTTTTTGCGGCATTAAAATTGTATCATTTGAAGTTAGAACTGCCCTCGCTAAGCGCCACACGATATTTTTCCATGAGGAACATAACCGAAATTAAAGTATGAATTGTTAAAATAGGAGTCACTAGAAGTAAACGATTGCTGAGCACGACTGAAGAATGAATTATTTAGTTAATTATAATGCAATATGTCTCGTATATTACATATTTATAAAATACTGGCCATTTAGTACTATGCTAAAGATGTGAGTGTATTTTATGATAGTCTAGACAACAGTAATAGCAATTTGCTTTATATTTATTATTTGATATTTATACAAAAGGTTTCATCATTTCCCTGTTATTGGCAATTTAATAGAAGATGGCCTGTCTCCAAACCGTGTAAATAGTAATAAATATAGTTTTGGTGCTAATAATTTTGATATATTTCTACCATAACCCTTATACAAGCAAGAAAAATAATGTTTAGTGGTGACTCCAGAACCATATTCACTCCGAAATTCTCTGAAACAATAATAAACTGCCGTAAGCTTCCATTCGAAGTACAGGCTCAGTCTTGGTGTACACGTAGGTCGTCTTATGATCCTGCTTTTGACTATATACTTTGAACTTTTCTCATGCCTTAACTTTTTTCGCGCTCAACGGTTCCCTCTTCCATGGCGTTCTTTTCGGATATCACTGGTTCGTCTTTATTCGTCTTCCCCTGCCCTACCTACAAACACAACTACATCGTTCATGCTGTTCTTTGAGACTCTAACATTCCATTTAAGTGGGCCTCTCCATTTATTTCGCCTCAACATTTAAGACACATTACACAGTGAAACCTTGCGAATGCAGATGCACAACTTCCCGGAACTTGGATTAATTTGTCATCATTATTCCTCTGTGCCGCCATCATTCTGGCATCACTACCTTTCCAACTAATGAAATTCCCCAGGCTGGCTTGACTAAGTTTTTGCTATGCTCTTCTCAGGAATTCCTCCATGGAATCCTTTCCTCCTCCTTCCCCTCCCATACCTCCCTTCCGTTTACCTTATTCCAACTGCAAGGGCAGTTCCCAGAACTCTAACCACCCACTTAGTCATGCCCTTCCTCCTTGTTTAAATTAATTTGGGGCTTAATTTTCTCTCGAATGGAAGATAATCGGAAAATTTACATTTTAAGGTGCATAAGTATTATATATTTTTATGTAAGTACAGTTCTAATAAATAATAATTTCCATTTCAGGAAATGGAAAAACAATACATTAGTTTAAAATATTGTAGGATATTATTATTTTATTTTCCACGGTATTGAATAAAAACCTTGTATGCATGTTCTAAAATTGAAATATTGGTTCATATTATTTTCCGCATGCACGCAAAAAGCAGCCAAGCATAAAAGCATGCAGTTTTTTCCAAAGACTTACCATATAAAACTTTCGTTTAAAAATGAGCTGAGTTTTGAAAATAGAGCATCTTCAGACCAAAGTTTTTCATTACATTTAGGATTCACATTATATTAAAGTATAGTTAAAAACTTATTTTTAAACAGCTACTCAAAACGAATCATGGAGAATACATGAAATTCAACTACGAAAGTATGAGGTATTGGCATTTAACTTTGTTATACACCATGCGATATCCTTAAATAGAATAATAAGTTCATCACTTTTTCTCGTGCCCGGAAAACTAAATAATAAAATTTTACAGTCAATACGTTGAGTAATAAGAAAAACCGTGGAAAGAGAAGGAAACGGGTCTGGTAGGAAGACCTGTCCAAGGCAGGTTGCGGCATTTAGGCGAGCATAAGGAACACGGTGAAGCATCCGCTCGGCAGGCTCAGGAGCAGCTAAGAAAAGCGTTTGTTTTGCATGCCAATAACTGACTAAATAAAGACGGAAGGCAACGGAAAACCATTTCCCCAAGAGAAAATTCTAAGACGATTTGAGAGTAGACTAAATTCAGATCCAGAAATAAAATGGCTCATCAGATGAACCTCTACAGGGAAGGGGCGAAAACGTGGGCGAACAAGCCATGTTGACCAAGAAAGGAAGAGAGAGAGAGAAGTTTGAGTTTAGGAATGCATGGAGTGTTGCGAAAGATAAAAATCTAAATGTGGGTAAAAAACACTATAGATTTAACGGTTGTGAAGATATATAGGAAAAAAACACCCAGGCCAAGAAATTGTCTCATAAATCGCATTTTTCACAAGTGATAGCAAGAACAGAATTAATTTCATTAGTGTTCACTACAAAATTAATCATATAATATAAATATAAATTATAAAATATAATAAATATTTGAAACGATTGATGCCTTCGATTAAGTAGCAATTTTACAGATTGTTGAGGCAAGGAGTAGTTTTCATTCGTACAAGCTGACGCATGGCCACGCGGCTAAAGGCGGACAACGGCGAACATGATTAAGTTATTAGAAAAGAATGAATAAAGGAGGAGGGCACCGGTATATAATCAGAAAATAAAAATACGATAATAGAAAATATCTGCTTTAAAATTGATAATTATTAAAAGGTTCGGAGCTTAATGGTATACAACAAAGCCAGCAATACAAAATAGAAAACATTTCAAAGGATGGAAGGATGAATGGAGTCAAAAAAGAGAGGGGACCAGATTTAAGGAGGAAAAGAGATATTTGACATAAAGCATACCATTATTATTCAAAACAAACACTAAACTTTAAGTTCTAGAAATAGAGAACGACGGAGAAGCGGTTGACCACAGCGTGGGAAATTACTATATATCCTGAGAAAGGAGCCTTACAGGGCCATCTTTCTACAAGTATACACGTAGATGACATTAAAATACGCATCGCTAAGAGAGCTAAAAGCTATACCAAAGATCGAGTTCCAGAAAGGCCTCGAGAATCGGTAAAAGCATTGGCATTAGTATATATATCTAATGGGAGACTACTTCGAAAGGGATAACATTGATATTACGAATACATTGCTTTCTTCAAAAAAACTCTAATTCCCGATTGTTATTGAACACATCTCTCATAGCTCTTTGCATATAATACAATAAGAGGTATTTTTATTAACTTAAATTTAAAACTCAGGACTCATGAAACGACCAAGCCTCGCTCACCAGGGTAATATGGCTTGACAAATGTTCGTTGCATGCATTTCCATGATTTGCATAATTAGTTCACGTAGTCTCAGAATCCGGAGAAATAATTTACGGAAATATGGAATCCAATGAAAATACAACGACTTGAATTCTCGTTAATAGGGCCAGCATGTGATGCGTCTATTAGTAGTCCATTGGAAAAATAAGGACGCTCCAACCTCGCTCATTACCATGCGCATGCAGATCCGTTGGTGGCATATGAAATTTCGACTCTGTGAAAATCGTCATTAAATCTCCTGCTGCTGGGTACGGGAGCGTTTTTGTGAGCCGCTGATGGTTTCATGAGGGTGTTCTATAAGGGATACTACCAATTAATTAATGAGCATACGTATGCGGTGGGGCGCCAGCAACGTTCACTTTAGTCCATTGGTATTAATTCATTTTCTATATTTCGAATAAACACATTGCAATTATTCACAGAATAAATTCAAACTTAAAAACAAACAAACTCCACTTTGAGGTATCTGCTATTGATGCCTATAATTATTAAAATTTTTTCACATAAAACTACCCTTTTTTAAAAATGCTCACTACTTCGCCCATTTTCGTATGAAATATTTCAATTAACAATTAAATGGATTGACTGACTTGATTAATTCACCACCTGCCTTTAATTATAATAGCAGTTCCTCCCAAGCCATTCCTACTGCCCTCCGTATAAATGCTGAAAGGTAAGGTAAATACAGAAAATCCTGTCCTACACCATACCTTATCATTAAAAACTGCTTTAAAGCCCCAAAATCTCAGTGCAAAAAGCCCCAAAAAAGTGAAAAAGACGCCTCTGTAGCTTAACTGGCTAAAAACGCAGCCGGACATCGAGGGATACGGGTTCGAATCACTGTCAAGGTGCATAATTTTTACTCTCTGAAATTTTTGCATTGCATTGCCATTCCGATTCTCCACCCACACCTGAGAAATCTGATGGAGGTACAACTTTCGGATAAGTCGCCTATCTCTCCAGTGTATTCCTGTCTTCTGCAATACGATCATTAATTGGCGTCAACTTACTCTAACAAACCCCTTCTCGGGATTTGCGAAGCAAACAAAAATATCCCGGTTTCATTCATTATTGCTTTTTATCAGCGACTTCATAGGTACTACAGCATAACACGTATTCCTCCTCTTTCTAAACCCTCAATGATCTTCACTTTCCCAATTGACCTCTGTTTTAGGGATCAGGTGGTGGAAGAGCCTCCAAAGTCTCAATCTAGACGAAAAATAAAGACACCTATCAATTTATCTTCTCCAGACAGTTATTTATGATTCGCAGTGCTGTCTTTGGTTGGTCCAATACATATTTCCTTTCTAAGAGTCCTCTATCAAGCTTTCGTTCGGAAGGTCTAGTCTGGTCTATACTGATCAGACTACATCCAAATATCAATCTCTCCAATTATTAGTCTTAGAGTAGATTGACACCTCTAAATAATTTTGCGCTAGACGATTCACATTAAAGCCTACTTACATCCTTGCTATATGTGCCCTAAACGTTTCATGTATCATTTTTGTACTCATGTGTTGTGCGTCGGACTGATAAAGGGAGTGGATTTCGTTTTCATCAGATGAATTAAGAATATTACAATGGTCACAGGGCTCATGACTAATGCTCTTACCCTTTCAGTTAATGAAAATCATGATTTCAGCCTTCTTGGCCTTCTGAGCCCCAGGACATTAAAAAAAATAGTTTGAAGGGATCGATAATCAAAGATTATAGTTATAATAAAATAATTATTTATAAATAAAGATCGCTTAAAATCTGCGAAGTTAGCAAATAAATGATTTTCAAGCCGCATTGCCTCATATGCTCTCATTAAAAAATAACAGCTAACCACTCAATCCGTAAAAGTATGTGGGTTGTCGAGAAAGTAACATTCGTTTTCATGTAGCGGGAGAAGTAGTGGAGGGAGCCGCTGTATTGACTCTTGACTATTGTATTGACTATTGAGAGTTAGGTTATTACGCCGTATTATTACAGAGTAGGTTAGTACGCCTCCAAAGCAGTGATTTGAAGGTGGCACCGTTTGTTGCATGTTTACAATAGCGAATATAAGTGAACAACACAATTGTAAATCCCGCCAAATATTAAATATTTTCAGTGATAAGGTTTTTACTGGTAAAAAAATTCAAACCTGCAGACCCTCGTTGAGTAATTTGTGTACTGTACGGAGCAAATGTGAAGAGTTGTGCGTCAGTGTTGTCGTTCGTTAAAGAGTGCAAAAAGGTCCATTATGATGACAGAATTGGCCCACCTGGGGTGAACATTGAACTGCACCTGAAAATTGAAAAGGTTTGTGAAAACCGGCATTTTACGTTGTGACTAATCTTTAGAAAGTCTTCCACAGATTTCTACGCCTCTTAAGCATGAAAAAACGACATAAAAGTTAGGCTACAACATGTTTTGCGCTCATCTCGACGAGGAACTTCAAGATACACTCATCGGATGACTGCGATCTGAGCGGCAGAATTTTATGCTGAAGGAATTTAAAAACTAGTTCAGAGATGTGCAGATGTTCAAATATTTTTGGTGAATATTTATAAAAATTGTAGAGATATGTAGTTTTGAGGCACAAATAATAAATTTTCTGATTCTATTCCAGCATATTTTAATAGCACAACGGAGGTTACTTACTGGACTGCCTTCGCATATAAATGTAAGAAAAGTATTTCGTCTAATGAGAAGAAGTTCACTTTTGAGAAGAATATAAAAAAGCCATATATTGAGTTACATTTTTTCTCAGCGATGTTATCATATTTTCTCGTCAATGAAAGATGACACTTCCCGTACTTGTGAGTGAAGCCCCTAGAGTCGCTGCAGGGACGAAAGGGTTACAAAAGAAATATTACAGTTGCTTCCCAATCAATTCACAAGGTACATTCATACAATGACTACTAAAGCCACTAATATAACAGCACTGGGATGAGTATTCGTTAACCAAAGACGACAATAAATGATTCAGGAATATAGTTACGGCAAGAGGAAAAGATAAATATCATTAGATGGCTCAGTAGACGCCAGGGGGAGGGAGGAAGGTCCGAGAATGATGAAACAATATCAGCAATACGGTCGAAAGAAAACCGATTAATGACGCTTTGTATTTTCGCTGGAGGAGAGACATTGTCTCCGATTTTCCGAACTGAACGAACTGCTCAGCAAACTCAGTATCTCTAAGAGCGTTAAAGAAATAATGGAGACTCCCAAGCATCTCATAAATAAAGGACGATTAATGAGTTCGTCCTTTACTAAAATGGAAGACCGAAAGTCGTCGTGAAATAAAGGCAAACGAATGAATGCCCGTAAAACTATTTGTAGCAATAATAAGACCTGAGAGGAAGGGCTGCTGTACTCAACAGTGAACAAGAGGCAGGAATTAAAGACCGAAAGAAAGGTTGTTTCACCGCTGGCAAGGATACGTACGTTTTAAATATTAAGGTTTTGAGGACATTTCTGCTGTCTCTTATTTCCTGTTATTCCTTCCAACCTTTACCTGCCATTCTCTTACAATGCAAGAACTACATACCTTTCACACGTCCCTTGCGCTCTTTTTATTGATATTTGAATACCTTGGCAATCCGCCTAATGATTCCATCCTTTCATTTCGATTGCTCCCGAAAATACTTATCCTTTCTTTCCTATGTGAAGAGATTTCCAATGTAATCCTCTGGTAGTATTTGCAGAAAATTTTCCAGAATATTCTCCGCGTTATACAGGTTTGTCATAGCTTCCTCAAATGTTCACGAATCTTCCAATTAAGAATCGTATTTGAATAGGACTACAAAGAGAGGGCATATTAAATAAGACTGGGAATTTGGATGAAAAGCCTCTTACTACAATCTAAGTAGTTTGAGGTAAACGAGACTGTTTTCATTAATTTCTCTCCAGATATTAGTCACATATTTAGCTGTCGTTTTAATTTTCTTTTGGGAATGGTATTGACCGCTGGTGTGATTTCTATTTCATTTCTCCAGTGGAATTGCACTGACATTCATTTAATATTTATTGTGAAAATTATATTAGTAACCTTTTCCTTTATTTTTTCATCATCGTAAACTTCTAGTCTATATAGTGTTTAAGATTTCTGCATTTTATAGCTATTAAGTTTGCCTCTAAGTTACACGGTTATTAGCAGCTGCTAATAGAAGTTTTTTTGGACCCAAAAACCTACCCACCCATTTACTTCTAAGATGTGGATGTTGTGATAAGTCTTTCTTCTCTCATTTTAAGTTGATTTCCTTCATTGACTTGTTCATCATTCCACGATATTTTCTCTGTGTTCCTGTAACACCACATTTCAAATGACTCTGCCGCCTCTCGCTTCAGCCTCTCTTTTCTACTCGTAGTTCTAGAGGTCACTATTTTTTTTTAAAACGCAAGCAGCGAAATGAAAAATTGTAGAGATTCCTGCACAATGTAATTTTGCCAGCTATTTCAATTAATGCAGCACTGCTGAGCTTAATACAACGATTGGCACCGAGGAGGTATTTCAGGAATAAGCGGTCAACTTTAAGCTGAAAACCAGCGAATCTTCCTTCCCTAAATCGATGCACACATACCTCATTCAAAAGGGGTACCTCTGGAACTATTTGTTCCTTGATTCCACTAGAAATGTACCTCTTTATAAAATTTTATTTTGAATTGTAGAGGGCTGTGGTTTAGGCTTTACCACTGCCGATGCGGTTTAAGCTCACGGGATGAGGTTGAGTGTTTCTCAGGCGCACGCTATCGGTAGTGAAAATAAACTTTCACTTTTTAGCAAATGATATCTCCCGATTTACGTCATAATTTCCAGATAATATTCCACAATATAAATTCTCATATAACTGTATTACTGCTTCCGGAAAGTAAAACCTAATCTTTTAAAGCATAAAACGGGTGCAAGTCTAAAATAAAATTATTATAATGGCGTTAGCACAAGTGATATCTTCTGACTGACATAATTTCCGCAGGTCGTATTCAAAACCATAACTCCTTATATAATTTTATCACTACTTCTATAAGTTAAAATCTAATCTCTGAAAACACACAACGGATACACCGCAAAAATTAAATCACGAAACGCCTTCTTAAATGAAAATAGACAGTAACTTTCGTAGTTACGTAGTAGCATGTTTCCAAATCAAACATGTTTTCAGAACAGCAATAGAAAACATCATTGAGTTCAAAAATGGGCTAGCTGAGGTGTTGACCGCACGGTGCATTCAAAGCTATCATTTACAAAGAGTAGCATGTCTATTAAGTGCTAAGGGACGAAGTTAATTTTTTGAGCTTTTTTATGACAAGTCTTAAAGCTCCGTCAATCCTGGCATATCATCAGGTGTCCTAAGGTCAAAATCAACGTAGTTCGACGCCTGGGACAGAGTAAACAGTGTGGATTGCTTAAATTCAAATGAGCTAAGAGTATTTAGGATAAAATCATCTGAAAAAGCTCATTAAACTGTCAGTTGCAATGTAATGAATTAAATTTTAAATTAAGCTCTTAATAATATCCCGATAAATCTTCTAAGCTCAATGGATATGGCTCGATGAACCTCGACTGTAATATAACGGATGATCATTGATTGCTTGATTTACTGTTCAATATGGAGCTAGCATTTGGAGTACCTTAAATGCCTGTACATGTTAGTTCAATAGTTTCAGCCTCAACTTTGTGGAAGTTCATTTTAATAAATGAAAAAGAAACACTTTGTTCCAATCCACCACTTTATTACAGGTACGACTAGTTTCGACGCTACGGCGTCATCCTCAGGTACAAAGTTGAAAGTCACAATCATTGTATATATACCCTCTTCTGGAAAGAGTGGGGGAGTTGTGGGAAGAGGGGGCGGGGAGGGGAGTACGGGGGTAGGTACGAAATAATGTGGGAGAGGGTAGGAAACACCAGGACAAGCGTTAGTGAGTGGGGGGGATTGGAAGGTGGGTTAAGAGAGGGGAAACATTTCATTGGTCGGTATAATTTGAGTCAATGGCTAATGGGGATAAAGGTACGGGTTAGGAGTCAATGGGAGTTAGGGGGAAGGGGTTAGAGGTTCTGTTTTTCTGTTATTGCTAGGGAGGCTTCCAGGAGAGGTGATACGTTTTCAAACAGAATGTCATTGAGTAAAGGATGTTTCTTCATTGTTCTCCGGATCTCCAACTCTTCCTTCTTGTCCATCCTCCTCCCTTTTTCTTCACGATGTAGAATTTTGGGGATGAAATCACTGGTGTGATTTTCCTCCCACAGGTGTTTGGCAAAGTGGGATTGGGCTAGGTTACACTTCTTGTAGCACCTCTTGTGTTCCTCCGCTCTTGTCCGCACCGCTCGACCACTCTGTCCGATGTACCTCGCACTGCAATCCCCGCAAACCATTTCATATATCCCACTATTTTCCAGTGGCTCAACTTTATCTTTAGTTTTATTTATGAACATTTTTAGATTTTGTTTGTTATAGAAAGCAATTCTGAATTTGTCTTTCGGGAACAATTTGCTAATTTTTTCGGACGGGACACCATAATAGGGCAATTTTACCCACTTAAGTTTTCCCTTAATAGTAGTTATCCCTGAATTGTAAAGTAGCCGTTGGGCTCTTATGGAGCGTTTCTTGCCGAGCATTTTGTCCACCATTTTTTCACTGTAGCCATTTGTAGTTGCTATAGATTTGATTGTCACCAATTCCTCGTTAAATTTTCCTATCGAGAGGGGAATATTAAGTAGTCTATTCAGTAGGAAGTGAAATGTGGATAACTTTTGGGATATATGATGGCGGGAGTCAGCAGGAATTACATGGTCTGTAGTGGTGGTTTTGCGATATAATTGAAACTCGAATCCTTTTTCCCTTTTAGTAACTGTAACGTCAAGAAAACTTAGTTTTCCTTCATTTTCTTTTTCACACGTAAACTTGATATTATTACAAGTACACGTACATGTATTCACACACGACTACAACGCAATTTGAAATTCAATTTTCACGGCATTGAAATTTAAATTCATTCCTCCTCTCTCTTCCTCACCTCGGGAGCAGATATACCCTTTAACAGTATCAATTATTTTGAATACCTTCCCAAATAAACACCGGCCACTTCACACCAACGAGAAAAATGAAAATTCAGCTTGGAAGCATAAAAGGCAAAGAGAGTTCGAGAGAGGAAGATATTTCATAGATTTGGAAAGGGGGGGAGAGAGAGAGCAAGAGAAACTGCAACAGGACGGTGGGATGTGTGCCATATGGACGAGATAAAAGAGAAGAGATAAGGAGTGAAATGATGAGACTGGGAAGGTGGGGGAGAGAGCGAACGTCCATCCTCCCGAATGTGAACAGGCGGAATGAAACGTTGGCTGAACGAAGGAGAGGACACATTGAGAAAAAGGATTTGTCCCAGGAAACAGACTAATAACCTTTTCGGTCCCCTTCCCTTGATTGTGCCCCGAGCAAGGTGAAGGAGGCAAGCATAAAACAAGAGCTTTAAGAACCTCCGTCGTTCGTGTGAGTTGTTTTGGGATGAGTGTCTGGAAAAGAGGGAGCACAAATTGGGTGTCAGATTTAACTAAAAAAAAAACTCTTTTTAAATTGTTTAGAATTAAAATTTTAGGGAGAGATGATATAATGTGCGGTTACCCTTTCTCGGAATATGATCTATGGGTCTTTTATGGTCAATATGAATCAAAGTGACAAAAGATACGTAGTTTGAAAACGGGCAAGGAAACGCTGTCGCACTTGTCGCAAGTTTAGAACAGTTTACGATTTGTGTTCACATGAAATAATGAGCTGATTACCGATATTAGACATAATTCATGTTGAAGTTCAACGAAAAAGTCGACATTTTTGCTCACTGATTGACTGAACAGTATGAGTATTTTTTCTAACCGGCTAAACATAAAATTACTCGTGATTATCTCAATTAGTTTAACATTTCATTAAATTACTCAGTAAATTAATCGAAGTTATGATTTGTTCGTAAGCTCAATGAGAAAACTGTAATAAATTTAACAGCCATAATACGAGTAGAAACTATGAGAAAAGACGATTGATGTAAGTGGACTTCGACTTAATGTTCGGGGCAAAAATTTTACAAAATACAACAAAAAGAAATTGATTAACTGTGAAATACGGTGGCAATAAGTTTTCAAAATAATTACAGTAATATTGTATCAACCGTATCTTCGAAAGCCACCAAATTGTGCTTGTACGTGATATTTTATTCAGCCATCGACTGGATGGTTTGAACTATCTAAACATTTTCATACTTTAACGTAGCCACTATACAATATAGGTGTTGATACACGAAAAACTTAGTATAGATGTTCCATTTAACTGAAGATAACCGTCTTACGAAATAGTTTGCAAGCCGGTAGGACAATACGAGTATCTCACGTTTAGCTGGGCGGATTTTTTCCATATTTCAAGGAATTGTAAGCGAACACAGCAATTCCATAATTCACAATTTTTTCACTTCCAAGCATGGATTCGATGCTACGCGGCAATGGTAGTGAATTGTGGAATTGGAGTTTATTTTAACCATTCTTCATCAATCGAACCATGCTACAAACATAACATTAAAATGGCATATCAAAGAGACGAGAAAGTAATTATTTAACTCTATCAATTACTTATCCCGTAAATTATAGTACAGCCTATATTTGAAAATCTAAATACAATTTAAGTAATGGTAAGTGTAGTGTTATCATCCTCTACGTCATAATCGATTGAACTTCAATGAAGTCAGCAGGAGGACAGGGACGAACGTTGGAGAGCTGTAACTTGTATTATTTTCTTGTACTAAATTGGACGCATTGGGAGCATAATTTAACGAAGCACACGCCTCAGAGAATGAATTGGTAGAACATTTGCTGTAAAAGGTGATGTTACAAGAGATATCCGGAAGAAAATATTCTATACGCATACGTTAAGAAGGGAATAGTAACTCCTAATTTAGTAACCAACTTTGACGATATATAGGGGAGATATTTCAAAATGGTTCAATATTATTTTCATTACCTTTGGCAACCTTACAGGGCCTACGTGAGTTGGCCAAGCAACGTTTAATAAATATTTAAGGCAGAGTCTCGCAAAGGCTTACATTACTGAGGGATTATTCAATTGATTACGTACATGCACCAGTTACTAGCAGAGCTCGTTAGCCAGCTGGCAGCGCTGTTTATGCTCTGTTATACGCACTTCTACGAAAAATGATTTTGATATTTTATTATATCATGTTTTGCTTTGGCTTTACCCATTTTTGGACTGAGATTACAAATATTCCTTCTATTTATAACGATGTTTTCTCTCCCGCCTGTTTTCTTTCATTATTTGACTCACTGCTCCTCGTTTTTTCCGAGAATTCCCTTTTGTTCTCCTTGTTTTTCCTTTGGACGCATTTACCACCGTAATTTTGGTTCATGACATTTCCCTCTTACAAGTACTCTTTTGCCAAACACGTCTTCAGATCCTGATGGACTTCTCCTCACATGCCTAATTTCTTGCACTGTTTTCCTTAAACTCTAATTCTCAAGGAAAAGTTTCTAAGGCAATGACAAATATTTCCACTTTCATTCCTCTGAAATAATTTTACCTTGCATTTAAGTAATACAAATGTACATGTGAAATGGCAGTAGGCATTATATCAAAAATCTTTTAATGAATTCCACAGGGCAACATTAATTTACAGCGTTAAAGAGTGAGAAAAACCTCGCAGTGTCATTGCTAAAGATACCATTTAGGATAGGATAAGGCGGAAAGCTTCATTGGAGAAGCAAGCAGAAGCGAAAAATGCCTGTAAACTTAAAGCTAGAAACCATTGAGCGTAGTATAGTTAAAGATTACGATTAGTAGTCTGTTTCTATTTCCTTTCTTTTTGTGGATAAATAAAGTCAATTTTTCTTCCCAAAATATATCTTCTTCGGGTCTGTTCGAAACCTCAACCCCTTTCAAACATTTGCGTTCAGAAACCAAGAGATGCCCAAACTTGGGATTTCCGAGGAAGTTCTCAATTTAACCACACGGCTGAGTTATACTGCTCGCGAAGGTCACTATTCCAACACGTTCACTTCAAAAGTTCTCAAGTCGCTCCTCCAGCAGAGCATTCGCTTTTCGAAGGACAACTCTCTTCAGTGACCGCACACGACGCATCGCTTAATCCGAGGCGAACTCTATGGACAAATATATGAAAACTCTTTCGAGAAATGCTTTAAAATGGAGAAAGCCACACGCATAAGTTACTCAGGCAGACTATATGGAACGCACTCGGAGCTATTTTAAAGAATTGTTTAAGTTTTAAAAGTGTTTCTAACTAGGAAATATGTTTCTAAAAAGGCTTATCGCCTCTTAGCCTTAAAGAAGTCTTATCAAAAATGTATATATTTTATTGGAACGTATTGAAGGAATACACACAATAAAAATATATATCCATTTAAAAGGAAACATGTCATTTTATTCAGAATATTTCGTTGGCAACATCTACCAGAGTGAAAGGGAAGGCAGTTACACGCAAAAACACATCATAAGAATATGTATCTATATTTATACGTACTATATTTTTCCTTGATATTCTTGAATTGGCATCTATTTGCCTCTTGAACTGCAATACTATTTATATACATTTACAGTTCATCACATAGTCATCACATCACATCACAAACAGCACTGGATTCACCAGGAATTAAAATTCTTAAGAGTGAAATACTATATAGCGCATACTGCTATTATAATACGATGCATACAGCTTATCGGTGGTCATTGTGTACCATAGAAAGAAATTTTATTCAATTTTAAAGACATTTCCATGTATTTTTTAAACCATATCGAAATGCCTTTTCAGTTTTTCACCCAATTTCAAACCCGTAAGACGGGATTTACAAAAAGGCAACAGGCTGTCTATTTTCAACCAATATTCTTCTCACTAGAATATCGTACGGAAATAAATCTTGTTCGTGTTTCAGCTCTTATTTCGATTTTATTTTGCTTTTTTTAATCTATGAAAACTACGGACTAGATACCAAACATCAAATCAGTAGGTTCACATAAATTAGGCTGTTGAAATGGTAAGATTCGATTTCAATTTTTCCCTTTTCGGTGAGTGAGTATACTATTTCGCACTGAGCATAAACTACAGTATCCTATTGGCTACTCAAAAATAAGTTTGCACCAATTTAAATTCACTGTTCTATAACGGACAAATAATAATGATTATTGTGAATTATTTGAATACTCCACCCTTTAAGTTGGGCCTCAGTTGAACAATGCTACTCTATCAGGATATCTTTGATTGTGACATAATTTTGCCCACGCTGACGCATAAAATTTCTAACAGTAGTCATTTCAATGAGAAACAAGGTTTATTGAAGGTAAAAACGAATCATTACCTGTCAAGTTAATTGTTTTATGTATGTGGCTTGATCGAACTTCAGTTAATTACTCCACGTCATTTGAAACAATCACCAGCAATATTTTCTCCAAGTAATAAAGACTAGCTTCCATAAGTATAAAGGACCAACCCAATAATTAATGTAAAAATAATGTCATCTGCAATTCACACAGTCAGGATTCACGTATACCTGTCCCTTTCCCCGTTACATCTTCTGAATCCTAAGAAAGTGTAGCAACAATAAAATCGCATGGATAGCGTTTTGAGCCTGGGTTACCTTGAAGGGATCCTGCTTGACAACCAAGGATCCTTCTGCCATTATTTGAAAACTACGAAGCCTTGATAATAGCTATTATATATATATATATATATATATATATATATATATATATATATATATATAACACTTTTTGAAAGTCTCACGGACGTGAATAATAATGTATAACACTTAGCACTAGTGGACACAGACAAAAACACAGAAACACAAAAAAAGAGACTCACTATTTTTCGAATTTTCGGTGGTCGTTGCCACCTTTATCAAGGAAGAGAGGGACAGAACTGAACTGTCAGTTCTGTCCCTCTCTTCCTTGATAAAGGTGGCAACGACCACCGAAAATTCGAAAAATAGTGAGTCTCTTTTTTTGTTTCTGTGTTTTTGTCTGTGTCCACTAGTGCTAAGTGTTATACATTTTTTATATATATATATATATATATATATATATATATATATATATATATATATATATACATACACTATATATATATATATATACATACACTATATATATATATATATATATATATATATATATATATACATACACTATATATATATATATATATATATATACATACACACATTCGAACACGAAATCCCGCCAAACGACGAACAAATAACCATTCACATAGAAATAGATATAAGGAAAAGGGATAGGAACACATATAAAGGACAAACACATTAGAGGCTAGGAAGGCGAAATCAGGCATATCACGAGTGTAAAAATATTTCTTAGATTGGGACTTGAACTCCGGATCTTTCCATTTTCCGGGCGGATGCTCTCAACCACTTGAGCTATCCAGGAAGCGTAACTTACACTGAGATCTGCGAAGCTCTCGCAGATTTCACTATGAATTACGTTTCGAGGGAATTGAATTGAGGAGTGTGGACGTATGCTCAGGGCGACAAATTAGGGCAGAGGTTCCAGCTTCTCTTGCTCTCTTGGTGTATGGGAAGTATTTCCCAATTACCTCCGAAAATTGGAAGTCAATCATCCTACCACGCGCGCTACCAGAGCGGCACACAAAGATGATTAATTTTTCCGCTCTCCTCTTTGCGTCTATTAAAGCAATTTGAATTTAAGGAAAAAGAACCCTGAAGGGCTGATTCTTCAACCTGTCCCTTCAAATTTTGCGTGTCTGAGCTTATGTTTCTATCTTTTAAAGGTGCGCAGTAAATTCAAAAAATATTGCCGATTCAGAAGACATTTTGGAAGTTCAAATATCATTAATTTCTTCATTTCACATTTATTTCGTTACTAGTGTAAAATTGGAATTGGAGTTGGTATAGTGGAATACTAAACGCTCAGCTTATTGATGGGCACAGTTACATCATCTCCAAAGTTATCAAAAATGGAGAATACACCCTCAACCTATATTGATAATAATTTCCTATAAAAATAAAGGTAGGTGCTATTACTGTAGAGTGATGTACATGGACTCTAATACATGTTGTATAAATGTTATTGTAGATAACTATAAAACTTTTAACGGGTAATGATTGTGTCATTTCCTGTAGATAATTCTATATCAGAGAAATTTCATAAAATATTGCAATAATTAAAATATCGAAACATAAAATTAAGTCCTTTTAATACTACCTGATCAACCCCATCAGGTAGTATTAAAAGTTTGGAGGAATCTTTTAAAGCCTTACATCGGTTTTATGTAAAACGTGACATTAAGTAATATGAATATGATTGTGTGTAAGTAATAGTAATATGATGCATATAATATGAATAATAAGTTGCGCTGATTGTGACAACAACAGGTCACCTTTTTGCACCTCGTGTAGATTAAGCAGTACGACAAAACTGGAGTAAGATGTTAAAATAAGTTCTCATTTCGGGACAATTCGAGATTCTAATTTATTTTTTGGTCGAGATCCAGTCTAAGGATTTTAATCAGCCAAATATGCATCAGAACAGAAAAGAGAAAAATCCCTCAGAGAAAGGGAAATCTATTCTGGAGAACATTAGCACACCCTTCTGCGTTTCCTGAAATCAAAATTCGTATTCGCATCGGTACGAATGTTGTAAAATAAACTCAAATAGGAATAAACTGCTATTGTTGATAAAGGAAGATATTATGATTTGTGATTAAAGTATAGAATTTAGTACTGCTGAAGCTTAGTACCACAGTGTGTTTCGTGGCACGCATATCCAGAATAAGTGCACGTGCCAAGAAATGCACTATTGCTATCCTTTATGTCGTTGTATGATTGCTTCACCCACTATCCTTTCCTATTGTACCGTCCATTTCTCCTTTCATGGGCAAAACAGCTCCATAACGGCATCCCCAGGCCAAATAATTGGGGCACTTAACCCCCCCCTCCCGCAGATTTTGGTGTACATAACGTTCCCCCGATTGATAGGACGTGCCTGTTTTTACCGAGTGTCTGTTTTCGCCGGCGGCCGATGCCTCGGCCGCCGGGATTTGGCTGGTAGCACTGCCGGACTCTCTCGGGGATCAACGTTCCGATCGTGTTCTTTTTCCCAGTGGCAGTTGACCGCCTAGTTCGTCTATAATCGTGACGTTTGACTATCCACTGTCTTCCGCCTTGCTTTCGTTTTGTTTACTGGTTCAAGAATGACCTTATCGCCTAGTGTAAATCTGAGGTTCCTTTTTGTTTGCTACAGCTAGGAGCTTGTAGTGGGGAGGGAGTGTACACGAGTATTTTTTTCCTTTGGAGTGTTAGTTCTTTTTTTGCGCTTTCCTTCTTCGCGCAAGTGTGCTCAATTTGATTTTTAAATGGCTATGCCCCGCTTAAACACGCTCGCCTTGCAAGTTGACGAGAAGGCGAAGCCCCCTATCCGGTTGGAGGTCCACCTCTTCACGTTAGAGTCGCTGCGCCTCACACCCGAAGAAATTGGGGCGATGCAATTAGGATATTATCGCCATTTAATATTCCTGAAGTTGGCAACCGAAGCTAAAATGACTGGGATTTTAGAGAATTCTCCATGGAAACTACCGTTTCCGTCTTTAAGAGGTCAGTTGACGACGATTATTATCGGCGAGACTTCCAGCAGCCCTTGTATTGTTAGGGTTCTTGTCTCCCCGTGGAGACCCCGTTGGAAGAAATAGCAAGCGAGCTCCAACATTTTGTTAAAATCCATCGCTCGCGGGAGAACAGGCCTGAGGGTGACACAATAGCGCTAGTGCTTACCGGCACCAGGGTGGTGCGGATGCCGGTCGAGAGGAATATCTCCTCGTACCTCCACATTGGCAGCAACCGGGCCATCATCATCTATAAGGGTCAGCCCCGCAATAGCGCCCAACCAAGAAGACCACGAACGAACGGCCTGCCTGAGAAGAGCTTTGCGGAGGCCACGACGATGGCATCCAACCCGATTGCCACGTGGCGATGGACGATCCCAAGGTGGCTGTGGAGGAGAGGGCGCGGTCGCTGCTATTCATCGAGGGTACGGCCCCGGCTACCCCCTTCGGTCCCCCGCATCCCCCTCCACTTGGAGAGAAATATCAGCGGGAGCGAAAATCGTCAACGGAAAAAAGGGATCCAAAAAAGAAGAGGACAGATGACCCCAAGCTCCTGGTCTCGAATACTGATCTACGAGCAGCTCACGTACCTACAAACTCGCATAGTCTCAGACGACCTCCAGCCCCTGTCTCCCAGACCCCGTCAAAAAAGGAGGTATCATTTTTCACCCCCATTCCTCCGCCGACGTCATCGACGGCCTCACCTCGCAATCTTTGAATCACGGGCGTCAAACAACCCCAGAACTTCAGGTGACAGGTGAGGAGGATACATCAGATTGCGATTGTTTCCCGTACTCAACAATTCGCCCCTTTACACCTTTATCATTGAAAATAAAGGAAGTGTCACCGAACTAGGAAATCACCACCCATACAAGTTTCCTGACGTCAAAAATACCAGATACCCCATCGTCCTTCCCCATTAAAGACGGCAAAGGTGTCGACGATCTTCCCAGCGATCCTCTAGAGGCGGCTTACATCAAACTATCTCCCCTGATTTTCCCCGGCCACACCCCTTCGGCATATGACCACCAGTTCGCCACTACGACCCCATCCCCGAGGACAACTCCTGCCCCGTGACGGCCCCATCGGTGCTTTCTCGAAAAAATCCCACCCTAGAAGGTTGCCAAATCACCCGCTCTTCGTGGAGACCACGGAGGGGTCTTCCTCTTCGGATGAGGTCGGGGGTGAGGGATGCCGCGCCCTCGCTCGTCGACCCGTCGGACGAGGCGTCCCGAAAGCAGAAAAGCACTCGCCGCCCGGGGTCGGATCGAACACTGGTAAGTAATGTGAGGTACCCGTAGGGTGCCGAAAACACTTCGCCCGAGTTTTAAAAGCTTTTTTGCTGAATGACTGTGCTATCATCGATAACTTTTTACAATATCTAATGTTCCAATGCTATTTGAAATCTCCTTCCTAATATCTGTGGAACTTACCTTCCTTTCTATGTGTCCACAGCATTAACGGTCACATGTACGTGTATATATGTGTGAATGTATGTGCATGCGTGTATGTATGTGATTTATATATATATATATATATATATATATATATATATATATAAAAATATATATATAAAAATATATATATATAAATATAAATATAAATATATATATATATATATATATATATATATATATATATATATATATATATATATATATATATATATATATATATATATAGGCCAACAAAGTTAGACAAAGAAAAAGAATATGACGTAGAGGAAGATAGCTAGGGCCCAATGAAATGATGCAAAAAAACTCGGTAACATTCTGGACAGAATAAAATAACTTATACCATAGCTGAAGTGGTTCCAGCATCGGCCCAGAAAGTCGAAAGATCCGTGTATCAAGTCCTGGTCAAGGAAATATTTTTGCACGTGTGATTTATTCGATTCCGCCTTCCCCACCTCTCTTGTGTTCGTCTTTTATGTGTTTCTATCCCTTTTCCTGACAGCAATTTCAATGTGAATGAGTAAACGTTTGCCCCATATATATATATATATATATATATATATATATATATATATATATATATATATAAATGTTAAGCGAGAGTTGGAAAGGGGAAATATAGATATTTTAGGTCTATGCGAGGTGAGATGGAAAGATAGCGGGGATTACTGTAGTGGTAAGTATAGAATAATATACAGCGGCGGGGACGAGAGCCAACGAGGGGTTGCCATTGTATTAGATGAAGAGGTAGGAAAAAGCGTACTCAACATAGAGCAGGTAACGGATAGAATACTACTAGTGGAGATAAAAGCAGAACCGACGAACTTAGTTATTATTCAGGTATACATGCCACCGAGCAACCATAAGGAAGAAGAGGTCGATAGGATATACGATCAGTTAGAGGACATGATCGCGTGTGTTCCTGCAGGGAAACATTTGATAGTGATGGGGGATTGGAATGCGACGGTAGGCGAAGGAAGAGATGGTGATGAGGTGGGGGACTACGGTTTAGGCACGAGGAATGACCGCGGGGAGAAAGCAGTTGAGTTCTGCAGAAGACAGGGGTTAGTCATCACCAACACTTGGTTTAGACACCACAAAAGACGCAGGTATACATGGAAAATGCCAGGTGACTCAGGAAGACATCAGCTAGATTATTTCCTGGTTAGACACAGGTTTAGGAACAGTGTGATAAATTCGCACAGCTTCCCGGGAACGGATGCGGACCCTGACCACAATTTAGTTGTTATGAAATGTAGCGTCCGTTTCAAAAAGATAAGTCAAGGGCGGCAAATTAGAAAATGGAATTCAAAAAGCATTAAATGGTTTGAATCGGAAGGAATACAAACAGGCGGTAGAGGAAATCATGGAGGATGGCAAAGAGCTAAGTACTATCAAAGAAAAATGGGAAAGTATCAAGAAAGGGTTGTCCACAGCCGCAAAGGACACTATTGGAACCGTTAACGCGAAAATTACTAGGAAACCATGGATCAAGGATGAGATGATTACAAAGATGGATGAGCGGCGAAAATGGAAGAATATAAATAGGGAATTAGGCAAAATAAAGTACAAAGAATTAAACAATACATTGAGGCGGGCAACAAATAAAGCAAAAGAAGCCTGGTGGAAGACGCAGTGCGAGGATATGGAGTCTCCAGAGGAAGAGTGAAATCGGTGCGCTGTACAGCAAAGTTAAATCGTTATCGGGAAGTAAGAAAGGAAGAGCTATGCTAACAGTTAGAGATAAGGCGGGTAAGGTAATAGTTGACGCAGGAAAGATCCAAGAGACATGGAAGGAGTATATAGAAGAACTGTATAGTAAAGAACTCAGACCAACAAAGTTAGACATTGAAAAAGAAAATGACGTAGAGGAAGACAGCTTAGGTCCAGGCATACTAGATGATGAGATAGAAAGGGCATTAAGGGAGATGAAACTAAATAAGGCCGTGGGGGTAGATAACATTCCCGTGGAACTTTTAAAATGCTTAGGAAAAGGTGGGAGGAAGAGACTATATGGGCTGATCCGTAGTATTTATGAGGAGGGAACCTGGCCGGAAGACTTTGTGATATCAGTTTTAGTTCCTATTCCGAAAAAGGTAAAGGCCACGTCATGTGAGGACTATAGGACAATTAGTTTGATATCCCACGCAGCTAAAGTTGTTCTCAGGATCATAAACAAAAGGATAGAGAGTAGGGCAAATGATTACTTAGGGGACGATCAGTTTGGGTTCAGGAAGGGGAGAGGTACTCGTGATACCATTGCAGTAATGAGATTATTAATCGAGAGGAATATAGAACACAACCAGGAGGTATTTGCCTGATTCGTAGATTTCGAAAAAGCGTTTGATAGAGTGAATTGGGAAAAACTAATGAGCATATTGCAGAAAATAGGAATAGATTGGAGGGAAAGGAGGCTAATCCGCAACCTGTACATGTCTCAGACTGCTCAGGTGCGGGTGGGAAACGGGGAGTCAGGATGGGCAGTGTTAGGAAGGGGTGAAAGGCAGGGTTGCCCATTATCACCGTTGCTCTTACACCTGTATGCAGAGGAAATGATCAAAAACGCATGGGAAGAACTTGAGGTGGGAATGAAAGTGGGCGGGGAATTCGTAAAATCAGTTTCGTTCGCTGATGACCAAGCTTTAGTTTGTCAGTCAGCCAAGGGGCTGCAAGCATTGCTGAGTGAATTGGAAATTCAGTGCGAGAGGTATGGGATGAGAATCAATATTAATAAAACAAAGGTTATGCGATTTTCTAGAAAGAAAAAGGCCAAGCTTAACATTAAAATAGGAGGGCAAAAACTAGAGCAGGTAGAGCAGTTTACGTATCTCGGTAGTGTTTTGGACCAACACGGTCAAAGTAGTAGGGACGTAAGGAGAAGAATTGCGCTAGGCAAAGAGGCTTTCACAAGGAGGAGGGAGTTGATGACGGGGGCTTTGAGAAAGGATGTTAAGAAAAGACTCGTAAAAACTTTGATATGGAGCGTAGCTATGTACGGTGCGGAAACGTGGTCATTGCAGCAGGAGGATAGACGTAGATTGGAGGCTTTTGAAATGTGGGTGTGGAGAAGAATGGAGAAGGTGAAATGGACAGAGAAGAAAACAAATGAGGAAGTACTTGGTATGGTGGGCGAAGAGAGGGGTTTGTTGGGAGCAATCCTATGGAGGCAGGAAAAGTGGATGAAGGGGGTGTTGACCGGCAGTGGGATGTTGAAGACTGTGATAGAGGGTAGAATGTTGGGCAAAAGAGGAAAGGGAAGGAACAGGATAGGGATGTTGGACGGGATGAAGGGAGGAAGAAAGTACTCAGAGATGAAGAGGGGCCTGATATAGAGTAGGATGATGGATTTTGTGTTTTGTTAGGAGTAATAAAATATTTGTTTGGTAGTTGTGTCCATCCAAAAACCTACCTTAACCGGTAGATTACCCTTAAAAAATATATATATATATAAATTAACTTTATTAATTAACATATATATATTTATTTATATAACACGATGAATTACTCGTCGAATTTCCGAATAATTGAACTGTATGCAGTTTTCTCGGGATAAAATAAATGCAAATATTTATCCATGCAAAGCTAACTATATATTAATAAATGATAAGTAGTTACGAAATTTGGTGAAATAGTTTCGGAAAAGAGATTTAATGTTTTAAATAAAGTTTTACAATAGATACAATGTAAAATAAGATATTTCAGATAAAATATTTTCACACAACCAAGGTTTTCAAGGCACAAGCATCTACATTTGGTCTTCATCATATTGATTTATTTATTTTATTACATTGTAATGGAATACCCCAATGTCTCAGAAGAATGAATTTCATTTGTAAAATTGGATCTGGTGATTGACCTCAGAGAGTTCTTATTTTGAGTTATTGCTTTGCATAGTTTGACTTCGTTACACGCTCTCCTTCCATCATATAATTATTTTTAGGTATTCTATCGGTTAAAACTTTGAATGGACACAGACTACACTGCGATACATTCCATTGCCTCTAATACCAAAGCATAACCTGTCATCCGGCAATACACAGTGACCCTTTTCAATTTCGCTTTCTTCCTTCCTACCTTCATTTTGTTCAATATGTCTACCCTGTTCCTACCCCTTCCTCTTCTATCTAACATTTACACTGCTATCGGTCTTTAACATCCCATTGTCATTTAAAATGTTCCGCATCCACCTCTGCTATCTCTTGCCACGATTTTATTAAAACGCTCCTCATTTATCACCCCGAAAATAAGATATTTCTATTATATGGACATCATGCCTTTATGCAAATCAACTATTATATAATATAACACATATTCGCTTTTTATCTAGGGAAATATGAAAACTATGATGTGATTGTTGGTTATAAGCGTCATATATCTGTCGCTAAATAATATTTTCCATGCTATCTAAATAAATGATTTACATTTTACGCATATATTCGTTCATACATGTAAGGAAACTTTACTGGCGTAGAAAATAATTTCTTAAAACCCTCTACTTTCTCTGGCAACTGCTTTTTCGCCACTATAACTAATTACCTTTTCTTATTCCTGCCCGTGGACCAGAATTGTGATATTAGATCAAAGATTTCTTTGTTTAGGTTCTTCCATTAAAACAAATAATTGACGAACTAGAGTATTTCATATATTCATCAAATTTAGGGGTTAAGTAAGAAAACAGAGTAAATGTGTTCCAGTTTACCCATAAAAAGTATGGAGTATGCAGGAACCATACACTTGCCCATTGCAGTGCCTTTTATTTGCAAACATATTTTGTCGTTAAATTGGAAAGCATTTTTAATGATGACGATTTGGCTCAGTTCGATGAGGAAATCTGTGGATTGGGTGTGTGGTGTGGGTCGTAGGGAGAGGTAATATTTCAGGGATTCTAAGCCTTGCTTGTGGGGAATGGAGGTGTAGAGACATGTAACGTCTATTGTGGCTATGAGAATGGTCGTGTTGTGCGGAATTGGGATTAAGTGTAGGCGTTCCAGAAAGTGGCACGAATCTTTGATGTAAGAAGGGAGTGAAGTGGCAATGGGTTGAAGGTGGAGGTCTAATAATGGGGAGATTCGCTCACTGGGTGAGTTGATGCTGGCGACAATGGGGCGTCCGGGGTTTGGTTTTGTGAATTTTTGGTAGCAAATAGAAATGGGGCGTCTTAGCATTAGGTGGCGAAACAATGGATATATCTTCGGGAGAGAGACCTCCTTTGGGACCAAAATTGGATAGAAAAGAGAGAATATACTTTTGATGTGAAAGGTTTGGATCTTGGAGCAGGGGGCATCGCAAGAAAAATCGTTTAGTTAGCGAAATGCCTCAGCGTCGTAGTCTTTTTTGTTTATCACGACAACGGATGACCCTTTGTCCGCCGTCTTGATTATTATATTTTTGATTGACACTTAACGGCTGAGAGAAAGGTTATCTGTTGGCTTCAGGGAATCTATGCATTTTTTATCGGAAATCTTTGTCAGAAGGAGATTGATAAACATTTCAATTTGATGGTTGGGTAGGAGTGGTTTGGGTTCGTTTTCTGAGGCTGGACGGAATCGGGTAAGTGCTGGGTTAATAGTGGAAGAGTTCGAAGTGAATGGCTGCGATTTCCAATGGGCATGCCAGCGTAAATTCCGGCACACGTTTAACGTGTCGGTGACAAAGTTAACGTGGTTGGTTCTGGGGTGGGGGTGAAGGAGAAGCCTTAACTTAGTAGCGAAAGCTCGCTATTGTCGAGAGGTACGGACGAAAGGTTAACTACTTCGTTTTCGGTATGAGGTGCTGGGTTCGGCTGGGTTGGGGACTATTGTTTGACGCATGTTGCAAACGAAGTGTTTCGCACGGAGGATAGGGCAGGTTGTAACGGTTAGCTAGATCCAGTTTTGAAAGAAATATAGGCGGACGATCGGGTGGGGGTTATTTAAGCGGCAAGTAAAGTCCAACGCAGAAGAAAGATTGAGTAAGAGTGGAGAGTTTTTTTCAGGAGGCCCTCACGTCTTCGAGTGAGATTTCGAAGTGCCGAGGAAAGTATATTGTTAAGTGACGGCAGTAAATGAGGGGCTGAATCGGATATAATTTTGGCTTGGGACGGAAGGTTAGTACGGTGTTCACTAAAAAGAGAGAAGTAGTGCGTTAGAACATCACGCGTGAGTTCACATGATTGTTGGAAGGTGGGATACCAGAAAGGGGTATTTTGATGACGAGGCCATTGGGTATGATGCCTAGGGTAAACATGAGGCGAGGAACTCGGAATGGCTAGCAAATTGGGCTACTTTATATGCATGTATGCGGAATTGGCGCAGCCAATATTGGAGGTGGTTAAATGGGGTAATTCATTGGAATGGCAGGGAATTAAATATAGTTTAGGAAAAAAGGAAACAATGGTGAAGGAAAGAGAATAGAACACTCACGGCGACGATGCGACGGCAGACAGACGGGAACAGATGACACGATGAAGGTGAACAAAAATTTTATCGGCTATATCAGCCAAAATTAAAATATATATATATATATTTTTTTGCATACATATTCCCCCCCCACCCGCGTTATTAGAACAGAGGAGCCATTACTTGCTACTGAAAAAAATGAGTCGGCATACGTTTAAAGCCTCAAGGCGTGAGTAAATGAGATGTAATGACAGTAAATTCACGAAGAGGGACACATACTAGGTAAGTGCTCATATAGCACAGCATCTCCTCTGTTCAATTAGATAATCATTATCAGTGAGAAATTAGGACAGTGCCATTTTGACATTCGATGGATTATTGATTTATTATTGCTATGATCACGAAGTGCGTGATGAAATAAAAAGACTATTATAGCATTATTAAAATTCATAAAATAAGTTATAATCTTTGAAAATCAATACATTTTATTAAATTCTCTGTGAAATATTTTAACATATATTACAATATCGTATCGGCGATAGAATTTCACTTTTTTTAACCTAAACCTTTAATTACAAGACTAGCGGTTATATTTTCATATTTAATTAACAACCCCAACTATGGGAAATAACCTCCTGGACAATTTGCGGCTAACCCTCTTTTTTATCGGTCTTAATTTCATATCCACGCATGGGATTGCCATTTAAATTAGCGGCTCTTGTTTCAACATATTTAGCTGTTCAGTAAAACCACCTCCTATGAGTTTTGATTAAATTTCAATGTTGAACTTTTTAGTCCTCCGAAAGTACTGAATAAATTAATGAATTGAATCAGTAACGCACTGTGTTTACATACTTAACTATCAGCAATTATTAATATGAAAATCCTCTCCCCAACATCATTATTTCTTGTACCTTTTCGTTTTATTACTTTCCCGTTCATTTTACCCTCTCCACCATTTTCCGTAAACTTATCTAATATGCCTCAAACTGACGCGTATATTTTTGCTTGTAAGTATGTATACCATCGTGTTTTCTCATCGCGCAAGGTCACGCACTATACGAGAAATTAAGGTTTCACTTATCATTTCTTAACATCCATAATCAACTTCCCTGCCATCAACTTTCTTCTTCTGGTGAAACTTTCTTTGCCTGACGGAATCCTTCTTCTGTTTCCACTGATAAATTCCTATTTATTTGACCATATTGGACCAAAACACTTGGAATTTAAATAAACTGCTCCAACTACTCCAGTCCATGCCCCCCAATTTTAATGCTTAACTTATCCTTCCTGTTTCTCAAAAACCTCATAACCTTGGTTTTGTTGGGGTTCTTTCTTACTTCCTAGCAATTACACTGATTTTGAAGGCGCTCTATTATGACAGTTATCTTTTTGCTGACTTGCTGACTCATGCTTGATCATCCGTAAACCTAATTGATTTTATGAATTTCTCACCCAGTAAACCCTCAGACATTTAGTATAAACGTTTCCATTCCTCTTTTAACATTTATTCCTCGTGTATGTTACAAATCCACTCACACCAGTGTAGTCTGAAAAGTACAGGTTGCAGCTAAGAAAACTATTCTCCAATTTACTCTTATCTTCTCTAACATAACCGTAGTCATTACTTCTACCCTTCTTCGCTATAAACGCCATTTTGAAATCCGCGAAACGAACAAATAAATCCTGGAAATATCCTATATTTATTGTCATTAGCAACCTAATTAATGTTATAGCATCACGCACACCTAATTTTACTCTAGGAGATCAGTTGCCAGTATATACATCTTTGTATTGATGATACTAAGTTCCATGCGAAAGTTACGTGGGAAATCGAACTTTTTGTTCCGAAGGCCTCATTTACGACTGCCTTTCCCTTGATTGAAATGTGAATTATTACTCATCTGTAAAATGGTAATGGTCAAATTATTCCCTTAAGTTCTGCAATTCTACGCATAAAACTCTTTCTGCAACGTCTTCGTAAATACTGCCACGGCGATTATATTCATCCTTACGCCTTTCTTGATATAATTTTCTTAGTGCCACCTCTTTCTCCCAATCAGGACTGGCCGTAGGCTATTCTACTCGATATCACGTTCACTTTCCATTTCTTAATTTGTTAGCTTAATATCTTAATCAAATAAATACATCCTTTATGTTTTCTTCACATTTCTCTTGAATCTTGCCTGGGTCAATTAATAATTTTATGCCATATCTTTGATAGTGTGAATAAATTTTATCTTTTTATTTTACGAAAGTGTCTTCACTTTCTTGCACAGCTAATTCATATTCCCTTCTCTCTGTAAAATCTTAATGCCCACTCATTGCGTCTTCCATGACTCTTCTTTCTACCTATTAGCTTTCCGCCTCAGTTCATTATTTATCAGTTTCTATTGCATTCCACCAAATTATTCATATTCTTCCATTTCTTTCCCTCGTTATCTTCCTAATCATTTCGACTATATTCTATAGTTTCCTTGTCATTTCCATAGTTACCATTTCTACAATTTCGTTTGGAGCCATTAATATTTTTCGAGAAGGCCCCAAATTTCCACCCGTCTCACGATTTACACCCAAAAGTATTTCCTCTGCTTACTGGCGCTTTTTCCTTTTCGTCCCAGTTATTGCTTCTACATTCCATTTCCTCATCCGCATTTTAGTTGATTCTTCTTGAATTTATCGTTACTCTTGATTTACACTAAGTTTGTCTGTGGAGACATATCCGTTTCCAAGAAACTCGGTGATTTAATTAAATAGTTCAGAAATGCTTAACCCTAAAGCATTATAACTTATTTCACTTTTTCTTCCATCATTCTCTACGTAAGCACAGCTACGTCTATTTTTGGGTTTGAACCAATTAACCACTCTATTTGCTCTTTTAATCCCTCTATGGTTACTTGTTGGCAAGTAAATCTGAATAATAACCAAGTTCTTAAGTTCTTCTTTTGCCTTCGCTAGCACAAATACGTCACTACCCTGATCTATACTATTCAAATCCAATGTCCCTCGTGTTACCCTATAATTCTCGCAACACTTGCCTGCAATTTCAATTCGCACAACTTTAATGTATCTCAATTTTTTTGTCTACCAATCTTACTTTATACATTCGATATTCCCAGTTCTCCACATAGTGCTAACATTCCAAGACCCTATTTTTCGGTTGTATTTTGTTTCTTCTTTTCTTCCACTGCTGTCATTTCCGGTTTGCAAAGGTATAGATAACTGACAACTGTAGAAGCCTACTCTCGCCCGTTTCCTTGCATGACAAACAGTCCAGTGAGATTCCTTCCATCAATAATATTTCCTGTAATTTCCAGGAGCCATTTTCATAATTATTATTATTAATAGGTAATCTACCGGTTAAGTAGGTTTTTGGATGGACACAGCTATTAAATATTTTGTGACTCCTAGCAAAACACAAAATCCATTATCCTACTCTATATCAGGTCCCTCTTCGTCTCTGAGTACTTTCTTCCTCCCTTCATCCCGTCCAACATGCCTACCCTGTTCCTTTCTTTTCCTCGTTTGCCCAACATTTTCCCCTCAATTACAGTCTTCAACATCCTACTGCCAGTCAATACGCCCCTCATCCATTTTTCCTGCATCCATAGCATTTCTCCGAACAAACCCCTCTCTTCGCCCACCATACCAAGTATTTCCTCATTAGTTTTCTTCTCGGTCCATTTCACCTTCTCCATTCTTCTCCACACCCACATTTCAAAAGCCTCCAATCTACGTCTATCCTCCGGCATCAATGACCACGTTTCCGCGTCGCACATAACCACCCTCCATATTAAAGTTTTAACGAGTCTTTTCTTAATATCCTTACTCAACGTTCCTGTCACCAACTCCCTCCTCGTAAAACCCTCTTCGCCTAGCGCAATTCTTCTCCTTACGTCCCTACTACTTTGACCGTGTTGGTCCAAAACACTACCGAGATACGTAAACTGCTCTACCTGCTCTAGTTTTTGCCCTCCTATTTTAATGTTTAGCTTGGCCTTTTTCTTTCTAGAAAATCGCATAACCTTTGTTTTATTAATATTGATTCTCATCCCATACCTCTCGCACTGAATTTCCAATTCACTCAGCAATGCTTGCAGCCCCTTGGCTGACTGACAAACTAAAGCTTGGTCATCAGCGAACGAAACTGATTTTACGAATTCCCCGCCCACTTTCATTCCCACCTCAAGTTCTTCCCATGTGTTTTTGATCATTTCCTCTGCATACAGGTGTAAGAGCAACGGTGATAATGGGCAACCCTGCCTTTCACCCCTTCCTAACACTGCCCATCCTGACTCCCCGTTTCCCACCCGCACCTGAGCAGTCTGAGACATGTACAGGTTGCGGATTAGCCTCCTTTCCCTCCAATCTATTCCTATTTTCTGCAATATGCTCATTAGTTTTTCCCAATTCACTCTATCATTCGCTTTTTCGAAATCTACGAATCAGGCAAATACCTCCTGGTTGTGTTCTATATTCCTCTCGATTAATAATCTCATTACTGCAATGGCATCACGAGTACCTCTCCCCTTCCTGAACCCAAACTGATCGTCCCCTAGGTAATCATTTGCCCTACTCTCTATCCTTTTGTTTATGATCCTGAGAACAACTTTAGCTACGTGGGATATCAAACTTATCGTCCTGTAGTCCTCACATAATGTAGCCTTTACCTTTTTCGGAATAGGAACTAAAACTGATCTCACAAAGTCTTCCGGTCAGATTCCTTCCTCATAAATACTACGGATCAGCCCATATAGCCTCTTCCTCCCACATGTTCCTAAACATTTCAATAGTTCCGCGGGAATGTCATCCACCCCCACGGCCTTATTTAGTTTCATCTCCCTTAATGTCCTTTCTATCTCATTGTCTAGTATGCCTGGACCTAAGCTGTCTTCCTCTACGTCATTTTCTTTTTCAATGTCTAACTTTGTTGGTCTGAGTTCTTTACTATACAGTTCTTCTATATACTCCTTCCATCTCTCTTGGATCTTTCCTGCGTCAACTATTACCTTACCCGCCTTATCTCTAACTGTTAGCATAAATCTCCCTTTCATACTTCCCGATAAAGATTTAACTTTGCTGTACAGGGCACCAATTTCACCCTTTCTCTGCAGACTTTCCATATCCTCTAACTAACATTCTAAGTACATTCTTCCCAAACGTATTCACAAAGAATTTTGCCACCGCGTATCTCAAATGAACAATACATGCTGAAACCATGGAAAAAATAACAGCGGACGAACAGGGAATTGTCAAATCGCACAATGAGATTAAACCCGACAAATCCCCGGGTCCCTAAAATATACCAGCCAGGGAGATAAGACATTTAGCTCCAAACATCGCCCCGCACCTCGAATTTTTATTTAACAAATCCCTCCTAGAGTGCGAAGTCCCTAAAAATTGGAAAACCTCGCAAAGAACGCCTATTTATAAAAGTGATTGCAGGGAGGACCCCAGTAATTACAGACCCATTTCTCTAAAGTCTAGGAGATGCAAAGTTGCAAGTTGCCAGTTACGTAATGAGATACCTTGAAAACATTAACTTTTTAACTAATAATTAACACGGATTCAGGAAAACACGCTCATGTGAGACCCAATTATGATTTTTCACGCATGACTTACTTTAATCGGGTGAAAAAGGTGGGCAAGTGGATGCGATATTTTTAGATTTTCAAAATGTATTTGATAAGGTTCCCCATGGTATATTTATTCTTAAATTAAAGGTCGCAGGTATAAACAAGGGCGCAATAAATTGGGTTGAAGACTTTCTATCAGAGCAAGAACAGAGGAGTAGACCTTGACGGTGCTACTTCCGACAGCGTACGAGTGACTCTGAGGGTACCTCAGGGAAGTGTAATCGGGCCGTTGCATTTCTTAATTTTTGTTAACAATTTGAGCTGCAAAAAAAAGTAAGGTTAGGATGTCCGCGGATGACACGCTGATTTATTAGGAGATATCTGGGGATGAGGATCGTTTAATTCTAACGCAGGATCTAGATTGCATTACTAGATGGTGCTCAAAATGCGTATTGTCATTAAACATAATTGAATGTTCGGTGGTAAATTTCTTTAAAAGATGAACGGGATTGGTTTACAAATGAGCTGGATTTAGCCTAGAAATAGTTGATGCGGTAAAATACCTAGGTATTACTATCATTTAATACAACTTGGAGGACCCACATTCGCAAAGTCTGCGGGCAAGCATATAAAAAATTGGGATTTATTGGACGCATTGTCGGCAGAAGCAACTCCAAGGTCAAGGAACGGTGCATGCACGCTCTTGTAAGGGCTCATTCAAAACATGCATGTAGTGAAATGAGATCAGAATGGAAAAGGCCTCATTTGGGAAATTGAGTGGGTTCATCGCCGGTCAGGTAGTTCCGTTAAAAACTCTCACGATAAAACGCAAAGCGTCACTGAAATGCTTCTGGAGTTGGGATGGGAATCATTAGAAGAAAGACGATTGAGTAATAGGTCGAACTTACTAAATTAATTCAGATCCGCATGTTTCAGCACCGAAGACTCGCACGTTATTCGCACTCCAACATACATTGGTCGCTGAGATCATGTACATAAAATTAGGGAAATAGATGCCAGAACTAGCAGACTCAAGGACTCCTTCTTCCCACGGACAATACGGGATAGAAACTGTAGGGTTATAGTTAGCAAAAATTACACAACCCACTCTCAGCGCCGAGGAAAAAATTAGTTACACCCAACTGCATGCATTTCATTAACCTCGCACGTTTCATTGCCAAAACCCCTCCCGCCTGAGCGCATTACATGCCATTAAGTAATATACTGCTCTTAACAATACTGCTTTCTCTGCTCTATTTTTCTAAGTTTCCCCTTCCATCCCTCGTCTTTCTCTGTGGGGGGGACTCTCCCGCTACCTGTAGCGTTGGGTCACATTCCCTACCGATTTCCTAGGAGAAGGAGACCGTTCAATGCTTCATGTCCATGTGATAGTAACATCATATTGGGCAGTTCGAAAGACCGGTGTATAATGTATCCGCTCGGCCGCTGAGTCCAACAGGAGGAAGAAGTTGGATTTTTGTCGCCCTGGTGTGTACCAGGCGACGTAGGTGGTGAAGGCGGCCGTTAGTAATACGAGTTGCCCAAAGCTACGCATTGTGGCTCATGCCAGGACACATGATGCCTCGGAACGTGGATCTGAAGAAATCCTTCGTTCCTTTAAGGAGATACACTTGGAGGTGAAACGAGTGGAGGCGGAGTTGAAGGTTCACAGGGACTTAAGTATTTGTAGTATTGTGCCGCGAATTGACCGCGGAAGGCTCGGATGGAGCCGAACAGAAGTTTTGAACCAAGGATTGTTGGGATTTTGTCGGGAAATCGGAGCAGTGCGACTGAAGGCTGGTCCATTTAACTCCCATATATAAAGGCGGTAATAAGGATAAACTAATCAATTACCGCCCCATTTCCTTAACATCGATCTCTTGTAAAATATTAGAACACATTATTATCAGTAACATTATGAGAACTCTGGATAGTAGGGAAATACTAACCCACAACCAGCAAGGATTTAGGAAGAGTAGATATTGTGAAACACAATTAGATCTTTCCATTCACGATATATTTAGATCGGAAGAAAGCAACACACAAGTCGATCCAGAATTCCTAGATTTCAAAAATCGATGAAATCCCACACAATAAATTGTTACACAAACTTAAATGCTATGGTATCAATGAGATAGCAATAAATTGGATTAGATACTTCTTGTCAAATCGCAAACAAATAGTAGTCATCGATGGGTTGTCCTCAATGGATAGCGATGTAACTTCGGGTGACCCCAAAGGAAGTGTAACAGGGCCGCTTCTATTCTTAATATACATTAATGACTTAAGCGTACACGTTAGTAGCAATCTTAGCTTATTTGCTGACGACACGGTAGTATACAGGGATATAAGGAGAAAACTAGATCGCGAGCTATCTAGAGACTTGGACACAATCTCGGATTGGTGAAAGGAATGGAGATTAATGCTTAATATAGACAAATACGCGGTTTTTAAATTTTGAAACAAAGGAAGCGGTGAACAGGACATAAACCAGTGCTAACTACGGCCAATCAAGTTAAATATTTGGGGTTAGTTCTAACACCACGCCTTTCATGGGGACCACATATCAGGGCAATATGCGGATCCACTTTAAAGAAACTAGGCTTCATTTAACGGGTGGCGGGGAAATGTAATGGGAAAGTTAAAGAGAGGTGTTATTTTGCTCTGATTATACCTTATTTGGAATATGCCACAAGTATTTGTGATCCTTGGGAGAAAAATTGGCAAAGAGAATTAAATTTAGTCCAGAGAAAATCCGACAGATTCTTTAAAAAAAATTTATAATGACGCAAGTGTGACAAGTCTCTTAAGGGATTTAGGCTGGGAGCCACTGTAGATACGAAGACAACAAGCGAGACAAAGACTTTTAGAAAGGTTCAGAACAAACCGGTTTAACGATGACACTAAATTAATTATATTGATCCCACACTACTTGGGTACATAAAACCACAAAGAAAAAGTAAGGGAGATAGATTCTAGTAGGAATAGGCATTACAGCAAATACTCATTCATTTCCCGAAAAATTAGGTATAATATTAGTAAGAAATGGAAGTCATTTTATAAACATTTAAAACATTTAATTTACAAGTCTGAACAAAATTAAACATTGCTAAGACATCACGTATATTTGTAGGTGCATGTGTAAGTCAGTAGGTAGTTTGTATGTTTGAATGTGTGGGTTGTAAGGATTGTTGCGAGAATGTATACCATGTTTTGTTTATGGATCGTATAGATTTGTGGCTTTCGCATGCAATGTTTTCATCTTAATTACGGGTGGTGCCCTAACACCCCCCGCCACACGTCCTGCGGGGTATTAAGGAGATGTAGTGAATTTCGCTTCTTACTTGCCAAATTATAGCTTGTACGTCATTGGATAAATGTTTACTGCATCCTAAGGTGCAATTATTTATCAGTAGATAGTATATGTATTTGCATGTGTGTAAGTTGAAGGGATTTTTGCATGAATATATACGTCCCTGTGGGTATATTTTGCATGTGGTCTTGTTCCCTTTTATAGCTGGTGACCCTTGCCCTTGCGGCGGCTTGCGGGGCATTATGTAGATGTAGATCCGCAATCTGTACATGGGCCAATTCCTTTGATGCGTGTGACCGGTGGGGTATTAGGATGGCCAGTATTAGGAAGTGGATTAGTAATGGAATGTCCATTATTATCCGTGTTTTATAACGTACAGGTATGGGAAGAACTGAGGATAGGAATGGAAGTTGGTTAGGAAATCATAGAAATCAGTTCGATTAAAAGGTAATCGAGCTTTAGCTAGCCATTCAGCCTATGGGCAATAGTATCGCTGGGGTATCAACAAGTCAATATTACAGATATGGCATACAAATCAATGTAACAAAGGCTATAACATTTTCGGCGAGGAGGAAGGCCAGTAAAATAATTTTGAAATATGAGGTCCAAAACAAGTTAAGGTGGAACAGCTTACGTATTAGCATAGTATCATAGGCAGCGATAATCATAGTAGTGGGGGTATAGGATTGATAATTGCGTTAAGCAAAGAATCTTTCCCAAGGAGGGAGTTGAGAACAGTAACAAGTAAGACAGTAAGAAAATACCAGAGAAAACTTTGGCATTAAGCATATTTTTTTACAGGTTAGGAACTTGGCCATTGAAGCAAACACTGATATTAGTCAAGATGATAGGCATAGGTTTGAGGTTTTTGAGATGCTGGCGTGAAGACAAATGGGAAAGATAAAATGGCCGTATATGTGGAAAATTAAACGAAGGATTCCTAGGTGGGGGAGGCGAGAACCTTGTTGTAAGGATTTCAAAGAAGGAAGGAAAAATGCAGAGAAATTTGATTGGCGATAGAATGCTGGATATTCTGATAAAGGAGAGGATATTAGGTCAGGGAGGTATGAGTAGGGAAAGGATAGGTATGTTGGGCGGAATGAACGTGGGTACAATGTATGTGGAATTGAAATAATTTTTATGTAGTGTGGGGTGTCAAATTTTGTTTTGTCGGTGGAGGCTTAAGAATAGAGTGTACAGCTCATTACTACCCAACGTTACGTTGGTATATGTCCAATTAAATATCTTCATAATCTGAAGCGTTTCCGTGTATACGTTTAGTTTTTCATAGATGTATTTATTAGACAGTGATAGGTAATTAACTTCTTAAACATTCTAATTTCATATTTGATCATAAAATTATGACAGTTTTACCTTTTATATTAAAATATATATCGGACATTTGAAAAATATAACATGCAATTTGGCTAATTACGCCCTATAAAGAAGGTTTCAATATATTATTGTATCTTCGTGATGATTAACCAAATTAGAATTCATATACCCACGAAGGCTTACAGACTTCAATAAAAGAAGCAAAAGAAATTAGAATATCATCCTTGTGGGAGAAGGCTTCTCATGAGTCTGAGAGTTTTATCTCATTTCCTGGGATGTAAACATTTCTTGAATTGATACGTTGTTGGACTTCTACTTGGTTGCTGAATGAGTGATTTTCTCTGGGAGAAATTTAGAGAGATCAGTTAAATTAGGTTGATTTCTCGGGGCTTCAAAAGGTCAAGATTATATGTAATATTATTTAAATTCGGTTTTATCAGGCACTGAAAGATACGAAGGAAGGAAGAGCAAAAATTAACCAACGTTAGCCTCTCAATGCAATCACAGCGACATGGCGATGGCTATAATCAGCCTCCACCAATTCCTCTCATTTTCTTGAATAGATTTTAAATGATATTTTAAGTTTAGATTTTTTAGAGGTAAAACTAGCACATATTATTCTCGCTCCGTATGATGCTCTGATCCGGCTATTTAAATAAGTTTTGAGTTAATTCATGCGCTCAAAAATTCCATTCGGAATAAATAACATCCAAGTTCAATTTAATAATATTCTGCAAGCGTCTCTTATCACTTGAACCCACCGATTCTCAACAACGTAGGTACCATAGCTCATTCTCCGGTATGATGTAGAGCATAAGATTTCGCGTGATAAATTAGTTTAGTCAATCGATTAATCTCTAATTATTATTTATTAATTACTAATTTGGACCCAGAAGACTAGACGGTGCTTCTAAACATTATTGATCAACCCTACGCCATGAAACAATGGATTAAGTATGTATATACATACATGTATATTCTCTATTGCAGGTTACAGTGCGTAAACCGTTGACAAATACAACCGTTTCAAATATGACCCTTTGAACACATAGACTATTAAAGACTACACAGTAAAATAATCTTCGCCCGATTTCGAGAGTCCATCATTTTATGGCATCATTTATCACAACTACTGCGCAGAACCTAACTTTTTTGTGAAAGCAGCACTTGAATGCCCGCCATCTTAAGCAATTCATTCAAATGATAGCGATATCTTTACATAATATTGAATTTTTCTTAGTCGTGATACTTTTTTACAGACCTCGTAAGTATGGCTACACGTTGTACCCCACTTCTACGGTGCTATTAAGTTTTTGACTAGATATACACGTGAAAACACTTCATTCGACTCGTTATCATTATTCTGGATTAACATACATTTTTTATTTAACAATGCTTGTGAGAGCTCGTTAACTTGTTGGGGCAAGAGCGGTGCTGACATGCTTCGCGGTGCAGTAGTGGATTTTGAACATCGCTATATTAACTCGTTTCTTTCCTTTTCGGACAATCACGATTTTATCATAGACAAAGTTGTAAGTACGTTCTATAGGAAACTAAAAATCTATCAGAGATATTTGAGTTAACCTATTACTTCTGCTCGAACTTAGAGTTTAATATTCGATATTTTTTATTATTATTCTTTTGTCTCCACTGACGATTCTTTTATCTCCACAGACTAACATTGTGGGATGGGGGATTTTTCTGTTTACTACTGGCGTATTTATTTTATTTGACATTATTTTAATTTTTAATAATAATAATATTTATCTACCAAGCTAAAATTGTGTATCCTTAATTATGTAAACTTAAACAATTTCCTGCCTCCAACGTTTTTCTCTGAAATTTGATAGAATTGCACCAAAACTATTATCGAAGAAAAGCAACCGATGTCGTACAATGATCCAACTTGTATAACTGTAGCATCCTATAGTCATTTACCCACATTCCATTCTTTCTTGTTTAGAAATGACCACGATTTAAGGTGAAAACCATCACACGTTCACCTTTTCACAAAAAACTGAGCAAATCAGTTATTGAGGCCGATGTCAAAGCCTAACGTTTTCATAGGTACCAGAACAAAACCGCCACTGCCTCAGTACGGCTAATTGTTATCCAGTCGATAATCGGGTCCATCCGTCCCGAGGAAATAACGACGTGTAGCGTGACGACAAGTCCGTCAAGGTAGCCATCATTTCCAGGAAAAGGGGCAGTCAGTCGTACATCCACCTCTCACCCCACCCCTTCTCCGGACCCGCCCCTACTTACTGGTTACAGGGCGGGTGTTGCCGCCGCCCGAGGGTATCTCTCCTCCCTGCCTCCCTCCCTTCCTGCCTCCCTCCATGCCCCCTCTCCCAAACGCCCTCCCCGCCGTCCTTCCCCTCTCCTGCGATCCACTGGATCCAGCTTCCCCGGCTGCGAAGGGCGGTAATGGAAGTAGAGTGGGGAATGACGTGGAGTAGATAGGAGACGGTGAGGGAAGGGATAGAGGGGGAGATGGAGTGAGAGAGGAGCATCCAGGGATTGAAAGTGAGGGATGCAAGAGGTGAAGGGAATTGGTATGTTTTAGTACTCTGTAAGCCACCGATAGAGTGTGTGGCAGGGGATGAATGCACACCAAACTAATTCTGACCCGAATATTTTTACCCCTACCCCCGTCGGACAATATTATTCTGATCCCTTATTTTTCATGGAACAAATCACATCTTAAATCGATCTGTACTTTACTTAATCTCTATTATTTTATTAACATGATCTCTCCTAACGAGGTACGACGATGATAATAATACATTTTCAATTTTGCTGCAAAAGAGATGTCCTTCCAATTAATGCTAGAGATTTCATGTGGGCACCACGGGGATCGTTCATTTCTCGAGAGAGAAAGGGGGGCTGAACAGTGTGGGAGGTTACCGCGTGGGGAGGGGGGAGGGATTCTAACTGGAGGGGAAGCGAAAGAGACAGTTGTACGGGGTTTCGGCCCGGCTGAGGTCTGAAGGGCATGAAGTGGGTGTGGAGGGAGAGAGAAGGAGGCTGGGAGCAAAGATTAAGAACCTCTTCCATCATGATTCAAATCCTGCTGATATTATTTCGCGCAATGAGCGAGTACAACCTTGTCAGTAATTAATGTACTTATGTAATTAATGTTCCAGTTAGTAATTAATTTCATAAGACATGCTTATTTTTCCTATTAAAGCTGCTGAAATGAAAAATATAATATGATATGATGGTCATTTACTTTTGAATGAAAGTATTACACTAATGCGATGGCAATGGCCCAGTGTTGAATTGATTTGGGCGCTAAAGCTAACAACAGCGAAGAAACCCTAATTCGGCGTGAAATCGATTTTCCGGAGTTTTCTTACCCCAGAAATTATTGTCTGACTTTTCCAACTAACAGATTAAATCAAGTACTTTAACGAAAAGTAATTTATTATTTGCATTTGAATTGATTTATCAAGTTTTTACATTAACAACATATTCCAAAATTTGTCATTCAGGAGACTTAGGATATAAATCATGACAATGGCAGGGAAAAATAAAAATATAAAATGAAAATATATTTTAATTGGGTGGGTGTTTTTGGTTTTCAATATGGCAGGGGGAAAAGCGATTCCTCGAAACTGCCCATTGCACTCTAAATTTCACTTATTTATTTGCTTCGCGTCAAAATATGGATGGTGGGTATACGGCTTCGATGTTTCCATTTTTGTCGCGTTTGACCTCTTGCGCAGGACCCCATTTTAATAAGTTTTTGAGCAATTTATTTTTTCTATCGCACATTTCATAGTAGTTCTACGACATATTAAATTCCACTGCAGTATCGTTAAGAAACCATAAAGAAATTTCCTGACATCCTATCACTTTTTTCATCAATTTTTCCTTAGATGGACATAGAATAACCCTATGATACTCGATTTAAGACCCAAAGAGAAGTACGAGTAGGTTGCACTCTTCACTTTTAAAACGTCAAAATTTCAAGCAAGTTTTTTTTAATCTGAAACATCACTGAATGTACTACGAGGTGCTTATTTCCTCACTTCAGGTGAATGGAATGTGATTTACACTACTCGTAACTAATGACCGTTCACAGGAGGATGTCGAGTATCGCGGTTCCCCACTCATAGCCGTTGTTTAATTGAAAACACTATCTTCCAACAAGGATAACCATCCTTCCATTTTCCCGGGGGACACCCTTCTTTTCGAGTGTTAAATAAATTTACAGAAAAATACTCATGACTATCTTTACAATGGTATGACCGTTACACAATCGCAAGGAACAGCTTTAATAAGGAACAAGTTGTGCAGGGTTGGTTGTTGGGCTTCGGTTATAACTAACTAAAATGCACGGACAATCCGTTATTTAAACCGTTGCCTCGCATTATACGAGTATATTATAATTATCATTATTATATTATTATCGTATCCTAAATAACATTCTCAACTCCACAGAAGGGTATACATAGAAATGAAGGCGTGAAATTTCACATCAACCAAATGCTAGGCTTTAAGCAAGGCTTCTGTCATCAACTATTCATGGATACAATTGTGATTTCACGTGAGTTCACATCTTGTTAATTTTTATGTGATAAAATTTAATTTTAATGGAAAATACTAACGTGACCGACGAGTAATACAAAAATAAATATTATTAATTAGACATGAGCACGGCTTTCTTCTCTAACTACTTCTGAGGAAATAAAAGTAAAAAGGGTGGAGAGAAAGCCGGCGCTAATTTCTCTTAACGAAAGGCGCCAAGGGCAGTTAAACGTCCAGTCCGACGGACGGCCTTCTCACTCAACGATCTCTCCATTTATCACCTCAAGTAGGGTCGGAATACCAATGAAAAATATTTGCCCTCTCCAGAAATCGGACCAGAGCTCTCTCGGTGGGAAGCCAGTGCGTTATCGGTAAGGTAAGGACTCCTATATCGATTTACTAAAAACATTAATCCTCCTTGTTATCAGGATCAAATTTTAGTTCCAATTAACATGATTTCGTTCCACATATGATTTTGTATTGATTATAAATTTATTTTATTTCAATTCTGACACCACACGGGATTAATGCCAAACAGCACGGAGTTAAAAAAGAGACGAGGGTTCAGGAGTTCCTAAATCAATACATTGACGGCTAGCGGCGTATCCATTTCAGAACGCCCAAAGCATTATGAAATGAAAATATATCGAGCCAAAACAAAAACGTTGTTAAGAAACAAATTAAGGGATGTTATCAATTATTTTTGCTGAAATTCTAACAACGTTTATTTTACAACATTCCTTAGTCTTTAATCGCTATTAAAACATTCAAATTTATTCATTCTATGCATATTGGAATTTAGTGCTTGTTTTATATTACGTTCCCCAACGGATCTTTGACAAAATATTCGTTTTGTAGATTTGAAGGCGACAGCTACAAAAGATAGCATGCTCATTCTCTCTCCCCAGGTAATATAACTGTACGACCTAAAAATGTGTTACTATGGAAGAAAAAAATCGAGCATGACAAGAAAGTCTAGAATATGAAACAAATAAATATAAACCATTCTTTGATTTTAAATAAATAAATACACTCATGTATTTTTTCCGCAGTAGGGTGAATGTGTTTGTACTCACACTGTAAGTCGGTAGTGCGTTCACGAAGAGAGTGAAAGGTCGCCAGTGACACATTTTATTCACGCGGAAATTCAGTTTATTCCCTTTCGTGAAAATTCACTTATCCTTTGGATTCGTCCTTTAAAATCTCCTTACACTTTTCCCACTGTAACCGTTGTTTCAAATTCAGTGTATGTGTGCACATATTACCCCTACAAATATATCTTGAACTTAATACCATACTACAGGCCGACACCAACCTCAGTCGTCTGCGGGCTGTCGTTGAGTGAGGACACCGTTTTTAGTGAAGCAAGTTTTTTGCCCGCGTCGAAAAACAAAATGAATCTGAATTTAGAGCAACGTTATTCCGTGAAGTTTTGTGCGAAACTCGGGAAGACGGACACTGAGACCCTCGATATGATCAAGCAGGCTTATGGGGACACTGCCTTAAGCCGTTCCACAGTATTTGAGTGGCACAAGTTGTTTAAAGAGGGTAGGGAGCTCATTGAAGACGACCATCGCTCCGGGCGGCCGTCGACGGCAAGAACCGACACGAATGTGGACAGAGTGAGGACACTGCTGAACACAGACCGACGCTTAACCAGTGAAGAAATTGCAGACGAGTTGGGTCTGTCTGCATCCAACGTCCAACGCATTATTTCACAGGATTTGGCCATGCAAACTGCTGGGTGCTTCATCATGACAACGCGCCGTGCCATGGCGCGCTCGTCGTCAGACAGCTCCTGGCAAAATACGGCGTTGCCACGTTGCCGCACCCGCCCTATTCTCCCAATCTGGCACCACCGGACTTCTTCTTCTTCCCCCTGATGAAAAGACAGCTCAAGGGACGACGTTTTGACTTGATAAAGGCCGTTCAAGAGGCTTCGAAGAGGGTCATCAACGGCATCCCCAAAGAAAATTTCCAGCGGGCGTACGGGGAATGGGAGCAACGCTATACTAAGTGTGTAGCAGCTCAAGGAGAATACTTTGAAGATTATTAAGTCGATGTAAGTATATCGTCAATAACAATTCTTGTAAAAAAATCAGTCCTGCCACTTTTGGGTACGACCCTGTATAGTCAAATCAGCGGAAGTAGTTCCATATATACATGTATATATATATATATATATATATATATATATATATATATATATATATATTTTGGGTCGCGGTAGCCCAGTGGGTAGAGCGTTGGACTGCTGACCGGAGGGTCCCGGGTTCGATTCCCGGGCAAGGCACTCTGGGCAACGGCAGCTCCACCCAGGCTATGTGATTTTTCGGGAACCAGGTCTTCCTGGGAAACCACAGGGAAAGGAACTGGCCCCCCTACCCTGATGTGTGAATTTTCACACGCCGTATAGGGCTTAGTACTGGGTGATCTCTACCATCATCTACTAAACCGACCTTCGGGTTGATTACTGTGTTTATGGTTTATATATATATATATATATATATATATATATATATATATATATATACTCATATATACAGAAACATATATAAGGAAAAGGGATAGGAACACGTATAAAGGACGAACACAATAGAGGTGGGGAAGGCGGAATCGAACGGATCACAAGAGTAAAAATATCTCCTCAACCGGGACTCGAACACCGGATCTTTCCACTTGCCGGGCGGATGCTCTTAACCACTTGAGCTATCGAGGATATGTAATTTACCCTGAGATCCGCGGGTCTTATATGTCGCCAAGCGCCCCGATTCTTTAGCCAAGAGATGGCGTCAGGGGGCTGTTTCACCCACCAAAGGAGAAATAGACAATACAACGGGAAACCACCTCAATTATCATTCCCAAGATTAACATGATGGACTATACAGAGATTTTGAGTCTCGGCAACTACGGGGCTCGGCCCAATCGGCCGTGTGTCGTGCCCGGCAGCGGGGGAGGCAAGGCTTCCGCAGTCGTCATCCCACGAAACCCTTGAAGGGAAAACCAACAGCAGCAGAATAGAAGACGAAGGAGAAGAATACCAAATTATTTAGAATAGGAACGTGGAGTGTTAGGACAATGATGACGACAGGGAAATTGGAGAATGTTAAGCGAGGAATGGAAAGGGGAAATATAGATATTTTAGTCTATGCGAGGTGAGATGGAAGGATAGCGGGGATTACTGGAGTGATAAGTATAGAATAATATACAGCGGCGGGGACGAGAGCCAACGAGGGGTTGCCATTGTATTGAATGAAGAGGTAGGGAGAAGCGTACTCAACATAGAGCAGGTAACGGATAGAATACTACTAGTGGAGATAAAAGCAGAACCGACGAACTTAGTTATTATTCAGGTATACATGCCACCGAGCAACCATAAGGAAGAAGAGGTCGATAGGATATACGATCAGTTAGAGGACATGATCGCGTGTGTTCCTGCAGGGAAACATTTGATAGTGATGGGGGATTGGAATGCGACGGTAGGCGAAGGAAGAGATGGTGATGAGGTGGGGGACTACGGTTTAGGCACGAGGAATGACCGCGGGGAGAAAGCAGTTGAGTTCTGCAGAAGACAGGGGTTAGTCATCACCAACACTTGGTTTAGACACCACAAAAGACGCAGGTATACATGGAAAATGCCAGGTGACTCAGGAAGACATCAGCTAGATTATTTCCTGGTTAGACACAGGTTTAGGAACAGTGTGATAAATTCGCACAGCTTCCTGGGAACGGATGCGGACCCTGACCACAATTTAGTTGTTATGAAATGTAGCGTCCGTTTCAAAAAGATAAGTCAAGGGCGGCAAATTAGAAAATGGAATTCAAAAAGCATTAAATGGTTTGAATCGGAAGGAATACAAACAGGCGGTAGAGGAAATCATGGAGGATGGCAAAGAGCTAAGTACTATCAAAGAAAAATGGGAAAGTATCAAGAAAGGGTTGTCCACAGCCGCAAAGGACACTATTGGAACCGTTAACGCGAAAATTACTAGGAAACCATGGATCAAGGATGAGATGATTACAAAGATGGAGGAGCGGAGAAAATGGCGGAATGAAAATATGGAGTTAGGCAAAATGAAGTACAAAGAATTAAACAATAAATTGAGGCGGGCAACAAAAATAGCAAAAGAAACATGGTGGAAGACGCAGTGCGAGGATATGGAAAGTCTGCAGAGGAAGGATGAAATCGGTGCGCCGTACAGCAAAGTTAAATCTTTATCGGGAAGTAAGAAAGGGAGATCTATGCTAACAGTTAGAGATAAGGCGGGTAAGTTAATAGTTGACACAGGAAAGATCCAAGAGAGATGGAAGGAGTATATAGAAGAACTGTATGGTAAAGAGCTTAGACCAACAAAGTTAGACATTGAAAAGGAATATGACGTAGAGGAAGATAGCTTAGGTCCAGACATACTAGACTGAGATAGAAAGGGCATTAAGGGAGATGAAACTAAATAAGGCCGTGGGGTGGATGACATTCCCGCGGAACTATTGAAATGTTTAGGAAAATGTGGGAGGAAGAGGCTATATGGGCTGATTTGTAGTATTTATGAGGAAGGAATCTGACCGGAAGACTTTCTGAGATCAGTTTTAGTTCCTATCCCGAAAAAGGTAAAGGCTACATCATGTGAGGACTACAAGACGATAAATTTGATATCCCACGCAGCTAAAGTTGTTCTCAGGATCATAAACAAAAGGATAGAGAATAGGGCAAATGATTACTTAGGAGATGATCAGTTTGGGTTTAGGAATGGGAGAGGTACGCGTGATGCCATTGCAGTAATGAGATTATTAATCGAGAGGAATATAGAACACAACCAGGAGGTATTTTCCTGTTTCGCAGATTTCGAAAAAGCGTTTGACAGAGTGAATTGGGAAAAACTAATGAGTATATTGCATAAAATAGGCATAGATTGGAGGGAAAGGAGGCTAATCCGCAACCTGTACATGTCTCAGACTGCTCAGGTGCGGGTGGGAAACGGGGAGTCAGGATGGGCAGTGTTAGGAAGGGGTGTAAGGCAGGGTTGCCCATTATCACCGTTGCTGTTCAACCTGTATGCAGAGGAAATGATCAAAGACGCATGGGAAGAACTTGAGGTGGGAATGAAAGTGCGCGGGGAATTCGTAAAATCAGTTTCGTTCGCTGATGACCAAGCTTTAGTTTGTCAGTCAGCCAAGGGGTTGCAAGCATTGCTGAGTGAATTGGAAATTCAGGGCTACAGGTATGGGATGAAAATCAATATTAATAAAACAAAGGTTATGCGATTGCCTAGAAAGAAAAAGGCTAAGCTAAACATTAAAATAGGAGGGCAAAAACTGGAGCACGTAGAACAGTTTAAGTGTCTCGGAAATGTTTTGGACCAACACGGTCAAAGTAGTAGGGACGTAAGGAGAAGAATTGCGCTAGGCAAAGAGGCTTTCACAAGGAGGAGGAAGCTGATGACAGGGACGTTGAGTAAGGATATTAAGAAAAGACTCGTAAAAACTTTGATATGGAGCGTAGCTATGTACGGTGCGGAAACGTGGTCATTGAAGCAGGAGGATAAACCTAGATTGGAGGCTTTTGAAATGTGAGTTTTGAGAAGAATGGAGAAGATGAAATGGACAGAGAAGAAAACTAATGAGGAAGTATTTGGCATGGTGGGCGAAGAGAGGGTTTGTTGGGAGAAATCCTATGGATGCAGGAAAAATGGATGAGGGGCGTATGGACCGGCAGTGGGATGTTGAAGACTGTAATAGAGGGGAGAATGATAGGCAAACGAGGAAAGGGAAGGAGCAAGATAGGGATGTTGTACGGGATGAACGGAGGAAGAAAGTACTCTGAGATGAAGAGGGACTTGATGTAGAGTAGGATGCTGGATTTGGTGTTTTGTTAGGAATCACAAAATATTTATTTAGTAGCTGGGTCCATCCAAAAACCTACGTTAACCGGTAGATTACCTAATAATAACAACAATATATATATATATATATATATATATATATATAAATATATCTATATATATATATATATATATAGATATGCGTTCACCATGGCATGGTCACTAGAAGATTTCACCGGAAGAGCTGGTGTGTTTCCACTCCATACTCTGTCTTCGGTTGCAGGATGGCAAAGATGGATTCAGACCTCGTTGCAACCCACTTTGCTTTCAAAAAAAGCGTCTCCTTCAATTAAACTTCGTTGATTTCAGCCTTGATTAATGCAAAGTAACGATTCTTTATGAACATCGGTAAGCTACCTGGGAACCCATATCGCCCCCGTTTGTATGTCCTTTAAATGGCTATGAATAATATAATGAACAGTTCCAATAATTACCAGAATTACTTTACCAATCATTTCAACAGTAATTCTTCTGTTTCGCGATAAAGTCCATCGATCCTCGATTCCAACGACGGACCAGAAATTTCAACTGGACGTTCACTCAGGGATTCATCACCCACACTTTTTCGGCCACTTTTCAACCGATCAAACCACTTGTTAACATTTTCACGGTTCATATGACTTTCCTCTATTGTATCAACATTATAGAAAGTACTTTACCTGGTTTTACACCTTCTGCGACACGAAAAATATAATGGCTGATAGCTGCTTTCTAAGGTGTAATATTCTAGTGGATTTGCCATGGTAAACTAAAGATTTTGAAGCTATGTTGAGACAAAATAATCGTAACAGCTGATCAGGGCTCATTCCAAGGTTGCCAACAAAAAAACCCCGAAAAAATGGTAAATATTCATTGAATAGATTTAAAATGACAGCACTTGTCTCATTACTTACCGAATGATCGTCGTAGATATACATACACACACATACTTATGAACACACCAATTTGGTAAGTATCGATCGGCATAATGGATTTCTATTCATAGTTCATTCTTCTAAAAATGTCCTATTATTTGAAAAAAATAACACAGCGATGATCTGCAATTTTTCCCGTTGTTCCATTTGAATAAAGAATAAGAGCGTAACCAATTGATTACCAATCCTATCATTATTATAATCAACGGATTTTTTTCAGACTCGCTCCAGTAAAACTTTTCCCCTTCATGAACATTCATTAGTTTTACGTTCACAATGAAACACGCGAACCTTTGGCACATGGCAGTAACATTTTTCTTATCTGAAAATCTAAAAACAATATCCCAGATAATTCATTAAATGACATAAATTCAATCTTGGTAAGAATATACGTAGCCTACAGAAATAAGGATTTCTATGGTTTTACTAGGACTGAATTAATGTCTGCACTTAAATTAAATAAAAATAATATTTTAGAAAGGATTAAACGCGTATTTCTATGCTTATATTATGGTAAAAAAGGGGTAAAAAAACCCTTAAAATAATTTTAATAAGCCCGAATTCCATCCAATATATGTGAATTAAATTTCAACCAGCTGGATCGCTCGAGTGTAAGAAAAAGCAATTGTTAGCAACTGTCGCCTTTATTTTAGTGGTCATGCCAAATTGTAATACTAAGGAAAAATATTGCAAGCAGGACAATCTTCCTAGATCGAATTTTTTTGGAATGGAATGGAAAAAAACTGATTTTTTTTGAACAAACAAGAAAGATTACCAGAACGAAGAATAAAGAAACCAACATTGAAATGCAAAAAACGGAATGTAAATGAGAACAAATAAAATCTCATCTGAAGTTGAAGGCAAAAAGGAGAGAGAGTTAGTGTGTACCGCACACAACCCTAGTGTTTCAGCAACGTATAAATATTGTTGCTTCTGTCCGAGCTCCACTCTGGTTCCCTTATTTTAGCTCCTTCCCCTCGTCACCCTCGAGCTTTCAAGGGCGATGAGTGCCTCAGGGCCCACCTCTATCTCTTCCCCCCTCCCGACCCCCTCGCCGCCTTCAGCGCTTCCTTTCCACTCCCACGACCTCAGCTTCTCCATTTAACACGCTGTTCTACCCTTCTCTCCATTCTCACCCATCCACAAACACGTCTCCCACCTTGTCAAGCCCCTTTCCAGCTTCCACGTTTATTCACCCCATATGCCATCGTTTCATGCCCTCCTCTCCAATATTACTTTCTGGAATCGCAGATTCTTTCGGAATTATGACGCCCCAGCAACGCTCTCCCTCGCCTCTCTTTTTCTTCTTCCATTTGTTGAATCTTTGGGGATTTCCTTCGTATGTTCCTCATTCTCAAATACTTATAGATTCAGATAAGAGAAGTCGCTTGGGGATTTTTTCATCTTCCTCCATCGGAGAATATGATTGAACAACTCAAAGAGTGGAAAAAATGCCCAGTAAAGACGTACACACAATAATAAAGATAAATGGAGTGTTCCTGAAGCCTTGCTTAGCCAGGAGGAAAGGAAATAAGATGTCCGAATACACATTGAGTCACGAAAATACGCACATGTGCGATTAACTACCCTTAACGATTTTTTTACTATTTATTATTTTAGGAAAGGGACAGATTGCACTTTCAGTGCAAAAGCGGGGATGATGGAGAAAGTGGAGGCTTGTGGATTGCAAATAGGGAAAAGTTGCTCCTGCCCAAGAATTCTAAAGTTAATCGATTCCAATCGCTTAGTGACCTAAACATCTTTCCGAAAAACAGAGAGCTTTCGTGTTGTTTCTCGACTCGGACCAACTTTCTCCGTTTAGGGTGAGCACTTACTCCACCAAACCAGTTTTCATTTTTAATGGATACCCTGCTCTTTTACGTATTCATGAGTCATATTTCGATATTATTTCGGAAATCGAGAGAGTAGACACTAACCGTTTAGCGTTTCCAAGTGAATTCATGCAATCACATGGAAACTAAAATTGGGAAAATATATTCTTTGAAAGTCATTTCGTTTTATATTTCCGAATTTTTAGAAATATACAAGCATTTGGTTTCTGCTGAAATTCCTTTTCGCTACACTTTACTACGCCTTGGGAAAGCTCTCTTTTAATAAACATAGACTTATCAACATGAGAAAGGGTATTTTACCTCTCAGACTTAAATCACTCCACTTCCCTCCTTTTTCCAGTTTCAGAGACCCGATGCATGAGCTAGGTCAGACTTCTACTATATTACCCAAGTTTCCGTACTTAGAACTCATTCCAAGAGGAAATATTTTGTTCTCATTGACTAATTGTCTACTAACATTTATTCCGCTTAGCTTTTTCCCTTTCCCATCAAAGTCCATAAAATAAAGGAATATTTTTACCTTCATTTACTATTTTCATTAGGCTAATTCCTTTCACCGAGTCGGATAATTTCTCCCTCTTCCTAAGGCGTCAAATGTTTTCACTATAGAGACATTATGTATATTAGAATTGTAGCAAAGAATGTTTACATTGAACCATATAAATTCTCAATTTAAGTCACTATTAATAGCAGACTGACAGAGCTAGTTCTGTCAAATGTAATCGTACTTATAAAACAGTAGAAAACTAAATTTAACTTTTAAAAAAGCGTAATTTTATTTAGTATTTGGTTTTTTGTAAATGCTAATCCTTGAATTGTTCATTAACAGTCATAATTTTCAAATGGAGTCACAATAAAATGAAATATTATAAGAAAAAGAGGTTTTTTGAAAAATGGTCTGGAATAAATTAGGGTATCATTTAAACTTTAAAAAACCACTATCCACAAATATCACTACTGAATTACAGTGGCAATTTAATATTTGAATACATGTCTGCGTTATAATGTTTCCTAACGGATTGGTTTTAGGGAAAACAAGCTCTACAAGAGTTATCGATAGATATTGATACATACAATTTTTTATCAATATAGCTCAAAATTTTGACTAGGTTAATAAAAAGGATAAATGATGAACAATGACTCATCACTGCCATGTGGTCGATAAGGTTTATTTTAATCAATTTGTCTACTCTTAAACATTGAGAATTATATTTCTCGTCCCTGAGATTGATAATTACTGAGAAATGCTACCCATGTCGCAATATACAAGCATATCGCCAAATGCATGTAAAGCTCAAAAATCATGCTACTTGAGTAATATGGAGTTTGAGGCTCAAGCTGAACTTAAAATTTAAAATGTACAAAAAGGCTGATTGAGACTTCAATCATCATATGATTTTTGTGCAAGAATGACATTGCCCACCAGCACCTCATCCGTTTTCCCTTTGCGGTTTATCGACTAAGCGGAAATGATAGTGAAAGTTGGGAAATGTAACTTTCGGTAGATAAAGGATAAATTTTCCGCGAACTCTGACATCGATTTTTCAAATAAATAGTGCCCTGCGGGAAGAACGAATCAGAGGGGATTCGACCGCCTGTTCCAGCCTGCGGTTCATTTGCTTGGTGGACCTCATTCTGCTCCACGTAAAAAAATTGTCGAGCTTGTTTGTACGTTGGAATATAAATTGGAAAGGAAGGGTACTGCTCGAACGATTCAGCCGGGAGAGCTCCTCTAGCCGCGTGTCATCACGCCAGATAGGTAGCGACAGGGGTCCTCCATTCTGCGACTTTCATTCGAAGAGAAAATGAGCTTGTTGGACTAAAATAATGTCATTGATTTCCAGGATAAAATAATAGAGGCAAAATAAATTGTATACTATCCCCTAATAGAATTTCCTTTATACCTGATCTGTCAAGATATTTTTCACGAAAATGTGGTCTATACGAAGGAGGTTCAATAAGTACCAGTGTTAGAAATAATGAAACCATTTTTTCAAAAACATTTTTTTTTTAATTTCTCAACATAGTCCCCTTTAAGAAAGATACACTTCTCCCAACGTTCCGGCCATTTTTTTAACTCCTCCAAAAATAGGATTTGTCGAACTCTCCAAAATACGCCTCTGTCTCGGTGATAACTTCCTCGTTTGAGCTAAATTTTTTTCCCGCGAGCCATTTCTTCATGTTAGGGAATAAGAAAAAGTCGCAGGGAGGCAGATCTGGTGAATACGGGGGGTGAGGCAGCAATTCATAACGTAGTTCATGCAGTTTGGCGGCGACAACTCCGGATGAATGTGCTGGTGCGTTATCGTGATGAAACAGCAATCGCGGCACCCATCGGGCCGACAATTTTTTCATCGGCAACTTATCATGTAAAATATTAATTACCGTTCCGGTCGACACACCCACGGCCTCTGCTACTTCGCGCACTTTCGTTCGTCGATCAGCGAGAGTCATGGCTTGGACTTTTTGAATGATTTCCTAGATAACCACGTCTGCCGGGCGTCCTGGTCGCTCCTCATCAAAAATAATGTTCGTCCACGTTTAAATTCGTTGAACCAGTATCTAACCCTGGTCATAGATGGCGAAGTGTCCCAATAAACAGCATCCAACTTTGCTTTTATCTCCTCGCATTTCTTCCCATCCAAAAACAAAAAGCGAATTACCGAACAATACTGCTCTTTTTCCATCTTGGCGAAAATCACGAATCACGTCTTACTCGAATGGCACGTAAAGTTTCACCCAAGGATGAAAGTCGTCCCCAAGTACCTGATACGCTATTTCTACGCAAAGGACCACGTTTATTGAAGGTCACCTGCCTTCTTCAATCGGGTTTACTTTTGTTCATCAATAGGTTCCCTTTATCTGTTTATCTGTTTTATCAGTTTAATTTTGAATTATTCTAAGCTGGAACGGAATACTACCTTGATCAAAAATTTCCCGGAATTTATTCAGAAAATTAAAAATACAAGTTTATTCATCTAAATCTATATTGTCCCCTTCAAAGTAATCCCCATCGACTGCAACACACTTATGCCAGCGCTTGATCCAATCCTCGAAACATTTTTTATATTCGGTTTTCGGTATGTCCATCAGTGCTTCCTGCGATTTTTCCATTACTTCCTCTCGGCTGCTAAAACGCGTTCCCCGTAATGGTTTTTTAACTCGATTGAACAGAAAGATGTCACAGGGAGCCAAATCAGGTGAATTCGGTGGCTGTTGGATGGTATTTGTTGCATTTTTCGTCAAAAAATTACGAATAATGATAGCACTGTGCGACGGTGCGTTATCATGGTGCAAAATCCACTAGTTTTCTGCCCACATTTCTGGTCTCTTTCGGCGAATTGCTTCACGCAAACGTCTCATAACGCCCAAATAATACTCTTTGTTTACCGTCTGGCCTTCTGGCAAAAATTCATGATGCACTACACCGTTGTAATCCATGAAAACCGTCAGCATTGCCTTCTTTTTTGACTGAAAACGACGTGGTTTTTTTGGTCTCGGCTCATTTGGTGAACGCCATTCACTTGCCTGATGTCTGGATTGCGTGTCGTACTCATAAACCCACGTCTCGTCTCCAGTAATGATCCTTTTGATGAGTGTGGGATCGGATTCAGCCTCGCAAATCATGTCTTTTGCGACGTCAACACGGTCTCTTTTTTGCATGAAATTGAGGTCTTTTGGCATGCTACACGACGGAAACCCAAATCATTAACCACAATGTCTTGGGCGGATCCATAGGCAATGTTCAAGTCCTCCGCTATTTCTCTGATGGTTAATTTGCGGTTATTGACCAACATTTCTTTTACTTTATCAATTTTTTCACCGACTTTCGATGTCGATGGTCTGCCACTGCGTTCATCATCTTCGATTGACTCACGACCACTTCTGAACCGCTCGTGCCACTGGTAAACGACCGTTTTTTTTAGAGAATCGTTGCCGAAACACTTTTCCAACATTTCCAACGTCCGTGCGCCACTAAATCTGTTTTTTACGCAAAATTTAATACAAGTTCGTTGTTGCAAATTTAAATCCATTTCTGAAATTGTAAAAAATCGCCAACACACACAGAGATAGATGTACTCTTGGCTACGTAACTTTTGCAAATGTCAAGTTATGACACTAAGATTTAAAGGGAATATCAACAACAGATGTACCAATTTAACAAAAAAAACAGAACTCAAATCGGAACGATGGGAGCGCCACACGGTGGTTATTCCGGGAACTTTTTGATCAAGGTAGTATGCCGTGGCAATCGTTTATATTGATGAATTACGTAAGGGTGATCAATTTAAAATATTTCTGAAGAGAGGAGTTCACGCACATGATTTCATTTATTATTGGAAAAAAAATTTCCTAATAAAATAAGAACGAAGGAAGAAAATTTCCCACTTTCGTCAAGAAAAATATTTGTTCCCGAAATTCTCACTAGCAAAATTGAGAGAATATTCTGCGCTTCTTTCCACGAGGGATAGCAGCGATCTGTTCCAATAAATCCTCAAATTTGGGCCGTTATAGAAAAGTATGTTTCGAATAAGAATCAGGTCCACATGCATTGTCATATGACAACAAGTTTAATTAATCTTGATTAACGGTTGGACAAAAATCACCAGTCGCGGACTTCGTAATGGAATTGACGCCCGCGTGTAGTATAGGTTGATGTGGAAGCTATCGTAATATCATTGACGAAGTATAATTCCAGCGACGAGGTTGAAAATGTATTTTAATCCTCATCTTACTATGGTAGGATATATAATGCCAAGAAGATTAAGAGAGATAAAGTGTACAGCCATCATATGTAAAATATCATTGTTCCCACTAACGACAAGGATTCAGAATAACTGTCCACGATCGCGCTACGTGAAATAAAGCATTGTTCTTTTTTATTTTAATTAGCCTAGTATGCTGTTATAAATTCTTGCAATCTTAGTTCATTGTCCTTATTAATAGCATATTGTATATACTTGTAGTTATTATTATCTCCAACATTTGAAAATGACACAATTTATGGGCAGCTATCAACGAAGAAAAACTTAAATGTCTGATGTTACATGTATTTCGCCGAAGCATCCACTCTCCCATATCCCAGTGGTGGCTTTTAGGGAGTACCATGTAGATGTAACGTATTATATATATAATTTTAAGGCACTTTTTTCGCCACCATGGACCCTTTTTGAATTTTGACTAGTTTGGCTGCTTATTTGGAAGCAGAAATAAAAAGAGCCACGCTTACCAACTCAGCCTCCTTCAGCTGAATAAAATTTTGTTAACACATGGATTCAGCATCAACCAATTAGATTTCATCGACAAATGTCAAATCTTTCCGAAGCAAAATATCCATAGTGAAATCAAACCTTTTCGAAGGTTTTCACAGAATTACGTTAAATAACATAGTTACTGAGCTACAGAATTTGTTAAACAATTGATTGATGAATCGAATGGGTTTCCTAAAATGAAAGAAATGTTTGCAATTAACACCTTGCCTTTGATATGATTGATAACATACTTTTTACAACTCATCGAATTGCGAACATATCATAACTTAATAGTAATCCGCGCTGCCACTAAAATAGAAATGCCACGGGAAGAGGATATTACAATTTCAAATTAAAGTGGAGGAGGAGGAATTTAATGACAGGGACGTCATGTAAATGCGTTGAAGACTATTGAAAATATTGATACGGAGGGTGGTGCGGCTTCTACAGTGCGGAAACATTGAAGCGTTGAAGCAAGATGATAAGCATAGATTGGATGGTTTTGAAATGAGTAGGTAGTTAGAAAATAAAAACAAACGAAGATGCACTAGGCTTGGAGGGGAGGAGAGAGGGTTGTTCGGAGAAATCTAAAGGAGGCGGGACAGATGGATGCTGAGCATTTTGATTTGCGATAAATAGCTGCAGTATGTGATAGAGAGGATGATGTTAGGCCATAAAAGGAGACTGAGGAAAAGGATAGACATTCACGAAGAAATTCAGGGAGGTAGAATATATGAGAAATTGAAGAAGAGTATATTGTGAGGAGCGTGAAGTCATCTTGTAAGGCGAAGCTAAGAAATGTAGGATTAAGTTTTGTCCATCAAAAACCTGCTTCAAAAAGGACAAAGACAAATATCAATATTTTATGATGATTAAAATACCAAAATCCTAGCCTAGTTTTATGAAATCTAGTATGAATGATAAAGAACGAACCAGTTTAAAAGATACCTTTATAATCTGTTGGTAGTTCACTGTAGTAACATAGGTTAGCATTATTATTCTGATTCTCTTTTGTTAGGTGACATTTTTCATATTGATGCCTTCCAGCTAGGCAAGACCCAGGCCATTAGGGGGTGGCATTAGTGGTTCAGTGAGTGTGCTTAAAATGATTAAGGAGCTTTAAATTGCAAATGCGGTTGCGTTGATTCTGCGAAAAATGAAACACATGCTAAGTGAAGCAATTGAAATAATTTCATACAGAATTTCTAGAATAAATACAAAAATGGATGCATGCAACTGTTTCTTCGTCAATATATATGGCACATGACTGCAAAATGCAAACTAAATCAATTTTTTGTAACCAAAATTAAATTATTTTGCATGAAATTCGTTGAATTATATGTAATTAGTAACTTTATTCTTTCTCGTAAATATCGATAATGGATACTACCGATATGTTTTGACCACAGAGAGACTATTCTCAACTTTCACTTTAGCTTTCAATTGTATATATCAAGCAACTTATTAGGCCGCCTATGAAGTTGCTTGAGTCAGTGGCCCACACCGTATGAGTGACTCATTCCAGCGTTGCATGCCATTCCTAGTGATCTGTTGCATTGACATGCATAAATGGTAAGTGAACTTCTTTGTAAATTATCAACCAGAAAGCCCCATATTGCCATCCGTACTTGGAAATCACTCTGTAAGAATTATATTGGCCAATGCCACACGCAAATAAAGAAAATCATATCTTTAAATTTTAATCAAATTATAAGTTCACCTCTCTCCTATTACACAAACAAGTTCAAGTTATGTATCATATTGTGTGCATATTATTATTATTAGGTTATCTACCGGTTAAGGCAGGTTTTGGATGGAAAAAACTACCAAATACATATTTTGTTTTTCCTAACCAAGTACAACGCAATACTCTCCGCCACAAAAAGCCTCTCTTCATAACGGTGTACTGAATTCCTCCCTTGATCCAGCCCAATATCCTTATTCTATTTTTACCCTTTCCTCGTCAGCCTAAAATTCTATTGCAGTCTTCAGCATATCACTGCTGATCAATACGACCCAAATCCATTTTTATTGCCTTCTTAGGATTTCTCCCAACAATATATCCAATGCAAGCTTCTTTGCATAGGGCAATTCTGCTCCTTACGTCCGTAATACTTCGATCATTTTGGTCCAAAATACTTCCAAGATACGTAAACTGTTAAACCTACTCTAGTTTTTGCTCTCCCATTTTATTGTTTATCTTAGCCTTTTTATTTTAGCAAAATCGCATAAATTTTTTAAATTAGTATTGATTCATATCCCATATCCATTGCACGTAATTTCCAGTTCGCTCAGCAATTCTCGACCCCTCGGCTTACTGACAAACTAGAGCTTGGTAAACAGCGAACCTTATAAATTCTACGAATTCCCCGTCGACTTTCATTCCTACCTCCAGTTCTTCGAATGCCTCTTTAATCATTTCCTCCACATATACGTAGAACAGCAACGGTGATAATGGGCAACCCTGCCTTGCATCTCTCCCTAACACTGCCTATTTGGACTCCCCGTTCCCCACTCGCACCTGAGCATTCTGAAACATGTACAGGTTGCGTATTAGCCTCCTTTCCCTCCAATCTATTCCTATTTTCTGCAATATACTCATTAGTTTTTCCCAATTCACTCTTTCAAACGCCTTTTTGAAATCTACGAAACAGGCATATACGTCCTCTACGATTGTATTATATATTACTGCAATAGTATAACGCGTGCCTTTCCCCTTCCTTAACCCAAACTGATCATCGCCTGAGTAAATATTGCCCTATTCTCTATCCTTTTGTTCATGATCTTCAGCACAACTTTAGCTGTGTGGGATATCAAACTTATTGTTATGTAGCCCTTACATGATGTAGCCTTTACCTTTTTGGAAATAGGAACTAACACTGATCTCACAGTCTTCTGGCCAGATTCCTCCCTCATAGATGCTATGAATCAGTCCATATAGATTCTTTTTCCCACATTTTCCTGAATCACGATGTAGTTCCGCAGGAATGTTGCCTACCCCCATAGCCTTATTTGATTTCATCTTCCCTAATGCCCTTTCTATCTGATTGTCGGGTACATATGGCTGGACCTAAGCTATCTTAATCTACGTCATGTTCTCTTTCTATGTCTAGGCTTGTTGGCCAAAGTTCTTTACCATACAGTTCTTCTATATATTCCTTTCACTTGGATCTTTTCTGTTTCAACTATTATCAAACCCGACTTATCTCTGAATATCAACACAGATCTTCCCTTCTTCCTTCCCGATAGTATTTTAACCTTCAAGGATAACCCACCAATTTCACCCTTTCTCTTCAAACTTTCCATATCCTCGCACACTGAGTCTTCCACTATGCCACTTTTGTTTTATTTGTCACCCGCCTCAATTAATTATTGAACTCTTTGTAGTTCATTTTGCCTAAATCTGTGTTTACATTCCTCCATTTCTTTCTCTGATCTATCTTTCTAATCATCTCATCCGTGATCCATGGTTTCCTTGTCCAATCCCATTAAAAGTACCAATGGTTTCTTTTGAGACTTTCGATATCCTTTTTGAAATATTCCCACATTTCCTCGATAGTACTCAGCTCTTTACCGTCATCCATGATTTTCTCTACATTCCGCTGATTCTCCTTCCATGTCAATCCAGTTAATGCCTCTGCGTTCCATTTCCTTAACTGCCACCCTAACCTTATCTTTTTGAAACGAACGCTAGGCTTAATAAAACTAAATTGTCGTCAGAGTCCTTGTTTTCATCAAACCTCGTTTTTATCTTGTCTTTCACAAGTCAACAATAACTTATCTGGCAGCTCCTTTAGTTCTTTGCTCCTTAGGTTTGCGTGGGGAAATAATATTCTTGAGTTTTATACAAACAATTAAATTTTTTAAACTCGGATAATATAAAAAAAACATATTTGAAAAAAATAATTTGGTTTTTTACGTGATTGTCGCTGAGTCAGAGATAACACGAAATAATTTGCAGTTGAAAACATCCGCACAAGTGAGGCGAATATTACTGAGCCACGATCTCTAGGTCTTCTTGCTAATGCCATTCTTGGCGTTCCTTAGCTGCGCCGTAGTACACATTATTGAGGTTATCACAAATATCCAGGTCATCTTTCTCCGAGGAGATCATAGCTTCTGATTCCATAGCATAGACTCCTGGATTACATAACACCAGCGTTGCGATTAAAACAATTTCAAATAAGGAATCCAATTGCATTTAAGAATATTTTTCTTCTACGACTAAAAGTATACTTTGAAATATTTAAAACTCTACAGAAGGACAAACTGTAATACAAGGGCTTTCAATTACGAATCCAATTGTAGTTGGAACCACAATATAAAAGCTAAATTTCATTTAGAAGCATAGCTTACGATTCTTGTTTAAAAGGCTCTATTTGATTGTTCCAACACAGAGTTTTGATGAAGAATCCTTTAATGTGGTCCCTGTTTCAATGTAGAACAAAATTTGAGGTTCAGCATAGTTACACAGTCTTTGTAGTTAATTAAATGTCATATCTGTGTCTTTTCCGCACGTGCTTATAAAAGAACCGCGGACGATTCAGTCTTCAACATTTTATAAAAACGATCAGCTGAACATTACATGCTTTCCAACGATTTATGCACTTTAAATTTTGGAATATTTCTTTGATTCCCGCGTAAGAGCAAAACTAATATACACTCCCTTTTCTTCTCTCTCTTTTTTTGAATAACCGTGAAAAATTCCCCCCTTTTGCGAGAGTTGTTTGAATGACTAAATTGAAAAATATCAACCCCCTCGGTTCAATAATCACTCTACGACGTGCTTTGAGCAAAGTCCATTAATATATTGTTTGATCGCTGCAAGAATCCCTGAGAGTCGCAAAGCTTTTAATCACAAAAAAGAACTTCTCGTTACGCCAAAAATGTCATGGAAACGAAGGGCACTAATTAAGGGATACCTGATTATTTGACGGGAGACTTTATGGGGTGGATAAGGGGATATACTATGTCTGACAGGTGGAATCTGGAAAAATGCTGGAAATTTATTGATGCAAGATTTTAAGCGTCTCTCATTGGACTGTACCAGAGATTTAGGAGATACTGTGGCAGGGCGATGATCATACCAGAGGAGGCGTGGCAACGAGCAGAGACAGTCTCGCAACGAAGGCCGCGATCGATTTCTGATCAAATTAGGTCGCATCAAAGTTCCACGTGATATTTTAAGACACTGCGTACCACACATTGCTTAAAATAGGAGAGGAAAATTGTTTTCAAATTCTCAGTTACATAAACATAAATTCACGACGCTGAAGCGATAATAATAGGGAGCGTAATAGCAGCATTCTAATTTGTACTCTTCGAACGCTCAGCTTCCACGCAATATTACAACGTGATTTAAAGCTAATAATGATGATCTTATGTATGCATATGATGCGCCCGACTTTGCTTTTCTTCAAGACCAGCATACTTGTAAGCAGTTGATGAGGAGTATTGAAGACGCAGCTAAAGCAATAAAGCTTTCTTGACATACCGGAGTAGCCGGTGCAATTCCTCTAAATCCATGGAAAATTAAAAATGATACCAGGAAAATAAATACATCCTGGCTACCCCTAAGGATTTCCAATCCCCAAAAATGCACGCTTGAGAGAGGCCTACATCGAGTATTAAAGGTATTTCAAAGTAAAATAAACACATGCCAAAAAACTATCATAAATGAAATATTTTCCCTCAGTATAATGACATTTCTCGCCAGTTTCTGACCCTTCCGAATTTGCAGTTGAGTCACATGCATATTCTGCACGTGACTCAACATGCAGAAAAAAGAATTTAGGAGGCTTACATAAACATACCATTAAACTTAAGTTCAAGAAAATTTTTTTTGAACAAGCGAGGAGTGTTAGAAAGCTATCCAACCTGCGTTCATGTCTGCGCATTGGTGCTATTCTACGTCATCCGGGCCGTGGCATCCTTCGAAGTAGTCACCATTTGATTGACTACACGCTCCCAGCGGTGGTTCCTCATCTTTAAGAAGTCCTCGAACGCAGATTTTAGAATAGCCTTCAGCGCGCGCGTCCCACTACTCTGAATCCTCTCGATGTCGTCGAAAGACTTTCCTATGAGCGCCATTTTCAATGTTGAGAACATCCATAAGTCACTGGGAGCTATTTCGGGACTGTACGGAGGCTGGGGAAGCTTTACAATCTTGCGTTTTGCCAAAAATTGCTGCACAAGGTTTGATGAATGCGCTGGCGCGTTATCATGGTGAAGAAACCAGTCACCGCTTGACCGAAGACACGGTCGTTTTCTCCTCACGGCATCACGCAATCTTTTTGGAACTTCAACGTAATATTCTTTTTTGATCGTCTAACCTCTTGGAACAAATTCGTAGCGCACAAAACCCGTACAGTAAAAAATTATAAAAAACGCATGTTGGATACTTTTAGGACATCTCGTATGGATGTAGATAGAGGGCAAGTACTTTAATGAGAATTAAAATTCCGCTCAACTTCCTTCCTTCCTCTCTTTCTTATGAATTGAAAGAAATAATTTGCTGTGTGATGAAATATCTGATTGTCATAACACTTAAGTAAAAAATCTGTTGAAAAGGATAAATGTAATTCTTTTACGGTAAGAATAGAAAGATTCTACTGGCTAGTTTGAGAAAATAATAGCCCACACAAATCATCGCGGTCTGAGACAACCGAATAGATTTAACACGGGTAAATTATCAGCGATATTGAGTGTTGAAATCAATAGACTGGTCTCAAGCGGCCTGAATTAAAATAAATTTCATTCGAAGTAATTTTTAAATAATTCTTGGCATGTTTTTATCCCATAATTTCATTTTTATAGTTTAGTATGGTTTAAATTTCACAAAATATTCACAAACTTGTAACTGTAACGGTAATTTTGTAACCTGTAACCTGTTTAATCTTGTAACTGTAATTTTTCGGCAACGCGGAAATATAAAGACATGTGGGTGGACGTTGTTTAAAATACACCCGTCCGTTTTTTGGCCATTGAAACAATAAGTCACGCAGCGGTCTTGGAAATTTAAAAATACACAGGGGCGCGACTCGTTGGACTGGCTTGCAATATTGTACAAAAAAATAAGCACCACAACAACCAGAACCATAATTTTTGGAATGATCTCGTTGTTGTGAAAAAAAACACTGAGTTACAAGAACATTTGGGTCGCACCTGTTATATTAGCAGAATAAACATGAATTTATGCTTTAAAAAATAGTTTAGAATAAATGATTATTTCAAAGTTCGAGGTCAAACAAACATGACATTAATTTTTAATGCATGCTATGAGACGAATTTGTACAGGCCTGTATATAGGATACAGACCTGTATATTCCTGGTAGAGAAATTGTCTAAAAACTTCCGTATTTTACCAAATAAAATTAATTTGCTTCTCTTTCCAATTTTTTAGCATGAAAGTTGCTTAAATATTCAATTTTAATTTTATCAATTATTTACTTGGATTCCCTCTGCACTAATTTGAGCTGTGAACAAGAACAACGCATTTTTCACTCAATAATTTATAAATTTGCATTAAATTATATCGTTTAGCACTAATAAAAATAATCTTTAGAAACTTTTTAAAACATAATAAGAGATATCAACAATTTTTTAGAGTAAATGAAAAAATACTGCCTTTATTTAGATCTATCGTGTTGCAGCGAGTCTCTTAATTTGTTTAGTACATTGAAATCGCTTATTTCTCTCCGAAAATGATATTACTGTATAATAAAAATCAATGATAATATTTGTAATAATGAGTGCTGCTTTTCAAAGTAAGTTGCCTTCACCTTTAAGTTAACAGCTATTTGTTCGACAGTTGGATTATAACGAGATGATATTTGAAAAATTATATTAAAACCATAATATTCACGTGAACTTCCCTTATAGAGATTTTACCATTGATTCCACGGGTTTTAAATAAAGATTTTACTTAAAATAAGCTCTAGTAAATAAAATTATTCAATTTGGAAAGTACAATAGTATCATTTGTCATTTAGTCTCTCAGTAGGGTACTGACGCTGGGATTGGATGGAACGCTTAAAATATGCACAGCATTTCTCAACAGGGCTAAAATTGAAAGTAAAAAGTAATTTTCAAAAGAGAGTAGAAAGGAAAGTATACGTTTTATTTCTTCAAAAGGAGATGTTTTGGCTAAAGTAATGTAGTTTATTGGTGTAGAAAGGCTGAGAAAAGAGAATTGACAACCAAAAAACGAGTGGGCAAGAGAAAACTGAGCGAGATGAATTGATCGTAAGAGGAGTATGACGAAAACAACGTAGGAGGGAATAAAAGATGATATTTGATAAGTGAATTTAGGAAAAAGCCTTGCACAAAGTCCTTTTGAGCATATGGGATCTCACATTTAGGCTTGGCAGTTCGGTGACTTGCTTTCTCTCATTCCCATACCAATATGGCACACAATTCCGGGATTCAAAAAATCACAAATTCTGATTGCGGCCACGTGTCAAAAGGCCAGTGTGATTTGAATGGGAGGCCTTCGGCGACTTGATACACCCTACAAGAACACCACGTCGAAACAATATCATAGCAACAAACATTTATCCGTATTCAAGGAAAACGATTCGTTCTAGACTCTCGACTTTAGCTCACGGATCCCTGGGGTTCGTTTTTACCAGACATTGCCATTCAACCTTGAGCAGTGAAAGACTGGCGCTATGGAAGTAAGTGACGAGATTTCTTAGGATTTTGCTCATATTTTTCGCTTCTAAGAAGGATGTAGTAAGGAAAACTAAAAGTTTAAAAACTCAGCTTAACGAAAATGTAAATTTAGAACAATAAAATATTGAAATACAGGATCCAGAATATTGAAATCCTGTATATCTCTCCTCTATATTCAAACATTTTCGGCTACCAACTGCACTGAACTTACTTCTTGGAATAACATTCATTATACCATCTGAAGTATATATTCTCGATCTTCTCTAAGTTCTGTGGTCTAATTTATCATATTCCGCAAAGTAGTGGAAACATTCCTGGAGCATCTACTCTTCCAGGCTCACCGTCAAATGAGAGAGAGAACGTACTTTTCGCAGACTTACGAGTATTAACCTCTGTGGCAAAAAACGTTCTCTATTTCTTTTGATGGACATATAAAACTTCCAAGAAGTGAAGCCTTACCCTGTAAAGTTTAATTCAGACCCGGTTTTTGTCTTTTCGGTTTACATCTCAACCAAAGACTTTATATTTAATCTAAATCTATCACTCCTTACCTTGATCCCAACTCCTAACTCATTTGCTCCTAAAAAGGTATTCAATTTGCGCACATTCATCTTTCTCACATTCAAGGGATATTTACTGCTATTCTATTCTTGAAAGTTTCCACCGTTTAAACAAATAGTTACATGAATGATAACCAACAAAATGTTAATCAAGTGAATAACGCGTAAATGAAGCAAGCGCATTGTCCCAGTACACTAAATATTGATAAACACTGCTATTTTGCTATTTAAAAATAGATATCTTAGCCAAAAATCGTCAAAATATATTATTACCTTATCCTTGACATTACGTTCACATCTTTTTATGCTGACCTAGACGACTGAAAAGTATTGATAATGATTAGGTCTGAAAAAGTCAATCTTATCAAATGAGCTATGAGTAATTCATGGCCAAATAGATGGATTATCCGTATATTTTTAGCCTAAATTTCCAAATGTTTGAATTTTTCGATCTAAAGTCACCCCGATCCTAACTAACTGGTACAAGAAACTACGCAGAAATGATTCATCCGAAACAGAAACGCTCCAATTAGATACACGTAGGTAGTAGATGATTTTAATTATAATAAATAATATTTAAATAACACAAGAAATCGCAATCAAATGAGGGTGATTTGTATGGTTCCATGCAAAATTACAAAATAATTCAAGGTATTCGACCAGATGAACAACTTAAACACAAATCAGCAGCAAAGAAGAAATATTATAATTAGGCATTTGAAAAAAAGACAAGTGAGCATGCATTAAAATGGGGCGATGGACCCGAATGTCAGAGCAGACGATTGGGATAACAAGACAAACAATATGAGCCAACGTTTAATTCTGAAAATGTAAAAACTGGATCATAATTAGCACGAATACAAATAAGAGCATAGCACCCACATCCATTACTCATGAAAAGAGGCGTGATGTAAATCCCCATATAACTAGGACAACAGTTGATTATGCACCCCCATTTTCTCTAAGGGCCTATTCAATAGTTCTTCTGTTTTTCTGGATTCTTTTCGATCACCATTTTCCAAGATCTACTTGCCCATTTTATTCAACTCAAGAATTAAAAGGTGAGTTAAAAAAGCGAGACAAATGCCGATAGAAAAATTTTATATGAATCTAAAGAACATGATTAAATAATTGAAGAGCAAAACATTTACAAAGACGCATGTTATACGTAAGGTGTACTAAAAAGTCGTTATTTCGGAGAAAGCTCACGTGAAATTGTTATTTACAAGCTTAGGAATACATAGCCAGCTCTCTGGAGAATGTACGACCCATGGATTTGTGCGCTCTGCATACATTTAAAGCGGAACATTTAAATATAAGGAAATATCCCAGTGAATGGTGGTTGTTAACCTCATGAGAGTATTAATTATGTTTACTTAGCATATAAATGCGAAAAAAATGCCTTAATATTAAGAATGTTTCAAGCAAGAAAGAAAGAAACAATCACGGAGTGTAAGAAGAGGCGTTGTGAAAGACGGGAGGAGAAGGGTAGTGCCAGACAGAAAATCGGCTCCCGTCTCGTTGCCCTTCGCCACGTAGTGGCTGTGAGTGGTTCGCCTCATAGATAGGTTCATCGGGGTCTTGAAGCTGTTTACGTGAAGCACGAGTCCTTGAATAGGGTGGGCACCCCCAAAGGGTAGTCTGGTCCCCGCACGAGCCGGAGGCCGACGCCTTAGGTGTTGGGTGCTCCGCCAGCACTGGATAATAAATATACCCGGCGCAACAGTGTTAAAAAAATGACAAGGGGCTAACTAGCAAGAAGTTAAGAGACAGAAGGAAAAGGTTTGAGGAGGGAAAATGGATGGCTAGGTTTCTCGAGGGAAATGAGCAAAGCAGGACGGAAGACGGTGATGTAATTAAAGGACAGGTACGGAGAAGGGAACAGACTTTCTTTGAAAGGTTGAGGAGGAGTCGCTATCCTGAAAGCCGTCCCGCGTCGATAAGAGGATTTGATATCTTTCAGTCCCGGGGAGGGAAATCACTTAGGTAATCCGCGACCAGACACAATTTGCGCTTTTTGTTCATGATATCCTTAGTTCAGGAGAGAGCAATGTTTCAGTGGACGCCGTTCTTCTCTTTTATAAAAAAGCTTTCGACTAAGTACCACAAAGTAAACTACTCAAAAAGCTAGTATCACAGGGCTTCGATACAAATTTTCTGGGTTGGGTTAAATACTTATTGAATGGTCTGGTACAAAGAGTATTCATAGATGGAGCAGAAGTCATTTCGGATGTTCCCCAGGAAAGTGTTATCGGACCTGTTTTATTCCTTCTTTGCGTTCGCAACAATTACTCCGTTGTCACTAGTAAAATACATTTTTTCCCTAAAATGCAGTGGTTTATTTGGAAATCCGTAATCCTGAGGACACAGCAGCTTTGTCAGATGACCTAAATGCTATACAACGCTTGCGTGACTCTAGGCAATCAGAATTAAAATTAAAGAAGTGCGTAAAGATGAATTTCCGGAAAAAGAGCAATTCCCACCCGAACGCCTAGGGCATCGGAACTACCGAAATCGAATGTTTAGCCTCGATTACTACTTAGTATTACTCGAAGTACTTTGGCGTTACCCTGACGGAACAGATACGGGGAATATGTGTACAGACCAACAAAAACTTTGAGTTTATTAGATAGGTATACTATGTGATGACGAGGCCAAAGAGAAATGTTATCTTCGCTGGTTAGGCCTCATTTAGAATATGTTGTTATTATATGGGATCTTCACGAAGTTGGATTGATTGCCGAATTGGATCGCGTGTAGTGTAGAGGGGCTAAATTTTTTAAACGTTTTTATGATGAACTGAATAGCGTATCCAAAATATTAGAGAATATAGGCTGGGAATCAATCACGGAGCGAAGGTTTAATAATGATTCAATCTCTTGTATACATTGGAAGGATATCTCTTTATTAATGATGTTGACAATGTATTATTGCCCCATTTTACCAATGTAGGTGAGATCATGCCTAAAAAATTGGAGAGATTAGTGTAGAAAAGATAAATTTAAGATGTCATTTTTCCACGAACAATACGGTATCTGAATAACGTCCGACCGCAGTAGGGGGAAAAATATTCACGTTAAAACTAGTCTGGTACTTATTACCCCCAGCCACACACCCTAGCCGTGACTTGCGGGGCACTAAAAAATACTAAAATGCTAAATTACCAAATTTGCAGAAGTTGATTATTGTCAATTGTAAAAGTTGATCTCGACGATTCATCGGTCGGTGCCGGTGTTTCCACATAGCTCACGTTCCATTTTATCATTTCTTCTATAAAGACACAGTACTCGAATGAGTACACAAACTTAAAGGCTTAACGCGTTAAATAAATTTGACTGTATTCACTACCGTCGAATCGTCACTTACTAACGTAATGAGTTTCACGAAAAATAAAAATAAGATTTCACACCCGGCAGTATTTTTCTGAAAATACTTCAGAAAAAACTATAAGTTTCATAGCTTAATAATACACATTTAACCTAGGTCGAATCGACATACTAGTATGCACTAGCATAGCTTCATGCCATCGAAAATGTAGTCATCACTTTACATTCTCCACGCATAAAAAACGTTAATTTGCAAATGCCGTCATCCCTCATTTTTATTATAATTCTTGTGGTTCAAAGTATTGGAAAGTTATTCAGAAACACTACGGAAAATTATTAATATTACATAACAAGAGGAAATACAGGCCAATAATTTTAGGTACTCTCCAATAAAATTTTAACAGTCTCTTAATCAATTTTGTAGATTCAAAATGGAATCTTCCATAATGTAATAGTTTCATTCCATTTTAAATATTGGATGTGGCTTGCTAATAATTAACCAATACCTGTAAGGATTTCGAAAACATTATTTACGACCTATTACTAGTGTACAAGATTATTAACGATGCAGGATTAGGGCATAGATATATTTTAAAATCTGAAACTTTACCAATTAATGCATCATTAAAACTGCTGACAAGAAAAACAACAAAATTTAATCCTACCTTGAAGTTTAACAAACAGGCAGAATTCCTGACAGCTAAATTATAGATTAATAACTTTGATATCATTTGGCCTTGTTACTAAAGTATTAAGGTGAAAGTTCTAACTGAGGTCTGAGTGACCATCCTTTGGCCTTAACAAGGGTCTATGAAAAATGAGGAATTTAACTCACCTGAGGCAGGCTGCAGGCGACGGAAGCCATCCATGCGATGGAGAGCATTACCTTTCCCCTGCGGTCAACGTTTGTCAGCATGAGCGGTTTCAGCACGGCAAAGTATCTGTTGGGTTAAAAGTGAAAATTACTAAAATACTTTCCAATTTATTCCTAATTAAACTCTTTATAAAAGAGCGATGAATTCCAAAGCATGGAAAAAACAAGTTTGGGTCGGATTGCAAAATTATAATATAAATTTTGTTTTTCTTAAAAAATATCCTCATATGATGATCATACACATTTTTATTTTATGATGTTTAACATATTAAATGGCTTTATTAATGTCCTTTGAATGGTAAAACTATCGAACACGAAATTCTTAACTCTTTTCAAATTAAGCATTCCCATTTAAAATTTTTCAATCATATTTATATTCTATAGGGAGACCAAAAGCTATTTAATTCAAAAGTCATTTTTTTCTAACGGGGAAAATTGGAGGAGTGTGTTTCATGAGAAGTGTTACCAGATAATTAAAAAAAGGGAATATGTAGTATAACAAACGTATACGGATTTTCGTTTAGTGAATATTTTAATTCTTTTATGATTATTTGTCATCCACGAGTTTTTACTGCATAAAATCTATTCTTAATTGAAAATGTATGTATATAGTACATTTCAACAAAGAAAAGCCCTTCTGAGACATCGCTTTGCCTTTTCCCATGTTCCCAATTATCAGGCTGTCAGCATAAACTAATTGTATTTAAATAGCTTTCATCTGTAGACTGCAAGGTTTGAGTTAACAATTTTCTTCTGTTTACAACCATAAATGCACTGTCGAAACTTAAGATCCGCCAAAGCGAAAAAAACCCGAAAAATATAAGGAATCAAATATGAAGCCGCTCATAGGATTAATGGGCCTAAATAATGAACCTGGGGACTGAAAGGGACCAGGGGAACGTGGGCGTTAATTAAGCACGTGGCAATTGCGTCCAACTAATGCTCATCCTCGAGATTACTAATTTGCCCAGAGAAAGCCTAGGCTATAGTTGAAATAAGTAAAAGAAAATTACGAGGGATTGAAATAAGTAGCATTGGGAAAACTAGGAAAATACATAAGGAAAACCCAATGGAGTAGATAATGAAGAAGTCCTTCGAAGATCGATTGAAATAAAAGTGGTGTGGAAAAACTAAAACAAGAACCAGAGAAAAACTAATATGGCGCATTATGAAGAAAAATATTTTAACAAAAGACCTCCAGGCAGTGGCCTTCTTGGTCAAGGGCTACGAAATAAAATCCTTTATTTATGATGAGAAAGATGTTATGGAAGGCATCGCGAGGAGAGAAAAATATTGACGGCATATGTTAATACTGTAAATAGTTCATTAGGCTGTTAATACCTACAAACACGCATAAGATGCAATGATTATTATAAATACTCGCCATGTAATACGGAAAGATATAATACGAAAATATTCTTAATTAGAATAAGAAAATGTCGATCAATGATTAGTTCCTCAAAGATAATGCAAACAGTTCATTGAATAGGTATTAAAACTACCCTAAAAAATTAGAATAATAATTAGAGGGATTTGGTAATCAACCGATATGCCCTATTTTTATTCCAGTCTTTCACCAAGTGCATCATCGAGACAGATGTTAATTAAATTACAATAAATAATACCCGCGTAAATGGGAAGTTGTGTTTTCTAGACAAATTGCTTTATCTCGGAATCTTTTCTATTCCTGCCAACTTCAATAAATAGGCTTCATCCTCAGTGACCCAAGGATGACGCATACGCGCTGAAACTAGTTGTACCAAATAAAACTTTGTGGAAAATACCTGGTATTCTTCTTTCATTGATCAGTTTCCAGAAGATGCAACACTATATCATTGGTTGCCCATAGTTCACGCCCCCTAAGCTTAATTTTCAACGGCCATCATCTGAAGGTCTGATAGCTTATTAGAGAAACACTATATATATAGCCTGGCTGAGGAAACTCTAGGGTACTTCGTGAGTAGTGCAGGGAGTTATTATACCTAATAAGAGCACGTCCCATTGGTTTTGGCTTATAAAATGCCCACACACTAGAAAAACACTCGATGGTAACAACCTTGAATACGTGGAAATTCATTCCGAATGAAAGAAGAATACAAGGTATTTTCAACGACTTTTTTATTTAGTAGAACTAGTATCAACACGCATACGTCATCCTAAAGTACCTACGGATGACCCCTAAGCATTAAAACTAGTTGTACCAATAAAACGTTTGCGGAAAAAACCTAGAATTCTTTTTTGCTTCTCTCTTAAGTTAATTAAAATACTTAAAACTGAGAATTTATTCGTCAGCTGTTGAAACAATACTACTTACACCATGTCGACGGTGAAAGGATCCTTTAACTCTTTAAGAAGATTTATTCTGATTAAAAAAAGCCAAAATTCTAGTAAGGGAGGGGAAACATTGTATTGAATTGGAGAAAGTTTCTCCCTTGATACTGAACTTTCGAATCTCGACCCTAGGTTAAAAATTTTAAATAATTCCAGATATTGTAAAAGTAAATTTATTCCAAACAAACACCTAAACATCGACCTTTAACACAATCCCACTTATTTTCCGTCGCTGCGAAGAAGTGACACTAGAAGGAGAAGTAGATTTTATTCCTGAATTAATAAATATTCAGAAATTTGATGCAACAGTTAGCCATTATTTTTTCTTGAAGAAGCTTGAACCGCAACCCTAGCGCTTAAAACCATAGAGGCGAGAATCTGACGACAAAAACGTAATGAAAACTGTTATAGAAGGCAGTTTCAATAATACAAGCGGTGGAATAGTTATTAATTAATAGCATAGTAACTTAATATAGTTCCAACAAGTTAACATATGGTTCCGTTCCGGAATCAACAATGTGCATCCAATGCCACTAGCTCGATCCGTAATCAAGTGTCGGTACCGTGTGGTTATGAATGTCATAGTGGTGACGTTTCTTAAGTCGGAAGCTATTCTATTACTGCTGCCTATTGCTGCAGTTTTGGGGTAAAGAAACGGGAAGCTAAACCACAAATGGGGTGCATAGTGATATTATTGATAGAAAATATCATCCTATGGCTGCGTAGGTTTTCGCGGCGGTGGTTTGAAGTACCTGTATTCTGCATTGTCGGGTTTCACCGCGTCGTTGTTTGATTCAGACAACAGTTTCGCCGAAGTTGCATTCGGCGTCTTCAGGTCGAAGATGAAGACGCCGAATGCAACTTCGGCGAAACTGTTGTCTGAATCAAACAACGACGCAGTGAAACCCGACAATGCAGAATACTTCAATATCATCCTATGTTATTCCTTAGTATTTAAATTCAGCAGTTAGTATAAGTCAGTTGCAAAAATAATGAGTAGTAGGTACCGCACAACTCTGCTGCGGGAGTTTTCACGAGTTTTTTCTCAATATCCTTACATAAAGTCCCCACCTGGATGTGCACTATTTTAACTTTCCCGAATTTCAACAAATAACGGTAAATATTTTACCAAAACATTTGTTACAGAATGAAAAGGAAAATGTTTTGTTTATCGTAATATCTAGTTAGAATTATGAAACATTATTCCATATAGATAATTAAATTTGGAGAAAAAAACGTCCTCGCAAATTTTTAAAAGCCTGTCAGCGATTAAGGCAAAGAAGTTCTTTATCCTTTAGCATGCAAACATTTTTGAAATTTGTTGTCTCAGGCGTAACTTTGTGGAATTTGCATAACATATTGAAATGTAATGAAATAATTGACTTTGTAATTCCACACACTTTATTTAAAAAACACACGACCCAGGTTTCGACGTTGAACGTCATCATCAGGTGGTCCTCATAGAAGCACGCTGGCTATATATACCTTCTGATCATAGGAGGGGGGGGTTGGTCAGAGAGGGAGGTCGGAGGGGTAAAAAAGGTTACAATGTAGCTGGGAAGAAAAGAGAATTACATTTTTGATTTAGAAGAGTGGTAGGTCTAGGAGTGGGGAGTGGGAGGGATACAAAATTTCGTTGGCAAGATCATCTTTCCAACGGACACATTTCAAAATTTCTAACTGCTCCAAAGCATCGAGCCTTTGACCTTTTTCTTCAAAATGAATAATTTTTGTCACAAAGTCACTTTTGTGATCACTTTCGATGAGGTGTTTTGCAAAGAGGGATGTTATGTTCTTATTTTTTACAAAAATTTATTTGTGTCAAAAATTATTCATTTTGAAGAAAAAGGTCAAAGGCTCGATGCTTTGGAGCAGTTAGAAATTTTGAAATGTGTCCGTTGGAAAGATGATCTTGCCAACGAAATTTTGTATCCCTCCCACTCCCCACTCCTAGACCTACCACTCTTCTAAATCAAAAATGTAATTCTCTTTTCTTCCCAGCTACATTGTAACCTTTTTTACCCCTCCGACCTCCCTCTCTGACCAACCCCCCCCTCCTATGATCAGAAGGTATATATAGCCAGCGTGCTTCTATGAGGACCACCTGATGATGACGTTCAACGTCGAAACCTGGGTCGTGTGTTTTTTAAATAAAGTGTGTGGAATTACAAAGTCAATTATTTCATTACATTTCAATATGCAAACATTTTATTTAGTTAAAAGCGTGCACAAAAGAATTGAGACTTACACTGCAAAATATTTAAATTAGTAAATATAAAAGCGTTTTTATGACTCTAAACTTTTCCCCTGAAGGCGATAATTGTGGTTAGCTAATAATAATGATACATTGTTCATTTGCTTACGTTATTACGTGAGATCAAAACTATGACAATATTTAGTTGTACTAGATTCAATATTTTACTACCAAGGAAAGTCAGTGTTCACACCATTCTTTTAATACTTATAAAGCAACCATTTGCGAAATTAAATAATCAGCCATTTCTTAAAATTCATCGTATCTACCACTTTATACAATAAACCCTGATACATAACGAGAATACATACGCTTGCAAATCTTGTATACATATTACCTATAAGTACAGCAATGAAATATCTAATAGACAGATCATGATAGATATTTAATAATTAGATAAGCTCTTTGCATAATTAAATAATTTGAAACATATTTCATATGATTTTTAAGTTGAAGAAGAGATTTTCCATTTTCAAAAGGGTACATGCCCCTCACAGATGATCCAAGAAGTGGATCTCTACATCTACATCAATCCCCTACGAGCTACCAAAAAGTTGTGTGGCAGGGGGTGCAGCACCAGGAGGAAAGGGTGAGCGATGAGGGGGTTAGGGTTTTCAAATGGATGGGGAAAGGCGGGGGAACCTGCAAAAAAATATAAATATACTAATATAACCATGCGCAGTCGCTACCTTGTAGGTTAATACTTATTATGTCGAGCTGACTAGCGGCGGATTTCGATTACAAGCATTCTGGTCTCTTATTGTTCTTGGAAAAAGTGACCATTCGCTACCTTGTAGGTTAATACTTATTATGTCGAGCTGACTAGTGGCGGATTTCGATTACAAGCATTCTGGTCTCTTATTGTTCTTGGAAAAAGTGACCAAACCTGTCAGTCTTGCAGTCTATCTCTCTAATCTTATATTCGTGATCCCTCCGCCCGTAATACGTTGGGGTTCGTATTATGTTCTTGATGTCATCGGAAAAGGACCCAGCTTTAAATATTTTTAATAAGTTTTATCTATATTGTAAACGCCGCTGTGTAAGGGAATCCCAGCCTAAATTTTCTGGCAAAGTAGTTACGCCACTGCGTTGGTCATAACAATTTTTGACAAATCTAGCCCCCCTCCGCTGAACTCGATCTAATTCCGAAATCAAATTTATCTCTTGAGGATCCCATATACTGGCAGCATTCTCTAGATGGGGCCTGACTAGGACAAGAAAATATCGTTCCTTCACTTTTTCGTCACATTTACCCAGCACTCTTTTTACAAATCCCAATTTTATATTAGCACGACCGCATATTTCTTGTATATGCTTTCCCCAGGACAGATCGTGAGTAATTGTTATAGCTAAGTATTTAAAGGAATCTACCCTCGCGATTACTGTTTGCTTCACTTTGTAACTAAATGGGAGGGAATTACTCCTTTCCCAAAAATGTATTACTACGCATTTTTTCAAATTTAATTCCAATTGCCATGTATCGCACCTAGTCTGAATTGCATTTAGGTCGTTAGCTAACGCGACTTCGAATGTCCCCATAAATCACCGCATCGTCTGCAAAAAGACGGAGCCTGCTATTAACCCCGGTACTGAGGTCATTTATGTAAATAAGAAACAAGAGGGGGCCTATGACACTTTCCTGTGGTACGCCCGACGTGACCTTTACAGTATCGGATGATACACCGTCCAGGACGACTGTTGGAACACGATTTTTTAAAAATTGTCTAATCCAGCATATAATACTCCCGTGTATTAAATAAGTTTCCAACTTCGCGAGTAACTTGCAATGAGGGACTTTATCAAAAGCCTTTTTAAAATCTAGGAATACCGCATCAACTGGAACTAGGAATGTCCATTACTCACAGACGATGCTACCACAGTGAAGACACCGGAGGGCGTTATCTGATTAGATCGAAGAGCAACTATTCAAACAATCATAAATAAGACTTGTCTTAGTTGAGGCAGTGTGTGGAAAACTACTCACGAAGAACTGCGAATGTCAAAAGTGTCCGCACGCTGGGTTACCACAGCTACTGATTCCTTTTCAGAAGTAAACACGGCGCGACATGTCAAGGGAGATGTTGAAGAGGATTTTTTTGGTCACCTGGGACCAATTTATGAAACTTGGATCTCCAATATGAGCCAGTGACCAAACAGATGAGTACGGAGTGGAAGCACAGCAACTCACCTCAACCCAAGAAGGCTAAGGTGCACAATTCTGCCGGGAAGGTCATGCCGTCTATTTTTTGTGATTGTCGTGGGGTCATCTAAGCAGACTCCCTGGAGGAGGGTCAGACTTTCTCTGGTGCCTATTACACAGTCAAATTTACGACTTCTCACTGCTGCTGATAGGAGAAGAGATGAAGATTATTCTTATGAATAAGTTAACCGGTAGGTCACTTTGAGGTAGGAAGTTATCGAAATAAAACAATGCGGAGAACAGAGATAAAAATCCATTCGATGAAATTGACGCATTTATTTAAGAATTAGCACACTTTCATTTTGAATGGCTAAGGATTTAATTTGAATTTCCGTCTGGAATTAAAATTTTAGAAACCTTATCTTATCAAATTGAACGATAGAATGAAAAACACAGCATCTTCAAAAGTTCGATATAAAATTAGATTAAAATTATTGTTGATCAGTAGATCAACAGAGTTACCGGTACCTGTATTTCCTAAGTAAATGCGTATTTCAAGTATTTATTGTCACCGTACCCCGTATTTCCTTTGTGCGGGTGCTTCTCCTTTAACATTTGTGTGAACAAACATTTCCTCCCCATCAGATCAATCCACAATAGGAATACTAGGGGTAACAACTAACTTATTCTCCTGCACCATTGCACCGACATCTATCACAAATCTTTTCATATTACAGCATGCCGTCTATAGAACTCTCTACCGGATGACATAAAAAATTCTTCATTTACAACAACATTTAAGAGAGCACTTAACCAGTCTACTTTCCCTCATTTCACTCAGCTGCAATACAGATCACCGTTTTTACTTTTTCTTTTGTCATCTCAAGCAGTAGAATTAGGAGTTATTATTTTTAATAAATTTTGTGTTTCATTAATAGGTCTGTGTTGTTCATATAATTAATTTATTTATTTTAATTTCAGTAACATAACAATATATAAGATATTTAAAAAAGAATTGTTAAAATGTCTCTGTATCTTTCCTCTAATCCATAGGGTTTTCGCCGGTTTTTCACAACTCCCTTCTCTTCCTGGGTGTTTTCTGCGTGGGTTTTAACGAGGTGAGCAATGCCACACTCTCCCCATCTTTTCCCGCAAACCTCATTCTTTGCTCAGACTTTCCCCATTTTATTGTTGACTTTCTTCACTGTCATTTTCTTTGAATATGGGTGTATGTTTAGGTGTATACTTAACAAATGTATATGTACGTATGTACATATGCCTGTATATATATTTTTTTTCTATGTGAAAATATGGGCATAATGTACTATATGTCTGGCTGTCTATATGTATTAATGTGTATGGATGCATGTACGAGTAATTTTAAAGTATATTTTATCATAACATTATAAATTTAATGCCTAATATATTCTGTATACGACGATGGGTTTTAATGGAAGAAGGGATTATTTGATCTCAATTTCGCCAAAATAAAGACCTCAATCACTCTATCTCTTTTTCTCTATTTAACTCTAAACCTGACGGGATCGGGGTATTTTACATTGACACATTGACTGACAGTACAAGAGGCAAGGCGAAAACTTGGACGGGCTGCGTGCGTGGGCAGAGGGAAAAGTACGAGTAAGGATCGTTTCCTATGGAGTTTCAGGGAGTGGAAGGATGGGCAATGGCCAAGCTCGGAGAGATAACGAGCATAGAATGGAGGCAAAAAGGAAGGGAGAGGAAGAGAACACAGAAGGAAACAGCCAAGCTTGTGAGAGTGAAATATCAGAGAAATTTATTCCAAAAACATTAGCACATCGAAGAAATAGGAGGGTCTTCAGAAGATATGCTAAGTAATTAGGGTACTCTGAGAAAATCTTATCCTGAGTTTTTCGTTCAACATAATCAGCGAAAAAGGCTTATGTCTTTTGCACGGTTGAAGTAAAATTTGGCATCGAAGGGTTTCTCCCGGGAGATGATGAAAATATATCCAGCCTACGGACCCCACTACACATTACCCCACATCCCAGACCCCTTCCTTGTCGTCTTTCTCTTTCCGTTTTATGTCCCAAATTTGTCTTTCCTCTTATAGTTTCACCGCACGGACCCCTTCAAAGCAATCTGGGAAGCCTCACTATATCCACATTCCCTTCTTCGCTTCGCTCCCCTTCTCCATCCTATGGTACTTGCATTGCATGACATCCACTGTGTTTTGCCCGCCGTTTCCATATCATAGGATACACATCTAAAAACCGATATTATTTAATTGCATATGCATTTACCTTTAATATAATGAACTGCTGTATTTATATCAACGCTTAAGCCTATAAATTATAATGACGTCGGCATCGAAATCAATACCCAAGATTTTACACTCAAGTATTCATCGCCAACATCTACATCTACCTAATGCCCTCCAAGGGCGTTTGGCGGGGGGTGCTCGGGCACCACACATCATTATAAAATAACTACATGCAAAAGCCACAAATTTATACAATCCAAAAACAGAACATAGTATAATTGCATGCACAAATCATTACAACCCACACGCATGTAAACACACAAACTACCAACTAACATGCACAAGCACCTACAAATACACCTAAATTTGCTCTACGACCTGGAAAATTTAAGCAAGTATTTAAAGCAGAGTCCGTAATTTACGACTCACTTAGTAATCAAACCCTCGCTTCATATTGCATATAAATGCAATCATTCATCTATTAACTGCTTGTTAAATGATCTATTCCTCTTACCCATTGAATTCCACAGTCAAAAATGTTGTTTTCTCTACTTTGCTGAGAGTAACTGCCCCATGATCGAAAATAGCCTCTTAGCAAGAGATATTGTGAACTTAGTGATATCATAAGAAGACAAGCGAAACTTAGACTTTTAGAAAGGTTCAGAACAAATGAGTTTAACGATGACACTAAAGGAATTATAAAGGCCCTACACTACTTAGACCACAAAGATAAAATAAGGGAAAGAGATTCCAGTACAGATAGATACACATACTCATTCTTTCCCCGAACAATCAGAAATAATAATAGTAAGAAACCGGAGTCACTTTAAAAATATTAAAAACATTGAAATCACAATTCGGAGCAAAATTAAACATTGCAAAGATATTAGATATATTTGTAGGTGCATGCGTATGTTAGTTGGAAGTTTGAATGTTTGCATGTGTGTGGGGCGTAAGTGTTCTTGCAAGAATGTATGCCATGTTTTGTTTCTGGATGGCATAATTTTGTAGCTTTTGCATGCGGTTTATTTTCTTTCTTAATTACGGGTGGTGTCCTAACACCCCCGCCACACGCCCTTGCGGCGGCTTGCGCGGTTTTAAGTAGATGTAGATAAGTGTACTATATTTTTGGAATTAAAAAATAAATACGGTTTTAGTTTATTGTAACCTTACGTACTCCAAGTCTAATTAGCAAGCATTCCCTTTGAGCACGCATGTCGTAAATTCTATTCAGGGACTTGAGTTTGATAGCTTCTGGATTGAGTATCCGAAGTAGATTAAGTTTGCAATGTGGATGTGGCCAAATTTGGGACGTTTCTCGCGATTTTGTAACTTTACCAAAACTCTTGGACGTGATACTTGGACAATTACTATTTTTGTTTCTTCAACAGAACTAGGGTGGAACGGAGCCAATTTTAAATATTACTACTCGAACAAGCCATGCGTAAACAATTAAAAGGCGGTGTGGTAGCCGGGAAGGTGGATGGTTTGACTGCTGACCGAAAGTTCCTCGAATAAGTCTGGATAATGCCTTCGCAACCTCCAAGCAACACCCATGACATGTGATTTTCTAGGCTACCAGATCGTTAAGGGGAAGCACAAGAGGTACTGAGGAAGGGTAAAGTTATCGTTGATAAGGAGCGACACTGACCGCCGTACTCTGATGCTTTCATTTCACACACTGAAGGGGTAGGTATGAGGAAAATAATCCACTCCTGTGAAGATATTGCAAAAGTGTCAAGCTTAAAAAGTTTTGAAACACTTACGTACGTCTCTATCAAAGAATTAATCCTAGATCTGAGATCTTATCATTGTTAGAGACTCGGATTGCACACCTACTTCGGATATGGCGAATCTATTTCCTTTCTATTATTTGATAATCTTCTTTTAAATCCAAATAATATCTGGCTTGGTTTATATTATTTGCTGAAATATTGTAACGGTATAAAGGAAAATCCCTGTTATAGAAAAACAAAAATTAGTTATCACTCATTTTTTAATTACTTTTAATTTATCTCAATTATAGTCAGAAAAATTAATTTCAAAGCGTTGCCTTGACTTATGCTTGATTTGTCACGGTCAATTTTTTTCGGTGTCTAACATTAAGAAAATTTGCGGAGAAAAAACAGTGAAAAATATAGGTGGAATTGTTCAAGTTAGGATTCTTAGCCCCTCAAGACTTTTCCCATTTAACTCTCTCTCTTTCTTTTCGAAACCGAACTCGATTTGGATCCACTCCCGACTCAAACACATTCCGTCTCCCCTGCAACTGTGTACTCGCGAAGAAACCCTTCCCATTGCCTCAAGGGGAGGACTTGAAACTTGAAAGTGCTAAGCCACGAGGACCTGACGAGGAACCGGAACACTCGACCGCACTTTCGTAATATGGGTTGGTGGTATGTTTTCTCCCCTCGGATTTGGGTGCGTGTCATTGTCACCGCCAGCGTGGTCTCTTTGTTAGGATTCAGAGACCCCTTCCCCCTCATCGCCTTTCCCTTCCCCTCTCGCCTTCCGCATTTCCCTCTAATCTTTCTCTTTCCCTTGATGTTCTAGTTAGGGTTCCCTCCAAAACTATGCTCTTTACAAAGCGTCGTTTCCTCAATAGAACTGTCCTGACGCCGCTTACCCAACGTCATACCTACTCCAGGTGTTTTGCATGCAAGGGTCTCGTGCGTCATGTTGAAAGTCCCTTGGCTGCATTTGCAAATTGTAGAGGACATCGGCGTGGGAGGAGTGTTGTCGGTTAAAAGGAAGGGAATGAAATTATTGACTTTGTAATTCCAGGCACTTTATTTAAAAAATGGCCCAGGTTTCCACGTTGAAAGTCATCATCAGGTGGTCCTCATAGAAGCAAGCTTAGTATATATACCTTCTGATCGAGGGAGGGGTAAAAAGGTTAAAATGTAGCTGAGAGGAAGAGAGAGTTACATCTTTCGGTGTCAATCATTGACTTGGAAGAGTTGTAGGTCTAGGAGAGGAGAGTGGGAGGGATACAAAATTTCGTTGGCCAGTTCATCCTAGCAACGGACGCGTTTCAAAATTTCCAACTGCTCCAAAGCATCAAGCCTTTGACCTTTTTTTTCAAAATGAAGAATTTCAGTCACAAAGTCACTTTTGTGATCACTTTCGCTGAGGTGCTTCTCAAATAGGGAAGTTATGTTCTTATTTTTTACACATTTTTGGCGTCCTTTTATTCTTTAAATTTTCCTCCTGCTTGCCCAATATACAGGGTTCGTCCGGAAAATAAGTGTACTGATTTTTTCCCGCCGCTCCAGGCGCGCCCAGTACCGCTCTGACGGGCTGCGATTGGAGGGGGGTATGTTGGCAAGCGACGCTGAAAAAGGCAGTCGGCTCTGAGCTGTGGTGTAGTGAGGAGCTCTGTTAACGCGAACCTCCACGCTCGACCCACGTCACGGAACGCGATGCCGAAGTTTTTGGAGCAGCATTATTCCATCAAATTTGCGGTAAAGCTTGGGAAATCGTCTACCGAAACTGTCGGTATGATTAACCAGGCTTACGGGGAGTCAGCCATGTCCAGAAACATGATCTTTCGGTGGCACAAGATGTTCGTGGAGGGCAGAGAAGAGGTCGACGACGAACCACGGCCTGGACACCCATCAACGACACTCACCGACGAAAATGTGCGAAAAGTTCGCGATGCACTGAACTCTGATCGTCTTCTTAGTGTTTTGATGATAGCAGAGCAGTGTAATGTGCCAAAAACAATAGTGCACGAGTCGCCCGCGTCCGGCCAGCGATCAAAAACTTCTGGCGGCTGCATCACGACAATGCGCCGTCTCACACCGCGCTTGTCGTGTCGGACTTCTTGGCCAAGCACGGCGTGGCAACGCTGCCGCACCCGCCCTACAGCCCGGACTTGGCACCACCGGACTTCTTTCTGTTCCCGAAGATATAGAGGAGTTTGAAAGGAACGCGATACGGGACTTTGGACACCGTCAAAGAGGCCGTGACGACGTGTCTTCGAGAGGTTCCCGATGATGCCTTCGCGGGAGCGTTCCAGGAATGGGAACGCCGCTGGAACAAGTGTATCGACTCACAAGGGTCCTATTTTGAGGAATATTAGCTTAAGATATGTAAAAGTGTAATAAATTTTTTTTCCTGAGCTCAGTACACTTATTTTCCGGACGAACCCTGTACTTCGTGTTACATTCTGAGCAGTTTAACTCATACACTCCACTCCTCTCCTTTTTGGGGACTTTGTCTTTAGTGTGAGAGATCAGGTTCTTAAGTTATGAACCACTGTATTAGGCACATTTAATTTTTTCTCTAGGTAAAATTTTGATTAATTTTTGAGAAATAAGTCCTAGATAGAGTATTCGTCACCATTTGGCAGTGGGATCTTTTAAATGTCCTGGGTTATAAATGTGGCTTAAGGCTATGTTTGTAAGTATCTTCCGGTTTAGTTTATTAATTAGATCTTCTGAAGAGCCATTGCTTACTGCTAACGTTTTAAGTACACTAAGTTCCTTATTAACATTAAATTTTGCAATAGATAGAGGTTAAACGGTGGATCATTGCATGACATGCTGAAAGCTTTTGGCCGAAGCAATACCTTGAGGAGGAATTAATTAATTGGTCCGTATACATTTCCTTCCTAAAAATGGAGTACTGTCACCCGTCTTTGTCTTTAGAAATGGATAGGTCGAGGAAATTCAGGGAACCTTTTTCCTCTTTTTCACACGTGAATTGTACATTAGAATTGACAGAATTTAAATGTGCTAGAACATGATCTAGTTGCCTATCGAAACCTCCCCATACTCGGAAGACATAGTCTACATATCTAAACCAACAAAATACATTATTAATGAGAGGAGAGGGCTGAGGAGAACAAAAATTTTTCAAAATTGTCCATATAAATATCAACCAGGAGTGGCGACAAGGTCGAGCCCATGGCTAAACCATTGGCTAGTTGGAAATATGCACCATTAAAAATAAAATTCTTATTGGAAATATACGTCCTCAGTAATAAGCAGAGTAATGCATGTAAGTTATGCAAATTCCATAAAGTTACGCCGGAGACAACAATATTTTTTACCTAAAGGAAGGGCTTTAGGAAGTGTGGTCACTAAACAAATCCCACCAGTGAAAGATTATAAGCCCGACTTCAATTCCTATTTGCTATTTCGAGATGGAGCTGTTAGTTTGGAGGATTTTCGTGATGCATCTAGCGCTCGCTCCGGCAACATTTTGAAAATTTTATGTTATTTTACTGCACAAGAGTGCAGTAATTAGCAATGGATAAGGGGACTGAATATCCCGATGACGGATGGTGGAGAAGGGAAATAAATTTAATAGATGAAGAAATAAGTTTTTTACACACACATTTATAATTTCGATACTGCATTCAGGTAGATCATTTTATCAGCTATAATAATTGTAACAGTATATTTAATACAACCAGAGAAATTGCCAGCATTAATAAATATGACAATTGCATCTTTCTTTTATTATATTTGTATGGGAAAATATTCAAAACGTCAGAGACAGTCCCAAATTTGAAGACATAGGCCAGGTCATCACTCTATTAATAATGAAACGAATTCGAACTACATGACATTCGAATTTAGAAGAAGCGCGTAAAAGAACGCCACCAGGGTCTCCATAGAACAAGGGTACATGACTTTTTGAAAGGGGTCGTTGAAGCCTTATTTTGAAGGAGAGGAGGCTCTAGACACTATCCGCTTTCCTCAGGATATTTCGGGAGGAGATATTCCCAGTGGCAGAAGAATGGAACTCACGCATACCTGGTGGAAGCGGATAACGCCTGGCAGAGTCGGTCCATGTCGTCTTTCAAGATGGGCCAAATAAAGCCTCCCTGTCGAAGTTGTTGGACAGTTGACATAAGTCATGACATCGAGTGCACATCCATCCAGAATAACAAGAGGGGTCAGCGGCCACGAGACCTCCATCAATATCGCTGCAGAGCCCGCCCTTAACTCCCCTCTGTTCCACCGCGCAGTGGTAAACCGCGTTCATTTTGTCTCGTTTGCACCAGGTGTTTTCATTCTGACAGAAGAAGACAATGCCGAACAAGAAACGCGTTATTTACGGACTAACAGCAGCCCAAATACTCGAATTTCATTTTAAATTGAACCCCATTGATTCCAAACGTGTCACTATCGGTGCGAACCTTGTGAACAACTGTTTTCCATACATTAGATGTGCTGCTTTCGATTAAATCATAGAACTTCTCCTTCTTACTGTCAAGTTATTTTACATAACCTGCCTTGGTATGGTGTTGTTGCATTAAAATTTGTGGCATTATTAAGTGAAATCAACACTTTTTAAAATTAAGTCTTCCTCCAGCATGAATGTAAATTATCACGTTCCCCTTGAAGCGAAAACTTAGTATTTACTGCTCTGTGGTAACTAATTCCTTAATATTTTCGGTAACTAAGACTTTTTCGGGAATATTCGTTGCAAACAAAAGAATATCATCGCCCCAAGTTGGTGAAGTGACAAGTTGATTCAATGAGTTCAACGTAAAAGAATCCAATAGCGATACGCAGACATCTCTACTTTACCGCCCGTTCTAAGACTATATGTGTATTTAAGACTGTATGTAAGACTCCATTAAATAAATAGGGCAATGAAATCTTCCCTTTGAAGGCCCATCAGAGAAAGATGAATTACTTGGAACCTCAACCGTATTCACTTTCACGGTTACGGTTTATGTATGAGTCGTCAGCTGGAATATGGATGGACAACGTCGGCAGTTATTATCTTTCGAGAAACATCGTTGATGTCCAGTCATACGGCCTCTAACGTCAATTGTGGGATATGCAGTCCGCATACGTTGGCGTCAACCGCGAAAGTGACAGCTGGGATCAGTAGACGCTGGAAGTTAACGGTAAAACCTTCCATAGAAACTGAAAAGGGGGTGAAACTGAAGTTCCAGTCAACTTCAATCGTAAACTAGGCTATCATGGATTGCTCCGCTTTAGAAAAATGCCATTAGCTGCTAAGTCTGCTATTAGACTAACGAGAATGTTGTCAGCAATATTTTCAGGGATATCATTAATACTGATGATAAAATAGGGCGCCAGAAGATGAGAGGCAAAGGATCAAGACTAATGACAATGTTTTCGTAATCTTTTCAATGATATCCTAAATACTGACGATAAATTAAGGCGTTAGGAGATGAGAAGACAAGAAAATGAGGATATTTTCTAGAAAAAGATAGTTTTGAGATTTGTCCATGGACAATCAGGAGAAATATAATGACCCTTTCCAAGCATTTTTGAAATATAATTAATCAAATACGTGTACCAAGACGATAAAGATGAAGCTGCTCCTCCGAGAGTCGGAAATATACCTATGGAATTAATGTTAACCTGAAAAATGTTGGCGGAAGAAAAACGTGGACGAGAAATCGGATGGCTGGCAGGAATTCTACATGACATCAAAGGGAGCGAATACTTCGTTACACTTCTGAGTTGAAGCCTGTAACTCGATAAAACACATTCCAGAGATTTCGAAACGTGAAATAACTCTAAAATGTTCTTGCGAAGGTGCGAAAAGGTTCAACATTAGAGAGAGAAGTTAATTTGAAGATACTGAAGGGAAGACTCACCTTGTTTAAACTTTAGAAGTTTTTTCTCCAACGTTTAATCATCCGCTGTCACGCACAACACTAAATTTCAAATTTTCTCACCTATCAACGAGAGAGCAGAGTCATATTATTTTAACCCATCCAAAACTCACGAGATGACACAAAAAATCTCCAGCTCTTAAAGTCAGCAATATAATCGACTGCCGGAAAAAGCTTAGAAAGTGATCACAATTAAGATAAATCAGATAAAGCACTTACCAGGAACAGCAGTAATATTTATCGAAAACGCAGACATAGTGTTTCAGCTGTCCTAATTAATATTTTTCTTTCACAAACACGGAAATCCTTTTTGAAGTTTATAGTGTATGCTTTTGCGTCAAAACACACACCTATTTGCGGTTATCCCGGCCAAAAGGCTTTGGAGAATAAGTTTAACCTGTGCTCCTTAATAAACGCCACTTATCTTGTATTCCTCCTCCGTAAAAACTTGATTGAATTTCCTTCATGCACCTTATCGTTGTAAAAAAATATCACTTGATATTTGCTTTTAGAAAACAAATTTACTTGTAACTGTTAAATGCTATTTGCATTTAAATGCTATTGCATTTAAATGCTGGCCATCCAGTTCCGAGAATGTGGCAGATCAGTCCATAATGCCAATTATACCGGTCCAGGACAATGGTAGAAATTAGTAATAGGAATTTTTGCTCCAGTGGTTATTTATTTCCGGAAAAAATCGTAATTTAAGGTCTAGCAGTGGTTTACAATTAGTTCTAAAGTATGGGATAAATATACAATATTTCGTAATGATTAAATTTTTGCCTTTTGCATTTAAAATATATCTAGTATTAAGTTAGTCAGACTGAAAAAATATCAGCCCAAATAACAAAACGAAGGCCATAATACGAGGCAGTACGTATTACCCAACTCAGATTCATGTTCGAATCCCGGCGTCGTCAGAATTTTTCCGTTGTATCTTCGTTCCTACCTGGGACGATATGTGGATAAATTATCAACATCGAACCATACAGGCGCAAATGATCTCAGTTGTCGCCCGCTTCAACAACTGCAACTAAATATAAAAACACAAAGGAAACTTGTCAACCACTACCACTCAAAATATATACTCTTTCTGTTTATCTAAGGAAGAGAATTTAAAGCATATGAAACACTACATCCCATCAATGGTTTCACTTCGAAACGAATGCAAATAGCTGAGAAACTAATACACAAATAATGTCGAATGTTGACCCTTGGTAATGACTCCTTGGTAATGATTCCTCCAGTTCCTCTTCGTTCCATATGGGACTGCAGATGCTGGCTCATAACGTCGTATTCCGATCAAATGCGTAGATATAGGCGTGATAATGAGGGAGGCGAATATGGTAACTTGAAAAAACTACTATATTCTATTAAAAATGACTTCTTACCATTTGGTTATGTCGAATTCATGGTCGTCACAATCCCTTATTAGCGTAATAGTGTGATGAATAGAGAGCTTTCACATTGGAAGGAGCACAGGGGCCTTCTGCGGCGATGAAGAATAGATGAATATCATTATTACGTATTCTTGCAGCTTGGTTCACAAAAATGCATAGTATGCGCTTATAATACCTTCTGCCTTCTCGAAATATACGATTAATGTTTTTCTCAGCGAATCCCAAAAAATATTCGCCATAACCTCATCATCTGAATGAGCAAGTTCTCATTGTCTGATGCATACTTCATCTAACACATTGCTTGGTTTGGTATCCTTGTTTTCAGGTCTGTACATGTGCATCTTTCTATTTCGTCTACAGTAAAGAAACGACTTACCCATCTTGCGGATAGCTTCCTTCTATCTGCATTTGGATGAAAAATGCTATGTACTAGTTCAATCAAGATTCCTGCAGCATTATCAGACTGAAGCACCTTCATTCTTCTAACAACGCTCACGATATTATGAATGTTATCAATAAATGAGTAGTGGCCTCAAGAGAGCGTTCAGAATGCTCATTGTCAACTGTGTTCATAGCCATGCCGAACACCTTGAATTACTTGCTTAATCGAAGATGTATACTAATAAAAATATATATCATGTTATATTTCCAAGTGTTGCGGTGAATTACCTTCCATAAAATGTTTGATCAATATACGAAATTCTCTTTCATTAATGTTTTTTAAATCATTTTATTTTTTCAAATGAACCCTAAGCACCGAGTACAGCTGTTACAGCTGAAACTTGGTGTTTACTTCTTTATGAGATCTTAACAATTGAAAAAAACTTCGATAAGACCATTGTAATTATCTCTCTCAATCTGCACAGACTTTTAAAAATATTTTGTAAATAAATCGTCATATTCACAAAATATAGGTTTCTATGATTTTTCATAAAATGGTACTAAGTGTATTAGTGGATTTAACATGCCACATATGACACTTTTGTATAAAGTAGGAAATATAAGGAGATAAAAATATACTACAAATTTCGTGGAACCAAGAATGCCGAATAATGCTATTGTGACACGCATAATATAAAATGGTTATAGAATAAGAAGGATTCTAGAAAATGTAAATGTTGCGCATGTCGCTTGAACATCGAAAAATGTGAACTGTAATTTTTGAAAAGATTTGTTGCGATTAACAGTTTCACCGAGAGTCTATTTAACTGAAAATTCCTGAACAAATCATGTACTAAAATATTTATTTTTTAATTTTTGGTATTGATAAAATCAGCTTCAACTATGATGATGCATTATTTTACTCATGTTATTTGACAAAAGGTGGCTTGATAATACATTGACATACATGAGTTTTAGATAAAATGAGGCATCATTTATTATCATTTATAAAAATATCCCATCAAGAAGATGGGATATTTTTATAATAACCGAGGAGAAGTGGTATATGGACTGCCAGAATGCACGGGAATTTGTAATAATGGGTAACTTTAACGGAAAGGTTGGAATAAAAATAAATAAATAATGATGGGAGGAGATAAAGTGATTTCTTTAAGGGTCATGAATCCATAATTAATAGTTATGAATACAATCATCTGCATAAACACATTGATAAGTATACTAAGGTTAACTAACTCATCGAGAAACCCGAAATCGATTCCATAGTATGCAATTCATGAAAACGACGTTTAGTCAAAATACAGGGTGGGAGAGTAAAGAGAGGAATGCCTTCTGTGTAAAATGTTCAATGAGGTTCTTCAAAGAGATTGAGTACCGGAATAATGGTGTTTAGCATATATTTTTGCTATATATTAAAATAAGGAAGTTAAAATTACGGGGGATCCGTGTGATTATATCGATCAGTAGACATTTTAGCAACATTTTCAAAAATTGACAGAAATATGAATCAAAGGAAAGATAGGGGAAGATGGCAGGGTTTACGATCAGGCAGACGATCATGTGTGGTTCATATTTTTAGCTTCATGCAAATAATTGAGAGAATTCACGCTAAAGGTCAGGAAGAAAAATTTGATATTTGTGGATTCTGAAATTTCTACGATTTTGTACCCTTAAGTCAACTGTGGAAGTCGGGGCAACAGTTGATATTGGAAATCAACCAATATCATTTATTGAATCTATATACAAATAGCTCCAAGCTGCAGTTATGGTAAGAAGGAAGCTTTCTCTTTTGTTTCCAATGTCTATAGGGCTGAGAGAAGGTTGTGACACGACCCCGAACCTTATCAAAATATATGAATGTGTTGGAACACTAGAATCGATCGTATGGAGACGTCTTCAGGTGTCGATTGCTTAGAGCCGGCAGAATGCTTGATATTTGATAGTAAAATTTTTTGAATTCTCTAAAAGTGAACTTAAGAGTAGGCATAAAGAAAATAAATATCTGATAATAGAGTTTAATGGAATAGATTAATCTGACCCAAGTATCGATCAGCAAATCAATTTAAGGGTTTGGTCTCCATTATTGATGGATCTGCGAGATGCAAATATGTTGGATAATACACATAGCTACAAACTCAAATTAAAATGTGAAATAAGTTTCTATGGAGCAGGGTCGTTTATAAGGGAATAAGGAAAACGATCCTGCAAACAATAGTGCATAGTAAAATGACTTATGGGGCAAAATCTGGACTTAGAGAGAACGCCTGAAAAGAAAATACTACCATTAGAGATCACGAAGCTTCTGACGAGATGAGATGAAAAGAAAAGACGATCCGTCAGAAAGGTCACCACCAGAAGGAAACTGTTTAATAAAACATGAACAATGACTTATTGATGCGAGATAAAGTCTTGAAAAACAAGCTGCCGTTGGGGAGAATTGATAAGCCTGGAGTATGGAAATCCAGGGTAGCCACTAAAGAGTTGATAGGATCCTAGTAATAAGGAAGTAAGTTTTGATCGACGGTATTAAACTAAAGAAGAGAGAGCAGTTAAAAAAAATCTACAGTAATGTGTATTTAACCTTCTTTGATGAAAATACCAGAAAACACGCCTCAAGAGGTTCATTAAGGACAAAAACAAGATAAATGAAGTGTTGTGTCTGAACTGTTACCATCAATTGTGAAATTTCATGCTTCAAAAGGATCTAAAAATATACAAGTAGTCCAATTTTCGGAAATTTTTCAAGTTTTTTGTATCTTTCAACAATAAATTTGAAATTATTAATCTTATACATAAAGGCACATTGCGAGAATATGTATGTAACTTACATGGTAAACACGATGTTTTTAATTGCTTATGATTTTATAAATAGTTGAGAGGTCACCCGTGCACTTGGACAAAGTACGCTCATATATACTTACGGATATTTTGACTAATTATATTCCATATATAAATGCTTTGATAACATTCAACATAAACTTACTTATGGTTACTTTTATTCTGACTAGCAGATGCTGAGAATTTGCCTAGGAATCGTTAATTTACTTACATTCCTATGGCAAAAAGTCTTTGCGAATAAAAGAAGAACTATGAATTTTCCACAATAATTTTTGATTGTGTATAAAAAATCAATAAAACTATAAGAAGTTTTGCAGAATTTGCCATATTTTCTTCTTTCATTTGACAATGAATTTCCACGTATTCAAGCCTGTTACCATCGAGTATGAAAAAAGTCCAAGAGTGCTTAGTTATTTTAAGAAATATATTAAACTATGCCAAGTTATGTCAGCTGCAATTGATTTTATGCCGTCAGACGAAAAAAACACTTAAGGAGGGGAAGAATCAATTTAAAAACCCACGTGAAATAAATTGCTTTAAAATTTTCAAATGCCTGTGAAAGAATTTACCTATCGGCACTTGTCTTGGTGTAATCCGCTCACTGAATACCTGAGGGGAATGAACTATTTCTCACTGTATGTACTTAGTGCCCCAAGATGAAAGGCATGATCTTGATATTAAAGGATCGTAAATAATACTTGGTGCGGCAACATAACTTCCTTTTTTCAAACGCAAAACGCTTTCAAAAAAGGAAGCTATGTTGCCGCACCCTGTATCTCCATACCTCTCGTCACACCCCGGTTTGTTATTTCATTGTCTGTATCCATGTTGAGACAGAGGAAACGGTACCCAAGCCAAATTATTGTACACCATTCAGAAGGAGTAATAGATTGCTGAGAGTGGAAGAAGTGAGCCTGGGGTTAAGGCTTTGGATTCGCTTGTGGCATCCCAATTATAGAAAAGCAAAAAATCCTAAAAATGAAGGTTTTTTTACTCGTACAAAAATTTAATAGTATATAAAATCGGGGAAGAAAATCATAATCTAAGAACTATTAAAGGAATAACCAGAACAAAACTAAAGATGTTCTGAACTCAAAGGCTCAAAATCTTCTAAAGGAACCTACTCAAGAAGAGCTCTAATGAAATAAGAAGATTAGTATTAGGTACATCTCGATTAGAAATAATATAATACCAAGTGTACATAGTATTGATCAAAGGTGCATCATGGAATTGAAAATTGACGAAGTATTTCCTAGGAAATTTTTCGGACACGAGAAGATTGGAATGAGTGAACATCGTAAATTAATAATCACGTACTTTAGGAGCAAATATCTTCTTTGCAATTCTTTAGTCTAAGTGATCATTCATATTATTAGACTCAGAAGGAAAGATTGAACAACTTCAGTTAGACATCTCACACTCATTCGCTTACATGGCCACTTGTACCAATGCGGTATTTTTTCTTTTCAGAAGTCTGAGTTCATTGTTTCTGTCCTCCAAAATCGTCCTCAGAGAACCCTCAACTTGCTTATGTCTAACTTTACTCACAACTCACAACGTTTTTTTCCCGAGGCACGCTCTTTACGGCGCATAAAATTTACCTTGATTTATTTATTCTCTTTTGTGTCTCAAAATACGCTCTTCTTGTGAGCAGATAGCAGTCCCAAGATGCGTATTTTGACAATTCAGCTTTTATAAAAAACGCAACCTAGCAATGAGTGCCTCACATTGATCATTGTTGCATCCGAAATACAAACGTTTCGTTTTTTTTGTAATTAATTTTTAGCCCTAATTGCTGGATATCTTAAATTGTTTTTCTTTGTATTTTTTTCAGTTCTTATTCACTTCAGGGCTCTGATATCCTATGGCAAATAAAATTCACTCCATGCACCTTTTCTGCCTCATTTGGATTTCTCTTAACAATCCCCTCTCCTTCCTCACAATTGACCGCGTTTCCAAGTTTGATTTCCTTACGGTCCATTTCAGCTTTACCATCTCTCTCTACATCCACAATTCAAAAACCTCAATCTACGCTTTTTGTCTTGCTTCATCGACCACGATTCCGCGTCGTAAACAATCCCTCTCCATATGGAAATGTTGAAGAGTCTTTTCTAAGCACCTTTAATAAACATCCCTGTCATCTATTCCCTCCTCCTGGTGAATGCTTTTTGCCTAATGCACCGTACTACGCTAATCGTGTGGGTTCAAAACATTTTCGATACAGGTAAACTGTTCCGCTGGAGCTAGTTTTTGACCTCCCACATTAATGTTTGACCTATGCTAGTGTCGACAGGGAATAGGATATTGAAAGAGTGGAGAACCAAAAACACTAATGAGATCAGCAAAGTTAACAGTTACAGATTCCAAGTGAATTTTTAAATTGAAGAATGAGTATCCTTCATATTTTGAAGCAAAAACTGGAGTTTGACAGAGGAGCAACTTCTTTCCATTACTTTTGATCCTGCCCTATGGGAATCACCCAAAAAAGTAAGGACAGCTAAAATTGGCATCATGAATGGATAAAACGTAACCGAATTCCTGAAATAGTAGAAACCGTAAAACACTGAAACTCACTTCAGTTCCTATAATTATTACGTGCGAATGTTGAATTATCAAGTAAAAATGTATAATTGTGGTGAATTATAACAAACTTTTCGCTCCAAAAAGTCATCCCGAGTTGATCAATAAATATTAAGCATTTTGAATAACTGTTAAAATCCCATAAAGTTGTATCTAAAACGTTTGTTATAGTTTTCACTTTCTAAAATTTTTAGAAATATATTGGACAGAAATTTAAGGGTAGGAAAACCGTTCACGTAACTGGCACAAAGTACCAATAATCACACCACATTTCAATCGGTTAATTTTACTCAGCGAGCCAACGGATATTTTCAATGGAGGTCTTCTTTTACTATTCGGTGTCGTCTGCTTGTCGTGAGGTCCAAGAGATCCTCTCAAGCCTTGGCTTGTCATCAGGTTCCGCAGAAGCCAGAACACCAAACTTGACATAATGCCGATGACAGATTCGGGACCCAAACTTGTGATCTTTGGGTGAGTAGGCGAGCGCGTTACCCATCTAATAATGGTAGTAATATTGAGGCAAACAAAAATATTTTCAAATGCGTCGATTTTTAAAATTTAATAAAATGTAGTATTTCGCAACAAATAATGTTTTCGAGCTGTCTGTTACATGCTTCCCCCCAAGAAAATTAATACAAGATCTATTTCATCGCATAAGCGGATTATTAGTCATGCATTATCTCAAGGCCAATGTTCGCTAGAATTTACATTCATTTATGCGAATCGCAACAAGTATACAATTATATATATATATATATATATATATATATATATATATATATATATATATATGTGTGTGTGTGTGTGTGTAAATGTATATATATATATATATATAAATCTATATATTTATATATATTATTTACTATGTAATCTACCGGTTAAAGTAAGTTTTTGGATGTACACAGCTACTAAATAAATATTTTGTGACTCCGAGTAAAAGAAAACACTAAATCCAGCATCCTTCTCTACATCAGCTCCCTCTTCATCTCTGAATACTTTCTCCCTCCCTTCATCCCGTCCAACATCCCTATCCTGTTCCTTCCCTTTCCTCGTTTGCCTAACATTCTCCCCTCTATTAAAGTCTTCAACATTCCACTGCTGGGCAATACCCCCTTCATCCACTTTTCCTGCCTCCACAGGATTTCTCCCAACAAACCCTTCTCTTCTCCCACCATACCAAGTACTTCCTCATTTGTATTCTTCTCTGTCCATTTCACCTTCTCCATTCTTCTCCACACCCATATTTCAAAAGCCTCCAGCCTACGTCTATCCTCCTGCTTCAATGGTCACGTTTCCGCGCCGCATATAGCTACGTTCCGTATGAAACATTCATATCACCTTTTCTTAACATCCTTACTCAACGTCCCTGTCATCAACTCCCTCCTCCTTGTTAAAGCCTCTTCCGCCGCCCCTGCCTTATCTTTTGGAAACGGACGCTACATTTCATAACAAGTACATTGTGGTCAGAGTCCGCATCCGCTCCCGGGAAGCTGTGCGAATTTATCACACTGTTTCTAAACCTGTGTCTAACCAGAATATAATCTAGCTGATACCTTTCTAAATCCCCATTACTATCAGACGTTTCCCTGCGGGAACACACGCGATTATGTCCTCTAATTGACGAAGGGAGATGAAACTAAATAAGGCCGTGGGGGTGGATAACATTCCCGCGGAACTATTGAAATGTTTAAGAAAATGTGAGAGGAAGAGGCTATATGGGCTGATTCGTAGTATCTATGAGGAAGGAATCTGGCCGGAAGACTGTGATATCAGTTTTACTGATATCACAGTCTTCTTCCTAAAAAGGTAAAGGCTAGTGTTCCTGTCTCTTCTGTGTTCGTCGTGGGATCCAGCACCAGGTTTTGCGCCGCGGATTCTGCTCTATTTTGAATGTGCTATCCTTTCCCTCACCACTGTCTCCCTTCGTTTCCCATTTCTTTTCCACAACCTTCTCAATTGCCTAAACATGAACCACTCTTATCCCATTCCGTTTTGGATCCGAAATTTTCGCCGTCACGCCTATAAGCTCGCCAAATACACAAGCCACACCTGCCTGCCTGTCCTCAGGAATCGTTCCCAACGGTCTAGTCATTTCCCTACCACTATCTGCCACTCTTCCCGATATCCACCCCATACTTAATGCATTTTCTTACCACAAATCTTTAGAATACACTCACCTTATCCTTATGCAATACCAATGCATTCGTGAACAACACAAATCAAACCTATTTTCCCTCTTTAAAATAATCTCTTTGGCTGCTGCTCGCCTAATTCCACAACTCAACGCCATAATTTCGTCTGCCCTACGTTCCCTCCAAAAAAAACGTCAAACTCTCCTTAAAAAGCTGTCCAACTTGGGTATTTCCTACTTCCGAGTAGGTCTCAAAATTCCACACTCTCACCCTTTCCCGCCACCTCCTCCTTACCAACCCCACTCTTTCAATACAAGCCCGACCTCCGCAGCATTTACAACCTTCCCCCTCCTCCCAAAGGCCCTCCGGTTTTTCCAAAACGCCAGCCACCACCGAACGATTGCTTTGCCAACGCCAGCACCCCCCCTCCCTCCGACAATACCCATGACATTGTAAACCTTTCAAACACCAGCCTTTCAGACAATGAAATATCCGTTCTTAGTAAAGGCCTATCCTTCTCCCCTACACCAAAAATAAACCACATAAACATACTCACTGATACCCTCAATTTCTTCCGAAACCTTCGATGGCGCGCCTTCTGGAAATCACAAAGTAAACCTTTCAGTAACTTAAAAACCAATCCCGCACTTGACAAATTCCGCCCGGCTTCAACTCATGAGCCAAAACCCCTTCCTAGTAACCACCCAGTCGAAATTTTTATACGTCTCCTTATCGAAAAAGTTTTCAATCAATCCTTCAGAAAACATGCCAGACCTAAAAATAACTTCGAGTCTTTCTTTTTAGTATGGATATTAAATACTTCCACGAAGTGAAGCCTGAAACAATAGAATATAAAAATAACTTCTCCATGAACGAACGTCATGCCCTAAAAACCCTACAGTCCAATCCCAACATCGTTGTTACCTCCGCTGATAAAGGCTCCTCTGTTGTAATTCTAAACACCAATGATTATATTTCCAAAGCCCTCGCTCACCTGAACGATACATCCACCTATACCACTCTAACCAAAAACCCAACACAAACTTTCCAAACCGAAATTCGGTCTTTTCTCCTCCACTCCGGACCAGAAGAAGGCCTCACCTCCCAAGACATATCCCTACTTTCACCCCCAAACCCCAGAACACCCCAGTTTTATCTCCTCCCAAAAATACACAAACCCAACATCCCCTGTGGTCCTATAGTTTCCAGTTACAATTCTCCCACCGAAAGAATCTCCGCATTCCTTGACCACCACCTACAACCACTTGTACTCTCCTTGCCCTCCTTCACGAAAGACACATACCACTTCCTCAACCGTCTAAATTCTGTCTCCCCGTTATTCCCTCCACCCCCAACCTACTTATGGCCACCATCGACGTTACCTCACTTCTATTCCCAATGCAGAAGGTTTATCCTCCCTCCGGCATTATCTTTCTCTACGCCCCCTACCCCAGCGCCCCTCGACAGAATTTCTCCTCAATCTTGCCACTTTCGTCCTAACTAAAAATGCATTCGCTTTCCAAAATTGTTTTTACCTACAGACAAAAGGCACAGCGATGGGAACGAGGATGGCACCATCATACGCCAATCTCTTCATGGGCCATCTCGAAGAGACTTTCCTGTCACAGAAACCCTTCCAACCTCTTTTCTGGGTCCGCTACATAGACGATATTTTTATTCTCTGGACACGGCTCTGATTCTCTCAAAAATTTCTTATCCACCTTAAATTCATCTTTCACTGTTAAATTCACCTCTTCCATTTCAGACTCCACCATCACCTTTCTTGACACAGACATCTCACTTCAAAACAACAAATTCACTACTTCAGTACACATAAAAGCCACTAACCATCAGCAATACCTACACCACACAAGCTGTCATCCTCAACACACGAAACGCTCGATTCCTAACTCTCTCTCTATCTGCGGACACCGAATTTGCAACACCACAGCCACTCTCAACAAATACCTTGACAATCTACATCTTGCACTCCTCAAACGCTGTTACCCAGGGAAGTTACTACAAAATAAAATCCACCGCTCCCCCCGACCACACACAGCACGCAATAACAAGCCCACATCTGACGCAGGACTCAACCTTTGCACCACCTATTTCCCCGGATCACACAGACTGAAAACCCTCCTTAAAGAACTGTTTCCAATTTTACATGTCAATGACGCGACCTCATCCTTACTACCCCAATGCTCATCTATCGCAAGCAGACGACCCGCCAATCTCAAAATACTTCTGAGATCCACCAACCCTTTGGCGCCCCCCCGTGACAAATTTCCTAATATTTCCCCGACTTGCAACCGCCCCCGATGTAAAACCTGTCTTCTTATTATGCCTACTCCCCTCTCCCTACATCCCCTCATTGCCCCCTCACCTCGTGTCCACGCTAATTCCCTCTCAAAAAACATTATTTATCTTTTGTCATGCAAACATTGCACTTCCTTTTACATAGGCGAATCCATTACCCCCTTATCCATTCGAATGAATAATCACCGGTACTCCTGCAATTCTGCCTCACTCTCTTCTCTTCCTATCCCTTCACACGCCAATTCCCACAACCTTTCATTCGACCAGTGTTTTGCTCTTAGCATCCTAGAATCCCTACCTGATTCAGCCACCAATATAGAGGTGAGAACTCGTGAATCCGCCTACATATTAGCTTTCCGTTCTTTCAAAATTCCCACCCTTAACCGCCCCACCTCAACCTTTAATTTCCCTCCCAGCATTCCCTCTACACCTCCCCTCCCCGCCCATACCTCTTTCCCCTCTCCACAGCAACAGTATATTTTCAGTCTCACTTGAAGAAGGCCTCTGAGAGGGCCGAAAGCTCGAACAATTTACCGCGTGAGTGTCCTTTTAAATGTTGCTTTTCTATTCTATTTGTGTTATATTGTGTCAGCCCATTATATATATATATATATATTTGTATATATATTAATATATTAGTGTATATGTATATATATATATATATATATATATATATATATATATATATATATATATATATATATATATACAATTTTGCTGAATATGGTATGCGTGAAATCATATTTTGGTACTTGGCTTGAATTCAGCTGACGTCACATTCCTTGTATAGGAAAGATATTTAAACGTTTTTCAAAAGTTCACCTTTAAGAGCAAAAGAGAAGAATGTTTCTCTTGGATGCAAAGAAAAGCTTACTCTCAGAGTTTCGTATTGAGGGTTTCACTGGAAGCATGAATTTCCTTTTCTATTTATTGCAGTTCGCTTTCCGGGAATCCTACGGAGGTTTGCAATAGCTAACGAGCAATAAAATCCAATCTCACTCAAGAGGAAACGTAACCTTAGAGATTTCCAAGTTTCCGCTTCCTCATTTCTGCCATGCCCGACAATTATCGCTAGCGTTAAGCCAAGCATCTCCGCCTCTGACACTCCACACTCTTAGTCCTATACTTGGCTGGAGTTTCCCTCTTAACCAATCACTCCATTCTACCTGCTGCATGAATGTCTTCTTTAGTGGCAAATAATCGACCGTAATCCAACTCCTTCCGGTTCATTGGTTCCAAACGAACTATTAGCGGGGAACGGAAGTAGGGATTAGTTTCTACCAGGGGGAGGAAAGATGATGGAGGGTTGAAAGAGACGGTGAACACGCGGTTTTGAAGACTGAAACTCTAAGATCTTAAGAGGTAATTTTTAGTAGCATGTAGACCAAGGAGGCCTGAGACAATTTGAAGTTGCAAATCGTGGGAATAGAAGGAAAATAGCGTAAAAGGGACGAGGGAGGAGTCGAAAATGTCAAGAGAACAAAATGGGAATCGAGATGTCTTGTAGAATTTCTCAAAAAGAAGTTACTGGGATTTATTTTCTTTTTCTTCGGTCAAACTATTGAATTTCATTGTGATCTTGACCTCTACTCCTTTTTTGGAATATCATTCATCTCAAAACATTTCCTTCTTTCTGTTTCCTTCCTTCTTTTTATTTAATATGTTTTAATTAAATCATTCTGCAGACTTTATATGGGTTTCTCTTTCTCGTAAGTCACGCCCGGTTAGATTATTTTAGAATCTCAAATTGAAGCCTCTGCAAATTCATTGATTATTGACAAAGGCCGAAGGCTTTCTCTATTAAATAAATTATGTCTTTTCTTAAATATATAACTTTATTCTCCACCCGACGTCATGTGCACGAATTAGGGCAGAGGAAATGGCAAAAGAGGCAAAGAAAAGTTCTATACAACATATAAGGTAACGCGGCAATTGAACTATACGTGATATTCACAGACGAAGAAGCCTTTGATACTCGTATATAATTAATTTTAAAACATATCTGGCCAACGCCAAGGAGCAATCGTATCGGACTTTGAGTAGGTACTAAAACACCTGTTCTTTAAATGGATGGCATCACACTCAATTCGTATTCTGATAAATTATATTTATATCTATTAATGAGCATATAAATTGACTCAGCTTTTTACTAGGGATTAAATCTTCTAATTTCTTGGAATGAGACACAAAAAACATTGGTATTTATCAAATAGAATCTAGACACATTTAATACACGCTACAACCGAGTACCTCCAGCCATCCTAACTTTCCTACCGTAGAGCATTGCTCAAATAATAGAATATTCAAACACAGCCTCTCGACAACTAAGTCACTAAACCATCGATATAACTTCCTCAAATAATCGTAACAGAACTTTCAGAGTGCCCAAAAGGCGGCCCTATAAATGACTAAGTATATTAGAGCAATTATGGGCAATGGTCAATTAATGATGTTATTCGTACATGGTTGTTTTATTGTTTAATAGCTGAAGCTAGAATAGCAGAAGAGTTTGGCTACAATGACACACGATATCCTCAGAAAATTGAAAAACTTCAACTAATCCGAAATTCCTGTTAAGGGTTTGTCCATATTGAAACGGTAGTGCTCAATGAGTAGAAGTAAAGAATAACTGTACTTCTAATTGTACCTACATGATTTCATACTTTTTTTCATAGTTCATCGATGACTTGGTAAACACTGTCCAGAACTGTGATTCATCATCTTTGCGCTGACGGAATAAAAACCTACTTTGACATAATTACCCACCCTCTTCCATTGAAGGGAAAAATTAAGTATTTCTCCATCACGTCGACAACAGGATATTTGTATGTTTACCACTGAATTTCTACTCTACCTGAGTAATTATTTTAAATATAATTATCAGTATCACATATTATTACATCAATTATATGCATAAAACTCAACATTTAGAACGACTATTATTTTAAACATGGTGTATCTTGGTTCGTCTACAGAAATCGGTACAGGTAAACGCAAACATAACCATGGGGCAGTTCTAGGGTTTATATTGACTTCTTAGATACATAGTTCAAGGAATCAATTAAAGAAGTTTCAAATGGTTTTCACTCAAAACTCTAGATAACTGGAACGACCATGTGCTCGCAAAGAACGAAAATATATTCATGTCCACATCAGATAGTTAATTTGCTGATTTACACAGCGGAAACTGACGCAATTTTGATGAAGACAAAAGTATGAAACTAAATGAAGGAATAAGCACCTTATCAGCATTACTGTTCAATAAATATTTGGAGGAGGCAATGAAAGAAATAATAGAATGACCATCGGACTAACAGTGAAAAGGGAAGGGATCAACTTTCCGCGGATGAAATTGCAGTCACGGCAGAGGATCGTGAAGATAATCACTCATCCTTGAAATCAATGCACAAACACTCAAAAAAAATACAGCATGGAAATTGACGGAAATAACATTATAAACCAGTGTCCATGCAAGAGAAACTTTGAAGTTAAATATTGTTTCCAAGAAGATACTTGGGTAAAGTGGAAATTTCATCAGTTCACTCGGAATCATTGTGTCTTGGGATGGAAGGAGCTCGACAGGTATCTAGTGCAAAATTATTCAGGCATAAAAATCGTTTGTGGCAAAGAGTTAACTTTTAAGATTCGATAACAAAGAATAAAGCAATACAGGGAAGTCATTTGGGTTGAAACACCTTAAGAATTAGAGACATGTACCTTTTGATCTAAGAGAGAAGCTTTGAGAACACTGATGGAGGTGGATTCCGAACATCAAATGAAGAGATAAAACAAGAAATAAGGGTAGAGGAACGTAAAAGAGGCTGAAAGGAGCTCTCTCTACACACAACTATGAGAAGGAAAGGTTAGGTCTTGAAAAAATAAGTTATATGAAGAAATTAACAGAAGGTATACAAGAAGCAAATGCTTCCCACAGGAGATAATGGGATAAACGCAACTAATTAAAACGAATATGAGAATGATATAGGGAAAGAGGTTTTCTGATTGATTACGGAGAAATTGAGATGCATTCAATTTACTGGTACCTTTGAAATGAAATACTAATTAATGAATATTGAAATGCTAATAAATGAAATTTACAGGCATCATATTGAATTCATCGTGGGTCATGGGCATATAATAATTCATATCCTGAATTTTATGAAAAAAATTAAGACTAAGTGTTATTATCATTGTATGAAATAATTTCTAAATCTCTTCGAGTGCTACACGCTGTTCGTTCGAAGGGACGTATAATTGTGACCCCTTGTCGCAATCAAAGGCACACATCATTCGACGCACCATCATTCACAATTTATACGCAACCGCTGCCTTTCAAGCCTTGAACAAAAAATCGATTTATTCAGTATATGTTGTTTAGAATTTGTAAAATATGTACTTGGTTATTTGTTTTTTTTTCAAAAATATTTGCTGGCAATCGACACTAACGTTCTATTTGAGGGCATTTTTAGACATAAATTGTAGGACGCTTAAATACTTCAGTTTTAATATCCATTTCAGTGACTCACCGAGTTAGAGCAAGGTAATATTACAGTAATGAACGGGACATTCACATCGAGTCTTGATAACCGCTAACCGATAAGTCTTTATGAGCGATGTATAACAGGAAATTTATACGGCTTGCTGATTGGTGAAACCAAAGATATGTCTGTGAGGGGAGTATGAATTAATAGGTATGCGGATTATATCAATATCATATCATTTTCATTGTTTTGAAAGAAAGGGAGATAGTATGAGAGGATCTACAATCAGACCATAAGCCAGCAGGAGAAGTGGATTTACGTTTATGAGGATGATATTTTTCTCGCCGAGATATGAGCGGCAAGCAAGATTTTCGAAGGTAATAATTGGCCTCGTTCCCAGTCGAGAGAGGAATCCACTCTCTCTGTTGTTTCCCCTTTCACTTTTCCATCTTTCTCTCGGATTCCACAGAATCTGCTACCTTTATGTTCTCTCAGACATCACACGATAACATTCTCGAAACCAGAGGCTGCTTCGACGTGAACATGCAGCTGAATCACACCAAATACTTCAAATGTTCCTTTTTCCGACTCTTAGTAAAGGCGTCAACAATGTCATTGGAACAACCGGAATAGCATAAAGGTAACATTTTAAGGGGCTCATTTAGTTGAAAACAAAAGGGAATAAACTAAGTAACTGGTTAAAATTTAATAATTTTAGTTGTATTATTGTGGCAAATTATATTCATTTGTTGCAAAATTATTGAAATAGTTACAGTTAAGAAAAAATCTTCTAAAAAATTTAGGACTTTATTGGATACGATAATATAACGAGAGGATCGTACATTAGAACATTAATTCCTGGGGAAACTAATGGGAAATTTTACCTGATTAAATAAACGCTCTTATATTTTATGAAAAAGATTTTTCAATATTCGAGTTCAAAGGTTGTAATACTTATTTGTGAAAAAAAATTCACTTGGTTCCATTGTACCAAATATTTATTGCACACCTATTAACAAGTTTTAGTAGCAATGATAATAGTGCGACATTGTAACGCAAACTAATTTTACAGGCACGGTAATATTCAAGAACTTTAAAAAAATTGGGAGATATGAATACTTAATCAATAGAAATTCCTCGAATATATAAGTCCAACTGGATGCATCAAATCCAGGCCCCACTATTTTCATTCCCAGGTTTTTTCAGTTTCTTTATCATTTCCAAGAAACATTTTCTCGTTCCTACCCCATCTTATGACCTTTGTTGATTCCTTCTTTGATTGCTAAGCCTCTCCTGGGTCAATTCACGGTTTACCCATCATTATATACCGCTCTACCTCCTCGTAAATTCAATTTTTCACATCAATTTACCAATTTCCACCAATCGAAGTCAAAATATTTAAAGAAATATCAAGATTTTCAATCTTGATCTGATGGAACATAAGTTTTATTGCCCAAGGATTGATCAATACCCGAACGCTAAGCAACAATAGTCTGCGTTTCTAAAGGTTCTATACCATGATAACCGTCAATTCACACGAGATGCGACATCAGCTATTTTTCAGGAGCGTATTCGGGTGCGAAATTATATGAATATGGTAAATCTCTCTCATTATTATAATCATTATTAATTTAATACGCGTCATATTTCATTTCATAATCAAAGATAATGCTTCTGTCATCTATGAATTATTTTAATTTATATAGCACACTGCACTGAGTAAAAGTTCTAAAGCTTCAATCAAATGACGGGGGGAAGTACAGAGAGAGAGTGTGTAAAATAACTATTCTGATGATGAATAATTAGGGTTAGTTAGACAACAAAGAATGAAAAAAAATTAAAAATACCATGGATTGGGAAGTAAACTGGCGAAAATAGCAAAATGCAATGCTAAAAATAGAAAAATGACGTTTTAGAATGTACTCAAAGATATTCAAGATTACTTTTTACAACTTTTGATAATTAAAGAACTGATTGTACATTTATAAATGATACAGTCGTTGGACATTTTGCTATGGAGGTTACAATGATGATAAGTTCAAAAACTTGTTGATATTATTTAATCGAATTCACCTGGTAATAAAAAAACCTCAAGATTAATGCATATGCAATTACATTAATATTAATTAATTAATATTAAAAAATTATTTATTTTCAAAGAGAACATAATATCAGCCATTTTTTCCTTTCACAGGGCTAATTCTTCAAAATTTTATGCAGGGGTTTCTTTGCATTTTTATTCTAAAGCAATTTTATTCTAGTTTAAGGTTTCTACGATGGATATAAATTTAAGAAAATTAGCCATTTTAGTCAAGGAAAGCATCTTTCTTCTCCCATAAATTTTATAATTCAATGAAATGTTGGAACGAAAATTACTATCCAAAAACTAAAATTTGCTTTAAATCGTAATCACGCATTATCCTCTGTTAACTGATTATCTCCCGAAGTTATTCTTTCTTTTCTACAGAATGAATAATCCGAATGTTTATTATTTTGATGGCTTTAGAAAGATTAAGCATTTTTTAACATTCATTAGCAACTCCCACTACGAAGAAGAACGCCAGATTGTTACATGTCTGTGTTTCGCTGTCTTGGTAATTGGTAATTTCTAATTATTTCATCGTTGGTGAATACTGAGATCAGTTATCTGGTAAATTTAATTCTCTATAAGTAATGTTATGCTTCAATTAATGGGGTTCTAACCTAATGACACAATATTCCAGGTGTAAAAATAGATTATTGCTTCCGAGTTTTAATTTATCTATTCTGCCGCATTTATATAAAAAACTTAAGTTGCTGAAGGGATAGTGGCATGCCACCTCTATGATATACTACGCTGTACCCTTCTTTCAATTTATACAATGGTCAGAGATGATAGTTTGATATCCGGAAATGTACACTTATCAAAATATGATAAAAATGAAACCTTTAATTAAGTATCCCACTTGAAAAATACGAGAATATATCATTTCCCAACAAATAATATCTCCTATTGAGCAATGAAAATATTTCCCTTTATAATAAGCTCTGTTTTGGTCAGCACAATCAATATCGACTATTGAACACCAATCACTTCACACTTAACAATTTAAAATTTTGACAATTTTACAATTGATTAGGATCAAGTGTCGTGCAAAACGTACAGATCTCAAGATTGATCAGATTTATATACTCTTATAACGACGGTGGGACAATAGGTTTTACATGTAGAGCAGTTTGTATATTTTCACCTTACTAAAAATGTACAGCAAACAAACTTCCCTGTGCAACAAGATTGCATTATTCATCCCGTATGAATTTAATGTTAAATAGAAGTAAACAACATGTCTTATGATGTCACAATTTATATTACTAAGTTACTTCATTTCCCTTCAGTATACAACCAGAAACATGATTACTGACTGTTTTATAGTGTGCAAAGGGGATGGTCAATGTGTGGTGTTACACGTCCTCGCGTGGAATCGAGTAGACGTAACGATGGAAAAAAAATACATACGGTTGATCAATTCGCTCCACTAAATTAATCCATTAGAATATGAATACTGCATTAGCTATCACTAATATCCAAAACTCAGGGAATTTCGCCACAACAATTTCAAAGAGAAGAGTAATTTTCAAACTGAAACCTAAAAAATCGAGCAAAAATAATAGGAAAGCATACAGAATCGACATAAAGGACAGCGATGAGAATTTGAGGCTATTACTTACCGCTCCAACGTGATAGGAAATGAGAAGGCGATGTCCATTGAACTGAGGTTAAATTAATTACTTGAAATGCTGGGGTCCCCTCAAATCCAGCTCTACCAGCTGTAAATCTGTCTCAAGGCAAGAAAATCGGACGGATTAATGGAGTGGAGGGGGCCGCGGTAGTTCAGGGGTAGAGCGTTGGACTTCTAACCGGATGGCCCGGGTTCGATTCCCGGACAAGCCTCTCTGGGCAACCTCAGCTTCACCCAAGCTATGTGATTTTTCGGGTACCAGATCTTCCTGGGAAACTATAACCGGCACAGAGAAAGGAATTGCCCCCTACCTTGAATTTCACAGGTCGTCGGGCTTAGTACTGGGTGAGCTCTATCATTTCCTACCAAATGTATCTTCGGATTGATTACGGTGTTTATGGTTTTTCAATGGAGAGTAGAAAGATGAATTAGTTAGGACGAGGATATTCATTTCAACGGGAGGCACTATTCCTATTGGTAAGCCATTTCTTAAATGTTCAGCTCTATCTATCACAGTTCCTATGAGAATGGCCGGTCCCCTGCTCAATGACTAAAAACTTATGTTTATAAGGGTGAAAATAAGAGCTATTAATAGTGAAAATCGTCGTAATAGATGCGAAGAGAGGTTTTATTCAAAGAAACCATTAACTAATATACTGCGTACAAGGAGCTTACTCGCTTAACGCTAGAAATAAATTCATTACTTTAATGATGAGAATTAAACGGTGATACGAGCTTGCAACTGATCTTTAATTAAAATCATGTTGGAATAATGATGTTTAAAAATGGATTCTCAGCCGCCTATAAATTATTTAGTTTTGTTAATAGAGATATCTACTAAGCATTCTCCTTTTTTAATCCTTCATGGCTTGATTACTCGCCTTATAATCAACTATCTGAAGATTCGTTTATACGGGCTCTCCATCTACGTCCAATTTTTTTCCAATCTCTTCACTGCACCATTGCTTCTTGTCCATACGTTTTCCATCGCCTACTTCCTGTCGTTAGCCCTTGGGCTTTCTCCGCAATATTGCCATCAGTTTTTCTCTTCTTCTTTTAATACCCTCTACAGGCTTCTCTCTACACCCACTCTTTAAAGAACACGCACTTTTTCATTTGCTATTCTGTCTATCCATTTCGTTTTTATCATTCCCCTATTGCACCATACGAGTATTTCCATCGCTTCCAATCTCCTTTTCTCAGCTGATCTTAAGCCTCATATCCATAGGAAAGTAAATACATTCGTAACTCAAAACAAAGTTAACCTATTTCAATGCTAGTAATTTTTTCCGTCATAAGTTAATCCTGATAAACTTCTACGACATTCCTGTTCTGCTAACCATAGAGCTATGTCCACACACCTACTTACTAAATTGCTCCTACTACATATTTTACTATAAGGAATACATCACTAATAATTCCGCAGTTTAAATTGCAAAAATCTTCTACTTGGTTCATTGTAACTTTCCTCAGCATAACATGAAAATTTTACCCCTTACGTCAACTAATAAACTTCTGTTGAGTTTCACTCTTGTAATGTATCTATCCCTTCTCCATATTTGTTAGTTGTAAGGCCTTCTGTTTTCTATGTAAGAATATTTATACCCTCCATAAATTACAGAATAATTATCTTACCTCTTCGAATTCCTACACAACCTCTTATCATTTCCTATAATCTTAATCCTCCTCAATATGCACAAAAAATATCAATGGCAATAATGAGCCTTCGTCGTTTCTTTACATTACTTTCTTCCTCCTTAAGCTCTGGTACCCGAAAAATCGCATAGCTTCCCCGGGAATTGAACCCGGACCCTCCGATCCATATATGGATCGGAGGGCCTGGGTCTCTGTCCTCATATGTGTATATAATATACACACACATATATACATATATATGTATGTACTTACGTATATAAATATATGTGGGTCGCGGTAGTCCAGGGGGTAGAGCGTTGGACTGCTGACCGGAGGGTTCCGGGTTCGATTCCCGGGCAAGGCACTCTGGGCACTTGCAGCTCTACCCAAGCTATGTGATTTTTCGGGTACCAGATCTTCCCGGGAAACCATAACCGGCACAGGGAAAGGAACTGGCCCCCCTACCCTGATTGTCGATTCACACGCCGTCGGGCTTAGTACTGGGTGAACTCTACCATCACCTACTAAACCGACCTTCGGGTTGATTACTGTGTTTATGGTTTAATGCATATATATATATATATATATATATATATATAGATATATATATATATATATATATATATATATATATATATATATATATATATATATATATATATATAGACCCATGAGAGACCCATGCCGGGAATCGAGATGGTGCGGGGGCTAGCGTACTGGCTTCCCACCCAGAGGGCCCGGGTTCAAATCCCGGCGGTGTTGAATATTTTTCAGAGGTATCTCGATCCCTGCTTGAGGTGCTTTGTGGAGGGCACTTCTTACGTACGCCGGTAGTGAGTACGCCGTCCGTCGGATGGGACGTTAAACTGTGGACCCCTTGGCGCCTTTCGTAAAGAGTAGGCTAATGCCGACGCCGGGTTTCTCTCCACCCTTCATCCTTTCCTATCCATCCCCTATGGCGCAAATGACCTCAGCTGTCGGTCGCCTCCCCTCAAAACTACTACTACCGAGACCCATGCCATTCGTATATTCGTGGCTAATTGCAATACTTTAAAGGGGAAGGAGGAAATGGAGATTGGGACCGAAGGAGAGGATGTGTGGGATGATATATGCACTCGGAAGGGGTGAGGATGAGGACGAGACCCTGGGAGGGAGATCAATGAATTGGACGCCGAGTGCTGGCAGCTCCAGGGATTAACTAGTTAAGGGGAAGGGGCGACGAACTTGGACCAAGTTGGAATTGGTGTTCCGCCCTTTGGGTGTAGTACGATCGCGCTTGTTGCAAGCGGGTTATGGGCAGGTAATCTTGCGAAAATGCATTCAGCAGCAGCAGCGGGCGGGAAGTAGGAGTATAGATACCCCTTGGTCAAATTTACATTAAACTAATTTTTACGAACGAAAAATGCCCATTTGCCTATAGGTCCTTGTCTATTACTTCGCATGTGCTTGAAATCGTATTTGAAAAACAATATAAGGAGAAAGCAATAACATAACAGCCTACGGTGAGAGATCAGTGATATTGTCTATCTGCACATGTAAGTTTTAATAATAATAATAAAGAAGTTTTCTTCGAAAGCACCATGATATATTTCCACGAAGTGTAGTACATCTTTTGAGACCTGCGCTTTCGACACCAATTGGAAGACAGGGAGAGGGAAATAGGGAGGTGTGCTCTCCAGACGTTGGACTAACAAGATGGATTTCTGAACGACTTTCCGCTCGAATAACTCGAGGAGTCTAAATTGAGATCCAAATACTTGGAAGAACCTGAGCGGTAGGGATATGCCGAGGGTGGGATAATATCAGAGTGAGTGATACATCCATAAGACGTAATGTAAGATTTTCAAGGATGTTGACAGGGTGTTAGGAAAACGGAACGAAGATTTCATAAAATACAGAATGAGTTTGAAAGGGAGTTACGACCAGAGTTAGGCGGGACGGCAGACGTGAAAAGGGGTGTAGAGAGCTTATCAGAGGTCAAAATAGGCGACTTTCCAATAAAAAAGATCATAAATTTTTGTTAGTGTAATGCATTGCGCTAAAACGCTACAGTATTACAATGAATGCATCACACACTTTTCTAACAAAATACCATTAAATAAATTATATATATATATATATATATATATATATATATATATATATGTATAGTACGACCAAACTTTTTACTTTATTCTATATTGAACGACCCTCGTATTACGAGGGGTATTTTGTGAACCTAGGGAGAGGGAGGAGGGAGAGAGGAAGAGATGAAGAGAAGGGAAAGGAAGATATAACATGGAGAGTGTGACTTGCGCTGGAAGAAATATACGGATAGGGTGCCGAGTTTCCAAATCAAGTGCCTTATATGAAGTACCTGTAATAGTAAATAAGAAGTTTGCAGGCACAAAGTACAGAAAATATTATACAGAAGCTAAAAGTAAAATCATTAGACATGGTCACTATTTTCATTCGTAGGTTAAATAATTTGGTCATATACATTATTAATCGACAATATTGATAAAAATATATTTTACATTCAATAGTTTTATATAGAATTTTGATAATGATAATTTTTTAAATATTTTTAGTGTGAAACACAACACTGGCCAACTGATACGACTCAAAGAGTCAAACAATGACAAGGTTGTGAAACCACAAGTACTACACATGTACGTCAACTATGAAAGAAATACAGAAAAAGATAAAACCATCCCCTCTATATCATCTCATTATGTAAACAATTTAAAAAAATCATTTAACTAAGAGATACTCTCGGATTCACTTGCTAAATACTTTTCAAAATTCTAAACATGGTTTAGCTTTTTTTACACTTTTTTTAGCTTTAGTTTTTTACACTTCAAGCGTAGTATTTTTTGAGCGGCTCCATAAAGACTCACGCATCCAACGCTCTGCAATTATTATGGACAGAGTAAAAGTTTGTTTGAAAAAGAATGTTGTTTTCTTCAGTTTCTCAATTCATAACTACCTTACACAGTTCAGAAAGTTAAAGTCCGTACTGTTAATAAAATTGCGTTTGATCAATTTCATCTCCTTCATTCAGGCACTGGATAATTAAGCAACGTCCCGCTTACCACGATAATTGAGAAAAAATTTGGTATTATCCCCCAACACCTTGCAAATGCAGTATTTTCACATACTACTTTATTAATCACATTAAAGGCATTCGCATTGATTACAGCTTAGTTATCGACGACAATGAATTAAAGTCAATTCAAAATTATTGTTTTCTATAATCAGATGCATCCAAATCCATACACATGCACTATTAAATTGCAGTGAGAGAAAAATGAGAGAAATATGATCCGATGGTGGCGTGAAGCGGTAGCGACATCGGTTAATGAGCAAGTTAAGTTGGAAAAATTGTGGTCCCAGTAATTGGCATTAGAAATAGTTCTACAGTCTTCAATGCCTTCCTGGCAACTTGATGCCGAGGAGCGCCGGAGAATACTTGCTAAGTTAAAATGAAACTACTCCGATCGGCGATGAAGATTTAAAGAGATATGATAGTGCCAGCCCCCTCAAATGTAGCAGAAAGATTATACTAGTGCTTAAAAAAGATAAAAAATATCATTAAAATATATACAGACTAAGGACGCCTAAAACGCCTTTGTATAATCCGTAAGATTACTTTATATACAGACACAACAGATTTTACACACTTCGATGCAAAATATAGGCATCAAGAATTAACATTCGAGGAAAATGTGCCAAGAATAAAATTTTCATTTAAGATTTCCAATTAATATGATTAATTCATCAATGAAAAATGTTCATATTGTACGTAAAGTTATAATCCACAATACCACTACTCTTGCAATTACGCCCAATCCTGAAATGTGCTCATATTAATAGTATTCATATATATTCAATACCACTACTCTTGCTGCTCTCGGCCTAAGGGGTTTCTTGCGTTGAAATTTTCCACGTGATATCCCATCGCTGGGAGCTCTTGAGAAGTCTCATACGTCGGAAATCTCGAGGGAAATTTGGACGCAGGAGACGCCTTATAGGCCCCAAAGACAACCAATAATGCAGGACTATACTATTCCTCAGTATATTCCAATGTTCCCTCATTCTATCCCAAGACGTCCTCACACCACAGTAAGCATAAACACTGATGGGCTGAAAAATATTCAAGCCTATCGGAGAACACCGTACAAATTCGACGTAACCCTTTAGTATGTTCGTAATAGGCTTTGAAATTCTTATAATAAATTTATTCTTATACTCTTAAAATTCTTATATAAATTCTGATGCGATATATATCAATAACGAATCAAAAATATCATATCACAATAGCAAAAAGCGCAAGTCACAATATCATGCGTATCGAGCCGAAATCATAAAATCTAAACACCTGCAAACAAGCAGCATGTACACATTGCCTGGAGCTTTAGGTAAACATTTCAGGATTTTCCTCCTTAAATGTTAAAAGTTTTCAATAAAATTCAGTCATTTTAAATTTTGCGTATTACTGCCGTGCACTTGTTCTAGGATATTAAAGTTGTGAAATAATGTTTAAACTGTTCAAAACTTTCAATTTTTTCATAATCCTATTGTTTCCTAGTCATATCACGCCAACGATTAACGGTGTAAACATTGACTATACTTAACTAACTTATCACTATAACCAGAGGAAGCCTGCAGTTATTGCAAGGGAAAACTTTTGCTATTTAAAAAAAATTAAAAAACAGTATAAATCCCCAAGTTTGACTCATCTGATGACGGACGAACCTGGATAAGCGAAAGTTGAACAGCCCAGGCAAATTTTCCCTCTTTCAGAGGTTTCTCACGCATAGAGATTGAGCAGCAGCTTCTCTCACTTACAAGTGTTTAACAAAACGGGGGAAAAGTGATGAGAAATGAATAAACGACATATTATTGTGTAAATATCTAAACACCTTTATTATGTAACGTTATAATTACATAAAGAACTCTGTCGGCGTTTTTTTTTGTTTTTCTGTTGCAATAGTTTGAACATTTATCAAGGCCATAAATTTGATAGAAAATTGACTGATAAAAAAATTGATCCGTCAAAAATTAAAGAAAACTTGTGGACTGTCTTTAAGTAGAACTTATTGTTTCTTTGAAAAAGGCTTTTCCTCTACATTCTAACTCCCGATTGCCTGATTGCCTCTTTCTTTGCTGCCACTTATTATCGTAAATGTGCTTTCACAATTCGTAACAGTGTTGGTCCGCGTAATTCTCCAGTAATTGGCACATCGTCAACCCCGACGGATTCTTTGAAGGTCGGCGTTGATATGCTTATTTCATGAGACACAAATTTGGCCCATCTCCTCTAGTAAGGCCCAACTTTAACAGGTATTTTTCTCTGGCCTGAAATCTTAGTTTCTGGCGCTGGTGTAAATCCCATCATTCTTGAAGCAATTCTTGCCAATAACGTTGCTTACAATATACTACCCACTCTTTCAAATGGCATGCCATGAAGCATGTCTTTATCAGGATTAACCTTTTAGTCTAGGCATATGAGAATATTTTATTTACCTATTTTTGTTCCCTACTCTGCGATCGTAGTGCTCAAATGTACGTATTATAACCTGATTCAACAGCGCCAGTGACTTACTCATGGTATTGGAAGGTAAGCTAATGGTTTTCGTGATTTTGGGTTTCAGCAAGTGCGAATGAGCTGAGCAATTTTCAATAAAATAAACGATTTTTTCCTCCTTTGCTATTCATTTTTCTATCAACTTTCTTCAGTCATCCCTTAACTATTTTCACTGCCATGCAAACCTTTATCTCACTCTCTTAGTCAGCGGCCTGTATTAACACCTGCTAAAATTTATTCTATAAATTTAAATCGTCTCTTCCCATCCCCACTCTCAATTAGGCTAAAATTAACTCCGTTCAAAAATTAAATAAATCAAAGAGAGACAGATAAATTAAATTTTGTTCGGATGCGGAATACGGTTTAGTAAAATTAATTTCGGTTTCACTCTAGGCCATTTTGGTTTCCCAATTGCGACATAGAGGGGTTCGTCCAAAAATCCGTATTTGCGCTCTGAAACATAGTGTTGTGGTATTTTGTTTTCCACTCTGGAGCCCTTCTAGTGCAAATATCAAAGGTTTTCTTTGAAGGGCAATCGAAGGAAAACCCAGCCCCTCCCGCAATGTATAATCTGGAACACGCCCTTCCAGAAGAGTTGACAAATCTCGAGCTCACTGATTACACAAACATCGATACAAAGATTTGCTTTCTTCGGCCGCTTTCTTAAAAGCCATGCCATTCCGCTTTTTAAAACCCTCTAACCTACCATTGCCACCTGAAAGGTTCCATTCTCAATTCTGTGGCGAAGTCTTTAGCTTTTTCTTTGATTAATTGTCCACCTATAGAAATGATTTTATCGATTTTATATATTTCCGTATCCCCCAGAACACTGAGACTTATTGGTATCATTGCCTTTTATGAATTTATGAAAAATTAACTACATATGACTACAGCAAGCCAAAGTCATACAATATATCACTCCATGACTACCCACTTGAACGCAAATTTTTTTAAGTTTATCACTCAACGCAAACACTTTAATTTTTCGTTTATATATCCTAAGAACGCAAAGCATCTCCCTCGTAAATCGACACTTATCAACTAATTATTCTATGCTTATAAGTGAAAATCTAACCCCTCTCAGGTAAACAAAAACCTGCCATAACACGCACAATTCGTTAAATATAATTTGAATACCCTCTCACTTACAGAGGTGAGGGTAAAGCGGTCTCACTTATGAAGGCTCCGACGTCAAAATCGAATCTCTTTTCATGAGGTTACTTTCTCAAGTAAAGAGTTTTAGATACGAAAAATCATATTTAGTCTCACTCATTGAGTTTTCCATCTTATGCAGTTCCCAATTATAAGGGCAGACTGTAGTAAAAAATTTGAATAAGTTATGCGATGAATTGAAAATATTATTACTACTCGTAAAAAATGAAAAAAATTAAAAAGTAACAAAGAATAACTTTCAAAATTAAGGCATTGCATCTCACATATCAGGTGCATCGATTAGGGAAATATTATATTTATGAATGAACTTTAACAATAAGTAAATTCGTTTCTTTCCTGCTAAATTATAGCATTGTAATTCATATTTAGAGGATGACTCTGTTAAAATTTACTGCCGTCGCATCTTCCGTAGTTTCTTGGAATTTGCTAAGTGGTCTCCGCACTGCGGGTATACTTAATGACATTCCCTTGTAGTAAAATTAGGAATTCTCCTCCTTGCATGCTTATCCATGCAGGAAATCTTGGATTTTTCTAGGAATCTTTATGGGAACTAAACGTGCCCATATAACGGCCTTGATAATAACAAAAATGCACAAATTCCGCATTTGCTTAATATTCTGGCACAAAAGTTATAGTGAATGTATACATCGGAGACTTTTAATTTGCTATCTCACTGAATAAAATATTGGAGGGAGGCTAGTGAATGGAGATTTATTATTTATACTCGGTAGCGTACGTTTTAACTACGTAAAATGATAAGCTTTCAAGATGCTCATACGGAGGCTGATGAATTTTCGAATTGTTTACGAGAAAGGTGAAATTTCGAAATAATTAGTCATTTTTTGTTTCGAAAACGCTCACTCCATAGACTAAGGGCACACTCAGTGCGAGTGGGCGCTGTGGAAAAGCGGAGCCAAATCACTGTCATTTGCGCCTTCTTTCTTCGACGGCTGCCAAGGCTGAAAGGCAGGTGGAGGGATGGCCGCGCTTTGATTTTGACACGATATCCTTAAGAAGCGGTTTTTTCCCTAAATCCCTATTCTTTTCCCCTGTTCGAAAGATTAAGTGGATGGGGTTAAATTCGTTTTCGACCTTCCAGACTGCAAATATGCTAATTTTACCGTGCCTTTAATTGACTAACTAAATTTTGACTGGCTGCTTTGGTGTCCTCTTCACTGCGACCATTTTTACACAAAATATTTTAAGGCCTAACATACTTTTTTGAATTTGATTTTTGAACGCACGTTAATGTAATATTTTCCTCAAAACTTGAGAATTTCACGCTGTTCGGGTACCTTATTTGTTTATGACTCTCCATAATGTACATCGCCGGTCGTTTTCATTAGAAATGTTCAATTCACTTTAAAAAATTTGAAAATCTGACGCTTAAAATTTAAACGTACACAAGAGCTCTGTCCAAATATATAAACAGGATATTATTCAGCAACATGTCATTCGATAGCATTATACGCTGATGCACTTAGTGGGTTGCATACATAGTAATGTGACATAGTACGTGCTAGGGGTTAAGAATATAGTAAAGCGGTTCAACACATAAAAAACCATCAAACTGTTAAGCAGCCAACTCTAGGTTGAAAAATTGTGGAAAGTGTCACGGATGCACCAGCAGTACGCTATAGTACCATGCCAGTACAATAATTTCATGAGGAGGAGCAATCTTGTATGAAGTGCAGTCCTATAATACTATAGGAACCGTTCTCATTTCGTTCTTATTCAATTGATTGATTGCAATCCGTAAAAAATGGCAGATCTTGGAAATCAATTATTAAAATGTTGCGGCTAGTTTCACATCTAATGTTTGAACCAACCATAAAAAAAGAATAATGAGGTCATCGTTATTATACTTGAAGCTCATTTGAATTTTTTCAGCACTGTTGCTTTTATCTAATTGAAGTTGGTTTCCAAAGGAAAATAGAGCTACGCTTGGATACATACCTGTCGATACTGATGCAAGCCAAAACAAATCCCGAGAGGAAGAGGCCGAATGTCCTGAAGAACGCCATGATGCGACAGGCAGCATCGCCTGCGTTCCAACTCACCGTCGCCGCCCACGCGATCTCAAGCGGCATCAGGATGAAGGTTACCTTTAAGATTGAAGAGCATTCAATGAAAAACGTTTAGCGCTCGGGTACGTGCCCTAGATGACTTAATTTAAACATAGGTTTCTGACGTATGGAGAGAATTTTCTGCAGAAGAATCCCTAAGAGCATCTAAACCTATATCATACCATGCTACCTGCCACATGGGCGTGAGCTATTGAATTTTAGGCCACAGTTACAGTAATTGGTGATTTATGGCATTCCGTATCGTTATATTTTTGTTAATTTTAAATTTGTGTTCGTGATGTGTCCTACTGCCGAGGGAAAGAATTGTGAGAGTAAAAAGTATTCCATTATTCGGTCTGTCATGAGACAATAGAGCCATAGCCTCCTAGTCAGTGTTAAACTTACATATTTTTACAAGTACCTTAAACATTAAATTGGGGATTTAAAATTCGTGCTCCTACCCCAGGTTAACTAAAATTAACGTAACACATACATGTTACTCTTAACGAAACGGGCAACTTTCCTCTGAATCACGTTTTATTTCCATATCAACTCCTTCTGCGCGCTTTTAAAGGTGAGGTCAAAGCAAAAACACATTCCTCCACAACTTTTTCAATCGAACAATAACCAATTTTTCATCTTATGGGAACTAAAGGCACCCCTGCAGATGTTCCTGAAGTGTTTTCGTCATGTCAGGTCCGATGACGGTGTCAGGTCCCGGTATTTGCGACGTTTTCATCGTTATATATTTTTCATTGTTGATAAGAAAACTGAGATACGGTCAGCAAGTTTATGCATAGAAAGTGACGCGGATGGGTATGTCCTAGGCCTAGAAATACTTGATTGCAAAATATGAAGGGCTAAGAGAACTGAAACCAATGAAGGATGTGGAGGCATATGATATCCCAGTAGAATTAATTAAATTCTAGGAATACGCGGAAGTAGAGTTTTTACAGGCTAACTCATAGAATTTTAGAGGGAGGAATTTTGCAGGAGGGCTTCGTTGTACCAGGGTAAATTCCCATCCCAAAAATGGGGTAAGGCAACCGAATGTGAGGCCTATTGAATAATTAGTTTCATTTAGCAAGCAGTTCTTTTTTTATTTATATATACCCTGCAAGCCACCGCCAGGGTGTGTGATATATAATACATAACAGAATAATTTACCCGAGCATGACCCTACCGCGGTCGAACAATGCTACTATGATCCCCTATCGTTCAAGGAAAAATAGACATCTCAAATATACCTGTTCTACAATAAATCCCTCTAATTTTATTAGCATGATGCCTCCTACCATAGTACGATGGGGTTAATAATACATTTCGACATCACTCCTAAAGAGACTTACTTCCAATTTATGCAAGAGCTTCAATATGTAATTTAACCCTCGCTCCGTGAGTGATTCCCAGCCTAGCTATCTCAGTTGGGTGGTACATAGGATCATCAATTAGAGGGTCGAATGGAGGACAAATGATCACCAACAATTTATCAGTTTTTTGTCTAAAAAAAGAACATTAATGACGTCGTAAATATAAAGGATGTTAGATTACAATCAGGATATTTTTTTCGTTTGTTAGATTTTGCGGAGTTTGATAGGGTGAACTGGTGACTGGATTTCAGGAGAAAGGGTTAGTTTGACGGAAGGGTGGCTTATCGCCAATATGTACAAGTCTAAGATTGCTCAGGTGCTAATGGCGAATAGAGAGTCTTGTCCAGGCTTAAGAGGAAGAGAAATATAAGAATATCTATTATTGCTCACAATTTTCAACAGATATGTTGGAAAAAAGGTGTACTAGGAAGAACTGAGAATCGGAATTAACTTTGTTGGGATATCCATAAAATCATTAAGTTCACGGATGATAAAGTTTTAGCTTGAAAATCAGTGGAACAATCATTGCTGAATGTATTATTAATTCCGTGGGACAGAAATGGGATGAAGATCAGTGGAAATAAAAAAGTATTATTTTGAGAAACAGGAGAGTTAAACGCTTAAATAGGAAGTCATAAATAAGAGTAGGTGAAAGATATTACCATATTAGAAGACTTTTTAACCAAAATGGTCAAAGTTGGATGCACATAAGAGAAAAAAATTCGTTAGGCAAAGGTTTCACAAGGAGAAGGGAATTGAATACAGAGACGGTGATAATGGATGCTCAGAATAGATCAGTTAAAATTTGATATGAAATGTGGTTGATTGAAATGTGGTATGGTCGTTGAAGCAAAATGGTAGGCGTATATCTGAGTTGTTTGAGATGTGAACATGGACAAGGAAGGAAAAGGTAAACTGGATAGAAAGTAAAACCAACGAAGAAGAGCTAGGCACGGAGAAGGAAGAAGAAGAATCAGGAAAAATCCGAAGAAGGACGCATGCAGATTCAGAACATTTAAAGTTTGGACCGAATTTTGATGACTGATACAGATGGGAGGACGTTTGATATGTGAGCTATGGGGAGGAAAAAGTAGGTATATTGGGTGGCACGATGGGAGGAGGAAGTATGCGGAATAAAAGCATTATATAATGTAATTTGGGATGCCACCTTGAATGAAATAACTTGTTTGTAAGAAGAGCAAATGATTGACATGACTTGTGACCAAGCTGAATAGGTAACTCGGAGGACGACATTTGCAAAGAAGAATAATCAATAAACACATCGAATTCACATGACAGGTCAACAGTAAGAATCCAAGCTTTCATAGGTCTCTGAAATTGTTTCCATGTCAAATGGAGATGAAAGGCCTTTGATTGCGAAAAGAATTTGACGGGTTGGATATAAAAGCAATCACATGGGTGCAGCAGAACAATGCCCGCAACATAATAACACAGATGAAAGAAGACACGTTGATTTTTCATCTAGAATTTATTTATTACGACCTAGGTTTCGTTACGGCGTAACATCTTCAGATCCACTTCAGAGCACAGTTCAGGTCACACTGTGTCATTTATTTAGTAACACAGTTCCTCGAGAAAAATGTATACCACAGCTGAAATTCAGGTAGACTCTTACTGAAACCAAAATCATTTCCATTTTAACAACTGCACGCCTTGAGTTTCATTGTAAATAGAACAATCGTAATTAGGTTTACTGCTTATGGTTAGAGGAAAAACTAACGTTTTTCATGAAATGGATGACATGAAGAACAAATAAGCAGAAAAAAATTAACTACGTGTATTTTTCATTGGAATACTGCAAGCACAGTATGAACTATAATGTTTTAGGCCATATGATTTCTTAACTTTTAAAATGAGGAAATTTAGTTAAATTCACTCTATCTTCGGGCGCCAATGAGAGCACGCCATTCTTTGAGAGAGCATTGCAAAGGCAGGCTCTCTTCTAAAGGAAGGAAGTTTTCCCGCGACGAAGCCGACGACTGTTAAAGAGCAAAAAGCGTGAATGCATAAAGAACCACCTGAGTGAAAACCCTTACTCAATGACGAAGATTGAATAAATTGCGGAGGAGGTTGCGAACAAGGTAAAAACACCAACCTCGCCTATTATGTGTGCAAAAATAACTCGCAATGAATAACAGGAAATATAAAACGAGAGAAATATTACAGCCAAAGAGAGCAGAATGTTGACTAATAAAATAGAGATAAATTTATTCAGGAAATTAAAAATATTAATCAGAATTAAATATAAACAGTGAAGTATCAAATGATTTATGAAAGAAATGAAATATGAAAACATTACGAGTGGTTCCATCAGGAATCGCACATTTGATGAAGACAGGAGAGATGATTTCAAGCGGTGAATTTTCTAGTCATTCAATTCAATGGTTATGATCATTTCAAAAATATATTAATTTATAGAAAATATTTTTTTAAATTGAATAACAAAATAAAATAAAAATGCAAGCAAGGGAAATAATATGCAGTTTACATCCGTAGCCCATGTACTCCTGTTTGAAGAGACGGGAGCAAAACTTCCACGGTGGATAGTAAATATTTAATTTTGCTATCTTCATTGCATCTTTTATCAATATTGTTTCGTGCAGGAAATAGGCTCAAAATTATCTGTTCAGTTAATGAATGTAGGGTCACATTTACCATTTTAGATAGTATGAGGCGATTTACAGCCAACGACCTATAATGATAATAGGTGCCAAGTGAAATCGTTTTACTGTGAAAACGGCATGAAGTCGTATTCACGCACTTTGCAATACATCCAGCGAGTGATAAGCCACTCCATTCCGGAAATTCTGGGCGCATCGCTGAATTTCGCTTAGTCTATCACGGAAAACGTGAACTGTTAGTGATATCGTTTTAAAGCTTTCTTTAAGTTTATGGAAACACATAAAAAACGTATTGTAATGGTTTGAACTAAATATTAGAAAATTGTTTACTGCTGAAACCGTAGCTTCTTTTTCAAATCATTGCAAAAAATGAATCGATAACTTAATTTGAAAAACAACGGAGACAATTCCATTCCATACTCCGTCCACGAGAATTTTTGGGGCCCAAATTTTAAATGAAGGCTGCTATTTATCACAGCACAATATTATGCACCTTAATGGCACTGTGGTCACGGTCATTTGCAATGGTAATAACGGCATTAGCGTCCATTATTAAATATTTTTTACGAGAAGGACAATCTTAATGAAGGAAGAAGTGCAAAATAATAGCTCTCTTTATATCCCAATTTCCTTCATGGGCCTTGCACACGTTTTACGCCTGAAACCGAGGTAAAATCATATATTTCCAGATTATTTCACATTATTATATTTGTGAATAGATTACTGCAATTTTCTCTTAAATCCTAGATTGGATGATTATTGTCCTTTTTAACCAGATCATTTCATGATGAAGCGTCGGGTGAATATTGTAAAAATTTGATCGCGAAATATTTTATAGCATCAGAAATGATGGGATGCCGCATTTAGATGAGGGAGAGCATGAATTAACAGAGTAGCCTCAGCAAGTAGCTACCACCTTGCTTCCTCCTGTCTCTCAGTTACTGTTAAACAGTATGTTAAAAGAATGCTGTTCAGGTGTTTGCTGACATTTCCAGTAATCACGAGTTTCTATATTATATGGGCAGATAGGAAGCATTATGAAGAAGATAGGAAGTATTATCCAAGTATAGGAACCAGCCCCGCGTTTCTCAACTTCCGGACGCTAGAGACTTCCTTTAAAATTCCAATTCTGGATGAACTAATGAAACATATCGTGTGATTTCAGGCGTGATATGGTAGGATTCAAACATAATGATGGAAAAATGAAAACACTTTTACACTAGATTTTGATTTATTACCTAACCGATTTCGATGTACAACATCATTTTTACCTGAGAATAATGTAATATATGGAAACCGCCGTGTAATAAATCAATATCTAGTGGAAACGTATTATCATTTGATCATAATTTTGACGAAAATAGAGTTCATTGTAACTCGTCTGGCATCACTTCGAATATCTTTCCCTTGGTTAGATTATTCTCTGCAGTAATATTGCACGAAAAATAAATACTTCAGATTACTAGTCATTTGCCAGGTTAACTGTATGAATAAAAAATTTTCAAATTTAAACAGTGATACGTTTTCAGCTTGGATCGAATAGTTTCATTTTCAATTTGCAGTAAAAGAGCTGGCCGAAAATGCTTCTATGTTGGAATATATTGAATACTCTGTCTCTGCCATCAGTCGAAAATGCGTCAACAATAATCCCATTCAAACGGAAGACCACATTGCTAATTGTAATATGGCTGAATACGTGAGGGATACATGACATGGATCCCAATTTTATCCGTACGAACGAAAGAGCTCAGCAGAAGCTCAGAAACAATAGCTCACGCCTTGCCTGTGCTCAATGCCTTCAGACTATGTTTTTGCAATACGAGAGAGGGAAGGAGATGAGAAATGTTGAAAGAGTAAGAAAAGTAGACATTTTAGTCTAATTTCAGTAAAAGAACCTGTTGAATCTATTCGTGAGGTTGAATTTTTTTCCGGTGGTTTCTCAAAGTTTTTTACCGACTACGAAACTGTCAATGGTGCAGCCCCTCTAGAAGTACCTTAATACTCTCTCTCAGACAGTAAAAGAATGAAACGCATATATCAATAATTTAATCTAGCATATTATTGCCAAGAAATAAAATACGTACCAAATAATCCCTTTGTATCACATTCAGCCCTTGATGCAACCACTGTAATAGGTTAAATTTACTACATTATTTAGACACTTAAAGAATAAGGTGGTAAGAGGGCATTTGACTGGTGCCTTTAGTCGTTTCATTCTGACTTCCTACCCTAGATGTCATGGTTTCTTTTAATTCTTGAATTTTACGATATGTGTCGGTTTTCCTGATATTATGCTTACAAATATTATTGCTTAAACTCCGCCTTTGGATAACCAATTACTCAATAACTACCGCCACAAGATAACTGACTACACGAGACTTCATTGCTAGGAGAAGTATCCAATTTTTGGTTTACCATAGTTTGACTTTTCAAATAATGAAACTCCTTAACCAATATTCTGCCGACACCAATAGTTTGGTAGGTTAATTCTTCCGTTGGTTTTTCTCAAAACCGTTATTTTTAATCTTGATTTAAACCTAATGGAATAATCCTTTTAATGCATGATATTTTCAGAATGGAGTTTAGGGTTCAATATAAACACAGCCGTATGCATTGCACTTATATACGGGTAATTATATTTTCTGGCGATTAATGAAGTAGCAGATACAACGCCTCTAAAAGAAAACGTTAAAAAGCACAAAAAGTGTGAGAGGAAAATTATATGCATGCACACAATTGGAAAGGGCTTTTAGAGAAGCTGATGGCATAAGTATCGGGATCAAACTTTAATGAATGAAAGATAGTTAATATCTATAGGTCAACAAACGGCACGTGGGTCACGCGTGCCATGTGTAGCACGTGGAACGATTGGTACTGTCATACTGAGCTATTTTAATTAAGACATATGATCTCATTGTAAAACTGAATTTATATTACAATCTGATGCTAATATTATGGAGTAAGAATCGACCCTGATGAAATTCGGGAAGTTTTATTTCCATTTTATCGTTCCTCTCTCTACCAACAACCCCCCCTTTACTGCTCTCTAGACTACCGGGCATCACTACCAGTACACTCCCTTGACCAAAATACATCTAACAAGTTGATATTGTGCATTGATTTTTTTAATTGCCGCTAAAATGAATTTTAAAAACATTTAAAATTTGACCATCACTCGTTTCAATAAGTGTTGGGCAACCGAGTATGAATTTATGCAAAAAAAAAGGAGTTTGACGTTTTTATTCAAGATTATGACACCGTCATGTTCCGCAGGATGTCCTCAAAGACACAATCAAAAAAACCCAAACCAACCGGTGTATATTTGGACTTCGAGCAAGTTTTCCACAGTATATCATGGACGATCTTAAATTAAAAAAGTTTGATTTCCTCGGCGTTTTGGCTCACATGCAACGCAGTAACTGCTTACTGCTTAAACGGTTTGACACTTCTTGAAGATAAGTTCATTCGCCTCGACTGGAATACGAATCCGAATCCCTCGATATGCGGCCGAGTGCTTTAGCCAGTTAACCTGTCGAGGCGTCCTCTGACACTCCGAAAGTTTGCCCGATCCCGGTCAAGGCGAATGATTTTTACATTCTGAAATAGTTGCATTGTAATGCACATAGTGCAGCTGGTGATTCCGTTAAAAGTTACTGTCATGGCATCTCCCGCAGTTTCTTGGAATTTATTCAATGTCCTTTAACTCAACTGGAGAAACTGTAACCAAGATTTTTAACTTCATATGTTTACAATGATATAAAATTTTTCACGCATAAAACGGTCAGTACGTATAAGGATCTCCCGCTGTGCAGCATTGTTCATAATCTAAATCATGTTATAACTAATTTGTATCAGTATTTCCTCGGATTGCAGAGAGAGTAGCGCCTAAAATGGACGTTTATGGCTTGCTCATGTCTTGCGTTTGCAATGGCAGGGTCAAATTGTACCTGATCTTATTGGGAAGTGTAAATAATTCACAAAAAACTAGACACACTTTGTCATGGCATTATGAATACTACAGGTACATCACTTTCCAAACATAAAGCTACATTCAAATCGATTTACTGTCCAAACGAACGACCTATGTACGATGAAGTACTCAAAAGAGTTTTATTATCAAGCTCCAGACTTTAAAATTAACGCCCGCATACACTGTTTCATAATCAAGCGAGACTTTGATGCCCTCTTAATAGAAATCTCTTTTCTAGTGGATAAGTGTTGGCAATTTTGAAAGGAACACGTTGATTAATTATATGTATGCTACTAAATTTCTAATTAAGCGATATATGCATCAATGATTTGTTTCATCCTCCAACACATTGGACTTTCTATCCTAACAAAATACTGATGTGGAAACTTTATAATTACCTTCATTATAATGTGTTTAGAACTTGAGTTTTCAAAATATTACTATTGTATCTGTTCCATCAATACTAAAGGATTGAATAATTTATAAGTAGTAGAAAAGATATATGTACCAGAATTACGAGCGATATAAGATTAAAGTAATTGCAGACATTTTAGTGTAAAAATCAGTCACCATGTCGGGAATAAAATCCTTTCAAATGTTGTTTCAAACCACGACGGCACCATTACTGCGAGGCAACACTTCCTGTTGACCCCGGATATTTACAATGTGAATGGGTATATGCAACACAGTTTACATTCCAAGTTCACATTTAAATTTTAAAACTTAAGAACGTATCGTGCTTGGAATTCCCGAAAGTAAGCATAGAAAAACCAGCGTATGCAAGCATAACAAAATGAAATTCTTTTAACTATCTCCGTCATCCTGAACTGCATATGGGAGGTGTTTTGAATAACTATCACGCTGATTTAAACGTTTGCATCTAAACATACTTATTACAGCTATATTCAAACAGAAAATGATAAAATAAACTTATCGAAAGTTTAAAATATTTATAAATGTATTTCTCAATTTATGGAATCCAAAATCTTCCGGAGAGCAGGTCTAAAACGGCTGCCGCCAGAATCAAACTGAATTGAAAAAATGAAATAAACGTTTCATATACGATCATATACGATCTCGTTTTATCAAAAACCTTCCTTCATCAGCCTGAGTTTACCTTTACATGCATTTTAGCTCACCGACATGACTTTTTTACTAACAGCATATTGCTAAGTATGAGAGAAATGTATGCCTTACCTAACGGTTAAATGTGGCCGAAACCAGGAATCAGCCATTTTAAAAATAAAACGTGAAGTAGGTAGCTATAAATACTTTAGCTGGCGAGGCCTGAAGATGAGCCTTCTTTTTTGAAATCGGAAATATACATAAGGTGTTCCGTGCACCTTTGTGGAATTGTTTCATACTAAAATGTAAAAGTGTAGCATTTTTTCTAAATAACATTTCATTAAAAAATACGCCTGATGTTTCGAAAGAGATCTGTATCTTAAGCCGTGTTTCACGAAATAAAAATGCCATGCGGAAAAAATACGTCACGTTTTTTCACTTTTTTAAAGTAATATATCAGTTCGCAGGCGTAGTAAAAAGTATTTAATTTTAGAAATAAAATCTGTTAGATTAAAATTGTGTAAAACGTTCTATGGATATTTTTAGAGTAAATACAACCACTTATTAGGGATATTGATTTATTTTACAAATTTAGCATTGAAGCGTTCCTCAGAACTAGGGTGTAAGAATGCACCATTAAATATGAAGTTGGAAATGAAAAAATAGTAAGTTTTTGATTCCACTGAAAATTTATGACGATACTATTTCAATAATTTTTCAGTGGAATCACAAAATTACTATTTTTTTCATTTCCAATATGAATCGATTCCATAAAGTTACCCCAGAAACCATCAATTATATATGAAATTATTTAAATATATATAAGGTTTGCTTTACGATTAACATTAACGAAACTTCATGGTTCCCGTTCTTCCATAACTCGATTTTCTTTTGCGCCTTTACTATAACCATTATAACTTTCCCTGCAATAGGTCAATGGAATGACTTTCAATAATGCATATTAAGCACAGTAATGCTGAGTAAACAACCTTTCACGGTATCGGGAGATTGATCAAGTTAGACTTAAATGGCAGACTAGAGGACGGAAAAATCCAACTTTTAGACCCGCTATAAAGTGTTAGCAATGCATTTGCAATAGTTTAAAAAAACAGCACGACAAAGGCTAAAAAATTTGGCCAAGACACCTCTTAATGCCATAAAAAATCCTTTACTTTGGGATCAATGTTTACCTATCCTTTAGCTTTTCGGATTGATGGGAATGAGTACTTACATTTAGTGAAATAGGTCTTTGAAGTCATTGCTAAATTCTTTTAATTAATTATATATATACATAACTATAAATAAATAAATATATATAGGTCGACCGTTAGAAGCCAGACCAAAGGTAGTCCGCATAGCGTCTGTTCCTCAGTGGGGTGGCTGCAAAGGCTTCTAGCCCTAGTGTGAAGGACATTGAGTAATGGTGTCACTTTAAAAACACTATTGGGGAAGGCAACGGAAAACCACCTCAATTATCATTCCCAATATAATGAGGAACAGCATAGAGAATATGAGTCCTGGTAACTACGGGACTCGGCCCAATCGGCCGTGTGTTGCGCCCAGCAGGGGGAGAGGCCAACGTTTCCGCGGTATTCATCTCATAAAAACCTTGCAAAGCAAAACCGACAGCAGCAGGACAGATGACGCTGAAGAATAAGACCTAATAAATTATAATGGGCACTTGGACGTCAGAAAATATATGAGGAAAAGAAAATTAGTGAATATAAAGCGAGAGTTGAGAAAAGAAAATATAGATATCTTAGGTCTTTGCTGGGTGAGATGGAAGGATAGCGGGGATTACTGAAGTGATAGTTAAAGAATAAAACATAGCGGAGGGGACGAAAGTCAACGAGGGGGTGCCATAATACTGTATAAAGAGATAGGAATAAGTGCAGTCAACATAGAACAAGCAAAGGTTAGAATATTACTAGTATAGATAAAAGCAGAACGGATGAACTTGGTCATTGTTCAGGTATACATGCCACCGAGCAACTATAAGGAGGAAGAGGTTGATAGGATATGCGATCAGTTAGAGGATATAATCGCGTGCGTTCCTGCAGGGAAATACTTGATAATGACGGGGGATTGGAATGCGATGGTTGGTGATGGAAGAGATGGTGATGAGGTGGGGGACAACGATGGGGGGACTACGGTGGAGAACTACTTAAATTACGAGTACATATGTTTATTCACCAAATAAATCGTTAAAGAACACATGATATCATATCGTAAATCGTTAAAACAAAATTTTAGGCTAAGATCGACAGTTAGACAGGATTATGGTATCATTTTAGGCAAAAGGTCTTGATATATTCAGCGTGAAATCTCAGAAAAGTACATACCAAAAGATCGGCGATAGCAAGGTGAAGAAGCATAGTGTTGATCCTGGATCTCGCGCCTCGTCTTCGCCGGAGCAAGATGCACAAAACACTGATATTTCCGACAGCGGACACAACCAACAGTATACTGTAAGTGACTATGGAAACAGTGTGCCCGGCATTGTAGCGCATGTCTTCTGGCAGGTCCTCCAACTTCAAAACATCGTCCATTGTACGATTTTCAGTGTATGCGACGCTGGGAACAAGGTCGGAGGTAATGTTTACCAAGGAAACGGTGGAAGGGAGTGTGCCGAGAGGGGACTCCATTGTCACCTCCCAGGAATACTGTCAACGAGAAGTTATGTCATTTCACTCACTGGCGCACAATATCAAATAATGTTTTCTTGGAGCGCGCTTCGGCGATGATCGTTCAGTAGCGGTTCAAGCCAAGGGAAGGAGAGTGACATGGAAAGATCTCGCAGGAATACGGGGAGTGAGAGTTTTTGTGCACCGTTGCGTCAAGAATAGAAGTTGTGGAGGAGGAATGAAGTGGTGCGAGAGATCTGAGCCTTCGTCTTTCCTAACCCACCACCACTCTCGCATTCCTCACACATCCCGAGCAGCGTCACCTCACCTCTATCTCTCGATAAAACGTCCAGAAAGAGCACTTCACATCACTTCCCCTGGCCGACCTTAGGTTGCGTGGATTTGAATGCGAATAGAAAGGATTCTTAATTTTTTATCATAGGGTGTGGTACTGTGAGATTGGGAAGGGGGAGGGGAGACGGAAACGGCGTAGGTGTGCGAAGGCTCTCGTGTGCCTTTGGGCGGAAATGGAGGTGGAAAGGGTTTGCTTCAGGCAAACGGAATATATATACACACACTCGGGGGTTTCTTTTTCAATGCGCTCTCCCTCAATGGAGCAAGATTCACGATAGATGAAGGAGAGGTCCTTCCGGAGGCGCTCGCGATGCGAGGGAGAGAACGCGGCCCCTGGAGACTTCTTCCGTCAGCAAAGAAAGGGAATTCCGTTCCGAATGGTGACGCTGTACACAAAGGGGTCGAGCAAGGTGAGGGGGGAGGGACCAGTGCGTCGGCAGCCCCGGTCGGACACGTCTTCCCCGGCCACGGTGCCCTCCCCTGAATAGCCCTCACTTCTTTCGCATCCTTGCTCTCTTCCGCTCGAATTCCTCCCTCTCACTCCACTCTATTTCACTTCTTCTTAGCTCTACTGGTCTCCCACTCCTTTCTCTTTTTCTCCTCACAGGATTGACGCTCGTAAATACGGGAACAGTATTTAAGGCAGCGGTCGAAGAAGCAGGCGCCGAATGTTGCGGATTATCTCCCGTACCTGTAAGACTTCCCGGGATCCGGAGGTTGGTTACTTAAATGGCAGCTGCGCTGCCATTTTTCCATTGCACTCGAGATCCTCGTCGCTCTGCCTTGATGGGTGAATCCATCGGAATGGGAAGGTCTTGCTCGTGCGATAAGACGGGAAAAATTCTGAGATCCTCTCTATCCCCTCCGAAGGTATCTGCAAATGGACAAGAGGAAGTGTAATATAACAGGTGCTGGTGACTACAATGAAACAGAGTAGAAGTCAACTTCTTGTTTTTTAAGATCGATTAGTATTATTCCCACGTATAAAAGCCACAGGCCCAGCAACGAATTATTCAGAATTCAAAAGTAAATTTACGTCAGGCACGTAAAAATTCTGATTTTCGCCACTACCCCTTGATGGGAGATTAGATTTTTTTATGTCACAACGTCCATCGATACCAAATATATGCAAGTAAGGACAATGATAGTCCATGACTCTGACCATGGTAGATTATGTAGCTTAACATTTATACGCCTCTTAATTAAGGTTAATCCCGTGCCATTCTGTTTTTCAATGAAATATCCACATGAATGTATTGTAAAAAATCCATTTTTTCACAAGCATACACATGTTTTATTAAAAATTAGAAACGCTAACTGAAATATTTGTGTATAAGGAGAAATTTAATAAGAAGTGACGTTAGAAATCTTTGGGTACTTTCATTCTGATAATCGGTAATCATATAGTATCGCTTAAGATATTCTTTAAGAATCTCAATTCCGGGAGAATTGAGATTCTAAAATAGGCAAACAAATGGAATATTCATGACGGTCTTAGCACTTACGCATGATATTTATAAGGTGGAAAAGATTTAAACATACCGCCCTAAAAGGGAGCTCTCAATTTACTTAGAGGACAATTAATTTGATTTTAAAATAAGTTTATTTAAAGCTTCGAATAGCCAAAACAAATATGGGCAGTAACAGTGGTAATACGGAGACATTAGCTTGAGGAAAAGGTAAAAACGAAATATTTGGAAAAATCAACACATTTAAGCACACATTATAATAAATGTCACATATCTTCGCTGGAAGTCCAAGTGTACATTGTTTGAAGACGGAAAACGGCGAACTATACAGAAACAGCGTGAAAAAGGCAAATATTTTTAACAAGTTTTTTCCAGAGCGTCTGCAATAAGACACAAATCTACCAAACCAGCTTCCACACCCACCCGGGGAATTCATGAGCAACATTATCAGACCAAGAAGGGATTAGAACATCTGCTCCGTAGTGTCAAAGCAAAATAATCCCCTGGTCCGGAAGAAAAGCCTGCTAGAATATTGAAGGAATCAGCAGAAGATATTGCCTCGTTTTTAGACATTGTCTTTTTAAAATCGATAGAAGAAGGCTCAGCAACTCGTGACTGGAAGCTAGACCATATTACTATCATCTATAAAGGCGGTGATAGAGATTAAACAACCAATTACCGACCCATTTATTTGACATCGATCTAATGCAAAATATTAGAACACATTAGTGTCACTAACGTTATGAGATTTCTTGATACCAGGAAGATAATAAGCCACAACCAACACGGATTCAGGAAAAGCAGATCTTGCGAAACACAATTAGGTCTTTTTATTCACGATACACTTACATCGAGAAAAAACGAAAGAAAGCCTTCGATTAAGTCCCGCACTATAAATTATTACACAAACTTAAATCTATGTTATCTATGAGAAAATGATTAATTGGATTAAAGACTTTTTGTCAATTACAAATGCATGTTTTTGAAATTTTGGAATAAAGGAAGTGGCGAACAGGGCATAAACTATGAAATAGAGGGTTCAGCGCTAACTACGGCCAGTCAAGTTAAATATTTGGGGGTAGTTCTAACATATCAGGACAATATGCGGATCCACTTTAAAGAATCTTCGGCTTCATTAAACGGGTGGTGGGGAAATGTAATGAGAAAGTTAAAGAAAAGTATTATTTCGGTATAGTTGAACTTCAATTGGAATATGCCGATAGTATTTGGGGGAGCCTGGGGAAAAATTGGCAAAAATAGTTAGATGAAGTCTAGAGAAAATTCGCCAGATTCTTGAAAAACTGTTACAGTCCTTTTAGGGGATTTAGGCTGGAAGCTCCTTGAGATACGAAGAGAACAAGCGATACTAAGACTTTTAGAAAGGTTTAGAACAAACGAGTTTAACAATAATATTTAAAGAGTTATTAAGGCCCCACACACTACTTAATTATATCAGACCATAAATATAGGATTAGGGAGAGAGAATCCAGTACAGGTAGATACAAAGACTCATACTTTCCCTGGACAATCAGGAATCATAATACTAAGAAACCATAGTCACTATAGAAATATTTAAGACCTTTCATTTATATGTCAGGACAGCGTTGCGTAGACATAAGGTATATTCGTAGGTGCATGTGAGTGAATATATACGATACTGTGTGTCAATATTGGCATGAATTCCTGAGTTTTGCATGCGCTTTTATTGTTAATTATGGGTAGTGACCTAACAACCCTTGCCACACGCCCTTACGGCCGCTTGCGGGGTACTTTGTAGATAAAGATGTAAATAACTGAGATTAACTATCTTCCATTTTCGTAGATTATGAGATTCATGAAAATTCTTAACAGAAAACAATAAAATGGTTGGTAGACTCCATTGAGGATGAGAGGGGACCACTATTAGAAATTTATTTATCCACTTTGATGTTGGAAAATCTTCGGGAAAACAAAACACTAACAATTTTCAACTTAAAAATTATTTCGCTGCGTACTACAAGTGTACAACTTCATGTAAATCACTTCGATCCAGAGCAAGTGATTGCCATGAGGACGTTTCAAGTGAAAAATATTGCCAGTAAATTTTAAAGTATGTGTGCCAACGGATTAATTCACAGATTGGGCTATTGTTTGGCATGATTCACCAATGTCATATTATTGCAGAATGGGTTGTCTTTGACTTTTAATTATTAATAATGACTGATTATAATCTATGCATTTTTACCTTGTCGGGAACTGAGGACTGATAGTAAGAAATCCGTTTCTTATAGTATAAAATAGTTTGCCGTTTCTGTACACTTCCCTAACTCCACGTCACTGAAACAAAATACCTTATGAACAATAAACATATTCAAAAATGTACATCGGAATTGAGCCTTGGTTAAGTGGATCCTTAGAATATGTAAAAAATATAATTTTTTATTGAAAAATTAAGAAAATTAAAGTAATTTTTCCCAAGTAAAACAAGGAAAATCTCACCAAGTGAATCAAGGGAATTGGATATTAGCATGATTAACAAGTTGTGGCGGCTTTTTAGAATGGATTCCCGCGTGGAGATCAAACTCGACAAGACTTCAAGAGCTGAGAATGGAGGAGGAGGAGTAAAGAGAATGTATTCTTGGGATTAGGCAGGAGGAGTGGGTTCGTGTTGGGAAGAGGCGGGAGGGCGTGGATAAATGAATTTTATTCAAATGAAGCAAAGTAGATTGAGGGAAGATGGAGATGGAAGTGTGCAGAGAAAGGAAAAAAAAAGAATTGAGTTTGCCGAGTGGGACCTCCAAGGGAAATTTAAAGAATGAGGGAATGAAGGTTGAAAGGGGAAAGGAGACAATGGGATTGGTAAGACCAGCGTGGTTGGCGGGCGAGCATGAAGGGAAGGCCAGGAAATTCGGATTCCAAAATTGAATGCCTAGTGGTCTCATCGACCAACAGATATCTTCTTGGAGGGGTGAACATTAAGCGTGAACGCAGTTCATTCATTGCTGTATTTCTCGAAGGTGAGAAAAAAAGGAAGTATTATGAAATGGAGAACAGATTTTAATGACTGTCACCTGCATGAATTCCATTCAAAATTTGCCAGACTCCTTCTCTTCATGTGGATGCATTTAGATCTCTTTGATGAACAATAGCATGAGGAACAAATTTCTTGATGTAATTTTCTCCACTCATTAATCAAATAAAGGTATATTTGTTGCATATGCAATCTATACAGGTTATTTATTGCATTTGAGCCTATGTAGCAGCACTAATTTGCAGCAGATAAGTGCAACTACAATTACCGTTCACTATTTCGCTTGAAGCCGAAATCGAACGATTCGGATTGGTGATAACTTCCGTATTAAAGAGAGGAGGGCTTGGTATAGTTTTAAGTAATATGAAGGAGAAAAGAACTTCAAAATCTGGTATGTTGTTTTGGAGCATTCTCAGTTTTGCTCTTAAAAATTTAGGAAGGCATGATAGAGTCAACATAAAATGTAAGTGAAATTAAAATTTAATATTAATAAGCAAGGTTACAAAGAAGAGGACTGATATGTTAATGGCATAGCTTATATTACCAACATTCAAATACAGAAAATTTTATTTGAGTAAAAATACAAACAGAATACAGTTAACAACATTAATTTCTGTTGACGGAGATGATATAAGTGGAAAAACTGAATAATGGCATTATTTTTTAAATTATTTTATTAGACTACCTTGTTTTAATTCGCTATTAATATATTCCTTTAGAGAAAAATCCCGTAACGTCATATTTTAACTAATTTCGATGAAATAATCAATTAGAATTTGAGATTCTCTGCGATCAACTACAGTTATAATTAGGACCGTTATCATTCGAAAAAACGTTGTAGACGCCAAAAGAGGGTAATTGTGTTCACGGATACAAAATCTATTCACATACACTCGATAGGGCGTCTAAAAAGATAGCCTTATGGTGGCATTGCTTTTCTAAAACTAGGTGGTAGGTATTCCTGAGATTATAATTCTAAATGAATCCGTTTCACGAATTACCGCAAAACATATATCAGGTTCAAGGACTCTAAATCGTACCACTGTCCACTAATACATAGATTTTCACTTAGACTATATTGATAATAATAAAAGAAGCAATATTTAAGCAACCATGCTTACTTTTCAGAAAATTAATTTAAAAGAAATTGGCATTGTACATTTTTACGAAGATGAAATCTCAATTATATTGCAACTAACAAACTATTATTTACCAGCGACCCAATTCGTCCTTGCAGGTTGACGCCGTAGCTCAGATTCCGACAACTTATCCAAATATTTTCACAATTTTTGGAAAGAATTCTCTGTATGCATTTCTCGCACCTTCAATTTGTTTGCAGTCTTCGTGCTGAATCGAACCATTCAAAGGTCAATTAATTCGCTATTTTGCCATTTTCATTGGATAGGAAAATTATTTTGAAAACCAGGACTATTTACCCTCTTCATTTTTTAAATGTCTTTCAAGGCGATTACTCTATACACGTTGCTGGGAACGTAACCTTGAGTCATTGGTTCAAACAGCATCACAACCAACACGTTTTGTATTTTCGTGCTGAAAAATTCTCGTGTTTAATAATGATGGCACTGCTGTGTATTTATACAAATGTGCAAATAGTGGACCATACAACACTTTAATGGTGGAATTTAATTGTATTTCTTATTAATAGTGTTTCGAAATACAATTTGAGGTTTGCTGCGTTTTCGAAGAAGTTGAAAACTTTACACTGGGAGCGCATGTAAATAGTTAAAAAGCAGTCATTATCGCCTATTTGACCCAAGAAAACTTCTGATGGGTTTCATCCTGAACGAGATATTTCTCTGGTGTGTTCCTATATGTGCTTGCTAAGTATCTACGAGCATATCTCAAAAACACCGGAAATGGTTCCGAAATCAAGTTGGTCTTAGAATTCTTTAAAATATCCATAATATGTCATTTGATAATTCTCTTTTACAGCATAGTCTTAAAGGCCAATGAAAAATGTAACTCAGTTTTAACAATGTAGTAACGTTACTTTTATGGTTATTATCGTAATGAAGGCTTTCGAGAGAATGTGTGCATGGGAACATTGCTTACTATATTGATCATGCGTTTTTCCAGCTATCTGGGAGACGGTTTCACTGGCAACGGCCGATGGACACTCTGTTTGAAGCGGAGCAATGAGGGAGCGACTCGAAAACCGCGGTGTCAACGCCTCCCCGTCAAAGATAAATTTTGACCATTTAAGTATGCAAATTCATCACTTATATTTTGTATACTCTAAAAAAAATTGAACAATCTTGAAATTTTAGGAATAAAAAACGTGAAAAAAGGAATAAATATGCAACCAAATTTTCTTCAAGGGCTGTTTGAATTATTGCATACTATTAACGTCCTAATGGGGAGCAAATTTTTATTAGTATAAAGATACAGAACCAAGAGCGTACAGTCTGACCTACTCATGCATATAATTTAACTGCTCTCATTTTTATGAGAATTTACATTTTTTAATATTAATCATTTTTTCGGCCTGCTTGCTTCTGGGATGAAGAAAATCGATTCTTGGATTTTCATCTAATGTCCGAGAAACCAAACCACTTGGGTTGACCCATACCAAGAATAAAATTGACAATAATTCACCGGAAATTGATTTTCTCTCCAATGGTCCCGAGATGGAACGTAAGAGAAGCATTTCTTTGCGTCAAGGGTGATTGTCACATAATATCCCATTGAAGGAGAGCAAGGAGAGGTTGTGAGAGGCGGGAAAAGGAGAACGTCGAAGGCAGGAAGAGGCCAAAAGGTTGAATTTACGTACTATCAAATGGTTCTGTGGTGATGATTCAGGCAGTGTGCGATACTTTCATCACCTGAATTTCAAGTGATTTTCAGATCAGATTTAGACTTGTCGAAGTTTCTAACAATGAAAACCTCCCTATAGACGTTCCTAAAAATGACATTATACGAGTATTCGTATACAACTATTACATAGCAATACACATTCACGTTCCAAACACGATTGGCGCATGAATTCAAATGAAATTGTATTGCTTCTACGATGTAAGTACTTTTATTCTTAAATTTCTCGAATGAAAGAAAAACATTACCATCCTATAATTATCACGTCAGTATCCTTAATTTTTTTGTAATATTCACTGCAGGACTCAAATTTTTCTTCCACACACGATTCCGACCCAATAGTGCTATTATTTACGTCTACTTCGGTCAGGGTCACTGATAAGCCGCATTTCTAGAAACGCTCACGACATAATCTTCCAGGAGGTGTTTGAGTCACATACAGGTATTATGTGTAGCTGGGAGTTGGGCAATTAGAGAACATAATGTGAACCTTTTCCAAATAAGAAATAAATGTGACGCGTGGCGTTTTAAGCAACTGTTAATATTTTCGATGTCTCAATCATTGGCTCCCTCTTCCCCTCAGGCACACCACTACAGCTTCAAATAATTGAAGCGACAAGAACTTGGTTCCTGGCTGTGTGTACGGATTCGGGGATGAATGCTCTCTTACTAGGAAATATCGCCCCCTTCCCAACACTTCTCGCTCGATCTACCTCAACTCTCTTTTCGCCCGCCATTCGTGACTTTTTCGTGCATTCACCAACGTTCAAATTTCTTCGATTATACGTACACACGCATTCTCAACTTTAAACGATGCGGTACAAGATTCATTCAAGACTCTTTATCAACCGTAGGCGTTTTAGGGAAATGAAATATGGTGCCCCTCCATCGACAGAGTAATCTCACAATGAGTGCAAGGTAAGCAACATATATTACTGATTAATTCGAGATTTTATTTGACAAAAACATTAAACAATGTTAGAAATATTCCATTTTATTACAAAACGAAGAAATAATCTCCTTGTCAAAACTTTATCCCATCTTTGTGACAAGAATATAAGCAGAAAAACCAAGACTTCTATTTGTCAATGTAAATTTAATGAAATATCCTGAACACAACAATAGCGTCTACGTTCAGTTTTGTTGTTACAGTTATTATTATTGTTATAAGGAAAGTTCCAAAAATCAGCGAAAACTGCTCTATAAAGGTATGGACATAAGGCTACAATAAAAATCTGCGAAGCCGGGAATTCCGGTGGTGTGGAATGGCGCTCTTCCGGCTTTTATTCATGTGGAAAGATCCATATGGTTTCCGCCATAAATCTCGAATCCACTGTTGAAAGGTCTCGCCATCCTCTTTCGCTGTCGAAGTAACACTACGAGGCCGTCAAGAGAGAATGTCGTCCGTATAGGCGAAGCAACTGATTTCGGTGCATCTTTTTCTGGTTTCTTCAAGGAACTTTGATAATTCAAGAGAGAAAAATTCTTCAACTTCCAAACAGCAATAGAGGCAGAACTAAATAATTCAGCAAACGCATGAGTTTTGTGGGTGCCCGCATGTTACACGCAAACAGGAAGGTCAAAGTTGATAGCATTCAAACTATGCCTGGAGAATCTATTAAAGAGTTTTGATTTCTCTTCTAATTGAAAGATATTCCACGTAACTGGTTAAAAAAAAACGACGCCGATATGTATTTTGAGCTCAAAGTAATCTATCCTTTAAAACTAACCCATATCTTTTTAACAAATATGAGTTATTTGTGAATAAAAATTTGAATTAGGCAAATATTTATTTATTTTATTTAAGTTACTTATTATATGTATAAAATTGTTTCAATTCATATTTTCAGAGGAAACATGACATACATGAGGGATGTCCAGAACTTAATTTTTTTACGCAGTCGCCTTCACGTTCTATTCAGGTTTTAAGCTGTGGCAGAAGTTTTTTGATTCCCTATTCATAGAACTCTCCCGCCATCTCCATCGTGCACTTACACACATCTTCTTTCACATCGTCATCGGTTGAAATTTTTTCCACCCATGTGTGTCTCCTGGAAAGTGAAAAGATAAAAACCTGAAGGTGCCAAGTCAGGAGAGAATTTAGGGTGATCAAAAATGTCCCAACCAAACGAATTCAAAAGCGCCTAAGTAGAGTTGGCTGTGTGTGAGCGAGCGCTTTCGTGCAACAAACACACTCCCTTTGTCAACATTCCCCTCCGTTTGTTTTGAATTGCTCTCCTAAGATTTTTTAGGGTCTCACAGTATCGCCCTGCATTGATCGTCTCCCCCTGAGGCAATGCTTTGATCATAATGATCCCTTTTCGGTCCCAAAATACGGATGCTATGATTTTTTCGCCCGAAATTGAGGTTCTGAATTTTTGGTAGATGGGAACCAGTATGCTGCCACTGTGAGGACTGTCTTTTTGTCTCAGCGGTGTAATGAGCCAATCATGTTTCATCACCAGTCACAATGGAGCTCAGAAAATCCTCATCTTCCAATTCAAATCGCTCAAGGAACTTGCGAGCGCTAGCCACCCGTTTCAATTTGTACTACTCTGTCAGTTGTTTTGGGACCTATCTTGCGCACAATTTTCGGAATCCCAGCGTTTATGTAATTGTCTCGTGTAAGAGAGTTCTAAAGATTTGTGGAAACATCGCAGAAATTTCATCCACTGTCAATTAGCCGTCTTCACGAACAGTTTCCTTGATTTTTTGCAGCAACTTATCGGTCAAAATTGAAGGTCTTCATCTCCTTTGGTCGTCATGAATATTCGTTCCTCCTTCATTAAACTCACGACACCACTTGAACACGTTCTCCGGTTCATAACACCACTATAAGCAGTTTTGATCCGTGCAAAAATTTCAGTCGGCGTTTTTCCTTCCGCGACAAGGATTCTTTTGACCACGCGCACCTCGCACTTGGCGGGATTTTTTATCGACAAATTTCAGAGAAACGGTGAGTTTCGAGGTGAGTTTCGGTACTAACGAAGGTCGCCGGTGTCCGCTTTGTTCAGAGACTACCCCCACTACCACTCAGTGTTGCCATCTATTGAAAAAAATTCCCACGGCGCGAGAGCTCAACAGTACTATTACTTTCTGGACATGCCTCGTAACAGAAAATGCCAAGTTCCTAGAGCTAAAAGAACTCACCCTTTACAGTGGTTTATTTTATACACAGAGAGCGCTAAATTGGCCTCCACACAAAATACCTATTTTACTCTTAATGTTGAGGCCTACTGAGAGTTTATGCATAACGTATGCCTGTTTGGAGTTTTTAAACCTTAGGAATGAACATTGATTCATGCTTTTCAAAAAAATAAGCGTTTGCGAACATGCAATCTGTCAAAAAATTAAACCATTACGTTAAAATTGAAAAATATATCAAATTAGAAGCAAATATTTCTCAGCCACGGCTATCGATCGAATTACCTAAAGTAACCGGGAATATTTATAGATATTTATTTACCTAGACTACATTCCGGTACGTCATCTACGGAATACGAATAATGACGTATCACCTTGATTTAATCAGAAAAATAATGAATTTATGTCATATTAAACGGCAAACTATCATTGCATTACAGTTAGCAATTAGTCTCACCGACGTGGTGATTAATGGCGAATAATTATTTTAACTTAATTTGAAAATTAAGGTAATCAAATAAAAAATCCATCACCATTCCCTACAAAAGAAGTTTGTATAATTTATCAGCCCCATTTTCGTTAATTCTAAATCGAATATATTTTTTCCAGTGATTTTATTTTAATGCCTCCCTGATTGAAATTCACATCAAATCTCAAGTCCCTCCAAAAGAGTCGAAACATGTATGGGTAAGATTAAATAGTTCCGTTTTAATGACAACTAGAGCAGAGGAATTAAACAAGCGATTCTTCTTCTTCTTCGGGAGTTTCCCTCAGGTCAATCCTCCCGCTTTGATGGGAAAACCAAAGCTGGAATAAAGGGAACACCAAGACGACATCAAGGGGGCAGTTTCCACATAGAGGATCATCACGGGTCGTTTCACAGAAAGAATCAAACGCGACCGAGCCGACATAGAAAAAAAGGGACAGATCGAAGCTTATATAGACCCGCCAGCTAGGTTTCGCCGACTGGCAATAGTGAGGTCCGAGGTTTGGAGAAAGGTACACGCTACTAAACGGTTGGTTTGGAAATACTGTAAGTGAGTGGGATTGGATGAAAGAGGGAACGTGGGACGGATTTGATCAATGAAGGAATGCTTCTCCGTAAACAGCGAATTTGATCAACATTCCGGAGCAGGCAACGAAGCAATAACTGGTTTGACAATGGTGATATTTCAATGGATGTTACCCCGACACGATGAAACCACATTTTCAGAAACTTAGAGAGACAGAATTTCAATTTTAATTATCTCATCTAAATTGCGCTTCTTTTTTAAAAAAACATAGGGTTATTTATACATTTTCCGGTGATCACATGGCTTTCAAATATTTTTAGCCTCAAAGTACATAATGAATGGTTCAGTTTTTCACTAAGAATAATTTCCACCTTCCAAATTAGATTCCTGAGATAACAAGGAAATTATGCATAAAGCTGTCCCATATTTTAGATGACTGAGAGAAGAGGTAATATATATACATGAAGCTTTCAGCAAAATCTTTGACCACCACTCATCACATCAACACAATTAGAGCTTGGAATTTCGCATAGCATTGACTGGAGTTTTGATTGATGACTGACTAATTTTAAAATGGAGTTGAACTTAGAATGTGTTCATTATAAGATAAATTACCAAAAAATATAAAACTGAGTGTGGTAAAAAAAATCAAAGATTCCGCGAAGGACGCAAAAATCAGAAGTGATAAGGTGTGTTTCGAAAACAACATAATCGGCGGTTCCATGGATGAGAATTTTCTAAAAAGCTTGACAGTAGAAAGAAAAGTATGATATTTCATGCTTTTAGGACAAAATATTACACGGCTGGAGCTTATATCACTAATGTTTTAAATATCACATGGCTTGAGTTCAATTTACGATTGAATTGAGCTTTAAATATCACACGGGTTAAGTCCTAATATATACTTGTATCTTCCTGAAATACAAGTAACATATCTTCTCCCTGATTCCAATTTTAATTTAGTCCACGAGAATCGGCCTGTAAAAAGAACATTGAATTTTGTCTCTTTCATTAATGGAGAGAGATGAATGTAAATTTTCAGGCCGGACTTTTGTAGAGAAATATTTTTAAAATCAAGTTTTGATTATGAAAAAATAATTTAAAAAAAGGACATAATAGACCCATTATAATAGCAGTACAAAATAATCAATCATAGAGTCTGCGAATTTTAAAAAAGAAAATTTTGCTGTGCTCCCAATACTTTGATTAACTTCTATCAAACAAACGGAATGACACAACTGGAGCTCGTTTAAACCGAATGATTTTGCAATTGCAGAGACTGAGAGATTATTCCCAAGCCTATCAAAGTCCTGGGTCGAACATTAAAGTTACGAGGCCGAAAGTGGCTGCAGAGGCGCCATCCAAAATGGCTAACAGACACCGTATCAAAATTTACAAACCACATGCCTTGAAACTGTTATTAAGGGAGACATATGCCATGTGAGAGTATCCTAAGGGGAGAATAATGGAAGCTTAATTGGATTATAAACCATGAGCGCTATCTCTCAGGGGAAGGTGATTCATTCGCATCATACGTATTTCGAGCGTGGCCAAACAAGAGCTGGTGGATAGGGTAGAAAACGAATAACGGATCCAGGTGGAGCGCTGGCTTCAGCCATGAGGGAGGCAAGGTAGAGAAGTAACTTAAAAAACATTCTAGCGGGAGACTGAAAAGGGGAGAAGAGGAACAAGTTAGAGAGGTACCCCAAATTCTTCCTCGATCCTTCTGCATTCCGCCCTATTTGAAGAGGAATTAAGGAGGAGCGACAGAGGATGAAAAAGAAGAAAGGATTGTGAGAGTGGAACTTGAGCACGTGCGAAGGGCAGGAGAGTTAATTTCGCACAGAGAAAAAAAATAGCGCATAGTTCAGACGGGTAATTTTTCTTTGGAAGGCCAAAACGGAGCCAAAGATTCCAACACTTAGTATCGTAACTACGTCGCTGGTATATTAATAAACTCTTGGGCTTACAAAATGGGCATTTTGAATTTGAGATTTACCTTTCTTATCATGTGATATTTTTCTACAAGCACAATTTCAATATATTATCAATCTATTATTTGAAACGGGAATGCCGGAAATCACATCATGGTTTCTTTACTAACACATAAAGCGCTTTAACAGGTGTATGATACGCCAATTTAACAGCGTAATTAATAATTATTTAAGTACTTGAAAACTATGAGTATGTTCCCTCTGCTATCAACTTCTTAAGATAAAAAGAAATACTCTAATTGATTACCGAAGTATCATACAACTTTGGGTTTTTACACCCAAAGTTGTATGACACTTTGGATGTAATGATACATAAACCCAAATAAAATATGCATACGAGTTTATTTGATAAATTAAATTATTTGTTTGATAATGAACAAGGATCCAATAAAGTTTAAAATATTTGCATGAATGAAGTAGTAACTAAAATAAAACTTTTTCAAATAGAAGATATATCGCTAATAGATATAACTAGTAGCATAAATCTTTCTCCAAAATTAGCAAGGAATAAGGACACGGATTCCCAACCAAAACTTCTACCATACGTTTGTTGTCTCTGGCGTAACTTCATGGAACTTTCATAACATATTGAAATTAAATGAAATAATTGACTTTGTAATTCCATACACTTTATTTAAAAACACGACCCAGGTTTCGACGTTGAACGTCAACATCAGGTGGCCCTCATAAAAGCAAACTTGGCATAATTACCTTATGATCGAACGAGGTGGTTTGGTCAGAGAGGGAGGGTGGAGAGATCAAAAGGGTAAAATATCGGTGGGAGGAAAAGAGAATTATGATATTCGGTGTCAATCGTTGACTTGGAAGAGTGGTAGGTCTAGGAGAGGGGATTGGAAGGGATACAAAATTTCATTGACAAGTTCATCCTTACAACGGAGGCATTTCAAAATTTCCAAGCATCGAGCCTTTCACCTTCATTTTCAAAATGAAGAATTTCAGTCACAAAGCCACTTTTGTGATCACTTTTGATGAGGTGCTTCGCAAATAGGGAGGTTATGTTTTTATTTTTTTACACATGTTTGATGTTCTTTTATCCTTTAAATTTTCGTCCGGTTTGCCCAATATACTTCGTGTTACACTCCGAGCAATTTAACTCATACATTCCACTCCTCTCGTTTTTGGGGACTTTGTCTTTAGTGTGAGAGATCAGGTTCTTAAGGCATGAACCACTGTATAAGGCACATTTCATTTTTTCTTTGGGTAAAATTTTGATTAATTTTTGGGAAATAATTCCGAGATAGAGTATTCATCGCCATTAGGCATTAGATCTTTTAAATGTTCGAGGTTGTAAATGTGGCTTAAGGCTATGTTTGTCAGTTTCTTCCGGTAAAGTTTATTAATTAGATCTTCTGGATAGCCATTATTTACTCCTAACGTTTTAATTACATTAAGTTCCTTATTTACATTAAATTTTGCATTAGGGATAGAGGTTAAACGGTGAATTATCGCATAAAATACCGAAAGCTTTTGGGTGAAGCAATAACTTGAATAGGATTTAATGAATTGTTCCGTATACATTTTCTTACGAAAAATAGAGTACTGCAACCCGTCCTAGTCTTTACAAATGGGTAGGTCGAGGAAATTCAGGGAACCTTTTTCCTCTTTTTCACACGTAAATTGTGCATTAGAACTGACAGAATTTAAATGTACGAGAAACTGATCTAGTTGCCTATCGAAACCTATCCAAAAACAGAAGACATCGTCTACATAGATATGTGGGCGGTGTCTTGAATATGACTCTTTGTCAACCTTTTTCCGAATTTTCATTGAAATTTTGCACGCATTGTGTTCAAAGTCGAATTTGGAAGGATTTTTTCGCTCATTGGTCAGTTACCATGGAAGAAAATCACTTTAATTGGAGAATGCGTAAGTTTGACAACCAATGATGCAAAAATATAATAAATATTGAAAATTATCCATGATTAGCAAATTTTTAGATAGTACATAGTCCTTTCCCGTGCACAGGAGGCTATGAAAGCCCCTTCAAACAGGACTGTATGTGTGATAGGGAGCCATGTGATTGAAGTTATAACCCAATAGCCCGATATCAGTTAAAATCCAAGGATCCTCCATACCAGCTTAAATTTATAATCTCTTCTTCATTTAAAATTCTAGATGCCCTCTCAGGATTTCTCCAAACAACATTCCGTTACCTCGCCCTTTTTTCTATTTTATCTCATTAAATTGTTTTCAATTAATTATGATCTAAAGCTTATCTACTTTGGGGAACCGGTGCGAATTGTTTACGCTGCTCCTAATTTTTCTCTAACAATAATATACTCTAACTGATATCTCACTGTTTCTCCGGGCATTTTCCACGCAAACATACGGTCTATTATGGTGTTTAAACCGGATGTTCCTTATTATTATTATTCTCTGTATCCTGTAAAACTTGATTATTTCTCCTCGCAGTCATTCTTTGTTCTTATCTCACTCCAATCTTTCTCTTCGCCCACCCCTACGTACCAATCCTCATGAAAATTAAATGTCTCCTCGTGGAGACACCCAAAGTTATATCTTCTAATTGATCTTACAATCCATTTCTTACTCCCTATCGTCATGGCATTCAGCACTGTATAATGGTCAATTTCGTTGGATTCACCTGATATTTCTTCGAATAATATTCTACGTCGGTCCTTCATTACGTTCTTAAGAAATCAAAGGGATAACGCTTATAGTTGGGAAAGATTTGTATGTAGTAAGTTTCATATCTCTCTAGACTGCTTTAAAGTTTCAGCTATATCCACCAAGGCGTGCCATTTTATTAGTCGATCGAAACAACAAACTTCGGTTAATTTGGAAAAAACAAAAGAACGTGTTTCGTGAGGTGATTAAACACTTCTAAATATATTTAAAAGGCTTTAAACCGAAAGAGATCAAAGCCGAGTTAATATGAAGTTCGTGGCACATCTGCCCCTGTGTTTTCGACTGTTTACAGCTGGGCAGATGAGTTTAAATGTGGCCGTGCGTCCACCATTGATGAACACCGTTCCGTTGGTCCAGTGGACGTGATTCCTCCGAAATGATTAAAAAGTCAAAGATATTGTTTTGAGTTATCGACATATTACAGTTCTTCAAATTGTTGAAGCCACAGGGATAATTATCACAGGAGTGTTTTATACTTTGAAGAAAAATGGGCATGAAATCTAGCGGTATTGTATTTTTTTTAAATTACGCGGTAATGTGGTTACACATACAATGCTGGTATCTGTTGTGACAGAGAAGAGCGGTATTAAGCGGTAAAGACTTGATATCCATAATATTATATTATAATAATTACATTATTTTAATGATAATTACAATTACAATATGATAACCTCATAGATCATTCCATATCACTCATAAAAATTACCATTAAGAGATTTAGCTAGTAAAAAACGAATTAGATACTAAAATATTATCGGAGTTCCACTTTGGGTAATCTTTACATTTGCATCGTTTGGAAGATAGTGATTCGGTAAAATCCTCAAACACTACTCCAAAAAATCTCATTTTGAAGTAACAGATGGTTAAATTCCGCTTGCAAAAGATAGCTATAGGTTAGAATTGGAAATTACTCTTTCCCTTGAAAAATATTATGAAATATACTGATGAAAGAGAGCTTAGGAAGCAACTCACCAAAACTATTTAATAAGAGAAAAGAAAATTGTTATTGTGTGGCTAAAGGTTTATCACTTTATAAATTTCATCAAAGCTACCACCCAGATTCCAGGAATTAATAAGAAATTCTGCCACGTCCCGAAATCGTACGCAATCCCTTTGCTCCGAAGATACGTAAAATGATTTCACTCCTGTCAAAAAGGAACAGAAGTAACAACAAGGAGTCGATATTAAATGAATAAGAAATAGCGAGAGAGACGGAGACGGTAAGAAGTAGTAGTTTTTAAGGGAGGCGACCGACACCTGAGGCCATTTGCGCCATTGGAGATGGACAAGAAAGGATGAAGAATGGAAAGAAACCCGGAGTCGGCATTAGCCTACTCGCAACGAAAGGCGCCAAAGGGGTCCGCAGCTTAACGTCCCGTCCGTCGGACGAAGTACTCCATTCGAAGGGCTCTCCACTAAGCACCTAATATGATGATCGAGACACCACTAAAAATTTGTTCCGCCCCCGGGATTCGAACCTGGGCCCTACGGGTGAAAAACCAGTACGTTCTCAACAGCACGATCCCAATCGCCTGAGGGTGAGAATCAGATACAAAAGGAATAAATTTCGTAAGGTGATATAAGGCGAAAGTAAACACTGCCCCGAGACTAAGTTTCCTTGCGAGAAGAGTTCAACTTTTGCATACCTATAGGAGATTACTATTTTTTTCAAAATACCCCACGTTTACAAGGATAGCATTGGGGTGAGAAACTCAGAAGAAGCATGGGAAGACCAAGCAACATATAAAGGGGCTGAGAAGGAAGAGGTGAGGCGACGTAAGAAATCCAGACGATTAAAATAAAAGGAAGGATAGGGATCATTGCCAAATGCCTGATAATTTATTCATCAACAGACTTCGTACACCCGGAATCACGCACCGCCTGTTGTTAACTCGCGAGCGAGAAAATCCTCCGCTTGGAGGGAAATGGGAGGGATCTCTAGCCGTGATGAACATAAAAAGATTCGGAGATTCCTGGAATAGAGGATTTTCCGTCGGAGGAGATGATTTAAGAAGTGAAATGGAGTGAGAACGCGGTTGGAGGAGAGAAAGATGCCGGCTGCCTTAGATTTTGATCGATGTTTGCTTGCTCCCTGAGAAACGGGAGGACAGGGATTTCGATAATGATGGTGATACGGAGGGCGAAATGTACTAGGGTAAAAAAAATTAGTGCGGTCAATATGCGTTAAGTGGTAGAAGGATCAACACCGTTCTTAAAAGCAAATAGTTTAAGACGGAAACACAAATATCTGTACGCATATTTCGTAAACAACGACAAATACATCCAAAAAATTAAGTTATCCCTCTATTTTCTGTCAATTTTAGCTTATTTACAACTAAATAAGATTTGAGCGAAAACAGGGCCAAAAATGTCATCATTTCAAACGTAGCCTCAAAAAACGCAAAGCATATTTAAAGAACTCGAATTTCCTTTCATGGAATAAATAAACAACCCAGCATGTTTTGGTATCCTAATCACAATATAGCAATTGTAGAGCGTTATGTAACGATAAATACTCAGGGAACATGACTCTTTGCGTATGAGGTAGGTCTAAAATTTCAACATGGGCTGAACCCAATAAAATATGGCCTTTCGTCTTCTACGTTCATTCCAAATGCTAAACATGTGCAAACGCCGAATTTGCTTTATTTGTTCCGAAACGACCGAATGCTTGATCCCACCCCCCGTCCTTTCACTTTCATTCGGCCACCAAAGTTCCTAATCAGCCAAGCCGCTATTATTCTGATCCGTTGGCTCTTTGGTGGGAGAATAGCACCAAAGATCAACTCTCCCCCTTTTGTGGTGCTTCAGAGGAGTGAGTGACCCACCTTTACGAGTTCACAGTGTTTTGATGGGCTTTTATTGAACAGCCTTCTGCCTTTCAACTTCATCTCTTCAATTTACAAGAGGTTTTGTATGCAAGCTTGAAAACAGGTAGCTTTTAGATGCACTCGGCCAATCAGCCGACGCAATCCTTAATAAAATAAGTTAATTGAATGGGTGAATGTTTCAAATTGAGAAAATTGGAATTGAGGTTCTTGAGAAGATATGCTAATGGCATCAGAAAAGCATCTGTTTCAGCTGTGATAATAGAGGGATCCGCGTAAATTCATTTCCAAAGGTCACTGAACAAAATAAATTTCCATTATTAAGATAGAAAGAAAGACTCGCACTTGTCCACAGATTTTATTATACGGTACAACGCGTTTCACCGACTTGCGGCATCATCAGGTCAAGTCGGTGAAACGCGTTGTACCGTATAATAAAATCTGTGGAAAAGTACGAGTCTTTCTTTCTATCTTAATAATGGATATTAATTACTTCCACGAAGTGAAGCCTGAAACAATAGAAAATAAATTTCATTTAAATTCTTGGAAAAATCCTATTATCGCATGACTTTGAGATTTTTAATTTTGTTTTGATTTTGACAAGAAACTTAATTTCAAATATCTTCAATTTCCTTTCTTTTAAAGTATCCTATAAGTTATTATCTCTTCATCAAAACTAATCACTTGTCACGCCTCGGGACTGCAAAGTGTTCCTCAGGGTTCAATAAAAGAGCACAAAAAGGGAGCATTAAGATAAGCTGAGATCAAAAAGATGAGGACTGAATATTGATTCCCTTAGCGACGGCAAAAGGAAAGTGGAAGGAGAGGATATGACATAATTATCCGTTCTCATCTCAGTGACCGTGAAAAATTGAAATATCATTCATGACGGGGAATTGATTTTCCAATGCTTCTAATGGATTTCTAAATCCCACCGAAAAATGAAAAGGAGTCGATATCCTAGAAGCGTTTGTGCTCTGTGCCTAATGGTTCATAATGAGATTTCATGAATTTAACCTAGTATATGGCCCATTGAAATTACTACCAACTAAAAAGAGACAAGAAGAAAACATTACTTTTGGTTTAATGGCTATTAAAATAGCATACTTTAGCAGGAGAAAAAACTGAAGGATAACACTTAATGATTGAAACTAAAACACTAATTATTTTGAGGATTCCTATACTCAATTTTTTATAATTAGAAATAATCTTGATAGCCATAAACAAAGCAATCAATCCTAAGGTCGATTTGGTGATGGGAGAATTCACCCAGTAGTAAGCCCAACGGCGCGTGTAATTCACACATCAGGGTAGGGGGGCCAGTTCCTTTCTGTGTGCCATTATGGTTTCCCAGGAAGATCTAGTACCCGAAAACTGACATACAGGGTTCGTCCGGAAAGTAAGTGTACTGATTTTTTCCCACCGCTCCAGGCGCGCCCAGAACCGCTCTGACGGGCTGCGATTGGAGGGGGGTATGTTGGCAAGCGACGCTGAAAAAGGCAGTCGGCTCTGAGCTGTGGTGTAGTGAGGAGCTCTGTTAACGCGAACCTCCACGCTCGACCCACGTCACGGAACGCGATGCCGAAGTTTTTGGAGCAGCGTTATTCCATCAAATTTGCGGTAAAGCTTGGGAAATCGTCTACCGAAACTGTCGGTATGATTAACCAGGCTTACGGGGAGTCAGCCATGTCCAGAAACATGATCTTTCGGTGGCACAAGATGTTCGTGGAGGGCAGAGAAGAGGTCGACGACGAACCACGGCCTGGACGCCCATCAACGACACTCACCGACGAAAATGTGCGAAAAGTTCGCGATGTACTGAACTCTGATCGTCGTCTTAGTGTTCGGATGATAGCAGAGCAGTGTAATGTGCCAAAATCAGTAGTGCACGAGATTATTAGACACCAATTACAGATGCGAAAAATTTGTACAAAGTTGGTGCCGAAAGTGCTCAGTGATGATCAAAGACTCAATCGTTTGGAAATCGCGACACAACTTGCGAATCACTGCAAAAATGACCCACATTTTTTAGAGAACTGTTCTGTTCCCGAAGATATAGAGGAGTTTGAAAGGAACGCGATACGGGACTTTGGACGCCGTCAAAGAGGCCGTGACCACGTGTCTTCGAGAGGTTCCCGATGATGCCTTCGCGGGAGCGTTCCAGAAATGGGAACGCCGCTGGAACAAGTGTATCGACTCACAAGGGTCCTATTTTGAGGAATATTAGCTTAAGATATGTAAAAGTGTAATAATTTTTTTTCCTGAGCTCAGTACACTTATTTTCCGGACGAACCCTGTAGCTTGGGTGGAGATGAGGGTGCCATATTGGATTATCCGGAAATCAAATCCGGGCCCTCCGGTCAGTAGTCCAACGCTCTACTCACAGACCCACACACACATGACCCACAATCTTGATAGTTAATATAAAAATATGGCAAAAAAAGCACGACAAAAGACAGAAAGCCTAACAAAAGACTTAAAAGTTAAAAAGCTTTTGAAAAGGATAATTCCGATTTTTCAAGTGAAGAAACCAAAAACATGAATTGATCGAAATCGTCCAATTCTTTAGAGACTTGATAGCTTAGGGCCCAAGATCTAAGTTAAAATTATAGCAATTATATAAAAATTGAAAGCAGGCGAACAAACTTCATTATTTTTCCTATGGAGCTTATCGTTTTTTTATTATGATTATGTGAGCAAAAACATTAGCCTGAATTGAAAAATTAGCTTGAAAAAATCATATCTAGCTTTAATTCACATTTTAAAAACAGACCGATGACATCGTTCAATAAATGGACCAAGAACTTCGAACTGATCGACGATCGATGATTAGCGCTCTGGCAGACAAATTTTCTCTCTTTTCATGCACCAATATTTACACCATTTTTACGGATAAGCTCGAGTATGGCAAATATTTTGCTAGGGGAGTACTGAAAATGCTTAACGACGAACACTTATAGAATATATAATATCGAGTGGACGAGCACTTTGAACCACAATCCCCGATGCCGAACTAGCACATAGCGACCATTCTCTTCCCACAATTTAAATACTGCCTTGGTGGTGGGTGGTTTGACTATAACGAGGAACCCAAGATCGCAGTTGTCAAATGGTTCCATTCCACAAACTTCTGACTAACACCGAGAACAACGTTTCCAAACGATTGTATTTTTTAATATCAAAAGGAGCTTACTGATTATTTCCCTCTTGAATATACATTGAAGTATATTTGTTGAAGGTTAGTCACAAGCGTACCGCAGCATACACACCTGAGACACAAATAAGGCTTTCATTCTTTCTCTCAATATGTATAATTTTATAATAGTCATTCGCTCCGCGGACCACAACCTTGACGTGGTGGAAGGGCGTGTGCGTTCCGATAACCCCTAGAGCTGTGCTGGCGGGAGTAATAATAATTGCTCCTGTTAGGGACACCCATTCCAGATAGGTCGAAGGTTAGGAGCCAAACGTCAGGTAGTCCACGCAGCGTCTATTCCTCAGTGGGGCGACTGCAATAGCGTCTGACCCCAGTGGGGCGGCCAGTAAGTGATGGTGTCACGTTAAAACACTTTTGTGGAAGGCAACGGGAAACAACCTCAATTATCATTCCCAAGATTAACATGATGGACTATACAGAGATTTTGAGTCCTGGCAACTACGGGGCTCGGCCCAATCGGCCGTGTGTCGTGCCCGGCAGCGGGGGAGGCAAGGCTTCCGCGGTCGTCATCCCACGAAACCCTCGCAAGGGAAAACCAACAGCAGCAGGATAGAAAACGAAGGAGAAGAAGACCAAATTAGTTAGAATAGGAACGTGGAATGTTAGGACCATGATGAGGGCAGGGAAATTGGAGAATGTTAAGCGAGAGATGGAAAGGGGAAATATAGATATTTTAGGTCTATGCGAGGTGAGATGGAAAGATAGCGGGGATTACTGAAGTGATAAGTATAGAATAATATTCAGCGGCGGGGACGAGAGCCAACGAGGTGTTGCCATAGTATTAAATAAAGAGGCAGGAAGAAGCGTACTCAGCATAGAGCAGGTAACGGATAGATTATTACTAGTAGAGATAAAAGCAGAACCAACGAACTTGGTCATAGTTCAGGTATAAATGCCACCGAGCAACCATAAGGAAGAGGAGGTCGATAGGATATACGATCAGTTGGAGGACATAATCGCGTGTGTTCCAGCAAGGAAACATTTGATAGTGATGGGAGATTAGAATGCTACGGTAGGCGAAGGAAGATGGTGATGAGGTTGGGGACTACGGTTTAGGCACGAGGAATGACCGCGGGAGAAAGCAGTTGAGTTCTGCAGGAGACGGGTTAGTCATCATCAACACTTGGTTTAGACACCTCAAAAGACGCAGGTATACATGGAAAATGCCAGGTGACTCAGAAAGGTATCAGCTAGATTTTATTCTGGTTAGACAAAGGTTTAGGAACAGTGTGATAAATTCGCCCAGCTTCCCAGGAGCGGATGCGGACTCTGACCACAATTTAGTTTTTGTGAAATGTAGGGTCCGTTTCAAAAAGATATGGCAGGGGCGGCGAGTTAGAAAATGGAATGTAGAATCATTAAATGGATTGAAAAGGAAGGAGTACCAACAGGCTGTAGAGGAAATCATGGAGGATGGTAAAGAGCTAAGTACTGTTGAAGAAAAATGGGAGTGTATCACGGGAGGGTTGTCCAAAGCCGCAAAGGACACTATTGGAACCGAAAATGACTAGGAAACCGTGGATCACGGATGAGATGATTACAAAGATAGGTGAGAGGAGCAAATTGAATAATGTACATATGGAGTTAGACAAAATGAAATACAAGGAGTTAAACCATAAATTGAGGCGGGCGACAAATAAAGCAAGAGGAGCATGGTGGAAGACGCAGTGCAGGATATGGAAAGTTAGCAGAGGAAGGGTAAAATAGGTGTGCTGTATAGTAAAGTTAAATCTTTATCGGAAAGTAAGAAAGGAAGATCTATGGGAACAGTTAGAGATAAGTCGGGCAAGATAATAGTTGACGCAGGAGAGATCCAAGAGAGTTGGAAGGAATATATAGAAGAACTGTATAGTAAAGAACTTGGACCAACAAAGTTAGGCATAGACATGGAACATGACATAGAGGAAGATAGCTTAGGTCGAGGCATACTCGACGATGAGGCCGGGGGGTGGATAACATTCCCGCGGAACTATTGAAATGTTTAGGAAAATATGGGATGAAGAGGCTATATGGGCTGATTCGTAGTATCTATGAAGAAGGAATCTGGCCAGAAGAGATAGTGAGATCAGTTTTAGTTCGTATTCCGGAAAAGGTAAAGGCTACGTCATGTGAGGACTAAAGTCAGCTAAAGTTGTTCTCAGGATCATAAACAAAAGGATAGAGAGTAGGGCAAATTATTACTTAGGCGATGACCAGTTTGGGTTTAGGAAGGGTAGAGGTACGCGTGATGCCATTGCAGTAATGAGATTATTAATCGAGAGAAATATAGAATACAACCAGGAGGTGTTTGCCTGTTTCGTAGATTTCTAAAAAGCGTTTGATAGAGTGAATTGGGAAAAACTAATGAGTACAGCATATTGCAGAAAATAGGAATAGACTGGAGGGAAAGGAAGCTTATCCGCAACCTGTACATGTCTCAGACTGCTCAGGTGCGAGTCAGGAACGGAGAGTCCGGATGGGCAGTGTTAGGAAGAGGTGTAAGGCAGGGTTGCCCATTATCACCGTTACTGTTCAACCTGTATGCAAAGGAAATTCTTAAAGAGCCATGGGAAGAACTGGAGGTAGGAATGAAAGTGGGAGGACAATTCGTAAAATCAGTTAGGTTTGCCGATGACCAAACTTTAGTTTGTCAGTCAGCCAAGGGGTTGCAAGTATTGCTGGGTGCATTGGAAATTCAGTGCGACCGGTATGGGATGAGAATCAATAATTATAAAACAAAGGTTATGCGATTTTCTAGAAAGAAAAAGGCTAAGCTAAACATTAAAATAGGAGGGAAAAAACTAGAGCAGGTAGAACAGTTTACGTATCTCGGAAGTGTTTTGGACCAACACGGTCAAAGTAACAGGGACGTAAGGAGAAGAATTGCGCTAGGCAAGGAGGCTTTCACAAGGAAGAGGGAGTTGATGACAGGGACATTGAGTAAGGATATTAAGAAATGACTCGTAAAAACTTTGATATGGAGCGTAGCTATGTACGGTGCGGAAACGTGGCCATTGAAGCAGGAGGATAGACGTAGACTGGAGGCTTTTGAAATGTGGGTATGAAGAAGAATGGAGAAGGTGAAATGGACCGAGAAGAAAACTAATGAGGAAATACTTGGTATGTTGGGCGAAGAGAGAGGTTTGTTGGGATAAATCCTATGGAGGCAGGAAAAGTGGATGAATGGGGTATTGACCGGCAGTGGGATGTTGAAGACTGAAATATAGGGGAGGATGTTAGGAAAACGAGGAAAGGGAAGGAACAGGATGGTAATGTTGGACGGGATGAAGGGAGGAAGAAGGTACTCAGAGAAGAAGAGGGACCTGATGTAGATGTTTCCCAGGAGTAACAAAATTATAATTTAGGAGCTGAGTCCATCGAAAAACCTACCTTAACCGGTAGATTACTTAATAATAATTAAAATAATCGCACAACTTGGCACACAACTTTTTAAAGTGACGTTTTTCTTAAGTAAATATACGTGAGGATTATCAATTAGTTTTTTATAATCGTACCCTGAGTTTACATAATATCCAATGATACGTAATTATTTTCAGTGTTGGAAGTAAAGACGTTTTCGCAACTCAACTGTTGTATTAATACATAATTGAAAAAGCAAGAATCTATGTTTAGGTACAATAAACAAAATTGCCTCTGATACTGATCATTACAAACATACGCAAATACATAGATAATTTTAAAGACAAACTTTAACATCCTATAAAGTTCTCTAACTTAGAATACTGACACAATATTGAATAACTAAAGGCAGGATATACTGAACATAATTACCCCAAAAAGTAAAACTGTCTTGATATTAAAGAATACTATGTCAATGCTTCACGAACGAGTGAACGAAAATGTGAAATTAGCTGACGATTCAACTCATCTGGATGACAAGAACGGCATATAAAAAGCAAAAAAGTGGTGCCCGCGTTTTTAATATTCAGAATGTGTAATCAGACAACAGCAGAAGACTTATAGGGTATCCATCGTATATTTTTGGCAATTTAACAATGCTGATGATCCTTTCAGCTTGAGCGCTTATAGAGTAATCACCTTATGACAAAATAATGTTTTTACAACAAACGAAACATATAAAAATAACCACAGATATTTTAGCTTTAACTATCTAACAAATTAAGTGCAACCAACCTAATGTGAGCTTAAATCATTCAGAAACGTAATTAAGTTTAATATACTCTCGCCGAGACGAATTTAAATTAAGGTGAGAGGTTTCGATGATTAGATTTACTGGATTTCGTTCCAATTGTGGCTTCAGAAGTAGACAGCCAACCAATGTTTGCAGAGTGCTAGCGTTTACTCCTGGGAAATTAAATTTATCTTCAAGCGTCTTCTCCACACAATACAAACTTAATTACCCTTCACTTGGAAGCCTAAAGACGATATAAGGGGTTGGGTGGGTAGATTCGAGGGAAAAAATTTCGGAAAACTAACTACCTCTACATGAAATTGAAAATTTCTACCTGACTAATGTTTTTAGCATTAGTGTTGCGAACGTCAATCATGTGGTCGCTATATAAAAATGGTCCTTCATGCATCTTTTAACAAGAAACATAATAATTCTCTTCACCATATATTAACGATTAAAACTCCGATAGCAGATGATACTGGAATATTAAAAATATAAATTTAATGATAATCAATTTTATGTGGTGAAATTTGTTCGTAAAATTACGAAAATTAGTTACAATATTCGATACATACTTAAATAATAGGATAATCAAAAAGTGAATATTCGTCTTTATAAAAATCTTTGGTAATACGAGGGTCATCCGGAAAGTAGTACCCGTTCGTGAAATAAAGACACAAAAGTAAATATTAACAAACATAAAAAATTTTATTTGAAAGAGGATACTTTAAACTACTTCTCAACATAATCTCCAAGCAAATTAAGGCATTTGTCATAACGTGTGACAAGTTTCTGTATTCCTGCTGCATAGTCCTTCGCCGCCAGCTCATTGAGATACGCGAGGGACCCATCTTGCACAAATTTTTGCATAATGCAGATGGTGTTTAACAATTTCATGAACAATTGTTCGAGAAACATTGGGAAAATGCTCACAGATGTCATCAATTGTGACGCGCCGATCGTTCCTCACGAATTCGTCAACTGAGCTCACCAGTTGGTCTGTAATGACAGACGGTCTCCCCGAACGCTCATCGTCGTGTGTGTTCCCCCTCCCCATGTTGAAGTTGCGACACCACCGCCGAACAGACGACTCGTCCATTACATTGTCTCCATACACCTCCTTTAATTGGCGATGAATATCACATGGGCGAACGTTTCTTGCATTGAGGAATTTAATCACTGCCCTCACTTCACAACTGGCGGCGTTCTCAATTTTTTTAAACATTGTAAACAATCACAGAAACAACACAGGCAATGCTAGCGTCACGCAACTTGGCTCAGAGAAGGCAGACAAGCCACTGAAGCTATCTGACCTCGTCCAGCGGCTACTCGCGTCGTCAGCACTTCATGCGGCACGAACGGGTACTACTTTCCGGATGACCCTCGTATAATATCTTTTTAAATCGCGATTAATTTTTCGTCTGGGTACTTTGGGATAGATAAAGAATTTGTGTGATGTAAATATAAAATGTAATAAAATACATTAAAATATAATAATTTGTTTTATAATTTTGAGAAATAATACCTTCTCTATTGAAATATAATTTATTAAGTGTTTCCAAAATTATTAAACCAAACTCTAAAGATAAATGGAGCATGTGATTTCATTTGTATGTGCAATGTAGCACTCTGTCAAAAAATTGCACTAATGAAATCTCAATTCAATTATTTCGCTCTAATAATATATAGAATAGAATACAAGTTTTCTCACTAAGAAAAAATTTAGTAAGCACCAGTCCAACATAATGATTAAAAAATCTTTCTTGGAATAATTCCTATTTAAGAGTATCTATTCTACTGGGATAGTTTTTGTGAGTGAAAAGACTCCCAGTTTCGTATGCATTGGGGAAGAAGAAAAAAATTATACCAGTGTTTCACAGAGAAAAAAATATCTCGTAAAACGTATTCTGTAAAAAAATGAAGGCGATCAGATAAAAATTCTTACCCGTCGGATATAGTCACTACAATGTAGCTGCTAAATAGCATTTATGTCCGTTCGGACTCAACGAGTCCATTAAGCTGGACTTCAAATTTGTCCGCCAGAAATAAACAATACTATATGCCCCAAAGAAAAACCTGATATGTGAGAATTTAAAGAGAAGAACTTTCCTTTATGATAAAGAAAGAAAAACGAACGGTTATATAATAGTGATATGATTCGGTGTAATGCAGTGTTTTTTAATGCTGTAGTCCTTTTTTGTCAAACAGAGTTAAATAGATGTTCGCGCACTTATTTTTAGAGGAGAAGTATGCTTAAACATGCACAAGAAAACTTGATCACTTAAAGGAATCGAATGTAAGTAGCTTAAATTCACATAACACCTTATGTATTTCCAGGTGCTCAATTCATGGAAGGGTACATTAAATACAATAATGGCAGATACATCACATTTTACTAATTCCATCCATTTGCAGGGACGAGACAGCGTTACTAGCTAATTTATCAAGGTTGTATCATGATCAATAAATTGACAAGGCAAATTAGGTAAATAAATAGATTAAACCAATATCACCTTATATGAGAATGAAAGTCACCACCTTTATATATTAGTTGTTGGCCGATAACTTAGTTTAAGAGTTGAAAACGGGATACACGAGGAAATAGATGTAGGTAGAGAGTTAGAATGGAACGAACAAGGGTACTATCAACTTCCACCTGGTGAACTGGGACACATAAATGTACTTACACTGATTATGTGTGCTTCAGATTGGTTGGGTCTGATTCGATTGAGTGTTTCATAAATTTAATGCTGATTTTTACGTTTATGCGCTCTATGGTTTTTACTGACTCTTGAATTATGGTTTTTTTATTCAATCCTACCCCATAGTAGCAATACTACAAGGGACTATAGAGGAGGAAAATATAGGATTTATAGTTTAGGAATGTTACCCCGTTAATATTGGAACAGTGCTTTTCCAATTCGCGTTTGTTGGAGCGGTGGATGGTCATGTTGCTATATCTGCTTCATGAAGTTAGAACAGACGTTTGGGGAGAAATAGCTAGAAGGTGAGTTTGAGACGTTCGAGTTACAATTGCGGATATTAACGATAAACAGTCCACGAGCTTTTCATCGCTGAGTTCATCAAGAGGAAATTTAGCATCTCCCTTATTCCTCATTCTATCCCTCGTTATCCCAGGGACTCTCTGAAAATTTCAGATCGATAAAGAAAATACGACGATACATTTAGATAGACTAATTCTCAGATGGAAATATAAATTGATTTTGTTAAAGGTCCAGGATAGTTGGATCGAATAAATGCAATGGAATGACAAGCTTCAGGGAAAACTAAGAGGGCAGGGGAAGTTTAATGAATAGAAGATGAGTTTAACGCAAGTGTTAGCGCTTGGTGCGGATGACCTTTTCTGAACTTTGCCTTGATTGCCCTATTGTTATCGGGAACATTGCGAAAACTCGCAAAACCCAAATAGCATTAGCTGATATGCCTAATCTAGTTTTAATTCCGCATACATTAGTTCCTACACACTAGAAAAATTCAGCAACAATAATAAATCTAACATATAATTTGAATATAGAGTTAAAAACTTCTTACACACCTTCAACGTAGTATTCAAAAGGAGACTAGTTATAGGTTGTTTTTATCAAAGTAGTTGGAGATCTCTATCATTTTCCACTCATATAAGATTAAAGGACTTCAAATAAATAAACTTGCACTATAAAAATTTTCATAATTTCCATTTCCATTTTTTTCCGTTTTAAAAGCTGATATTCTTGATGATTTTTGCATTTCACCTATGGATCCTTAATTATTTACACATGCATTAATAAAAACTCCAGCTGCATAGTGATAATTAATGAAGATTTGTTAAAATGGATTCCAAATCATGAACTTCGCCGTCATATTCCACGCGGTGCTACGCAGAAAGTACACATTAAGAAACTTCAAAAAATTTCATATTTTCCGAAATATAAAGGTATTTGGCGATATTTTGAAATAAATACTTTTAAGTGGAATGAATAATTGCAAATCAACAGTTAATTCTCAGTACTTGGGAATAGGTTTTTGGAACATTTTCAAACGCTATGCGTAGGTAGATTTACCGCGGAAAAATATTCGCGAAAACATACATATATATATATATATATATATATATATATATATGGGCTGACACAATATAACACAAATAGAAAAGAATAGACACATTTAAAAGAACACTCACACGGTAAATTGTCTCACGGTAAGAGTCTCTCTTGAAGAAGGCCTCTGAGAGGGCCGAAAGCTCGAACAATTTACCGTGTGAGTGTTCTTTTAAATGTGTCTATTCTTTTCTATTTGTGTTATATTGTGTCAGCCCATTATTGTGCCGCTCGTGTGAGTTTTTCCGTACAATCGTTATATATATATATATATATATATATATATATATATATATATATATATAACCAACTGAGATACTAAAATGCAAAATAAACTTCAGGTGCATCCCAAATCTAATTCCAACAGAGTAAAAATGAGGTATGAGCACATTGATCAGCCTCCCCTTGAGAATTATGCGGTATATAAATGGTAAATTTACTTGTAGAGAATCCTAATGCTTCAGTTTGGAGATAAAAAAAATACTACCTTATCACACCTGCTTGCAAAGTTTTGAACGTTGCCACGCTTTCGCGAAAAATCTTCAATGTGCCAATAGCCTCGTAAAAAAAACTGGTATAAAAACTAGTCGCTACGCCCATCCGACAAAGGACGTTCCGAAAAGGCGGTTGGTATTAATACGCCTTATGCGTCTTATACGGCTGAGATCAAAGGGGACAGGTGGGTGTTTCAGGCAATACGGACCACAAAACCACTAGGGTTCCATTAACCGATAATGGAGACACTAAGGCCACCAATCCTGGAGGAATACACAAACGACGCTCAGTCAACTTTTTTTGTAAATGTCTCTTGACTCACATTATTATTTTTCGTTGATTTCCAAGTCTCTGTTTTCTTTTTTGCAACACCTGTTTATCCGTTCGTCTATTTCTACCTTATACCCTCGTTAGTTCTAGCTCGGTTGCTCTAAACAGAGGGATTTCTTATGTTTGATTTTTGGATTTGTTCTTTCTTTCCTCTAGATCTCTTTTTCCCGTTTTATACGTTGTTTCCGTCTGTTGTTGACGTGCTCGGGCGTCCGGCACGCTCTTCGTCCTTCACATCTTCTCGGCCCTCTGAGAACATTTTGTACCACCGATAAACGTTGCTTCGGTCCAAGGTATATGCTACAGTCAACATCCGGAATGCGTCCGCGCCATTAATTTCGTTTTTCACGCAAAATTTGATACAGCATCTTTGATACATTTTTGGAACAGGCAAAAATCGTAGACAAGCCAAAACACGTCCAAGCAAAACAGCTTTCAAAAATTAACGAAACATTAAAAATAGCCGAACCTTTCGGCGTAAGGGAGAGACAGAAGTACTATACATTACGTCACAAAAAAATCAAAAATACTTAACCAGCGGAAATTCAAAATTCACGATACTTTTTGGACAGACCTCGTGTGTGTGTGTGTTATATATATATATATATATATATATATATATATATATATATATATAAGGCTAAAGGGAATGGGTAGTATAGTCCGAGAGTTCTAAATGACTTCAGTACTGTGATATGCGCCTGTGGGTTCTCACCTCTAAATGATATAGCTCACAACGCATTTTAATACCTATCACTCTGTATTCTAACCAGATATTACAATAATACCATAAATGCGATGTAAAACATTTTACTCTTAGCTGCATACGTTAATGCCATTTTTTTTTATAATCTAAACAGAAGTTACACCAAGAGAGCGCTCGACGTTCTCCAATCATCACATGTACTCACAAAGCTGCGTTTAAAAGGTGTATCGTATTATATAAGATTTATAGGCATATGAATCTCTTCATCGCGGGGTCTACCTGAGATGTGATTATGTGAGAAGGATTACAAATTACTTCCTATTACTCAATTCCTCCTACCTCTCCTTTTTCTCTCTTACCTTTCCCTCATTTTCTATTCCTCATTTCTCTCTCTCCTCTCTTACTTTAAATTTTCTATGCTATTCCGTCTCTTTTCCTTTTTTCCCCTTTTTCTCATTTGTTATTTTCTCATATCCGAATTAAGGCCCACCATACAACGTGTACCGCTCAACACCGAAAGTTAGCTAAACCCTCTCAATTAAGGTGCTTGAAAAATGCCAAAATAAATATTTCCATTCCTAAACCTTTCCACTCGTGTATAGGTTCCCTCTCAACCCCATATCTGAGCGGGATTAACCAGGTTGCAGGGAATATTGGGTCCGTACAGTGCAGTTCCACAATGCAGTGGTCACTATCTCAAATTTAATCCATCCAAAATGGAAAGGATGACGCCATATGCAATTAAATCCGTTAAATGGAAATGCTTACTTCCATAAAGAGGCTGATGTAAGAATAGAAATGTCCTGATTTGAGGAAACACACAAAAATGCATCATAACTCGACTTTAGGAACTAGAACAAAATCATTTATCGACATGGTTTTAATCAAACTTTGGTATTTCAAAATAATAACATTTTAACCCATGCCAAATAAGGTCAAGATTGCTATCTTTTCCAGCAAAATTCACTGTTTAGTAGATTATACGTCATAAAAAGGGTTTTACGTTGCGTTTTAGAACGAGTATCTAATTTAGCTTTTTTTATTACAGGAATTGAATTATTTACAGTTCACCTCTTTAATTAATTCGAAAATCACACGAATTCATCACGTTATGTAAAAATAAATTAGCCTATCACAAGATTTTAATTTGTTCCCTTGTTTTGACGATTAAATTGCTAATAATGAAAGGCCACTTCAATATATTTATTTCCAAATCGATAGACTTGCAAAAATTCATTGATGATGAGAAGTGTTTTTCATCTACAAATTACCCTGAAAGCTATCACAATAGCGTTAGAGAGGAGGTTTTAGATCACTGGTCATTAGGAAAGCCTGTGTTTACTTTAATTTTTATGTATTTAATTTCAGATTTCGGATGAAGTTTTAATTCACGTTTGTCAAAACTTTTACTTTTGCGGCCACAAGTTGTGCGATGGCAAAACGATTCCTTATACACTTTTGCTACTGCCGTTAAGTGCTTTATCATTCAAGCCATTCAATTTTTACTTTCTAGAGGCAGAACTACTAAAGGGAAGCCGCTGGTGGCCAAAGAAAACTAGCTACACTCACTATGTAGAATACTACCTTGATCAAAAATTTCCCGGAATTTATTCAGAAAATTAAAAATACAAGTTTATTCATCTAAATCTATATTGTCCCCTTCAAAGTAATCCCCATCGACTGCAACACACTTATGCCAGCGCTTGATCCAATCCTCGAAACATTTTTTATATTCGGTTTTCGGTATGTCCATCAGTGCTTCCTGCGATTTTTCCATTACTTCCTCTCGGCTGCTAAAACGCGTTCCCCGTAATGGTTTTTTAACTCGATTGAACAGAAAGAAGTCACAGGGAGCCAAATCAGGTGAATTCGGTGGCTGTTGGATGGTATTTGTTGCATTTTTCGTCAAAAAATTACGAATAATGATAGAACTGTGCGACGGTGCGTTATCATGGTGCAAAATCCACGAGTTTTCTGCCCACATTTCTGGTCTCTTTCGGCGAATTGCTTCACGCAAACGTCTCATAACGCCCAAATAATACTCTTTGTTTACTGTCTGGCCTTCTGGCAAAAATTCATGATGCACTACACCGTTGTAATCCATGAAAACCGTCAGCATTGCCTTCTTTTTTGACTGAAAACGACGTGGTTTTTTTGGTCTCGCCTCATTTGGTGAACGCCATTCACTTGCCTGATGTCTGGATTGCGTGTCGTACTCATAAACCCACGTCTCGTCTCCAGTAATGATCCTTTTGATGAATGTGGGATCGGATTCAGCCTCGCAAATCATGTCTTTTGCGACGTCAACACGGTCTCTTTTTTGCATGAAATTGAGGTCTTTTGGCACCAACTTTGCTGCTACACGACGGAAACCCAAATCATTAACCACAATGTCTTGGGCGGATCCATAGGCAATGTTCAAGTCCTCCGCTATTTCTCTGATGGTTAATTTGCGGTTATTGACCAACATTTCTTTTACTTTATCAATTTTTTCACCGACTTTCGATGTCGATGGTCTGCCACTGCGTTCATCATCTTCGATTGACTCACGACCACTTCTGAACCGCTCGTGCCACTGGTAAACGACCGTTTTTTTTAGAGAATCGTTGCCGAAACACTTTTCCAACATTTCCAACGTCCGTGCGCCACTAAATCTGTTTTTTACGCAAAATTTAATACAAGTTCGTTGTTGCAAATTTAAATCCATTTCTGCAATTGTAAAAAATCGCCAACACACACAGAGATAGATGTACTCTTGGCTACGTAACTTTTGCAAATGTCAAGTTATGACACTAAGATTTAAAGGGAATATCAACAACAGATGTACCAATTTAACAAAAAAAACAGAACTCAAATCGGAACGATGGGAGCGCCACACGGTGGATATTCCGGGAACGTTTTGATCAAGGTAGTATTATGTTTTTATTGAATCAGTGCATTTTACCTTTAGAATATTATGCTAGTTTTCTTTTATAAATTTTAGTTGTGTTGATGCAATGCTCAATGAAATCCACCTTGTATTCTGTGGCATGCTTCAATTATATCATTTGCAGAAGAAAAATACTTATTTGTGTAGTTAACTTACTCTGCGGAAATATTTTGGGTTTCAATCGGGCAACATGAAATGGATAATGGTTATTAAATTCCCCTAGATTTTATTGAAGACAGCAGCATTCTGTATACAAATGAAGTTGACCTAGGTAACAGTTATTGACTAATGAGTAGCGCTGGGATAGCATTCTCTTTATTCTTGTGGTCATCAAGGTGAAAATGAATTATTAACAATTTCATGATATAATGAGTTGAAATAATACATATGTACAGGCTATAACACTAAAATCATGTTAAGTCAATTCCTTGATGAATTGCTAGCACTGGATGATTATTTTTATCAAAATTTAAAAGTTAGAGATTGATGTCACATTCCATAAATGAGTTCTGTCAGCCCCAAAGTGTTGTACAAATTATGGAGACAAATTTGATATTATAAAGTGATTTAGGAATTCATGCAAAAGAAAGTTAACAACCACAATTGGAAAAAATGTAATTTTTTTAAAATGACATTTTGAAAAGATTTAATTATTGTAATATACCCGCATGGAATTGGAATGTTTACATTTCATCTTTGGCATATGATGTAATAAGCCACAGAGATGTACAAGAAGAAAAGGGAAATGCTTTGAAAAAAGCTTCTTATTTTACTTGCTTGCTTCTTTAAAGTTGCTTATGAATTACCTTCTCCCATAGAGTTCTCAAATGCCCATAGTATTGCTGCTTGTCTTTGTCCAATGTTTCATCTCTAAAATTTATAATAATCTCCAGGCTCTCCCGTATCTTCAAGAAATACTATCAGCTATTTCTTTTTGTTTGAATTTGTTGACCCAGGTCACCTCCATCAACATAAAGCTAGGCCTCAATATCTTATTCTGGACTCTCTGAATGAATGAGGGTTTGCTGCAATTTTGATATTTTACTTTTTTATCTTTATGCATTTCAAGTCAAGGTCAAAGTCAAGGCCTCCAGAGTTAACCTTCTTGTACATCATTGTTTCATCTAATGGAACTTCTGAACGCTGTACCTGATAAATGTTAATGTTTTGTAATGCTTCAAAAGTTATTTTGGTTGTTTTGCATTATGTATAATTAAGGATTTCAGTTCTAATTTTTGTCATCAAATAAGGATAGTAATATCATTTTTACTTGCTAATTTTCTTCTCTCTAATCTTTTAGGGTCTTTTTGCAAGAAGACGAATGTTCATGCTTACTTTGGGGCCTCATCTATTTTATGTGGATCCTGTGGCTATGGTTTTAAAAGGCGAAATACCTTGGTCTCAGCAGCTTAGTGTAGAGCCTAAGAATTTCCAAATATTCTTCGTTCACACAGTAAGTATATGCATGGAAAATTGAAAAACAGCAAACTTTATATATTGTGTTAAAGGTCTTCTGTGCATAAAACATACGCAAATATGCTCCATAGTTAAAGTAAAATTTTTGTTTAAACACCTTTATTTAAGTTGATCAGTTAGTTATTAAGTAAGGGCACCAACATCTAAGGTCATTTGTATCTTAGGGTTAAGAGAGTCATTTGGTTTGGATATGTTGTTCAGAAAATGTTGGAAATGTGAAGAAAACTCCAGCATTGGCATTAGCCTTCTCTTAATGATAGTGAACGAGGGGTCTCTAGCCTAACATCCCATCCAATAGATGGATCCACTCAAACTTGACACAGCACCCAAAGTACGATTGGGTTACCGTTGAAATATTGCCACCTCACAGATTCAAACCCAGGCCTTCAGATCAGGGAAGCAGTACATCATCGTTCTTATCTCCTCTTATTTGGAGCTCATGCTTATCATAAATCTAGCTTAATCCTGATGGAATTTTTAAAAAATATATCAAAATATTATATGACATACCATATATTGTTATTATACACCAATTCTTGGGCAAATAAAATTATTCTTATTGGGGCCTTTTTCAAATGTGACATCAAATGGAAGATAAAATTCTTCTTAGGAAATTATGTCATATCTATGTAGATAGTTCCTCATTCTGTGCTCATTCAAAGCAAAAATCAGGGAATCTTGAGAATAATTTTCACAATGAGATGATTTTTTTGCAATAGTACATTAGAATCATAATTTTAAATTTTATGTTCAAGAAAAGTCATGATTAATATGCATAAAATGGTAAATTAGGAAAAACCTAAATTAATTGTTCTTGGTCAATAAAATCCTGTCATATACCTTGAAATTAGTAAAAGCTGTACCTGGATAAAGTATTAAGTATAAAGGGAAGAACCGTTTTGAGAAATAATGTAGTGACATAATGAGTGATTATTAACTTAGTTCCCCCAAATAATTTTGATAAAATACTAAGTTTATTATTACAAAGTTTTACAAATGTCGCTCCGCTACGCTGCACGCGTTGTTATTCGAAAATCGAGTCAGCTTCACGAGGATCCTATAAACCAGCAGCGTATTCTAAATGAGTCCTAACCAGCGAAAGGTAACTTTGCTCTAAAATCTGCTCGTCGCATATCCCCAATTGTCTTCTCATAAATCCTAATTTCTGCTAGGTTGTCCTCATATTCACCCTATGTTGTAATCTACTTTCCCCTCCAAATTCTCACCGAAATTTGTATTCGACCTTCAATCACGTCTTGTATCCATTATGTTCCGGGTATTCTCTTTTGTGCCATATCCATCATGTTTCTGACTTTTCTTCAAAATGTTACTATGGACTTTTCAGCTCATGTCTCATCGGATTTTTCTTCCTTCATGAATCGCACTACACTATAAGTTTATTACATCATTATATTTTTACTTTCCATGTCACGTTCACAATCTTCTCCATCAAATTTTCTAACAAATGTTCTCTTTGTTCTCATTTTGGACTCATCAATGGTTCTAAGCCATATGTTACTTTTGCCTTAATTAAGGTTCCATGAACGAATAGTTACTTTAGTCAACAGCTTGGATTTTATCAATTTTATGCTCGCGGAATAGGCTTCCATCCATTTTCGTGTGCAGTACTTACATATACACTTGTTCGGGAAAATCAGTTTCGCGTTCAAGCTTATTGGAATTTTCTACAGTTTCATAGGATTATTTTCCTTATTGAAAATTCTATTTACAACTTATTTCTGGGATGTCGAAATTTTCAATCAGGTTACTAGATTTATTCTAATTTATTTTCATAACTTATTACTGACTTCTTTTTCCGGTATTCTAAATATTCTTTGACATTTACTCTATTTCAGCTCATGCAGATGGCATAAATAGATAACCATCTGCACGAGCATCAACTTATTTGATCCGTGAGGTTATTTCAATAAAGATTATTATAATTTTAACGCATACTTTAATGAGAAAAATTTACACTTGCGAAATATCGTTTCTATAATGAATATTGTACAATGATTAACAAGTTTCATTGGCTTGGCTGCAGTATTGAGTCAGTGGTAGCCGTTGTCGTTTGAAACAATTTCAGTTTGCCTATACCAGATGGTAATGATGGAAAACGATTGACACGAAATATTCTCACCATATTAAGGAACAGGAAAAGTGTCTGTAGTAAAAAACACAATGCATCTTTTCAACAATTTTTATTTGGTTCGACTAGTGCCGATGGATTTCCATTTCCATGGATTCTTTCCCTTTGATAAGGTAAAATATTTTTTCTTTTTGTTTGTTAGTTTTCGGCATTTTATATTACTTCCTATTTCATTTTTGACGCAAGTTTATCTCTTTTTCTACTCTCTTCGCGTTTTCTATATTATTTCTTGTAAAACTTGGCATTATGGGTAGTTTATCTCTACATTTCCAATCAACCTCTTGTTTTTATTCCAAATAAACCTATTCAGCACTTCGTTCCTAATACCTTCTGTTCGGAGACTAAGTGAAGTTTTCGCCCTCATTATCTGTCAAGTGATTATACTCCGAATTTAAAGTAGTTTGGAACTTCGACCTTAGGAGTTTTTGGAATTCTGCTCCATAAAATTTTCGCGTCGAGTTTCTTCTAGGTCCTCAAATTCTCAAATAACAATATTCTCCCTGTAATTTTGTCATCTTGATACACTTCCGACTCCCATTTTTCCTTGTTGCTGATTTGAAATCCAATATTGAAGTAGCATGTCGTTTTGAAACAGTAGTATTAGATCATTTGGCTTTACCAGTTTTATCTCTGCCATTATTCAAGTTCCTTTGATTAATTTACTGTTGACAGTATTTCTTTTCTCTACTAAGAGACCTCGCGCAGTTGAGAAGTGGATCGAGGACTTACAATTTCCTTTCATTTCATCATGGAGTGAATGGCCTCCGGCTACTTTTTCAAGAAAGCTTTCTTTTACTGCTGAAGCTTTGAACCCCTCTAATACGTCTCGTACGAGGGGTTCAGCCCCTCGTACCATTGAGACGTCTAGCTTGAAGACCTTATCATTTCCCAAACTGTAACCATGCCCTGAGTACGTATCGTGTATTTGAGGCCCTCTGCAGGGGGACTCGAGTATGGAATTAAAGAGGTATCAATGAAAAACTGACAATTTTGTGCAGTTAAGTAACCATAAACACAGTAAACAAGTACGCTATTTTTTACCCTTTCCTGTCCGGATTCCTTATTTTTCTATCCTATTCCACATGGTACCCAGAATAACCGCTAGGGAGTGTGGCAGGGGGTGATTACAAAACAGACATGCAATATCAAAAATTAAGTTTTTCTTAAATGTTAGCAAAAATATACCTTTTTAAAATAACTGAAATAAGAAAGATCATGAAAAATACAGGCACATGCACCACAGTATCTAAGTAGGATACCCTCATATACGCACACCAGAGGAGCTAGAGTAGAGAGGTTTATGAGAAAAACCAAATTTGCACTTTTCCACAGATTTATTTGTAACGTACAGCGCGTTTCAGTTCATCGAACCATTTTCAGGCACAACGCAATATCCATCCATATTGTGAAACATAATACTTATACCTGTTTGATTAAGGGGGGGAAGAAAAGAGTGAGGAGTAGGGCAAGCGGGAAAAAGAGGGGAAATATGAAAAACCCAAAGAAACAGGGAAAGTAAAGAAATGGAGACGTAATAAGGGGGGGATAAGCACTTGTGGTCATTATTTGAGAGGACGGTGGCAGGCAGCTAGTATCCTGGCGTTAGGAAGGAGGGAAGAATAAAGAAGGGTTAACCGGTAAGGGGACATGTAAAGGGATAGAGGCAGGTTGAGGGATGAGGGATTATAAGGAGGACATTATCAGGGAAGGGGTGTTCGACACATACTGAGAGTGGAGGGTAGGGGGTGGTTAGATGATAAATATGCGAAGGGTGGAGTCAAAAGGAGAGGAGTTTCACTTTTTGCTAAAGAAACGGGATTATGAGGAAAGGAGGGTGATTTATAAAAATATTGTCGTTTAAAAGAACTTTCATACTTAATTTATTCTTTCTTTATCAACTCCGGGTTTGAGCTTCTAACAAAAGGCTTGAAGTTTGCCCCTACTCAGACTCTGACACAAAGCCCATTAAAATCCTTGATAGTGGACTGTGAAGTCGCCCTCCATGGTGAGCATGCAGGCATTAAATAATATGTTGCAGATATCTCGACAACCGAGACAGTTCCCACCTCAAGAAGGTGGACCAACAATTTAACAAGATCCATCATCCAGAAAATAGAAATATAAAGCCTGATTATCTCTAAAGCAGATAAAGGAAATAGCATAATGATCGTGAAAAAATATTCTTATACACATATCGATAAATGTGACAATGTGTTGACAGAGAACTCCTTTGTGATCCTCCCTCGTGACCCAAAGTCTAAGTTCCAAAAAAGTGTAAAAACAGCTTTATCCACATCTCTAAATTGTTCTCAGAAAGTGAAATAAGGAAATAATTACAAATGAATCCTCAATCTCCTGGACTTTATGCCCCCCCCCGAAAATTCGTAAAGATGGAACACCTGTTCGCCCAAAGGTATCATGAATAGGCTCATCATCACAAAAATTAGCCTCCAAACTGAATACCATCTTTGTACTATCTACTAGATTTTCAGTAAAACATAGTGTTAAGAATTCAATCCACTTAACACGTAATCTTCTCTATCTCTCTTTGCCTCCCAACTCCAAACTAGTTTCCTTTGACGCAAAAAAATTATTTGCTTCGGTGCCTAATCAAAAACCTTTGTTACTCACCAAGGATTTATTGAGAGGCTCCAACACGAACTTTGGGTTTACTAAAGGACTCCATCCACTCATGGAACTGTATGCAAACCAGAATTTTATGTTATTCAAAAATGTGCTCTCTCATCAAACGGACGGATTAGCAATGGGATCTCCTTTGTCCGCACTATTAGCGAATATTTATGGAATATTTAGAATCACAATCATCAAACTCAGGCCATCATTTCCTGCTCCTATATTTAAGGAACTGGCTTCGGAAATTGCGCCTTATCTAGACGTAAATCATATTTAAGAAATCGCTTGTAGAACACAAGTTTCCCAGTTATTGGAAAACAGCTAGTGTGACACCTTGTATATTTAAAAACGGAGACAAGGATGGGCTGAGTAATTAGAGACCTGTTTCCCTTACATCCTTTTCATGTAAGGTCACGAAATATCTCGTGAGTGAGATACCTCGACAGTCAAACGTGATTGATGAATAATCAGCACGGTTCCCAAAAGGGTGAATCCAGCGACAGAAAACTTACGCTTTCAATTCATGACATCCTTAGTTCGGGAGAGAGCAATGTTGTAGCGCACGCGGTTCTTAAAAATTTCAAAAAGGCTTTTGACGAAGTACCTCATGATTAACTACTCGCAAAGCTAGAAGCCTATGACATAGATAAAAATATCGGATCAGAATAAAGACTTTTTGAACGGTCGAGTACAAAGAGTAGTCTTCATTTGCCGACGGTTCTCCGGTTTACACATATTTCCGTCATCCTAAGGATAAAGCAGCTTTAGCAGATGCCTTTAATGCTATGCAACGCAGATACGACACATGGAAATTAGAATCAAACTTAAATGCGTAATGATGAATTTTTGTTAAAAGAGCGAGCAATTCCCTCCGGAATTCCTACCGCATCGGTAAAAACGAAATGGGAAATGTGGACTTCATTAAACAAGTACTTAGTTGAAACAATTTCAGAGAGCAAAAATCATTCGCCTTGACTGGGTTTGGAACCCGGATACCTCAATGTACGGTCGAGTACTTTAGCCATTTAAGCTATTGAGGCGTCCTCTTAAACTCTGAAATTGTTGCATTGAAATGCATATTAGCGGATGACTCCGTTAAATGTTACTGTTGCGGCATCTCCCTGTTTCTTTGGGATTTGTCTGAAATACTCGGATACTACCCTCACTCATTAACTCTCCTGTGGGATACATTTAAGGAGCATACGTGGCCAAACTAACAAAAAATTGATATTTATTAGATTAGTAATGGGGAAATACGATGAAAAGGTTAAAGAGCAATGTTATCTTGCGCTGGCTATGATTTATTTAGAATATACTGCTAAAAACTGGAGTTCTCATTAAGTTGGATCAATTGCCGAATTGGATAACGCGCAGCATAGAGGAGCTAGATTTGTAGAACGCTGTTATGATAAACTGAGAGAAATAATGATAATCATTGGAGGATTGAGGTTATGAATCACTCACGGAGCGAAGATGGAAATATTGGAAAGATGTCTCTTTAGTAATGACGTTGAAAATATATTATTAGCCGCATCGCAAAACGATGGGTGAGCTCTGGTCAATAAAATGAGAGAGATTTAATGTAGAACATATAGATTAAGGTCCATCTTTCCACAAACGATAAGGGATCAGAATGTTCTCCAACCGCGCTAGGAGGAAAGGGCGTTTTCGTTCAAGGGTAATCTGGAGATTAAATCACCCCCTGTCTCACCCTGGCGTTGACTTGCAGGGTACTATTAAATAAAAAATTAACAAAATAATAATAAAGATATTTGTATCGCGAAAAACTTTCTGATTAATTATCTATTTTTATCTCCACGAGTGAAAACCTTAGCAATTTCTTAGTCACCTTGTTTTTACGGATATTCACTACAGGTTATAAAATTTCCTTCAATTAAATTATATAGAGCTCTTTTACAAATGCGTACAAGTTTGTCGGCATCTTCAATTTTTTTAAATAATTTACGAACGAGTGCATAATTAGACCCTCTGAGAGATAAATTTTAGAGGAAATGTAGTTTTCAATTTCATCAGTCCAGGAAAGAACAAGGACATTTGAAGTTCGTTAGGTCAAAATCTTAACCTTCCTTTCTTTTTTTGAGTCAAAATTATTTATAATTATTACTGATGTCTTTGGTGGATCACTTTTTCTGGACAAAACGTCTCAAGAAAGTTCGATAAGTGGATGAAATTCAATTCCAAAAGTGTAAAGTCAAAGAAAGGAGGTGGAGATGGTAATTGAGGCATCAAAGTAGATCTGACGCCTGAGGGCATAAGGTTGAGGACTCGAATAATGAATGGAACCGCCTCAGTCACCTTCTAACCCTTCCTACGCAGCCTCACGGTGCGCTTCCCTTTTCTTTCCTTTCGCCCCTTTTAATCGTTCGTTTCCTTCTCTTCGCAATCTATAGCCCACAGCTTCTCTTTCACTCACCTTAACATCCCTTAAGGTCCTGCCCCATCTTATTCTTAACTTATTAAATGAGAACATTTTATCAAAGCCCCTTTTTTCTTAATTCAAAAGATAGAATTGGATTTGACGCGGAAAAGGCTGCCTGATTCTACCTTGGCACACCCTTCGCGTTCTTGGTTGTGCACACAGAGACCAACCAAAACTTTTCTATGAAAAAGTTTAGTATTCCGAATAAATTTCTGATAATTAATAAATACATTTTTAGTCATGCATTAATGCAGAGATTGTCACTTTTTTCTTCTCATCTCGGCCATTTATAGATAACCAAGTTATTTCACCCTGCGGATGATTTTTCCGCTTAATTCAATCAGGCTTCTTCTTAAAAATACGTCATACTCAACGTTATTCTGAAATTCTACCCCCATTCTGCCCCCGCATATCTTCTTTCACTTATCTGCTACAGCTCGTCCCTTCGAGTCTATACCACTCTTTAAAATTCCGAAACATTTTCTTCCTCCTTCCATTTTTCATTTTGAACATGGCCTCCACACTCGACATTATCGGGAAATATTTTTGGGATTTAGAGATATCACATAGAGCAGAACATACATTTATTGACATAAAGTTAATATTTGTGCAAGAGAGAATTAATTGTGAGTGTCTACGGGAAATAGATAGCCACTGGTTAAAATTGTCACTACGCTTTCTATTTGTATCAAATTCAAATGAAAAACCGTCTCAATTATTTAACATTCTACTTTCCTACACGTATTTTCCGGCTAAACAAGTATTCTCACAGCAACTTGTGCCCAGCGCTTTACCCAGGGAGTTAACTTCTGCTTGGGCAACATGTGGTGTGGGGCGAAAAATCATATTTCAGGAAGTTCACTCGTGTGTGACATTGAGCATTCAGTCTGATTTCAGCCAGACTCATTCCTACCTCCAGTTCATTCCCATGCCTCTTTAATCATTTCCTCCACATATACGTTGAACAGCACCAGTGATAATAGACAACCCTGCCTTACACCTCTTCCTAACACTGCCCCTCCGGACACTCCGCTCCCCACCCGCAAACTAGCAGTCTGAGACATGTATTTACAGGTTGTGGATTAGCCTCGTGTCCCTCCAATGTGCTCCTATTTTAACCAGTATACTCGAGAGTGTTTCCTAATTCGCTCTATCAAACGCCTTTCCGAAAGCTAAGTAACAGGCAAATAAGTGCTCATTACATTCTACATTCCTCTCGCTAGTGATCTGTTCACTCAAAAGGCATCGCGCGTGCCTCTCCCCTTCCTCCACCCAAACTGATTATCTCCTAAGTAAACATTTGCCCAGCTCTCCATCCTTTTATTGATGGCCATGAGGAACAATTTATCAGCAAGGTAAAACAATATTGTTTTGTAATTCTCTCATGATGTAGCCAGCAATCTACATCTACGTCATATTCTCCTTCTAAGTCCATGTCTGTTGCCCAATGTTCTTTACCATAGAGTTCTTCTGCATACTCTTTCCATCCCTCTTGATTTTTTTCTGTTTCAACTCAAATCTCACGTGACTTATCTATAACTGCTAACAAGGATCTTCCCTTTCTACTTCCCCATAGAGGGGAAGTAGAAATCATAACCATCTTGCGTAGCGCACCAATTTCATCCTTCTTCAGCAATCTTTCCATATCCTTGCACTGCCTCTCTTCCACCACGCTTCTTTCGCTTTTTTTGTTCTCCTTTGCTTTTTTTGTTGTCCTCAAATTATTTTTTAACACTTTGAACTTCCTCCGGCTTAACTCTATGCTTGCATTTTTCCATTTCCTTTTCTGATATACCTTTCTAATCATTTCTTCCGTGATCCATGGTTTCTTCGTCCTTTTCCCAAACGGTTCCTATAGTTTCTTTTGCGGCATCCAATATCCCTTTTTTAATGTATGTTCCCATATATATCTTTATAATACTCACCTATTTTCCATCTTTCATGGTTTTCTCTACAGCCTGCTGATACTCATTCCTTGTCATTCCAGTTAATGCTCTAAATTCCATTTCTTAACCCACCGGCACTACCTTATCTTTTTCAACCGGACGCTACATTTCTCTAGCACTAAATTGCTTGTAATCCGAGTCCGCACTCCCCCTCCCCGCCCCGGGAAGCTGTGTAAATTGATCACGCTATTCCTAAATCTGTGCCTAGCCATAATATAATTTAACTAATATTTTACTGAGTCACGAGACATTTTTCATAGATGCCTACGCCTTTTGTGGTGCTTAAACCAAGTGTTGGTGATAACTAATACCTGTCTCCTGCAGAATTCAATTGCTTTCTCCCCGCGGTCATTCCTCGTGCCTCAACCGTAGTCCCCCACCTCACTACCATCTCTTCCTTCGCATACCTACTGTCGAATTCCAATCCCCCATTACTATCAAATGTTTCCCTGCAGAAACAAGAGCGATTGTGTCCGCCAACTGTTCGTATACCCCATCGACTTCTCCTCCTTATGATTGCCTGGAGGCATGTATACCTGAACAATGACCATACTTTTGAAAATTTTGTTTTCGTACCCTGAAAACCACCGCTAGTGTGTGTAACAGGTGGTGACCACACAACAAAAAATTTTTAACCGAAAATGAAAGAACCAGTGTCAGGCAATGTTATTATGAATACTTATCGTTCGTGGAAAAATCACATCTTAAAGCTATCTGCTCTTCCAATTTTACTAACATAATCTCTCCTACCGTAGTACGATGGAGGAAATTATACATTTTCAGCATCACCGCTAAGGAGACTTAAATCAGTAATTTAACCTTTGCTCCGTGAGTGATTCCCAGCCTATCTGCTCTAATATTTTGGATACGCTACTAAGTTTATCATATCAACGTTTCAGTAATGTTGCTCCTCTAAGCTGCACGCGATCCAGTTCGCCAATTAATCCAACTTCGTGTGGATCGAGGATCCCATGTACTTGTAGCATATTCTAAATGAGGGCTAATCAGCGAAAGAGAACATTTCTCTTTGACCTATTCATAACATTTACCATGTACGAGTCTAATGAATACTAACTTTTTGTTAGCTTGTCCATATATTACCCGTATGTTTCGCCCAGGACAGATCGTGAGTGAGGGTAACGTCCAGGCATTTAATTGAGTCTACACATTCCATTTCGGTGTTCTCGATACAATGGACATTCGAGAGGGAATTGCTCTTATTCTAAAAATTGATGACTACGAACTTTTTTAAGTTTTATTATAATTGCCACGTGTCGCACAAGTGCTGTGCAACAATAAGGTAATCTGAAAAAGCTGCTGTGTCCTCAGGATCACGGATATCACGGTAAACCACTGCATCGTCGGCAAATTAACGTATCTTACCAGTGACTACGGAGTCAATGTCGTTAACGTAAAAAAGGAACAAAAGAGGCCCGATAACACTTCCTTGGGGAACACCTGAAATATTCATCGGTTCTGTTTTCACCTCAGCTAGTAATATTCTACCCTATGCTTATTCTATGTTGAATACATTTCTTGTACTTTTTAATTTAATGTTATGGCAACCCCTCGTTGTCTCTCGCCCCCTCCTGTATATTACTTTATCACTATCACTCCAGTAATCCCCGCTATCCTTCCATCTCACCCCTGCTTAGTACAACTTATAGCCGATTGAGCCGAGTCACAGTCGCCAGGACTCATGTTCTCTACACTGTCCATCATAAAAATCATGAAAATAATAATTGAGGTTGTTTCCCGATGCCTTCCTCATAGTGTTTTTAACGACACAATCGCTCAATGACCGTCCCACTCGGGTCAGACGCCTTTATAGCCGCCTCACTGAGGAACAGACGCTGCCTGGACTAAGTTTCATCTGTCGCCTAACCTTCGACCTTGGCTTGGGTTATTCTACCAGTATCAATTATCATTGCTGCCGTTAGCATAGCTCTAGGGGTCACCGGAACTTGCATGTCCTTCCACCACGTTAAGTCTCTTCCTCTTCTACTCAATACCCTGCAAACCGCCGCAGGGCGTGTGGCTGGGGGTATTAGGGTACCACCCGTAATTAAGAAAAAAATCGCATGCAAAAGCCTAAAATGTATACAAACCACAAACAAAACATGGAATGTACTCATGGAAAAACCCTAACATCCACACACATGTAAACACTTTAACTACATACGCATGCACCAACAAATATACCTCATATCTTTGCAATACTTAATTTTGTTCAAACTTGTAAATTAAATGTTTTTAATGTTTTAAAAATGACGGCAGTTCCTTACTATTATGATTCCTGATTGGTCGGGGAAATAATGAGTATTTGTATCTATCTGTACTGGAAATTATCTCCCTTATTTTATCTTTTGTTCTGATCTACCTAAGTAGTGTGGAGTCATTATAATTCCTATAGTATCATCGTTAAACTCGTTTGTTCTGAGCCTTTCTAAAAGTTGTTGTCCATTGGATGATAACAAGTATTACAAAACTGAATTAAAAGTTACATTTTTTCAGATCCAATCGAAAAAATTAGTTTTCACCTTCGGAATATTTTTTTATCGTTTACGGATACAGACTCACATAACAGTCTACTTTAAAAAGTATATGGAGGAAAGCCAAATTGTTTTACATTATCGCACAATTGAATTAAGGTGCATACCTTCCAATTCCTCTTGGGTCTAGCCACATCGTTGAAAGTCGTATCAATTTGCTTCAAATCAGTTTGATACTGTCTTACATCGTGTTTGGATGATGAGAACTGGTCTGGCTGACGAAATATTCCGCTCAATTCGACATTTTATCAAAGATAAAGGTGCTATTCAGGAATGATATCTTTTATAGTTTACGTCCAACATAATACTCATATGGTACATACTTTGCTTGTTACAAATTAGTTTTATTACTCGTGGCTGCTTCAATTGACTTCACTGCCACTTCTAACTAATATTCTCTTCTATATCAACCCTTATCTATACTTCCCATTTATTTTCTTAATGAAGTTCACTCCTTAAACTTCAGGCAATACAATTCTCAGATCAATTGGACACATTCCGCACAATTATGTGTGAATGACGACTCTGTCAGAGCGGGAGTGACCTCAAAATAGGGATGACCGAGAACTGCCACGTAACTGACCCAAACGGCCCTGCATATTCACAGAATATACTAATATTTTCACGGCTTCATCAATTTTTTTTTCTTTTTCCCGGTTTTCACGGGTTCAAGAATTGCTGTAGTACGCGCAGCGCCTACACAGGATATCTCATATTGCCTTTATACGTACAGGGTTCGTCCGGAAAATAAGTGTACTAACTACTGATTTTTTCCCGCCGCTCCAGGCGCGCCCAGCACCGCTCTGACGGGCTGCGATTGGAGGGGGGTATGTTGGCAAGCGACGCTGAAAAAGGCAGTCGGCTCTGAACTGTGGTGTAGTGAGGAGCTCTGTTAACGCGAACCTCCACGCTCGACCCAAGTCACGGAACGCGATGCCGAAGTTTTTGGAGCAGCGTTATTCCATCAAATTTGCGGTAAAGCTTGGGAAATCGTCTACCGAAACTGTCGGTATGATTAACCAGGCTTACGGGGAGTCAGCCATGTCCAGAAACATGATCTTTCGGTGGCACAAGATGTTCGTGGAGGGCAGAGAAGAGGTCGACGACGAGTCTTCGAGAGGTTCCCGATGATGCCTTCGCGGGAGCGTTCCAGGAATGGGAACGCCGCTGGAACAAGTGTATCAACTCACAAGGGTCCTATTTTGAGGAATATTAGCTTAAGATATGTAAAAGTGTAATAAATTTGTTTTCCTGAGCTCAGTACACTTATTTTCCGGACGAACCCTGTATATACTGAAAACCATCATTAAATAGTGCGTATTTTTTCAAATTCATAGACAAATCCTGTACTTAAAGAAATACGATACTCAATTTATGGCTAATTCCGAGCAGCTACCGGAATCATAATGCTAATACTTTAACAGTCATGTAAAAATTAACCCCATTGGATCAATATTTGGCCAATCCATTTCTTAAATCACAAGCTGAGGCTGCTAGTTGTCGACGATAAAGATGTCATGTGACCACCAAGTCACTTTATATCTGACAGTGACCACTTTCTCTCATCTCTTCTACCACGCAGACTTCTATAAAGTTATTTATCATACCAGCGAGGTCATTGGTTTGAAGTATAGGATGATTATTACGGTCCTATGAAACCAGATTCAATAATTAAAATCAATTCGAATATTTTCATCACAGCAATCCAAAAACTTAATATTATTATAACTAAGCCATTGAATAAGAATGGAAAAAGTAAATGACAGGAAATAAAACAAACAAGGAAGTACTAGCCATGGCAGGTGAACAGAGACGTCTGGGTGAGAACTTAAAAGGTAGCAAGAAAAGGGGACGCAGTGAAGTGTAATTAGCGAGGGAATTTCGAAGACAGTGATAGAGAGAGGAGATTTTCTAGGCAGATATGGAAGGGAGAGGAAAAGAATAAGCATACTGGACAAAATGAAGGGAACCAGGATGCATGAGGAACTGAGGAAGAGTTAGCGGTAAATCAGGGTGTCACATTGTGTCGTGTTAGATGATGTTTTACAGTTTAGTAGTGGATAGTCAGTGTGCCCAGTAAAAACTTACTTTAACCGGTAGACTAACATTAAAAAATTAACAAAGATCCACTAGTGTAATCTATATGAAATTTATTATTTTAATGAAATTTAAATTTGGGCAAAGGTAATTTATTTATGAATATTAATTATTATATGAATCCGCAATAGGTAACATTGTTGAATTTCCTGTTTATTTTCTCTAATTTGACAACATTAGATACAATGGGGAGATTCCACGCCAACCTCGTCCATGCATGAATTAACTACTACACAGAGAATCGGATGGCTGTTTCTCAATTGAAATCTTACGCTTCGATAATCCCCTAGATAATCAAAGCCACATCCCTAGAAGCTACTTTTAAGATTAAAAACTGTGTCAGGCACATATTATTCATTTATTTAAAGAATTAAGTAATGCGTTATTAAGGCTTTATAGTTCCTTCTTCCTTCCAGCCCCTACATTCACCCTCACATTACGGCATTTCTCCAGAAAGCATCACCAGCATTACAAAATATGATATGAATCAGTCAATTCCCAACGTCCCAAACAATAAAAACCTCATTTACACCTCCTCGATCAGATAGATTACTTCAAACTTCTCCCGTTCGATCGGGTTGAGGAAAGAACAAACTACAGAAGGTGTATTTCAAAGTGGGATGAATCACTATAGGAGGTTGGTTTTTATAGGAATCATTGAATTTGACGCGAACTTCACACTTACAGAATGACCTTCTCCAGCATCTAAGCATGAAATTCAAAAAAAGCGTAGTATCGACCTTTAATCCATACTCAGGTTATTTTGAGACCACAAATACAGAATATTACGTGTTATATATCCAATCTTCTTCCCATTTCTTTGGATTCCTTATACCTTACCAATGTTATCACCACGAAATAATTTGTAGAACGTTTTCAGGTCTGGTGGAAAAGGTCTAGAGATGTTTTTTCCAACTTCCATTTCCATTTACATATTATGACATCCAAAATGTTTTTATATTCCAGTTAATGATTACAAAAGCAATAATTAATATGTATTCTCTGAGTTTGTTCGCATATGGACCATTTGGTCAGCTGGCCAAAAAACGACCATACGTGCATTATAACAATTACCACCCATATCTCGACAAACGCTCCATTCCTTATTCCCTTTCCATAAGAGGACACAGAACCTGTTATGAATCCGACTCCCTTGATAAATTCCTCTGAAATCTACACCATTTCCTCCTCGAACGAGGTTATCCTGAATCCCGCCTAAACAACAGAATCCGAAGACATGCTTACACTCCTAGACCTTGCTCCACCACGGAAACCCACCCTCTTTCAATTCGTTCCACGTACTTCCGTAGTCTAGTGCCTCTGAGATAAATCATTAAAGACCTCTACCCTATCCTCAAAGACCATTATTCCACCAGCAACCTCAGAGGTATCTCGATCCCTACTTGAGGTGCTTTGTGGAGGGCACTTTGAGTGAGTACGCCGTCCGTCGGATGGGACGTTAAACTGCGGACCCCTTGGCGCCTTTCGTAAAGAGCAGGCTAATGCCGACGCCGGGTTTCTCTCCACCCTTCATCCTTTCCTGTCCATCCCCTATGGCGCAAATGACCTCAGCTGTCGGTCGCCTCCCCTAAAAACTACTACTCCACCAGCAACCTTTTTCCCAAATGCCCCTGCGTTACTTCCATCGCCCCGCCAAGTTATCATATCTCCTACCACCAGTGTTTGTTCTGATATTGAGGGGTGTGGTGCACTGCCCAATATAATAGGCACGGCAAAGCTGGCACTTCGGAAGGTACACTATACTGCTAGATGTGCAAGTAGATGTGCAAGTAGATGTGCAATTTTCATCCCCGTTCCATCCCCATCACCTTCTACATTTTCCCCACCCTTCTAACGCTGCCCCTCCAAACCCGTCCCTTCGGAAATCTCTCCCCACCTTCCCCTTCCATCCATCGCTCCAGCCCTCGTATTCCCTTCAGTTCTGTCCCTCTCTTCCTTGATAAAGGTGGTCACGACCACCGAAAATTCGAAAAATAGTGAGTCTCTTTTTTGTGTGTTTCTGTGTTTTTGTCTGTGTCCACTAGTGCTAAGTGTTATACATTATTATTCACGTCCGTGAGACTTTCAAAAAGTGTTATATACGAGGGTCATCCGGAAAGTAGTACCCGTTCGTGCCGCATGAAGTGCTGACGACGCGAGTAGCCGCTGGACGAGGTCAGATAGCTTCAGTGGCTTGTCTGCCTTCTCTGAGCCAAGTTGCGTGACGCTAGCATTGCCTGTGTTGTTTCTGTGATTGTTTACAATGTTTAAAAAAATTGAGAACGCCGCCAGTTGTGAAGTGAGGGCAGTGATTAAATTCCTCAATGCAAGAAACGTTCGCCCATGTGATATTCATCGCCAATTAAAGGAGGTGTATGGAGACAATGTAATGGACGAGTCGTCTGTTCGGCGGTGGTGTCGCAACTTCAACATGGGGAGGGGGAACACACACGACGATGAGCGTTCGGGGAGACCGTCTGTCATTACAGACCAACTGGTGAGCTCAGTTGACGAATTCGTGAGGAACGATCGGCGCGTCACAATTGATGACATCTGTGAGCATTTTCCCAATGTTTCTCGAACAATTGTTCATGAAATTGTTAAACACCATCTGCATTATGCAAAAATTTGTGCAAGATGGGTCCCTCGCGTATCTCAATGAGCTGGCGGCGAAGGACTATGCAGCAGGAATACAGAAACTTGTCACACGTTATGACAAATGCCTTAATTTGCTTGGAGATTATGTTGAGAAGTAGTTTAAAGTATCCTCTTTCAAATAAAATTTTTTATGTTTGTTAATATTTACTTTTGTGTCTTTATTTCACGAACGGGTACTACTTTCCGGATGACCCTCGTGTGTGTGTGTGTGTATATATATATATATATATATATATATTTATTTATATTTATATATACACACACATACATATATTTATAACAACACAAAAATGTAATATTGATAGAAATGAGCTCTTACGGCTAGTAATATATAATAAATGTGAAACTCCAATAGCCGTAAATAGTTTACCTTTCTAAACAAAGTAAAAATGAAATTAGTTGGCTAGCGCCACAAGTCAAGAAGGGGAAAAAGGTAAAAAAGGATAATGAAGTAGGTAAAAGGTAAAAAAGGAGAGGATAAGAAAGGTGAATACGAATACGCGTATTTCGGCCACAAAGTAGCCCTCTTCAGCGTACTGAAGGGTAATCGTCACTACAAACAAGTCGAAGTGTGTCTCAAAGTGGCAAATTATTACTTAGGGAATGATCAGTTTTGGTTTAGGAAGGGGAGAGGTACGCGTGATGCCATTGTAGTAATGAGATTATAAATCGAGAGGAATATAGAATACAGTCAGGAGGTATTTGCCTGTTTCGTAGATTTCGAAAAAGCGTTTGATAGAGGGAATTGGGAAAAACTAATGATTATATTGAAGGAAATAGGAACAGATTGGAGGAACAGGAGGCTAATCCGCAACCTGTACATGTCTCAGACTGCTCAGGTGCGAGTCAGGAACGGAGAGTCCGGATGGGCAGTGTTAGGAAGAGGTGTAAGACAGGGTTACCCATTATCAACGTTGCTGTTCAACCTGTATGCAAAGGAAATGATTAAAGAGCCATGGGAACAGCTGGAGGTAGGAATGAAAGTGGGCGGAGAATTCGTATAATCAGTTTGGTTCGCTGATGACCAAGCTTTAGTTTGTCAGTCAGCCAAGGAGTTGCAAGCATTGCTGGGTGCATTGGAAATTCAGTGCGACAGGTATGGGATGAGAATCAATAATTATAAAACAAAGGTTATGCGATTTTCTAGAAAGAAAAAGGCTAAGCTAAACATTAAAATAGGAGGGCAAAAACTGGAGCAGGTAGAACAGTTTAGGTATCTCGGAAGTGTTTTGGACCAACACGGTGAAAGTAGTAGGGACGTAAGGAAAAGAATTGCGTTAGGCAAAGAGGCTTTCACAAGGAGGAGGGAGTTGATGACGGGGACGTTGAGTAAGGATGTTAAGAAAAGACTCGTAAAACTTTGATATGTAGCGTACCTATGTACGGTGCGGAAACGTGGTCATTGAAGCAGGAGGATAGACGTAGACTGGAGGCTTTTGAAATGTGGGTATGAAGAAGAATGGAGAAGGTGAAATGGACCGAGAAGAAAACTAATGAGGAAATACTTGGTATGCTGGGCGAAGAGAGGGGTTTGTTGGGATAAATCCTATGGAGGCAGGAAAAGTGGATGAAGGGGGTATTGACCGGCAGTGGGATGTTGAAGACTGAAATATAGGGGAGAATGTTAGGCAAACAAGGAAAGGGAAGGAACAGGATAGGGATGTTGGACGGGAGGAAGGGAGGAAGAAGGCACGCAGAGATGAAGAGGGACCTGATGTAGATGTTTTGCTAGGAGTCACAAAATATTAATTTAGGAGCTGTGCCCATCCAAAAACCTACCTTAACCGGTAGATTACCTAATAATAATTTATATATATATATATATATATATATATATATATATATATATATACACGTATATAATACACATACATACAAATACATACAGTCTGACCAGAAAAAGGCCTCGGAGAAAGCTGAAAATTTAAACTCTAAAATGTGAGTGTCCTTTTACGTTTTCTCTATTTTTGCATTCTATTGTGCCGCTTAAATGAATAATTTTGCTGCTAATTTGGTATTATAAATGTTTTAATGTCTATCTAAAAGACATGGTCTATTCTCTCTCAAGTAAATGAAAATCAATTACTTCGAAGGGAGGGGAAAATTAAGGCTCGAAAATGAGTCATGTAGTTTAATATCGTATTTTTAGGAAATTCAAAGTAATAAATAAACTATGTGTCCTACAAACCAAATTTAATTGCTCATTAGCTCTTTGTGTAGTTGTACTGTATGGATGGAAAATTTACCATGGAATTCGCTTGCATAATTTATTAATGAATGTAACTCCACTAAAACTATTGAATGAAGATGTGTGCTTTTCATTTAAGAATTAGTAACAAAAATACAAAGAATATATTTAATTTTTAAGGGAGGATTAAGTGTTTACCACTCATACTGGATGGTGCTAAAGAGTCTGGATCTCTGCCTCAGTTTAAACGTTCTCGGAATTAAAATCCACCTTAATCGTCACCGGTAGTTTCACATTCTAAAATGCGATATTAGCTCCTCTTTTTCAAGAGTCCTTTTTTCTCTCCACCTCATTAAGAAAAGTTGAAATCTTTTTAGCAACAGGTAATAATTCAAAAAAAATTTCACAATTTAACGAGTCATTACTCATGTCGCTATGAAAGGCTTCGATTCGATTACGTACTTTAAACTTCATGTTAAGGCAATGTATTGGAAAAATGTAATGGCTTTCCTGGCAGGGGAATAAAAAATTGAACTCTGATTCTATTTTAATGGTTGCTAGAGGGGTCTCCTTTGAAAAACATAACGAAGCAATCAACTGCTACTCAGTAAGTTTTGATTTTGTAGGAGCACAATAGTCGCGAGAGTACACACAGAAAGTATTTTTTCCCGCCCGACAATTTAGATCTTTTATTTCATTCTTCCAAACCTGAAAAGAGGAGACGAATCATTCGAGAAGCTGACTGAGAACGATAAAAAATATGCAGGGTATGAGCGGGAAGCAAGAAATGCCTTGACAGCGGCACATAAGTACTGAAAAATAAGAGGGATGCGACGAGTCAATCAACCGACAGATTTCCACTATCTTCTCCATGCAACTCAGCCTCAAGTCAACACCTACGTGGGGCCCCTCACGCAATTGCAACTATGTGCTTACGGGGGACCATCACCAACAGTATCAAAAGTGTGTTATTTCAATACTATGTTTTAAGCACCCAGCAACCCACCGCTAGGGTGTGTGGCAGGGGGTGATAACACACCAGAATAATTTTTGACCCGAATATTTGCTAGGTCTATTGCTATATTTGCAAGGCTGGTTACCAATTTAAATTTTAAATAATTAAAATGAAGGGTAAAATTTTTATCCTTCAATTTAAAAATAAACCTTTATCAGCCATGTAAAATAAAAATTCAGGTGCGTGTGGTAGAAGCATTCCATGATAATAAAGATAAAAACGTTGCAGTTTTCCACTAATTTAAGTTTTAAACAATAGTTTTGAAATACTATACCATTTTCATGTAATTTATCATTTCAGAGTTTAAAATGACGGAATGGATCGTAAATATTTACGACTAAAACTTAAATAAGTATAAATCTGCGATTTTTTATGATACTATAGTTAGGAAGCTATTAACGTACTACTAATAATGATTTTGTTTCGTCTAAGAAACGCCGAAGTGAATTTTTAACAAGGATTTTTTTCTTATTCTTATCAAATCCATTAGGAATTATTTCCGTTCGATGGATTTTAATTGCCGTAAGTTAATCCCCTCCATACCACAACACCCCTACCATGAACTATAACCTTGACGTGATGGTAGGGCTTGTGCGTTCCGACGACTCATAGAGCTGTGCTGGCGGGATCAATGCTTGTTGCTCCTAGTGGGGTCACCCATGCCAGATGGGTCGGACGTTAGGAGCTAGGCGAAAGTTAGTCCACAAAGCGTCTGTTTCTCAGTGAGGCGGCTGCAAATGTGTCTGACCTCAATGGGGCGGCCATAGAGTGATGGTGTCACGTTAAAAACACTATTAAGGACGGCAACGGGAGATCACCTCAAATATTATTCCCAGGAATATAATGATAGACAATAAATAGAATATGAGTCCTGGCAACTACGGGACACGGCCCAACCGGTCGTGTATCGTACCCGGTAGGGCGAGAGGCTTCCGCGGTCGTCATCCCGCGAAACCCTACCAAGGGAAAACCGGAAGCAGCAGGACAGAAGACGCTGAAGAAGGAGACCTAATAAGTTATAATAGGAACTTCGACGTTATAACGGACATGAGGATAAGAAAATTAGAGAATGTAAAGTGAGAGTTAGGTAGAGGGAATATAGATATCTTAGGTCTATGCTAGGTGAGATGCAAGGATAGTGGGGATTACTGAAGTGATAGTTATAGAATAAAACACAGTGCAGGGGACGAAAGCCAACGAGAAGTTGCCATAATACTGAATAAAGAGATAGGAAGAAGTGTAGTCAACATAGAACAAGCAAAGGTTAGAATATTACTAGTATGGATAAAAAGCAGAACCGATGAACTTGGTCATTGTTCAGGTATACATGCCACCGAGCAACTATAAGGAGGAAGAGGTTGATAGGATATACGATCAGTTAAGAGGATATAATCGCGTGTGCTCTTTCAGGGAAACATTAGTTAGTGATGGGGGATTGGAATACGACGGTAGGTATGCGAAGGAAGAGATGGTGATGAGGTGGGGGACTACGGTTTAGATACGAGGGATGATCGCGGGGAGAAAGCAATTGAGTTACGTGGAAGACAAAGGTTAGTCTTCACCAACACTTGGTTCAGCCACCACAAAAGGCGCAGGTATACATGGAAAATGACATATTACTCAGATATGTACCAGGTAGATTATATTCTGGTTATACACACAAAAGATGTGATCAATTCGCACAGGTTCCCGGGAGCGGATGCGGACTCTGACAACAATTTAATTGTTATGAAATGTAGTGTCCGTTTCAAAAAGATAAGGCAGGGGCGGCGGGTTACGAAATTGAATGAAGAAACATAAATAATGGATTGACAAGGATGGAGTAACAGCAGGCTGTAGAGAAAATCATGGATGAAGGTAAAGAACTGAGTACTATAGAATAAAAATATGAATACATCAAAAAAGGGATATCTAAAGCCGCAAAAGACACTATTGGAAACGTTAACGGGAAAAGGTCAAGGAAACCATGGATCATGGATGAAATGATTACAAAGATGGATGATAGAAGAAAATTGAAGAATCTAAACACAGAATTTGGCAAAAGGAAGTACTAAGAGTTAAATAATAATTATAGGCGGGAAAAAATATAAGCAAAAAAAGCATGGTGGATACGTAGTGCAAGGAAATGGAAAGTTTGCAGAGGAAGGGTGAAATTGGAACGCTATACAGCAAGGTTAAAAGCTATCGGGAAGTAAGATTGGAAGATCTGTGCTAACAGCTAGAGATAAGTCGAGTAAGATAATACTTGACCCAGAAAAGAATAAAGAGGAATGGAAGTAATATATGGAAGAAATGTATGCTAAAGATCTTAGGCCAATTAGGTTAGACATAGAAAAGGAATATGACGTAGAGGAAGAGAGCTTAGGTCCAGGCATACTCGACGATGAGATAGAAAGGGCATTAAGGGAGATGAAACTAAATAAGGCCGTGGGGGTAGATAACATTCCCGTGGAACTTTTAAAATGCTTAGGAAAATGTGGGAGGAAGAGGCTATATGGGCTGATCCGTAGTATTTATGAGGAGGGAATCTGGCCGGAAGACTTAGTGAGATCAGTTTTAGTTCCTATTCCTAAAGCTAAAGGCTACATCATGTGAGGACTACAGGACAATAAGTTTGATAACCCACGCAGCTAAAGTTGTTCTAAGGATCATCAGCAAATGAAAAGAGAGAGGGGCAAATGATTACCAAATGGTATGATCAGTTTGGGTTTAGGAAGGGGACAGGTACGCGTAATGCCATTGCAGTAATAGGATCACTAATCGAGAGGTATATAGAATACAATCGTAGAGGACATATTTGCTTGTTTCGTTGATTTCGAAAAGGCGTTTGATAGAGCGAATAGGGAAAAACTCTTGAGTATATTGCTGAAAATAGGAGTACATTGAAGGGACAGGAGGCTAATCCGCAACCTGTAAATACATGCATTAGACTGCTAGTTTGCGGGTGGGGAGCGGAAAGTCCGGATGAGCAGGGTTAGGTAGAGGTGTAAGGCAGGATTGTTCATTATTACCGGTGCTGTGTAACGTGTATTTGGAGGAAATGATTACAGAGGTATGGGAAGGAACTGCAGGTAGGAATGAAATTCGGCGAGGAATTCGTAAAATCAGTAAGGTTGGCTTATGTCCAAGCTCTAATTTGTCAGTCAGCCAAGGGGTTGCAAGCATTGCTGTGTATTGGAAACTCAGTGCGAGAGATATGGGATGAGAATCAATATTAATAATACAAAGATTGTGCGATTTTTTTAAGCATAACATTCAAATATGAGGGCATAAATTAGAGCAGGTAAAACAGTTTACGTATCTCGGAAAGGTGTTGCATCAACACGGTCAAAGGAGGAGGGACGTAAGGAGAAGAATTGTGATAGGCAGATGCTTCCACAAAGAGGAGGGAGTTGAAGGGAGGTTTCGTAAGGATGTCAAAAAATACTCGCAAAAACTTGTATATGGAGCCTAGTTATTTACGGAAACGTGGTCGCTGATGCAGGAGGATAGAAGTAGATTGGAGGCTTTTGAAATGTGGCTGTGAAGGGGCATGGAGAAATTGTAATGGACCGAAAGGAAAACAAATGAGAAAGTGCAAGGAAGGGTGGAGGAAGAGAGTGGATTGTCGGGAAAAATCCTAAGGAGGCTGGAAAAAATGGATGAAGGGCGTATTGATCGGCAGTAGAACATTGAAGACTGCAATAGAAGGGAGAATATTAGGCCAACGAGGAAGGGACTGGAACGGGGTACGGATGTTGGACGGGATGAAGGGAGGAAGGAAGTACTCAGAGATGAAGAGGGATTTTATGTTCAGTTGGTTACAGGATTTCGTTTTGTTAGGGGTCACAAAATATTTATTCGTCAGATGTTTCCATACAAAACCTACTTAAACCGATAGATTACTTAATAATAATAATACCACAATAGCACCCATTCAATATTTCTCAGGTAGTTCCTTGGCAATGAGGAATTTGATGAATCTTTTTAATGATCTACACGGTAACCTACCCTCTATTAGAAGTCCTGTAGTGATCGAATCCCTTGGCGTCGTCCCTTCTCCATCGCTCGCTGCCTCCTCTTACTCCCTACCCCTCTCAAAATCCCCCAACCATCCTTCTCAATCGCCGTACCCTCCGGCCTGCTCGGGCTTGCTGACCTCGCGCTTAGAAATCACTCCTTGCAGCTGCTGCCACCGCCTGTCGGAATTAATGGCGGAACTTGAAGGAAAATAGTTGCTCGTTTCGCTGGGCCCACGAGTTGAGGGAGAAGCAAGGATTTTTTTTATTTTCCTTTACCATGAGTGGCAGCGGAATGGCACGTGGAACAACCGACTAAAACTTCTCTTACAAATTACGCGCAGAAAACTCGCGGATTCGCTACACTTTTTCCATATTTCGGTCTCGCGGAAATTGTGGTGTTAACAGCGAGGATCACCACCCAAAAAAAAGAGGATTTTCTTTTACGTGAGCTGCTACTGAAAAACCATCAAATTCACAACATTTTAGAATGAAACTAATATTTAAAGTGGAATTCTCAATTCGACACACGGATCCGGTAAAATTCAGGGTTTGTTTTTGAAATCTTTCTCTCGTTTGTGACTAAGGAAAAGAACGAGAATAAACTATAATCACGTTTTAATCAGGTAGGCAATAAACGAGAATATTAATTTTTCTATTAGTATAAACGTATAGTATTCTACCGAACTTCATCTAAGAAACCGTCACTACCAATACATGTACACTGGATTCTTACATTTTAACGAGAGCTATCACATTCAGCTACGTTAGTTTTCATCAGGTAACAAATTTTAACAAATAATAGGTGCTTTCAGGGGGAATAGAGGTTGGAGCGGAGTAATAAATGAATATGTTGAGCGACAGCAATGAGGGATGCCTGATTCCTAGTTTCTAGTCTAGTATTGATTCTTCAACACTCAGTCAAATGCAGTCAAAAACGGATGTTGTATACATTACGAGCATTTTTTTGATACATAAAGTTACAAAAATTGTACAACTTTTAAGTATTGAAAAAGCATATCCATTCTATTAAAATACCTGTAGCTTTTAAATATACGATCCCATAAAAAAATACTGGATTATATAAGGCTACACTTTTATCTAAGCTCACTATTTGATAATTAATTACGTATCTGTCATGAAATAACCAACAGCCTCAACAAAATGAAGAACTACGTATGCATTCATACAGCGTCCATAATCCACGGCATTAAATATTTTTAATTCAAAGTTGTCTGTGTTAATATACTATATTAGTTTCATGATGTTCATGAGGGGTACCTTAAACCCAATTATCGTCCTTAGGAATTCATCAATGATCGATGTTTCAACCACTTTTACGGCACGTTTTATATTTTCTCTAGTTACTTTACATCAATTGATACTCGATAGAATGTATACGCTTGTAGCTATTTAAAAGAACTTAAAAATGAATTATGAAAACAATATTTATTTATTTTTTATTATTCCGAAAACAGCACTTCGACCTCTACATCGGACTTAGAACATTGACATGACAATTCGACAATTGCATACACCCAAGCCCTATGTGGAGGAAAAACCACCAAGGCGGGAATTGAACCCGCGACATCTGGGTTGACGACATACGAGGACGTTACCCTACTACCACCAGGGTCGGTTAAAAAAAAATGTTTAACTATATTTTAAATATGAATGCCAAGATTTCACTCGTTGAAGTTCTTCACCACGCTTAGTGTGCTTCATAAGGGGAATAAACTACCTCAACATAAAAAGGGATAAAATGATCCTGCTGCCAGTATTCGAGGTTGATTTTTGAAACGTTACTACATAAATCACGGTGCATCAAGTTTATTCTGCAAGTTCAACGACCGCCTGTTGAACACAGATCCTTACAACAAGGTTTTAACTACTCTAGTTACATTTGCTATATTTATACCGTAAACGTTCATCTATTTTATCACATAACTTCTGAGTTTTCCTTCATATGTTACCTAAGCATTTAGGTATTTCCATTCCATAATGCCTGCTAAGGCAACAGAAAGGAAGCAAACTGGCAAGGGAAGAAGAAAGAGAAAGTGCATGACACAGCACTGAATTTATTTTTATAATTTTTCATGATATCATAAAAAGGTGGCATTATATTTCCAATTTGAGTTTAAGTCACTGAGCACGACAATTGATTTCCCATTGTTCACCACATTGACCAGTTTTCCCGATTGAATTCATGTGACATGCATGATAGGTATAAGCGTACACTGACATGCATATTTTCCATATTTACAAATGTCTCGAATGTTAGTGAAAAAATATTTAACTAAGTCTAAGTTGAAGGTATAAATGTAATGATAATAACTTCGATTGTAAATGTCTAACAACATTTCTCAATATATTAATTTCAACAACATGAAAAATTATGATAATTGGGTTTTTATCCTTCATCCAATCGCAATGTAAAACTTTGGTTTTCGGGACATCTTTATCAAAGATACATACGATATATGAATTAAAATTCTCGCTTTGGTCGGTTAGTCTGCCTAGACCACGAATTAGAGGCGTTTTTCTATACTCCTGACTTTCACCTTTCATTGGCCAAGTTCGATTTCATATTTCGCCTTTGTAAATCCTCAGCTTCACCAAAGTGGTACACCAGAACTTTCTGGAAAACCACAGGCGGAAAAGAGAAAGAGACTGGCTCCCTTACCATGATGTGTGACTTTCACTAACCGTTGCGATCAGCACGAGGCGAGCTCTATCTTCGCCTATTCAATAAAACCTCAGGTTGCCGACTGTGGTTTGTAAGAGAAGATTGGTAAAATTATTTGGAGTCGCAACTGTGGCCTATACGTACTAGACATCGGAATCATCCATGTAAGGCGAGACTTAAACTCGAGGCAATGATGTACACTGAAAGTTCACGCAGCAATACAAGGAGGTTCTGCTAGATCGCGTGTCACCTTATCCATTTGTTAAATAAAATAAGAAATTGGACAAAAAATCCCAGTCGTTCGTTTATATCTCCATCCTATTGGTAGAGGGTGCTCTGCCAGCAAAGAGAAACACATCTTGATAATTTGTAAATTCATTTCACATAGAATTAATCCTTCCATGGTATCCGTACGGAATACTCGAGTGCAATCTCGAGGACAATGATAAACAAGTGAGTAGATTATAAATACTTTACTTGAGCACTTCGATCCATAATGTGTGGTGTCTCTGAGGCCAGAGAGGTAATTCAAAGAATAAACATGGACTGGAATATACAATTTAAATGTGAAAACAATTGTGTTCTAGTACATACACATGTTTGTCTATCATAAGACGAGCGTTTGGGGGGGGGGGACCGGAACAATGGAAAAACCTTTGAGTTTTGAGAATTTTTAGAAGAAAATAGCAAGGAGCACGTTATCCTCGTCTCATAAAATGAGATTACGTCGTTTTGAAAGGAGGAATTCATGCTTCTACGGTCGTTTTTAAAATTTTAGCCAACGAAACACCACGGCAAATTAGTTGAACGAATGAATGTGAACTTCGCATTGATTTTCATCATACTCATTATAATATATGTTGAAAGTAAGAATTCGATCCATACATCTTATATTCGGTACTCCATCATTTTCAAGTGTACTCGAAAATGATGTACCTGTAGTAACTCGAAACTACTCGAAAATAAGTCTTTATTAAATGGAGAATTGCAGGAGTTTTCGTCTCTGTTATCATTTTAACGCATCTCAATTATAAAAATTCCAAAACTTAGTGATAAAGACATTTTTCAGTATCTATTAAAATAGGCACATCAAGGAATGAATCTGGTCTAAAATACAATTTTTACCTCCAGGATGAACTTCGCCAGAGGCAAGCACAATTTATTTATTCTTCATGGTTGTACAACGAAGGGCTGAGAATGAAATATTGATGTCGATGGTGTATTGAAACAGAATGCTCTATTACTACTCACAGCACACGCATTGAGAATTGTAAGATAGGCTTCATAGGCTGGGATGGGAAAGAAATTTGAGAACGTGGATTAAATACGCTATTTTAGCTGATGAATTGGCTTCAGTCAAAGGACTGCTCACATGGGCATGGCAGAACCAGTCAGTGATATCAATACTTGATAAAGATAAATCACACTTATCCTGAGGGCCGAGTTCCACAATGAGTAAGAGAGAGAGGTAATTTAAGCATTAATCATGAAAGGCATTCATTACGACAGATGTATGCACCACCATATTTGGGGATTTGTTTGGATGGAAATGGCAAAGCTGAGAGGATATTAAAGTTTGCAAGTGGAAAAAGAAGTTAGGAGGTAGAATTCTAGATGAGAGGGCTAAAGAGATACGTTATTCTAGCATCTATGTAAAGAAATTGGAACAACAAAAGCCTTTGTTGTAAATATTTTCAAAATGGGTGAAACGGAAGATCAGAAAATGTTAAAATGTTGAAAGATTATTTTTAATCTTACAATTCCATTCAAAAATCAGAGATATAAAGACCAGAATGATTAAGTACTTTGAAATTATCTAATAAATCCACGCTTTTGAAATCTAGCGTTCCTGGAAAGGTCTTAGCTCATGATCTTCTGTAATATGAGCTTGGAAAGGGATATAAAGAAAGACAAAGGCCAAAGCCAGATAAAAGAAAAAGAAAGGCAGAAAGTGGTCGAAAGAAATTCCAAGAAGGAAGAAAATGGGTCGGATGAAATAATGCGTAGAAAGGAAAGTTAAAAGAAGTTATCGCAATGATTGTTCTAGGGAAGTGAATCAAAATTAAAGAAAAGGAGGTGCACGAAAGAAATGAGAAGGGTAAATGTAACGGAAAAGTATTACATGGAAAAGGCTGCTTGTATATTTTATTACCCTTTCCTTACAGAAGCATTTAAGAATGTGAATTTGTTTCTCAGGATAGCCCTTAACCTGAATTCACATGGTAAAATGCTTAGAAAAATGAAAAAAATGTAGGGCATCGTTTCACTATTCTATCAATATTGTTAAATATTTAATAAATTAAAATTATTCTTCAAGTTCAGCGCGCTCTCCACAAAGTTCACGTACATTTGTAAATGATCCAAAATGTGAATTTGATGATTTGAGGATATACTTTGTGAAAATTCATGATCAATGAATGAATAAACTTGGCATTTTTTCTCGCGAAAAATTTGTGAGAAAAAAATACCAAGTTAACCTATTAAGAGATCCTATATATGTCTACCTAGAGATTATCTGTCACACATTGCATGCGTAAGTGGTAAAATGGGTCCGTTTCTCTTCCGTTTTCATATTCTACCCTCCTTTCGACATTGGAGCATATGCACATAAAAGTACTCCTTTACCCAATTTAATTACCGATTTACTTTGAATGTCACGATGACGAGTACACATAACTTTCCAGTTCCCCGTATTTACTTGCTCTCCTCATATTTGCTGCCTTCTCCCAGACCATTAATACGACAAAGTTGTCGAAGTGTCCTTGAGCTCACTCACTATATACTCCATCGAAAAGAAGTGACAATCTTTCGAGAACAGCCATTTCAGACGAGAGACCTCGTTGGAAATACAAATCGTCCGTCACAATGACATCTGTCAACAGCAATAACTCACTTAACTAGAGCAACCGGTGGCTCTCGTCGGGTCAACCGGGAACTGCGAGTGAAAAGTCATTTCATGGTCGTTATTTCCGAGCCAGTCGTAAAGATTGTGAATATTTAATAACGCGGTGGCAATAATGCGGTAGTCAGCTCCAAGTTAACGCGGACAAGTTGCTCCTCGACGTTGAATATTCGACGCAACCTGATCCTCATTTCTTGTTTCAGCTATTTGGAGAAAGGGAATTCATGTCACCAGAAGTACGGAAAAAATTCCATTAAGTGCAGTCGAGGATGCTCACTGAGGCATTTCGTCGAAATGAAAGAAACATAAAATACGATCCCCGGAATGAGGGCTGAATTTAAGGAATTCCATTTTAGTTTTCGAAATTTCGCTCTCTGAGTGTGAGGCAATAACCAAAGAGAACATTTTTACATGTTTTCACGGAGCCTTTGTAGCCTATAATTAAAACTTTTTTAAAAATTTTAGATACATTAAAGTTGCGTAAACTCGAAGTTTTAATTTTCATATTTCTTGTACAATTGTACGTTTTATGAAATGGCTTCAAGCTAAGGAAGCCTGCAAATGATATTTCGTTTAATTGTCACATTTAATCATTTGTAACGCCATTTGTTTATAGATATCATTGGAGAGAGATTTAAAATACAAAAATGCGTTTTCACTGGTGATTACCCGTGTTTAAAGCGAAACCACTTTTGAAATTCTACATTCTCTAATGATTGATTAAAATTTAAACAAAACTACTTAAGTCAATAGAAAGGAATTTGGTAAGAAAACCATATAAATTATCATCTCTACACAAACTAAACTTCTGTCGCCGCATCTTTGACTCGATCGATAACTTCATAGTCATTACCCGAGGAAGGAATGCGCAGCTTGTCACGAAGGTGTACTCCAACACGTGTCTATTTATAAAATCGCTCCTCGAAATGGCTATGGTCCACCTCAGCCTCCCTTTTATATCTGAAGAAATTTAAAAAAGAGAAACTTGGCCTCATTTTTATAATTGCCACGAAATATTTCTAATTAGCATTTGCAACCTGTGCTGGTATTAAGTGAACCATTGACTGGTAGCAATATGGTTGCCATCCACTTTGTTACTTCAAATTGTAGAAAAAGTAGTAATACGTCACTACTCTTATACGACCAAAACATTAACAAGATTATTTATGACTATCACTCTGTCATTGAAGCAAATAGAAAGCTAATGCACAGGTGCAGGTACCCATAAATCATTTAAAGAGAAGAGGAATTTTTTCCACGGGCACATTTTATAATTTTACGAGTCAAGGGTCGGTGATTACACCTGAGATAATATAGTAACTTAATTAGTCACATCCTGTCTGGGAAATGAAGTATTAAATTCATTTGTTACATTTAATCTAACACCATGGGCATTAAAAAAAATCACGTATACGTGAAATGAACTTTTTTCGTTTTTTCACCCGACACCTTATTAAGAAAGGTTCTACAACTGTACCTAGCTGCCCCAAAAAATTTATTTATTTAATTATGTTACAAAATATAATTCGACCTCACCGATTTAAATACTATAAATTTATTATAATGTAAAATAATTAACTCATTTATGAGCAAGACAAACGGGGCAGCTTGCAAAAACTCATTGAAAAGCATGCAAATCAGTAGGTCCATAGTACTGTGATGTCAACGCAAATCCTCCCACGAGTGCTCGGGTCTTTCATTTCAGAGTGTTGAAAGAAGAGGGTTAATGAACAGAGAGAGGTTGAGAAGGAGAGGGTCGGGACGAATACAAATATGCCATCGCGATTTCGCAATACGAGAGAAGACCCCAGGGAATTGCCAATTGTTCAAGTACGCCCAGTCGTGGTCTCTTCTTCTCAAATGTTAAACCTTGGGAACCAAGTCACCATTGTAGTTATTGCCCAGGGGGTGCCTGACGATAAGGATTTTTATTTAATTTTGATACCCGATTCATTTATTCGGCCTGATGTTCCTTCAAACATTCCTGGAAATTATCTTCTGGTCACGCGAATGTATAAGCACCGTTGAGGACTCGCAGCAGATTTGATGCGTACCATTTTTGACCAACCAGGATATCTGCCTCAGATGTTAGGAATAAAACTACCAAAGGGGAAGAACGTTTTAATGGAATGCTGTTTCCATATATATTTCGAAAAATCTAATAGATTTCGAGTGAGAAATAATTCACAGTAAGAAATCTTCGTCAATTGGCTACGCGATTTACAGGAATGATTCATATAGCTTTATTTTTTATTATTATCTATTCAAGGGTAATGATTTTGAATAATTGGGGCGAAGAGCAAATATTCACAACAATATCATTAAAAATTTCTAATTCCCTTTGAATAATGAGTTTAGTAGGAGCATTGACTATAACCAGTTTGTCATCGATTGAATGGCTGCAAGCTTTTGTCACAAAATAATGATCACATGAAGTTAATTTATAGACTTTCGAGGCTTCTCTTTGCTGGAATGTCAATGATTACTTACAACCCGTTTAATTAGAAATACGCAAATAAAAACTACCCTACATAAAACTACATGATGATAATAGCTTTGATAAATTTAATACTTCCAGGATAGATATGAATAGGCTGTTAACCCAGGATTCAAATCATCTGGTCGTGGACAATACATAGAGAAGAAAAGCATTAGGGTCAGCCTAATAAAACCCTGAAGGACGAACACAATAGCCCAGTCCTCGCACCAACAAGGACATAACCCAACAATTCCTTGCGCCTATGAGTTGTCACTGCGCAGTCCTAACACAGCGATGGCATCGATACGTAGCAACCGTGTTGCCGCCTTCACGCGGACTGTGTGTTATGGCAGGTGCTCGGTTTTCATTTGACTGCCACAAGTATATATTAAGGGAAGGTACGCGTTTTCGCTTTGCTTCCGCTTTATCCATTGAAATAATTCAATTATATCAACTATTGATTTATCATCCACTTTAGGAATGTACTCTGCAAAAATTTCTAGAATCATAGATTCGATAAGTAAATACCCTTTTTTTAGTAGAATAAGACTCGTGCAATGAAACGAAGAAATAAAGAAGACTTAGAAATTGATAAAATTTGGGATGATCTAATGGGAATGTAAGACGTACGCTGGCCTATTTTTATCAACATTACAGCAGAAGTTATAATTCTAACCTTTTATACTTCAAGCATACATATTGACTCAGTTAGGGGAGTGGCAGCTTTGATCCAATGTCATAATGCGCGATAATGGGAAGGGAGGAGTCAAGGCATCCATCAGCTTAATGGAAGCTGTCAGCACACACCTCATTTCAAGGAAACGCTCTACATCTGAAACTCAGGCTTTCAGCGTCAGTAAAAACATCTTGCGGAAGAAAGCATCTCGTGAAATCATGAAAAATGTCATAGGCTCGCGTCGTCATTCTGGAAAGAAGTATATGCGCCTAGATAAGAAGGTGAAGTGCAGTTTTAAGTGCAGAAGTATCATTTTTCTATAACCAAGGTTCTAATATTTCTATTTCCTTTCATTGCGGACGGGATACTTTGGTGCGCATGATCCTGAAATCGTGGGAACTTTCTCAACTATCCAAAGAATCCTCTGAGAAAATGTCTTTGGGAAGTTTTAAGATGACTCCTGTCGATCGAAGATTTTTCCTCAAGAACGCGTGCATTTGGATATTTTAGTGGAGAACCCACTTTGAGAATTTCCCACAGGAGAATTTCCACTGTTAAATATGAATATTGCACATCAGGCTACCAGATTTTATGGAAAAAATCCCTTTTAAGGGCGGAATTGCGTGAAATAAACTAAATCCACCGTAACCACTTATTTTAGCTTCAAAGAAAGCTAATTACATTTTTAATGTTGCAACTTTATAACTTTATTAATATTATCTCCTTGATTTTCACTGAAATTATTCCAACCTGAAAACTTATCGTGCACCATTGACAGAATTTCAAATTTGGAAAAGAGTGGAGTCTATCAACATCAGCGCGAGTGCTCTTCCGTATACATAGGGAAAATAGGGTGGCTATTCTAAAAAATAAGAAGACAATACCCGGCCTGTTTAAAGTAACTAACCTAAACTTCTCGTTTGCAAAACGTCAAATTGATAAAAAACATAAAAATTATCACGGTACTCAAATCCTGCACTTTGAAAAGACTCTACTTAGATGCACTCGAACAGTTATAAATATAGAGACTGATGGTTTAAGTTGTGATAAAATACATTTTGTATATGTTCCGCTAACCTATCCAAACGCCCCCCCCCCTCAAACCAGTCAACCCTAACGCCAATACCCAGAGACATTCGTTAACTCTCCATCAGCAAATGCCCTTGCCCACACAACTACAACCTCATCCCTTTCACAAGAGTAAATACTATATAAATGATGTTGGTGTTTCAAAGAGGAAGTCCCTGCAACGGGAATTCATTTTTTTGTTTTTTTTCCTTTGTACTTGTTCCATCTCCTTTCATTTAAACAACTGAAAGCCATAAATAGACATGCATTTAGAGATGATAAAGTATTCTGTTTCACCTGAAGGTAACGATAAGCATTAAACCTTCATTGTGAAACAAGTAAATTTCCATTGACAATTGACGTGTTTCTATTCTCTACCTTGTTTCTCAATTTACTCGACGTTCTAGAGAAAAATCATATTATTAGGATGGAAAGAAACCCGCAATAATTTTATAATATAATTTCATGGATTTATTTAAATAAAACACACAACCCTCCCCATCGGATATCAAACTCCCCATGTACAGGTAGTTTGTGAAAACGCTCCGTACTTAATCCGTAATTAATGTTAAGCTAATGCAGAAGTCTAACCATTGAAAAATTATAGCAAAGGGCTTTATTTTTCAGCAATATGCCATATTCCGAAATTCTGCCCTGGTGACGTTCAACCCCATTCCCAGGCCCCATTCCTTGCCTGCCCTTCGATCTGGTAGAGATGAGATGATGCAGAGAGAGAGGAGTGGACAGTTAATAGCCATTGGTTCCCATCCCTCTGAAATAGCAGGAGGTTTCTAAAAGTTTTTTTTTCCATTTTTTATTTATGCATACCCTGCAAGCCTTACCCTGAGGGTGTGGCAGGGGTTTAATACACAACAGACTAATTTTACCCAAACATGACCCTACCGCGATCGGATAATGTCATTCTTATTAATATTATTCCCTTATCGTTCGTGGAAAAAATGACATCTTAAATCGATCTGTTCTAGGCTTAATCTCTCTAATTTTATTGACATGATCCCTCCTACCGTAGTACGATGGGGGTAATAGTAAATTTTCAACATCACCGCTAAAGAGACCTCCTTTCAATTTATGACAGAGATTTAATCAGTAATTTAACCTTCGCTCCGTGAGTGATTCCCAGCCTAGCAGCTCTAATATTTTGGATACCCTACTCAGTTTATCATAACAACGTTTTATAAAGTTAGCTCCTCCACACTGCACGCGATCCAATTCGGTAATTAATTCAACTTCGTGAGGATCCCATTTACTTGCAGCATATTTTAAATGAGGCCTAAACAGCGAAAGATAACATTTCTCTTTGACCTTATCATCACATTTACCAAGTACTCTTCTTATGAATCCTAATTTTTTGCTAGCTTGCCTATATATTATTCCCCGTATGTGTGTCCCCCAGAAGAGGACGTGGGTGAGAGTAAGGTCTAAGTGTCTACACATTCCGTTTCGGTGATTCAAATGCAGTATGAGCTCGAGTGGGAATTGCTCTTTTTCCAAAAATTTATGACTGCGAACTTTTTAAAAGTTAATTCTAATTGCCAAGTGTCGCACCAGCGTTGTACAGCATTAAGGTCAACGGACAAAGCTGCTGTATCCTCAGGATCACAGATATCACGGTTAATCACTGCATCGTCGACAAATAAACGTATCTTACTAGTGACTACGGAGTCAATGTCGTTAACGAAATATAGGAATAAAATAGGTCCGATGACACTTCCCTGGAGAGCGGCTGAAGTAACTTCTACTGCTTTTGAGCTAACTCCATCCATCACTTCCAACTGGATGTACGACGGGTTAGACTTCCAAATCGCTTTATGACCAGGTAGAAACCTTGTGACAAGGTGGTTTCTGTGTTTTACATGACATTTTAGCTTCCTTCGTAGATATGACCACTCCCATTCTCTTTCATTTCCTTTTCACCAAGGTATATTCAGAGAGAACGACTGACAGCTCAGAGAGACGGTTTCAAGCAGAGAGCCCTCATCACAAATTCCACGGAAAATGCCGAGTTTACAGGGTTAGTCGCACACAGGTAATCGAGCAAGAAATAGATGCATTCCCTTTAGATTCCAGGATAAATTTCGCGGCGGATTCAAAATTAGGAAATACTTCATAAGTTTACTTACAATCCATATTAATTAAAATTCATACTACAATGTCAATCCAATGTATATACAAGTAATTTTACTCGCTTAACAAAATAGAACTACAGAGTTATTTTACCTATTGCATGAAGCTTAACAGCGTTGCAGAAAAATTAAAAACTCTGATAACATAAGTCATAAGAGTTCAAATTAATCATTCATGAACATTAAGCAAATGGTAGAAGGTATACAACCTTGGGGTAACATTATACATACATTATTTATATGCACACACACACATATACATATTAAATACCATAGACACAGTAATCAACCCGAATGTCTGTTTGGTGGTTGATGGTGAAGTTCACCCAGTACTAAGCGCGACGGCGTGTGAAATTCTCACATCATGGTAGGGGGGCCAGTACCTTTCCCGGTGCCGGCAATAGTTCCCGAGGAAGACATGGTACCCGTAAAACACAAAGCTTGGATGGAGATGAGGGTGCCCAGCAAAGAATCGAACCCTCAGAGCGGGGGAGAAGGGAGATTGTTCAGAGTGAGAGGGGAAGGACAGGTGAAAGGGTAAAATAGGTTAAAATTTAGATGGGAAGGAAAGGAAAGCATAGTTCCCCCTCCCTCCATTTGAAGGTATACTCGTATGTACGAAGTTGGCTTTTGTGAGGACCACCTGATGATGATGTCCAACGTTGAAACCTAGGTCATGCTCTAAATAAATCGTGTATAATTACTAAGTTATTTATTTCATTTCAATATGCTGTATTTTACACGTATAGTAATACATTTTCTTGGCCTGAAAGTAGTTTCAATGAGAGGTTCTTTGATGATTTTTATTAATTAATAAATTAATTTTTATATCTAAATATTTACTATTTTAAAAATAGATATCATTTTTACTTCAATAACTAATACGAATATGATGGTATTTTCTATATTAAAATTCTTTTTTTGCGTGGGCTGAAATAAATTTCACCTCATGTCCAGTTTCGTTAAAAATGTAAGCTCCCTTGGCCTTAAGTGGATTTCCTCATCACCTGAACGATCGCGAACACCGAGAAAATTATCCCGGTAAAATCTTTTCAGCTTAGTTCCCACATTAAATCCCGCTACAAAGGTGCTTTAATCTAGGCCATATCCGAAAGTGCTTACTCTCGTCTACATTACGACCACAAGAAGCTAATGTAAAGACTTATTTACGCTTGAGTTAAAGTTAAGAGGGGTTTATGAATATAAGGTCAAAATCTCAGTTGGCTGACTCCAGCTCAATTTTTCATTAAAAAATAAGATTTACATTCCAGGAAAAAATTAACACTAAAATAATATCTTCCAAATACCGCTGATTAATAACAGTAATTTTGGAACATATGCATCAAACATAGTAACGCTTTTGTAGCCTTTAACCGTGGTTTCAACAATTTATGCATTTCTACCATCAGCATTTGACGCAATATAAATATATTATATATAATATATTTTATACATATATATTTATTTATTTTATATATACATATATATATATGTGTATATATATATATGTGCATTTATATATATATATATGTGGGTCGCGGTAGTCCAGTGGGTAGAGCGTCGGACTGCTGACCGGAGGGTCCCGGGTTCGATTCCCGGGCAAGGCACTCTGAGCACCTGCAGCTCCACCCAAGCTAAAGTGATTTTTCGGGTACCAGGTCGTCCTGGGAAACCATAACCGGCACGGGGAAAGGAACTGGCCCCCCTACCCTGATGTGTGGATTTCACACGCCGTATAGGGCTTAGTACTGGGTGATCTCTACCATCACCTACTAAACCGACCTTCAGGTTGATTACTGTGTTTATGGTATATAATATATATTATATATAGTATATATAGTATATTATATATATATATATATATATTATATATATATATATATATATATATATATATATCTATATCTATATATACTATATATATATATATATATATATATATATATCTCTAATAAGGAGGCACACTGTATTATCACTAGGTAATCTACCGGTTAACGTAGGTTTAGGATGGGCACAACTAACTAATATATATATTGTCACTTCTAACAAAACACTAATCAACTTACTACTGTTCAACGAGTCCTTCATCTCTGAGTACTTCCTTCTTCCCTTCATGCCGTCCAACAGCCATATCCTATTCCTGCCCTTTCCTCGTTTGCCTAACATTCTCCCCTCTATTACATACCACTACCGATCAATACGCCCTTCATCCATTTTTCCTGCCTCCATAGAATTTCTCCCAACAAACCCCTCTCTTCACCCACCATACCAAGTACTTCCTCATTTGTTTTCTTCTCTGTCCATTTCACCTTCTCCATTCTTCTCCACCCCCATGTTTCAAAAGCCTCCAAACTACGTCTATCCTCCTGCTTCAATGACCACGTTTCCGCGTCGCACATAGCTACACTCAATATCAAAGTTTTTACGAGTCTTTTCTAAACATCCTTACTCAACGTCCCCGTCATCAACTCCCTCCACCTTGTGAAAGTCTCTTTGCCAAGCGCAATTCTTCTCCTTACGTCCCTGTTACTTTGACCGTGTTGGTCCAAAACACTACCGAGATACGTAAACTGTTCTACCTGCTCTAGTTTTTGCCCTCCTATTTTAATGTTTAGCTTAGCCTTTTTCTTTCTAGAAAATCGCATAACCTTTGTTTTATAATTATTGGTTCTCATCCCATACCCGTCGCACTGAATTTCCAATGCACCCAGCAATGCTTGCAACCCCCTGCTACTTTGACCGTGTTGGTCCAAAACACTTCCCAGATACGTAAACTGTTCTACCTGCTCTAGTTTTTGCCCTCATATTTTAATTTTATACTTAAAAAATCGCATAACCTTTGTATTACAAATATTGATTCTCATCCCATATCTGTCGCACTGAATTTCCAATTCACTCGGCAATGCTTGCAACCCCTTGGCTGACTGACTTACTAAAGCTTGGTTATCAACAAACCTAACTGATTTTACGAATTCCCCTCCGACTTTCATTTCTATCTCCAGCTATCCCATTCCTCTTTTATCATTTCTTCCACATATATTCTTATGATTCATAAAAAGTCCAAATCGGTCCATGTAAACATTTAAGTAACTATCAAGGAGAAACTTTACCCAGAAATTTTCAAAAAAAAATTATGTTTTCTACAAATGTACATTCAGAATGGAGTGGTCGATACATACTTTGTTTGCAATTTCCAGCATTTCGTTTATTTACCCTTTGAAGATCATCGAAATACAATAGTACGATTTTTCCGTGAACGATACCAACTCTGTTAGTTCTCGTTCTGGTGTTTATTTAAAAAGTTAATTTTGGGAAATATAAGCGCTTACCATCGGCTTTCCTTGCGTAGGACCAAAATTCATTGATTTCGCAATGAATTCCCATGACTATTATTTCAACAAACAAGGAATTTTTTGAAGGAATAAAATATTTTTATGGCTCTTAAACGATCAGCATAAGTTTTTTCTGGCTTGTATTGTTGCTTGAGTGTTTCGTTTCTGTGAATTTGTTGAGTCTTGAACGATGTTTATCAGGCGAGTCAGCATTTAAAATTATGATCGTGAATGAATAAAATATTTTATCTGGCTTTTGTCTTTTCCTTTATCTCTGCTGTGGAAGAACTTAATTCTTCATTTAATTATTATCTTTTTGGACCTTATTCGTTTTGAATATCCTACCGATTTATATAAAAATAAATCAAAGCTCCATTCATTTAACTTCTATCAAAATGACTATTCAAATAAAACAATAGTTGGCCTAATTTTAATTCGAAGTTATAGGATAAACTTGTACGAATGAGCCTTAATCATTCAAATTTTCTCCCGCTTTCATTGTGAAAAGGACCCACATTCAAAGAGAGTGCTCTGCGTAATCATTCCGCTGCTTTGCTCGAGGGAATTATTTTCACACCTTTTATATTTATTACTAAGAAAAATCCCCGCTGCTGACGGAGAATTTAAGGAAACAGTGGAAAGGCGGTTAAAGTGGTATATAATATTACTATTATTCAATTTTAAATTTCACTGCTTTTTCCTCGAGACGGCCTCTTTAAAAATTTATTTCAGATTCCCCTGTGCAAAATATCTTCCCGTAAGTGCAACCCATCTCTTCTAACTCATATTGTTTTTCGGAGATAGATATTCACGCTCTATTTTAAACAGCTTTCATCTCCATCATCAAGCGCTTTTCTGGTGACTCCAATTTCCCCGTGCGCCCTTTCTAACTGAAAACACACTTTTATAGGTTGCTCGCCATTTTACCTCAACGGCAGAAGCAACCAGTTAACGGAATCTTTAATGACGAGGTATGTTAAAAAAGTGTCACGACTTTTGTGTTTTTTCAAACATTATTTATTGATTCATGAATATCTACTTTCTCCCGTTCAAAGTAATCCCCATTAGATATTATACACTAGTGCCAACGTTTTTTCCAATCCTCGAAGCACTTCAAAAAATAATTTTTTGTGATCTTCTTCAGCTCCTCCTTCGATGCAGTTTTTATCTCGTCTATCGTAGCGTAGCGTCGTCCTTTCATGAGTCTCTTCAGTTTCGGGAACAAGAAAAAGTCACTCGGTGCCAGGTCTGGGGAATACGATGGCTGCGGCATCATTGGTGTGTTGTTTTTAGCCAATAATTCACGCACAGATAACGATGTGTGAGCAGGGGCGTTGCCATGGTGCAAAAGCCAATTTTTGTTCTTCCACAAATCTGGGCGTTTGTGGCGGATTGCTTCGCGCAAATTGCGAGTAACGTGCAGGTAATATTCCTTATTTACCATTCTACCCTGTGATAAGAACTCATGATGCACCACGTCCCTGTAATCGAAGAAAACTGTGAGCAAAACTTTCACATTCGACCTAACTTAGCACGCTTTTTTCGGTCTTGGCTCGTGCTGCGGCTTCCGTTGGGATGATTGATCTTTAGTTTCCACGTGATAACCATAAACCTATGATTCGTCACCAGTTATGACCCTCTGGAGAATATTTGGGTCGTCGCGGACAGAGTCCAACACCTCATTAGCAATGTTAATGCGTTGCTGTTTTTGATCGATATTGAGCAATTTTGCTAAGAATTTCGCGGCGACCCGTGTCATACTCAAATCATTGGTAACAATCGAATGGCACGAGCAAATCGATACGTTTAGGTCCTCAGGAACTTCTCTAACAGTGATTCGATGATTGGCGTCGGTTGTTAAGCTCGGGCGTCCGGCACGCTCTTTGTCCTTCATATCTTCTCGCCCCCCTGAGAACATTTTGTACCACCGATAAACGTTACTTCGGTCCAAGGTAGCTTCTCCATAAGCCACAGTCAACAACATTCGGTATTCGTTTGCGAACTTTATTTCGTTTTTCACACAAAATTTGATACAGATTCTTTGATCCAGTTTTTGGAACAGGCAAAAATCGAAGACAAGCCAAAACACGTCCCAGCAAAACAGCTGTCAAAAATTAACGAAACACTGAAAATGGCCGAACTTTTCCGCAGAAGAGATAGACAGAAGTACCACACATAACGCCACAAAAAAATCAAATATACCTACCCCGCGGAAATTCAAAATTCGCGTTTTTGGACAAACCTGTACCTGGGTGATTTTAACAAGAGGATGGAATGAAAGGAATGAAAATGAATGTTTATGATTGTTCTACCGACTCTCATGAAAAACCCAGGTGGTACATAATGCTCTATAGGCAAAATGATTTAGGATAAGGTTCTAAATGTGCCAAGTTAAGATAAAAAATTGTTAAAATAATGTATGAAGCCATCTTTGAGTAAAAACGATTGTAATATTAAAAGGAAGGTCTCTAATTGTTTTAGAAGTATAACGAAACATTTTTTATGAAACATTCATTTTAGGCTAGAATATTCCTCTATTTTTCTACAGAGTTGCTATTCCAGTATATGCATTTTTGTAGGAGCTGGGGCAGTTATTGTATGCATATGTTACACCAGCTCGCCGTCATGTCATTGAAGCGATGAATCTAATCTTTTACCTCTCCATACTTGCTTTTTAAGGGTGACGAAATCTGAATGTTTCACTTCACACCAGAGAACAAAGAGCAATGACATGAGTGGCAGTATTCCTCTTCGCCCAAGCCGCGAAAGTTTAAACAAACACAGTCTGCCGGCAAAATCATGGCAACTGTGTTTTGGGATCGATTGTAGGTCAACTTCATGGCTCTTGGGACCACAATATACGCTAACAGGCATAGTGAGAGACTCATATTCAGACGGGCGATTGAAAATCAGAGAAGAGGAATGTTGAGCAAGGGAGTACGATAATCCTTCCCCACAACAAGGCACGCCCTCACGTCGCCCGTCAAATCGTCGCTCTCCTGCTACAATTTGGATGGGATATCATCAACCTCCCACATTATAGCACGGACATGGCTCCCAGTAACTATTACTTGCCTCCTATTTTCATAGAACACTAAACATTTGGCCGGAATGCGCTTCAGCGACGATAACGAGGTGAAAGTTAAGGTTCAACGCTTCCTCAACAACATGGCGGTCAAACAAAATCTGCGCCAGGACCTGTTAAAATGCATAGACCGAAATAGCAAATTTAGTAAAATAGAGGAATATTCATGTTTTAATATCATGCATACATTTTTGAAAATAAATATTGCTATCAACTTTGTCACTAGTGGAATTTATATCATAATTAGATGGTATCGTGATTTCAAGATGAGGCGAACACCACAGCGATTTCGGAGACAAAATAACACGAATTTAAAAAAATTCTTCTTTTTTATAAATTTTTCCTCTGAAAAAAATTACTGTCCCTACCTTAGATGGTGTGAGCAATCATTGTACGAAGTCTTCTCCTCAATGTTGTGCAACCATAATGCCATCACTCCCTCTCTTATCGTCAGGCTCCTGGATGCTTCCGCCCTCTTCCGAGGGGCATTGGGTCCACACTCCTCTCCCACCCTTTTCCGTCAGTGCTACAAAATGAAATAAAGTTTACAGTACGTTACTCTCCAGAAAAAGAAGGTAATGACTACTAATAGAGAATGAAAATAACCATGTTGGATAGCTTTTATATTACACTACAGAGGGCAACATTGTGTCAAGGATCGGATTGGTTATTAGGATGGAGTTTTTTGAATTGCTTTGATTCACCGGATCAGTTTAATATGCGCAAAGAATACGAGTGGTGAAAAAACAAAAATATATGGAAGTATTAATAGGTACGAAACCTAAGTAATGTCAACTATTCAGCTTTTTTGTTTTTCAAAAAAGACTTCTTTTGCCCTGACGTAAAATCTATTTAGTTGCCTTCGATTCTCGAAATATCATCGTATACTAAGGTCTAAGTGTGTTTAATATACGTAACCTTATTCCTATATATGCAGACTATAGTATACTAAGGTCTAAGTGTGTTTAATATACGTAACCTTATTCCTATATATGCAGACTATATTCGAAAGGAGATGACGGTTCTATTTAATATGAGCTATCTAATGAGTGAAGATATGCATTGTTTTTCAACAGCAACATTGTTTTCTTTTGATTTACTCATTCTTGCCTTTTTGAGCTTGGGGGACTGGTCGGTGTGCCAATCACAGCTTTGGCGTTTTATTTCTGGGTCGTATTCAAAACACAGGTTTCATCACCAGTGATGACGTTGTCTAAATGATCAGGTTCAATACGTTGCAAAAGTTCACTTAAAATTTCCGCTCTATAGCTCTTTCGTGACACGGTTGGCGCAATGAGGTTTACAATAACTGACGTCCTGCCGCTTCCACGGGACGGAGAGCACTGAGACCGGTGTCGTGGCAATGTTTTGAGTTCCCTCAAAGACTACAAGTGACTCGATCCCACTTCTACTAATAGAAACGGCACGGGAAACTTAATTGCATTACTTTTGGAACGCACCCTCTATTGGCGATAAATTATTTTTCATAAGAGTTATTTCTTCCTCCTACCATGCAATAAATTAACAGCAATTTAATAGCATATGAAAATCATAATATAAGCCAAAAAAACAATGATAAAATTGTATAATAAATGCATCCGTTAACGTAAGAGGGGTAAACATATGCAGGAAACTTCAATATGTATACATTTGTAATGTATTCTATAATTGCAATAAACACGGCATATTCCTTGAATGAGCCATGACAATTGGAATACAAGTGTCATATATGTATGTTTAACTGAAAAATTCCTCTACGTATTTAAGTGGTAGAAAAGAAACGATTTACACGCGGTGGAACGTGTAATTTGACATGGGAGGTTTACATTGTGGAAATTAAAGGACCTCAAATTGCTTTTTATCGAAGAGAGGCCTATGAAACAACGAGTCATTAAAATACAGTCCTTCCATGTTCTTAGAATTAAAAATTCCATTCAAACTGTGAAGAATTGCTCGATTGCCCCAAATCAACATAAATGGCTATGAATGGCTAAGAATGCTGTTTCCATAGTACGTTCGCGCGTTATAGATGAACGGACATTTGCTTTAATTTTTTTATTCGTATTAACAAAACTACGATATTTTACAGTAGATATACACAGAATATTAGAAAAGCTACACTAACGACTTACACGAGTGAACGATGTCGCATTTCAGACCAGCTCTTGTCTCCTTATTCAAGAAAGGAAATGCAATTACAAGATTCCACATATATTATGTTCTCCTTGACCGATTTCTTGCCTCGTATTACAGGGTGCGGCAACATAACTTACTTTTTTAAAGCGTTTTGCGTTTATAAAAAAAGTCATGTTGCCGCACTCAGTAGAACGTACAAACCACCTTACTGAGTAATGGAATCGCAAATCTTGAGTCAAGACATTTTTCAGTAACCTAGAAAATGCTTCATTTTTTCAATAGGCATAATAAATAATTAGTTGAATTTTTTCCACAAAATAAATGCACATCGAAAATGAAATTTTGCTGCTGGGTATGATTTAAATTTTTTTAGTTAAAACCGAAGATTCTTCAAAACTCCTTGGATCAAAAGCATTTTCCCGCCATTCAATGCCTTTTTTAATTTCTAAGGTACGTAAAAGTATTCCGGGTAGAAAATTACATTTTCTTTCCAATGATATCAGTGTTTTTGCTGTACATGAATTATGCATACGGAGAAGACCTATGTAACCACTATAATTTCCACTCCAACTAATGGACATTCTCAGGACAAAATATGTCAGGAATTGCAAAAAATAACTAAGAACCACTGCGAAAAAATTTTAACAAATAATATGACATAAACTTTTCTATCACATGTAATTAAAGAAGAAATCAAGAAATCTTGCATCAACTTATTTATCATTACTAAGAAACCTGTTTTCCTCATGTAGTATTCATATTACAGACATTAAACGTGTGCCATTGAAAAGAAAATTTAGTTTTCTACCAGTGTTTATGGAATTATTACTTCGTCACTCTTAAACATAAAAATATATGAATAACAAAGACTTTTACTGAAGTAAGTTCGAAGAATATCCAGTTCTATCTGAAACCATTAAAATCACACCCTCCACCAAAGAGTGATATTTTATTGAAGATTTTTTTGAAAATAGAGGTCTAGAATAGACTTAATTCTTCTATCTTACAGTTCATGAAACAAATAAAGATTTTATTTGTCACTAGCATAGTGCTCTTTTGTAATTTTTTTAATATTGCATTTCTTAAAGATAATTATAACATCGTTTGCCTTTAATGAAACTATTTCGCCGCTTATTATTACGGTTATGATAATATATTCTGTTTAGCACGCTACGATGCGTAATCAAGCAGTTCTAATTCACTTCCTAATTTTCCCGTACGGCAAAAAGAAACGTCTTCGACGATAATTACCTTTCATTTTTCATTAAACGACCAGAGTGAAACGCTATTATGTGTTTTGCTAAGGAGTTGAAGTTTAATTTATCCTTAGCCTTAGAAAACTATAATTCTTCATCCGAACGAATATTTAAGTGCCTAGTTTAGGTTTTAAACATCTAAGATGCTATCTCTAATCTCAAATACTACTGTGGTCGAATAAAATATTATTTTTCTCCAGCTTCAACCATTTGGCACCGTTGATAGAAGAGTAAAACACTTTTCAATGCAAATAGTCTGAAAAAGCAACATAAATCCAGTGCCAGAGTAAAGCTATTGCAAGCTTTAAAATTAGGTAACTCAAGGATGAATCCGTTCTCGCAAACCCCAGCCGCAGCTTCGCACTGGCCAAAACTATTTTGGTAACTAGATGAATCTTTATCTCGTACCCGAGGCTCAGACAATGATTAGTAAGGCGGATCTCTTCCGATGTGGAGCCGGAGGTTTAGCATTAACATGCATAGCATTAACATAAGATTTATATGCAATTCCATTCAAAATCGTAGGAATCATTACTTTTTACCGTAAGGCACTGAGGTATGTGGGAAATGAACATTTCTTCCTCGTACTTAATGAATGACACTTCAATAAAAATATTGACTCTGCTGGCAGTCGCAGCCAAACAGATCACACGGACCACTTAACTCACCATTTCGAATCTCGCACGCATTAGCAATTTTTATGGGAGGCGACCGAGAGCTCAGGTCATTTGCGCCATAAGCTCGGACCGGAAGGGATGAAGGGTGGAAAGAAACCCGGCGACTGATATTACCCTGCTCTTAACGAAAGGCGCCAAGTGATCAGCATCTTAACGTCCCATCCGTCGAACGGCGTACTCACTCAAGGTGCCCTCCACAAAGCACCTTAAGTAGGGATCGGGACACCACTGAAAATTATCTTTCGTTGCCGGGATCCTAACCAGGGTCCTCAGAGTGGTAAGTAAGCACATTAGCCATCACACCATCCCGATCCCCAAGCATTAATCGTTTAAAAAGGTACACAAGTCTACACAAATATGATCATAAAAACCCGTTTTATTATTATTCCTGTTTCATAACAATACGATGACGTCTTCTTTAATCGCAATGACTTTATTCCTGTAATGTTTGTTGCTGTGTATTTGAAATGTCACAGCGAAACCTCTACGTCAATTAAAATTCTTTAAAATCACCGAACGCAGTGAGGATGATTCTAAAATGGAGAGTTCTTAATAGTTACTTTTTACATTTTTCAATGAAATAATCTTGGATGTAATTCTGGCCCTCCAGGATTATACAAGTACCTGATGAAATGAAGCATACTGATGGAAACTATGACAGATTTTTTCCAGGAAAACCATGCTTTCCCGGAAAGTCTCGATCGCTTTAGTTATGGAATTATGTCATGAAAAAATTGAATCAAAAACATTTTCTAGTGGATGAAAAAATCCTTTGTCACATATATGAATATCAATTATAAAATTTTTAACCTTTTGATTCCCATTCAGTAAATAAACTCTCAATTAAAAAGTGGCTCTTTGCAGTTATGACCTTATTCTTTTAAGAAAGAACCAGAATGTCACCGATATTACTTCGATTTTAAATCATTAGGCCTTAATAATTCGTTTCACTCAAGAGATACGTCATGCACTTAAGTCAAAAATTGGTAGAAAGGTTAATTTCTTTTCCGATGATGCCAATGTTGGTCCTTTCGCATGAATAAGTCATGAGATAAAGCCATTGGTGACTTAAGTACTACATTTCCACTCACCTAAATTGGACTAGTCACGGACATTTTCAAAAACAAAAACCAGTCAGCAATAATAAGGAAAAACTGCTACAAAAGGTGTACACAGGGAATGTGAAATATTATTCAATAGATGAATAGAAATATATATATATATATACACACACATATATATATATATATATACACATATATATATACATATATTACAGACGTAATGTAAAAAACTTAATAAATAAATCATCGAAATAACGCAAGAAATGAAAGGATTAGGAACCATAACATGTTTTTTACATAAAAGATCCACGACGGACTATTTTTCACAGCTCCTTTTCATTAATGGATCAAATTTTCTTTCTAAAAATAGTTTTCAAGTAAATATGACGAAATAATATCGTTGAAATTCAATTATTGAAAAATTAAATAAAGGAATAAATTGCTGATAAGTACTTATATGACCCAAATATGTTAACTATCAACTATAATCAAAATTTCACCAGATGCAAATTTATTCCGTAAAATGTTTTTGTGAATATTAATTTTTAGGTCTTAAAAATCAAACCTTAAAACGCATTATTATTATTAATTGTGGTCCACCGTTGAGGCCGATTTTTCTACGGGAACAAACGATCAACAATTAGCTAATTTGCCATTCTTGCTAAACAAAACCTGATATCTGGCCCTATAATGAACTATTCTTCAATTCCACATTCTTCCTCCCTCCATTCATTCCGCCCAATATACCTGTACTTTTCCGACCCCTTCCTTGTTTACCCTTAATTCACCCTTCTGTACCATCCTTTAACATTCCATATCGCCAATCAAAGTTCTCTGTATCCACGTTTCCTACCTCGCTGAATTGCTCCCTACAATCACCTCTCCTCCCCCACGCCACCGCCCAGTTTGTTTTCTTTTCCGTCTACATATTTCACCTCATCTAACCTTCACCACAACTATATCTCAATATCCTCCGATCTGAGCGTATCTTATTACTAATGTAACCATAAAAACGCGCCTTCAAAAAACCTCTCTTCATATCACAGTCTGAGCATGTCTTTTGTTCATACCCTTACCCAACGTACACGAACCCAAGTCCCTTGAGCCTGTCTTTATTGCTTGTGAAAACCTATTTTCCCAACGCACTATTTATTATGCTCCTACCACTTCAGACTTTCCATATTCTCGTACAGCGTCCTCCACCACGCTCCTTTGGTGTATTATTTTCCCACCCTAGATTTTTATTCATTTCTTTGCACTTCCTTCTGCTTACGAGGCTCACAATTCTGTGCTTAGATACCTCACTTTCCACCTCTCGCCTATATTTTTAAGCATCTCGTCAATAATGCAAGGTTTCCTATACACTATACTTACCTTTGCTTCGTTTGCGGCTTCCGACATCCCTTTTTCGTGCTCTTTTAATTTTATTCTAATTTACCCAGCTCCCTACCCTGATTCATAATTTTCTATACTGCCTACTGGTACTATTTCCTTTACGTACCAGATAATACTTCGACATACCATTAATTCCAGTCTTCCGAATTTTATCTTCTTGAATCTGACGCTACAACATTGTCAATGTATGATCTGAATCCGCTCCCGAGAAACTGTGCTAAGTAGTCCATTCGTTCGTAAAGCTGTGCCAAAACGTTATCATTCAGAATCCTGGGGTATTATTCGTACTTAAACGTCCATTTTGCTCTTTAAATTAGATTTACTTCATGATTAAACCCTGTGGCAGAACATTACAGCCTTCTCCCCGCGATCTTTCCTCATACCTTACCAGAGACCAATACCTCACTATTGTTGATTACTGTCGCATTTCAATCCCCCATCAAATATTTTCTTTCAGCATCATCCGAAGACATTTCTTCCAACATATCGAATAGTCTGCCCGTTTATTTTCCCTAGATGGCATCTATACATGAATAATAACAAAGTTCGATTGTTCTTCTTTTACTTAGACTAATAATTACCGATGACACCATGCTCTATTTCTACCATGCTTAATCCTATCTTTTGGCTTAATATTATTGCCACCCCTCGCTGGCTTCTCTTTTCTTCCGCTGTATATTTTTCTTTTAGAATCGCTCCAGTTATCGCCGCCATACTTTCATATTTTTCTTGAACAGCTCTAAGATATGTTTATTCCCCCTCTCCATCTCCCGCTCTAAATTTATGAATTTCTCTGTCTTTGACATCATCCTAGCCATTTCAAATCTTTTTTCTGTCTGGTTTTGTTCTCTTCCCCGGGTTCTGTGTTGCTGCTTTAAATTTCACATTTTAAGGTTTTCGTAAGAGGACAGCCCCGGAAGCCTCACCTCTCCCGCTTTTGGGCACCGAAGAGGAAGTGAACCGAGTCCCGTTCCCGGGATATATGGGATATTAAAATTAGGTGACTTCCAGTTGCCTTCCTCGATTATTTTTAACACAACACTATCAGTCAAATGGCCACCCCAAATAGGTCGGACGAGAGTTAAGACGCCCTACCGAGGAACAGACGCCTCTGTAAATCTATCTTTCGCCTGACCGCTTCCCTTTGATCTTTCCGTCATGAGTTGACCCTTTCAGCAGCAATTATCTCTGTTTCCACCGGCACATGTCTAGGGGTCACCAGATTTCACCAGCATTACCACCTCACTAATGCTTTAGCAAATGGGGCGGGGTATAAATAATTTATTCGAACATTTTTAGTTTATGAAAACGTCCACAAGGGTGCGGTTTTTCAAACCATTTATAAAAATGCGTATTCATCAGAACGGTCTCTTTCTTACACACTAATCTGGTTACAGTAGCAACATTCGTGATGAGGGTAGAGAGAAAAAAAATTGCTAGTCCAAGTGAAATATGTGAAATAGCAAAGTTTTTTTCTCTCTGCCCTCATCAAGAAGGCATTCCGGCAAGTACATCTTATAGCTGTTTTGTTTACCAATATTCGTATGGATGGAAAGGAAAATTATTTTACCATTTTTATGGGAATAATTTCACATTTCTCAAAAATTGAAAGAGATAAAGTGAAAAACAATGTAAAATAGAAGAAATTTAGGTTATATCTCGAAGTATTTGGGTTATAAATAGGAAATAGCGGCATTTAATTAAAATATGGATTTACTTAATGCTCATAAAAATATTTAAACTTCAATGTTTATGGAAGAAATATAGAATTTTCTTCCATACTAAAAGTTATATTTAAAAGAGAGGGAGGATTTCTCCACGTTCCTTCAATATACCTGTAGCGTCTGACAACTCAAAAATGTTTCTTTGTCACATTTGGAGCCTACGAAATTAGCACTCCTTTGGAAGGGTAACGAAATTAGCCATAAAAATAATTTAAATTAATCAATAAAAATAAAATGACATAAAATCAAATTAATTCTTAAATAGTTTAATTTCTTCGTGTTTTATACTATTCCTTACTCGTCATCAAAAATAGGGAACAAAAATATAACTTGAATCGCAATCACTCACTAGGTTCGAATTCATTAGCTCAAGGCTGGAACACTTCGAAATTTCTATTTTCTGCAGTGTTGAGCTCACAACCAGGGACTTCAATCAATGATACGTTTAGAGAATCACGTTTGATTGATTCAAGAGTGAGGCTTACGGGTGGATATGTCCTTGTCGTCCACTAGCTCTATACCGGGGTTATTGGTAGAGAGTAAAGACTATCAGCTTTCGTGAAATCAATCAGGTTTTATTTTCTGCTCCGTATTAATACTGTGACTATATTTTACAATGACCTTAAAACTATTGATAAAGCAACTCTACTTGGTCAAAAGAAGCTTCAACTACTTCACTATCCTTCAGTTATAATGCTAATGGTGCTAAAATTTGAATTGCACCAGTTATTGAGTGTTAATCAAAATACAATGAATTCAATATCTTTCCTTAATCTCAATTTTTTTAAAACGTTATTATCCATACTTTTTGACCTGAACGTTTCATTGTAGGAAAAATTTCAAAATACTTAAGGGGCTCACTAGAAGTATGAAGCGTGGAAATTATAAATGAATAGAATACTCAGACAATATTTACACGGCAGGGAGTGGGTATTTGGTGGAGATATATTGCATAATAGGAAATTGTTAAGGCATGAAAGACCGACGAATAGAGGAATCCTTTAATATTTACCAAATTCTATAGTTAACTAATTTCATTCTTATTTTGATCCAAAGGCAATCAAAGAGAAACACCAAAAAGCTAAAAGGACATGTATTATGTTTTTATTCATTTTTATATTCAATATACACATCAAAACCGAACATATTTAGCCAGATGTATATAAAATATCAAAACCATAGCATAATCAAAAGAAAAACGTCATATCATGGATGGGTTATAAACATTATTTTGGAAGAATATGATCAGAGTGCGACGTCAGGGTGCACCTAAAAACATGGATAACTCCGCAAACACCCATAGGACCGTATTCCAGGAGTTTTTAGGACAGTAAGAGTGAAGTTAAGTAAAAAAATAACCATTTAACTTTAAAAAAACATGTGAACTTCTAGTTCGTCATTAATGTTACACTGTTGAACACATTGATCCTATCCTTTTAAAATGAATTCATAAATAGTTTTATACTTAATAAATGCAGACGAAACTGAACTTCATTACTTATGCAAATGGTATTCCATGTATGAATAATTCAATGAATCGGTATTCGATGGAATCGGAAAAGGTTAAAATAAAATTTTTTTATTTAAAAGGAATATTTCATTCAACATTAACTTCTGGAAACCATGAATAACCGAAATATGCATCGTACACTATTACTACAGAATCTGGTAACTTAATTTAAGGAAAAATTATATTCTTTTTTCCAGATCTTCTTCGAATATTTATTTGGAAATCATTGCAATCAAAATAGCTGGAAATGCGAAGTATTTTGCAGGCCCGAAGGAATTTAATTTTTGAGAGTTGATCAAGGCATTAGGACATCGCTGGATGATGTGCATTAGTGTTCCGGGAGACTACATTGAAAAATAAAAAATGTCTCACTGAGCTAAGTCGTTTATTTCTATTCCATTCAAAGAACTTTACTAACTACCCTCGTATGTTAAAGTATAAGATAAGAAACCACCCGGATGTCAACTAGTACAACGATGGGGTAGTGAATTATCTAGAGACCGAGCAAGCATATGTGGGATACTATACCCGTATTTCGAGAAACTTCTCAAATAACGGACATGAGGATAAAAAATATGAATGGCAATATGATTTCCAGTTTGGCAGTCCACAACATACAAGTTGACATTCATTTTTTGTTCAATGTAAAGACTTTCGGAAATTGCAGAACATTAATTCACTAAATAAGCTTTTCTCTACATAAATTAAAGCACAACTTCGTATATATTTCATGCATTACCTCGCAAATAGCATCTGAAATAATAATCGCGATTTCAATTACTTATGCTCTGACGCTTCATAGCAGGGTATAATTGATGCGAACCCTATTGGTGTCTAATAGCGGAATAAGGAAAAATCGATTTCTAGGGCCATTAGAAGATAACTAAGAAACGATGGAGCACAGAAATAAGGAGACCGAGATTGGAGGCGATAAATCGTAGAGGGGGAAGGAGGGAGGCATGGAATATGGATTAAAGAGGTCGGGGAAACTTGCATTGCGCAAAGGGAAAAATGATTGACGAAGGTTCAAGTTTGATTGTGTTTTCACGGAAGGAGTGTGGAGGGGATGCCATGAAGGGAGAGGAATGAAGATTTCATCTAAATGATAAAATATATCGATACATTAATATCGATGAATTCTGTGAATACCTTTACAAACAAGCAAATATATCAGTAAAATTCGTCATCTTAGACGGCTCACTATTGAACGGTAAATTTTGTCAGGGACCTGAAATATTACTACACTTCCCAGTGAAATCCGAATACTGTACACACCCTTGGAACATTAAAACCGTTTTCCTCGCATTATTTCCTTTTCCATTCACCCAAACTCTATACTTTCTTTCACATCGCTAAAAAAACAGCATTTTTATTTTTTTCCCGTCCACTGAACATTCTGGCCTCTATCACAGCATAGGGAATTCCGATACCTCCCATAATATATCTTCCATCAAATTTCTCTGCTTTCTTCGAATTACGCCTATTACGTTCCTCCCTATACGTGCAGAACTTCTCTGTTCAATGTTATTTCCATTCTTTTCCAAGTCAGTCCATAATATCACCTAAACAGCTTTCTTCCAAGTTGAGCTAGCACGAACATAGAGAAGTAAATCTTTTAATCAAACTGTTAATAAAGGTAGGTTTTGGATGGAAAGAACTACCATATAAATTTCCCCGAGCAAAACACAACCTATCATTGTACTCTACAACATTCACCTCTTCATCTCTTTGTACTTCCTTCCTCACTGTATCCCGTCCAACATCCCTATCCTATTTCTTCCCTTTCCTCGTTTTCCTAACATTCTCCCCTCTATTACAGTCTTCAACATCCTGCTGCCGGTCAACACCCCCTTCATCCACTTTTCCTGCCTCCATAGGATTGCTCCCAACAAACCCCTCTCTTCGCCCACCATACCAAGTACTTCCTCGTTTGTTTTCTTCTCTGTCCATTTCACCTTCTCCATTCTTCTCCAGACCCACATTTCGAAAGCCTCCAATCTACGTCTATCCTCCTGTTTCAATGACCACGTTTCCGCGCCGCACATAGCTACGCTCCAAATTAAAGTTTTTACGAGTCTTTTTTTAACATCCTTACTCAACGTCCCCGTCATCAACTCCCTCCTCCTTGTGAAAGCCTCTTAGCCTAGCGCAATTCTTCTCCTTACGTCCTTACTACTTTGACCGTGTTAGTCCAAAACACTACCGAGATATGTACACTGTTCTACCTGCTCTAGTTTTTGCCCTCCTATTTTAATGTTTAGCTCAGCCTTTCTCTATCTGGAAAATAAAATAGCCTTTGTTTTATTTATAGTGATTCTCATCTCATATCTATCGCCAAGAGAGGTTGAGGAATGAGTGCGTTATGAAAGGTTGTGGAATTGATGCACTATTAAAAGTGTGTGCGAAAAATGTTTGCTTCAATAGTTTGGTCATGTGGAGAGAACGGATGATAGAGTAAAATCGTAATCATCATATGAGAGAATGCCAAAATGGCTTCAGAGTAAATGTGAACCCGAGAAGGCCTTGAGTGAATGCGATTGAACATACTATCAAGCTGGGGAGAATTCCATGGGGGAAAGAGCATGAGGCGAAAGCTCCCCCTTTTTCGCAATTGACCAAAAATATCCCTCAAGGGCATAGGACTATTCTCTTCCCTCATTGAGGAAAATTTTCCGCAAGTAAAATTCAAAATTAGAAATCACTCGCTCGTCCCCGTAGCTAAATTTGAATAACTACTGATCCCCGATTGGATGGTCACAACTCATTTTTAACTGGCAAACTCAAGATTATCAACTGGATGGTATGTTGCAGTCTCTAATTTGCTGCGAATTTCAATTTCAAATTAACATATTTTAATTTTTCAACTTACTTTTTAGGGAAAAAGTGATCAAGTTATTTTTTTCGTACATGAAACCTTGAAGGTTCTCCTTGACCCGCCAGTACTCTCATGGCGGAGTTTATAAATCTCATTGAACAGATAAGCGTTCACTTAACAATATATGCATGTGCCAGAGACGGTTTTCAAGGAAAAGCTAGAATGGCAGAAATTTGTTCGATATCGTTAATATCCTTTCACATTGTGAGAAATGAATGTGAAGAAGGAAGCCAATATGAGATGCCTGGACGAGGTTCCCGACGACGTCTTCCAGGAAGCGTACCGCAACCAGCAAAGGTGCTGGCATCAATTTATCGAGGTACAAGGTTGCATTTTCGACGAATTTTGGTAATTTTTACTTTGATCTGCGATAAAAAATTTCCCCAATTTCTCCTACTTATTTTTTTGAAAGATCATGCATTTCAAAAATCGTGAAAGACATTTACATTTCTAAACGGATTTTGAAATCAAATTTGTTTATATACGTATATTGATAGAAACGAAGCTTCATTTGACATACGTAGATAATTTTTAGGATAAATAATATTTTCTTATACATAAAATAACTTCTTCACTGCCCCATGGATAACTAGGAGTGTATTCATTGAGCCAAGGCCAATTTGCTGACTTTATTCTTCCGGTATTTTTACTAGATCTGAGATAAACGTTTTGTTCCGAACTCTTTCCCTCAACTGTGCTTCTTTGCATTGAACAGCATTAACCAAGAAGCTGCCATGCTTATAAAACGAATAAACTCCGGGATTATGATATCAACATTATTTGAGACTTATGATGCAGGACAACTTCCTCCCAATACCCTAGCTATGTCACTGTCACGTGAAGACCTGCCCTCTGGCGTTGCCTCGATTTATTTCCTCTAGGTGCTTTTAAAAATCGCCACAAGGCGATGCTTTGAAAAAAATAAAAGAGGTATGTTTCTTCTACCTTTTTTTCTAAACCAAAATTTTTAGATAGTAAATAATTATGATTAAAATATTGCGAACGTTATTTCTAATTTTTAGGCAGTGACTTGGTGGCCTCATGGTGATAACAGAGGAATAGTATAGGAACACACCTGAGTTCATCAATTTTTAAATAAATAATGCCATCTTTCAGAAAAATAATAACAGAATTAAAAAAATATTAGTATTTCATAATCCCCTGAAATAAATCTTCCTTTTTATTTGTGCGTTTCAGCAAACTCTTTTAAATGTATCTCCTTATATGGCGCCCTCTTTTTAAAACCGGGGCCCTTGCTCCTGTTCTACCAACCGCAGGCGTTAAATATTGCCTCCACCTCTCGTCTTTGTTGATGCACTCATTGAATACTTTAATTGACTGCAGTGTGATTTTCACCCGCCTTCATAGGAAGTCCGAGGTTCCATTGCATTAAACTAAATATGTTTTAAAAGTGTTAACCTCAAAGTGCTGTTTTCACTTTCCCTTTTACAAAAACGTATCTCAGATCTAACGTCGATTTCCTTATTCTTTGTTAAAATACCCCCAAAAGTACGTGTCAGCATTAATTCTCCCAACCGCTACAATTCCACGAATACAAATTCTAACTTTTGGTCACAATTTCAATTACGGCTAAGGAGGGAATAAAATTAATAGGCGCTTCCGTAACAAAATTATTACATCACGCATTCATAGGAAAATAACCTATACATATAAATTTAATCCCTCCCTCTTAGAGTATTGATATATTTGAAAAATGCTTGGACAACATTGCTGCGGCCTTCCTGGGAAATATCCAATTTCCATTTTATATTTGAAAAAATATATTTAGGCAAGCTGTGAACGCCGAATTTAAAATTCTCTGGCAAAACAATGAATGCCTTCCCCAGCATTCACTATGAACTTTGAATCAAGATAGAAAAAATAATTCAAACCGACACGTAAAAATACATTTAATTTCAAGAGTCGCAATAACCCTAATGATTTTTATTTGAGTGGAAACTGGAATTAATTAAACACAAACCTCATCTGTGTAAGAGCTATTTAATAAAATCTTGAAATACAATTTGTAAAACCGTAGGACAATGCTTGCTATGAATTTTAATAAAATACACCGTAAAAAATGGTTCTGCAGCCTTCAAACAGAAAATTGTAATAAATGGAGCGTGGATTTTTGTCACAAAAACTAGGTACAGGGTGCGTTCCAAAATAATGCAATTTTTTAAAAGTAAATTCTTGAACAGATTTGCACACATATTTTAAATTCTTCAAAGTACTGTCCTGGGACCTCTAAACATTTTTCCAGCGACTCTGCCATGTACGGTACCCTACCGGTACGCGCCCTGGAAGGTGTCTTCGTGGACCTCTCGTAGGGTCTTCATCACAGCTGATTGCAACTCTTCTATGGACGTAAAACGGGTTCCTTTCAGGGATACCTTAACCCAAGGGAACAAAATGAAGTCTGCTGTGGCAACGCCAGGACTATTGGGGGGGGGGGGTGTCCGTGTGCCATTCACAGCTATCGCGTTTTGTTTCTGGGTCGTATTCAAAAACACTAGTTTCACCACCAGTGATGACGTTGTCCAAATAATCAGATTCATTTACAATATGTTGCAAATGTTCACTTAAAATTTCCGCTCGATTGGTCTTTCGTGACACGGTCGGCGCACAGAGGTTTACAATAACTGACGTAATGTTGCTTCCACGGCTTGGAGAGCACTGAGACCGGTTTCACGGCAAAGCTCTGAGTCCCCTCACCGGCTCTAAGTGGTTCGATCCCACAACAACCAATAGGAGCGGCGCGGGAAATTCAGTTGCATTACTTAAGGAACGCATCCTGTAATTTTGGAGATTTACACAGAGGTTTACAATAACTGACGTAATGTTGCTTCCACGGCTTGGAGAGCACTGAGACCGGTTTCGCGGCAAAGCTTTGAGTCCCCTCACCGGCCCTAAGTGGTTCGATCCCACAACAACCAATGGGAGCGGCGCGGGAAATTCAGTTGCATTACTTAAGGAACGCATCCCGTAATTTTAGCAAGATGCTGGGTGTAGAATTGGAGGCTTCTAAGATGTAGGATTGGAGAGGGGTTAAAAAAGGTAAAATGGACGGATGGAAAATCAAACGAAGGAGTAATAAACACAATTGGGGAGGAGAAGACGTTGCTGAGATGCATTCATAGTAGAAGGAAATATGGACGCAGAGCATTTTGACTGGCGATAGGATACTGAAAACTAAGAGAAAAAAAGGTTTCAAAAAATAGGTATGTGTAGGCAAAGGGTAGGGATGACAGACGGCAAGAAGGAAATAGAAAATAAGCGGAATTGAATTATTGTGGTCGTCAGGTTTTTGCGTTAATGAGGGAGGCTAAGAAGTATGAGTATGCAATACCCTTGCAAATACCTACCTTAAAATGGGACTGACAAATAATAATAATTTGCATACTCAATATCTAATTTTGGCATCCAGTTATCTACAAAATTCAAGTACACATGTAGGAGAAAGAGCAGAAAGATGACTGAAAATGAGATAAGTTCACTTAAGTCCGATATAGTGGCGAAGAAACCAGTCTGTCGTTAACAATTCTCATAGTTTGTTCATCTTACAAGCTAGGTAAGGTTTCAAAATCCCCTTTTAATTTCTCTAAACGAACACACGTTTTATGAGGACCCATTTTCACAATATAACATCACGTGCCCTAAACAACGCTTTCCTTGATTGACTGTGTGAGATACCGCAACTGAAGCTCCACAGTGATAAAGAAGTTACTTGATCTACCATTATGATTCTTGACTATTCTTTTGTAATGGAATTCAGATTATAACCTTTGTACTAAAAGTAATAATTTCTCCATCCCTACACAGGGAAAATTTTTATAAAAATACATATTATTTTATTCTATAATCTATACAAATTGAATTTTTTTATTTATCTTACCACCAGACACATTTTGACTAAAATATTATTATTACTGTAGAACTAAGTTGCAATTTGCAAGACGTTTTTGTATAAGGATTAATTGAAAACCTAATCCCAATGAAAGAAAATCTTTATGGCCAACACCAAGTTGTCAAATACATATTCACGGTTAGTACTCTGGTATTTCAGATTTTTTTCCCGTAACAAATGAGGGGATTATTATAACAATGTGCATGCGTAAATATTTGTAATACGTTTTGGAACGCTATGAACTGGATTAAAAAGCATAAATAATTTACAAAAAGTATGCTCTTATTATTTGAGAATACTGTCACTTTGATTCGGCTGAAATTATTGTATTTTTGCATAAAGATAAAATAAATAAGCAGAACCCTCTAATATTAATTCATAATGATATAATACAGGGTTCGTCCGGAAAATAAGATTACTGAGCTCAGGAAAAAAAATTTATTACACTTTTACATATCTTAAGCTAATATTCCTCAAAATAGGACCCTTGTGAGTCGATACACTTGTTCCCATTCCTGGAACGCTCCCGCGAAGGCATCATCGGGAACCTCTCGAAGACACGTCGTCACGGCCTCTTTGACGGCGTCCAAAGTCCCGTATCGCGTTCCTTTCAAACTCCTCTTTATCTTCGGGAACAGAAAGAAGTCCGGTGGTGCCAAGTCCGGGCTGTAGGGCGGGTGCGGCAGCGTTGCCACGCCGTGCTTGGCCAAGAAGTCCGACACGACAAGCGCGGTGTGAGACGGCGCATTGTCGTCATGCAGCCGCCAGATGTTTTTGATCGCTGGCCGGACGCGGGCGACTCGTTTTCGAAGCCTGTCGAGCACTTGGACGTAAAATGCAGCATTTACAGTTTGTCGTTCAGGTACAAATTCGTATTGGACGACTCCCCTTTTGTCAAAAAAGACAATGAGCATCGCCTTGATCCGAGATTTGCTCATGCGAGCTTTCTTTTGACGGGGTGATGATGGGGTGTGCCACTCCGCACTTTGTCTCTTCGACTCCGGGTCATACTCAAAGATCCACGTCTCGTCACCCGAAACAACGTTCTCTAAAAAATGTGGATCTTTTTTGCAGTGATCCTCAAGTTGTGTCGCGATTTCCAAACGATTGAGTCTTTGATCATCACTGAGCACTTTCGGCACCAACTTTGCACAAATTTTTCGCATCTGTAATTGCTCCCTAATAATCTCGTGCACTATTGTTTTTGGCACATTACACTGCTCTGCTATCATCCGAACACTAAGACGACGATCAGAGTTCAGTACATCGCGAACTTTTCGCACATTTTCGTCGGTGAGTGTCGTTGATGGGCGTCCAGGCCGTGGTTCGTCGTCGACCTCTTCTCTGCCCTCCACGAACATCTTGTGCCACCGAAAGATCATGTTTCTGGACATGGCTGACTCCCCGTAAGCCTGGTTAATCATACCGACAGTTTCGGTAGACGATTTCCCAAGCTTTACCGCAAATTTGATGGAATAACGCTGCTCCAAAAACTTCGGCATCGCGTTCCGTGACGTGGGTCGAGCGTGGAGGTTCGCGTTAACAGAGCTCCTCACTACACCACAGCTCAGAGCCGACTGCCTTTTTCAGCGTCGCTTGCCAACATACCCCCCTCCAATCGCAGCCCGTCAGAGCGGTGCTGGGCGCGCCTGGAGCGGCGGGAAAAAATCAGTACACTTATTTTCCAGACGAACCCTGTATAACACTAATACAGTATGACACCACGTCAGCATTTTCAAAATCAACACAAACATATTAATATAGTAGAACAAAAAATCTTTATTATATGTAATGCTACAATCGTAAGTACAATGAGCAAGCTAAAATGTACCTCAGCGGGACGGTGTTTAGGTTGACAATAGAAACGATGCCGGTACGTCGTACCTAATAAATAGATGTTATTGATCGTCAAAAAATGGCCTTTAACTGGCATAAGTAGAATTTCTTGGAACTGAAACAATGGAAACACTTGGAAATACGGAAGTATCTTTTCCATGTTTATAGAGTATACAGTAATTCTGTACACAGTAATCTCTAAAACGCTCTTTACTTAGCATTAATAGCAGGCACTGATCGAATTGAGGCTATGTGCTATATAATATATGTAAACATCTCACTCTACCAACTCAAATCGCTTCTGTATTTACTCTGTAAACAGTTCCGCATGAAGTGAAGCATTACCACTTACGTTTTCCATTTTCAGGACGTTTACGATTAGCATTACGTTTTTCGTTTTCCATCTTTCCGTTTTTCATTTCATTTTTCTATTCCCAAATAGTGCGTTAATTTAATTTTTGAAATATCTGCTCAAGGCAGATTTTGAGTAGCACAGATACCAACCAATATTATACCCTTAAGACCTGCTTAGATTAACCATCTCCAAAAAGAAATACCCTACAATGCAACAAACATTTCATAAACACCATTGGCCATTTACCAACCACCGATTCTTTCAACCCTAATAACCTCAGTCAATTTCACCGCTATTTTTGAAGCACGTTCAAAAATGAATCCCTTGGAATGCCGAAGAAGGTTACAGAATTGACCTTAAAACTGCAAAAACATGTACGAAAAAAACCTTTCCATATTTTCTTTATACTAACGCAGAACAGCAACTTTTCCAGCAGACATTATGGCTAAAATAAACACCACAGTACCCTTCGAATTTTACGGTAATGTAAAGGACTACAAAATTAAATCATTTTATATTAAACTATCAAAAGAAGCTATCTTACAAAAGATAAAGATTTTTGCCCGAACACTGATTGTAACAACACATACACATAACCGATACATTAGTCAATGGAGAATAAGGGGACTGGTAAATTAGTTAATTGAGAATAAGAGGATAATTGCATGGCAGCATGTATTCTTCCTACTCATGCGATTCAATGGACACAAATGCTTGATAACATTTGTCCATTATTACTAAAAATGCAATGAAGCTAAAAGCTCCTTTCATACCAAAATCGTCTCGTCTGTTTGAATGAAATTTATGTGTTTTTAAATGCAATATTATTGATCTATTTGCAAACGGCTCACCGACCGATGCTGCGGTATTCGTCGGGAATTTCCAATTTTCATCTTTCATCACATATTTTTTTCAATATGTTGGGCCAAGCAGCGAACGCCAGATATCCGAAGTTCTCAACGATTTTTTTTGCCTTGATTCTTTTTACCCATGTAACAAGAGAGATACGCTTTGAAAAATGTATGTAAAAACAAATAATATAGGCCAAAATAATGCTACGTTTTATACTTGAATTAAAATTGTGAAATTGCTGAAATGTTAAACTAGTTTTAAAATTTCAACAACTAAAGAAACACGATCGTTATGCTTAATTATATACACTTATAAAAGCAATAGATATCAAGGCCATATTTATTAAAGTTGTTGAAAAGCACAAGTTCTTCATGTTTTATTAACATACTTTAATTGAAATTAAAAATAAATAACTTGCCTTTACCACATTGGAAAATTTTTATTTACGATCTAGGTTTCGTTATGATATAACATCATCAGGTGACGTCAGGTCACCAGACAATGTTATACCATAACGAAACGTGGAAAAGGCAAGTTCTTTATTATCAATTTCAATATGAAGATTTTCCACCAATTCAAACCAGAAACTGTTTTTTATTAGTATTTAATGCAATTATTTTGCACTGAATTCTTTATGATAATGTTCTCCATTTTCCAATGTCTCGATTGCACTCCTGTTACCCAGATGGAACGGAAAGTAATCTATGGCAGCGCTTGTAATACAGTCCCATATTCAAGGCAATAATCCTTACAATATGAAGAGATCAGGGACAGTGCATGGAAAAATGTTATGAATATAATATTGGCCTACATATATTGCGCATTGACTTCCAGAAAGCATTGTATAGCATTAATAGGAAAAAGCTGTTGAATCCCATTGTGGTATTTGAAGTACCCAAGAAGCTAATTAAACTGGTTCAAATGAATATGAAAGGATCCCAGGCAAAGACTTTTATTGGAGGAAAGACTAGTAGAGCTTTTGGATTAAAAACTGGGTTGCCACAAGGGGATTCTCTTCCTTCCGTATTATTTAATTTGGCACTACATGAAACAATAAAGGAACTGAGATTAGGAGGCCAATAACATACAAGTTTGCTCAGGCTTATGCTGGTGATATTGCACTGGTGGCAAGGGCTATAGGTTCCCTCAAGGAAATGTAAGAGATACTGGAGGAGAAGAGTCTAATAATGGGGCTAAAAATCAAAGAAGGAAAAGCAAAATATATGAAAACGTATCCGCTGCTATCAAAGGAGTTTAAAATTAAGCTCTATAAAGCACTAATTAGACCAGTGGTAACCTTTAGAATGGAAGAATGGCAATTCCGTAAGTTTAATGGAAAGAAAATTGTTACGGAGGATCTATGGACCAGTGATTGTTGGGGAAAGATGGAGAATAAGAACTAACAGAGATATAAAAATAATTCTCCAAGGAGAAGACATAGAATGGAAAGACCAAGGAAGCGACGGATGACCTATAAGACTTATTAAAGTATTTGAAGATGACGAGAGTTACAAGATGGTGGGAGAATGCTCAGAATAGGGGAGAATGGGCATGCATTTTGAGGGACGTCAAAGCCCACACTGGGCTGCAGCGTCAAGGAAGAAGAGGAGTAATACAGGAATATTAATTACTGAAGTATAAATCCATCAGTTTCTGTTGCCAGCGGTAGAGAAAATTAGTAGTATTAATAGAAACACGGAAATATATCATCAACGCATGTTCTAGAGAATTGAAAAAAATAATCATTCACTTACAAAAATCTTAGAAAATAGTACGGTAAGGCATTATTTTTTATGATAATACTTTTAATCATCATTACATTCATTACAGAAGTTCATTCCCTTATAGTCTTCACGTTTAAATTATGATAAAATAAGAATAGCAACTGAAGAGCCCGTTTATTTGATTTTTCGGTGCCATTAAAAAAACTTAATGCTGATAACCTGCTTTTCAACTATCGTAATCGACATATCTGTTGTACATACTTCCACATGATTACTATGAGTTTGAAAATTTTCATGGATAATTAATTTAATACATGAATCCCTTTAGGTAGATATAAATCAATACCATGGTCATTGCAAATTAGCGCTCAGCTCTCTTAGTAGCGCTCATTACCTCTTACGAGTATAACCCGACTTAAAATAACAGGCTCAAAATGTTTGCAGTGCTAGTAAGAAAATATCGTTTCCACCATAAGAAAGAATTCAAAAGGTGGACACATTGGATGAGCGCTTGGATGTTCGTGTTTTTAGTGCAGCGCGAGATATTGCAAAGCTTGCTTGAAATCTGTGCTCAAACAAGAAGCAACGTCGTATCATTCGAAAATTACGTAGGTCTCTCCTATCTCCTTCATCTTCCACCCCCTTCGCTCCTCTCTCTAAAGCTATAAGTCTCTCCCACATCCGTGGAATTGAAGGAGCCAGCGAGGTGGCTCCTTCACTCACCCCTCAAGTCACAAGATTTAAATAGCATTGAAAAAATCTTACTTGGATGCATTTTCAAACTCTTTTAGGCTGGAATTTAATTTATCTTTGTTTCAGGGTACGATAAATACTTTTTGAATATAACGTAGCTCATGCCTATAAACTAAAACTGACAAATGTGGCAAGGTCACGGGAACGAAAATAAGGAATTGAGTGAAATTAGAATAATTATAAAAGCGACAGAGCATTACTAATTGACAAACTAAAGCCAGAAATATGGAGCATAAATGATTCAGGAGCTTTTTTGTATACTAGAATTTTTGGCAAGAATTAATGAGATTGAAATAATTGTCATCAGAAGATTTTGAATTGTATCAAACGTATTACCATATACATGGAAAAAGTGTCGTACTAATGCGCGGGAATAGGAAAATCTTTTTGTAGAGGCACCTCTGTTTCGATAAAGAGAGAGGTACCTCTATGGACGATACGCAATTAAACATATCTCACTCCTCAGCTACTGAGAGAGGAAATTCAAGAGGAAAAATTAAGTAATTTAAAAAAGAGAACGATTTAAGCGAAAAAAATGATTTGCAATCGGAATATTTGTAAAATATAGCAAGGCAATATCTTAAGTTTTGTACAGTGTTAATTATCTACGTTAAACATGAGAATCCTAAATGACAGATATATGATTATGATGTCTCATTAGATTAAATTATGCCTCGGGTAGAAAATCTATTCCGTATAAATAAGAATAACAACAAATTTAAAAGTTTCATTAATAATTGTCTCTTTATGGTAAAAACTAAACAAAACACGGAAAAACTAAATTATTGTCACGGAAATTTTAAATTTATTTGATATTGCAGCTTCCTTGCGAATTCATAATAAATAATATAGCTTAACATCAGAGCTGAGATGATATTTCCTGGAAAAAGGAAGCTGAAAATATACTTTGTGATAAGATTACATTAATATTAATAATATTATCAATGCAACTCGAAATGTGTTAACTTGAATGTGACTGATCTAACTTTCCGGTTAAATACCTGAACTCAATTTTTACTGAAAATGATAGCGTTCTCTACTACCGCTGAGTTTCCACGCTGTTTTTCCTCATGTGTTGACAGTAAGACAGAGCACGAAATAATTTCGATCGATTGGGATCAAACGGTTGAGCAGGAGCCCCTTGCTTCCAAGCTCATGAACGGTGTGCGTGACGAGACCATGAGACCCCTACCCTCCACCCGCCGACTTCCCTCTGTAAATGTTTCTTCAAGGTCCTCACCCAGCAGCGCTTTACTACGAAGATGCTCACAATTATGCGGGCCTCGAGCATTAAGATAGGGAAGCCGTTTGATCTCAGACATTCATCGTCCATGTTCCGTTTAGGGTTTGTCTTACACTAGTCACAAGAGGCCGTATACTACCTTGATCAAAAATTTCCCGGAATTTATTCAGAAAATTAAAAATACAAGTTTATTCATCTAAATCTATATTGTCCCCTTCAAAGTAATAGTAGTAGTATGTGCTGGCTTGTCATGACGATAATTTACGAATATGCCAAAAATTAAATTCGAGCTGGGAACTGCAGGAATTAATCATTAATGTAGGGAATAACTATTCCTTACCCATTAAACTTATCTATCAAAATTTCAAATTTAAAGCCTAATTTTTAAAACTAGACCAATTTTAGTCTATAATTATTACGTATTTCTCGCTGTAGTATCAACTTTCGCTGACACATCACTGGTGATAAAGAAATGATTTCCGACTTTTTAGCATTTTTTTCGATGAATATGATTGCGCTGAATGTAGCATTCTCTCAATTTATCATTTTAAATCAAAATTTTATTTTTAGTAATCTCACTGAATATCATGCATGCACTTTTCTAATTCCAGCGAAATATTTTTTTTTAATTTAACCCCTTTTACAAAAATCATATGACATGACTGTACCTGACGCAGCTTGTTTTTCCGTTAGTCGGTTTGAATTTTATTACAATGGCGAATAATTTTATTCTTTAACTGTGCAATTAATATTTTTTATCTATATACTATCTTGCATAGTGAAGCATAATTTTATACATAAATTTATCGTTGTTAACATGGTTAAGTAATAAATTACAAACCCTTATTAGTCAAATATTAACGCTTATTTTACATTAATCATTAAATACTTATTATCTAAATACTCAAGCATAGACATTCTAAACCTCAATGTGACAAAATTAATAGAGTAAATATGGATTGATGACAATAAGAAAATTAATTTGAATTTTTACAAAGTTTCATTCTTTGGGAGAGAGCATTGCTGATTCAAAAATAACTCTGTGTTTAATTAATATTTTTAATTTTCCTTTCTATGTCATCAACGCAAATGTACATATATCAATTGAATAGATAAAATGCAAGAAAATTACTTCTCACTTTATATCGATAAGACGTGGTAAATATCACGATCCCTGGATGTAGGCACTGATAAGTCGTGTATTTCGTTATAAAGGCACGCATTTAGAGCAAAATACATGACTAACGAATCAAACGCATTAGCCAAAATAAGCTTTGATTTCATGCATTTAAAGTGAAATACATGATTTATAGGTGGTACATGATAGTTAAATATCCTTAACGTGTTGTATGTTTTTCATAAATATCATTCGGCAGAGTTTTTATCTTTAAGACTATTTTTCCTTTGTTAATTTAAAGTCAACATGCAAATTTATCATAAAAATTAGCATTTACCTCAGTCTGAAAGGTTAATTGCTCATCGTGAATGCAAAGCAAGAAAATGCTCGAGAGTAAACTTCTAAGAGCTGAATACGCTTCCTGTTAATTCTTTTAATCCGCCATGACCATTCCAAAATATGTGTTCAAGTGGTGAGTTGGGCCGCAAATAACGCAGACTAATGAGTTAAGGCCACCAATTAATTGTTTTATACGTCATGGTGACCGAGGAAATGTAAATTTCAGTGGGATAATTGTTTTGTCTAATTTAGTGTCGACAATACTGTCCTAAAACCCGTTGAAAAAATGAAGGGTTACTTATTAACTACAAGAAAACTACAAATGAATAAGCGTTCACTTCATAGTGTGCTTAAATGGTAGGTCATATAAGTAGGTACCTGAAGCAGAATGTTTTATTGTCTAGCGAAAATTTATCATTTGATTTTTCAATATATTAAAAAAATCACGAACTGTATTTTTAGAGCACGGCAAAAACTACCAAAATATTTTCGCAGGAATGTTTGCAGTGGTTATACTTTAATGTTTTACTTGTTGAAACGTGGCGCATAAAAGATGTGGATCACCAGAAACCTCATGCAGCAGATAAAATGAGACACTAGGAAATGTATAACAACCTAGAAGATGAACCGGCCAGTGATAAAGAGATCAATGAAGAATAAATTAAATATGAGTGGATATCTTAACACGCCCCCAATTTACTCCGTATCTATTATAAGTAAAGCTTTTGTGACTTAGCTCTAATTATGAAATACATGAGAAGAGAGGTCGTGTCGAAGGATGAGGATTGAAAAGGACAGAGTATACGAGATAAGTCAGCCCAATCTTTGGGCTGAAATATCGATGGCTAAACAAAGTTTTCCTAGGGAGCGGAAGAAACTTAAAAAACACAGAACTTAATTCCAATGTAATATCAGAATAGAATAATGAAAAAAATGTAATGTGTCGTTTAATTAATTTTTATTTTTGCATTTATTGAACACGTATGCCCCTTTTAATATAGTATACCAGGGTCCGTTTATTTCCAATTGTCACGTTATAAATCAGAGAGGTATCACTGCATTATAATATTTGAACGAAATAATGACACAAATAAGACAAAAATCGAAAAAAGACAGGGACTTAGATAATATTTTTTCAATGATGGGATAATATTTTCCTTGCTTCCACTTTATATTCCCATCCAATTTCCAAGAGACTATCAAACATTGGCATCATGTTTGGATAATCGATTGTAACTAGAATTTTAGAATATGAAATATCCTATAAAAAGTATAGGAGAGTTGATTCGAAGCCCGCTTTTTCGCACGTGGACTGTGGAAGTTATCGGTTTGTGAAAAAAAGTAAGCATAGATTACTTGTTTTATTAAAACTTAATGAAAGCAATCACACAATAATTTGTCTTTGTTCACATCCAGTTAGAAACTGTACGATAGGAAATAGTCAACCTATGGATTGTATCATTCCATAAAGATAGCTGGGAAAATTTTGAAATACGGTACTTTTTGAATCCATGCTAATGCATTTCCATCCACGGAATTTGGAAAAATGATACTTTTAGGCTATGAATTCGAGCATGCGGAAGTTATGCGAAAGCAATTCAAAAAATATCAAACTGCATAATTGCGTTTTCTATGAAAAACCCTTCTACCTAACATTCCCATTTGACCAAAAACCAAACGGGAACGCGACCAAGTCCCATTCAAGTATTGATACGAGGCTCGTACTAAAGAAAAAATGCATGCTTTACACACCGATCCTAGAAACTCTAGAAAATGCCAAATACTTGAGCCTGAACTTCGGCTTGGACACATATATTAATGTCGTCGTGCAAATATTTTTGACTTCATAGATTTATAGTCTCACGAGATCTCAGGCGACGGAGTCACCTCAAAAAATTACTTTCTATAACAAACCAAATATCTCGGAGTGATATCGTTGAATAAATAATTAAGAAAATATAGTCAAATAACTTAGCCATTTTTAGTGCTTTTTTCTAAATCTTGACACACTCTTTTACCACCCAAAACGCTTAATTTATTTAAAATATCAAAGAAAAAGATTGGTTTAAACCCTAGTACTCAATTAAAACGCAGAAAATTTCACAACAAAAAGATTAAAACTCATTAAGCACGTCGGGGTCTGTGTGCATATCTAAATTCATGTAAGATATTCTTCCAGCGTTCAGCCGTTGCCTTCTGCTTCATTATTTACATGCAATCACCCCAATAGGTTAGTGAGACGAATTACAAACACGATTTTACCACCGATAAATAAGATACCGTATTATGTATAAGACCGATAGAGGAATAGTTAAACATATGAATAGGTTACCGATTTCATTAATGTGACTACGTATTTCACCAATAAGGAGACATTTCATGAAAGAATATCTGGAACACAATATGCTTATTTGTGGCGGCGTTAAAAAAAATATATCTTTTTTTCAAAATCGCAAAGTTGGAACACATTCGCTAATTCGCGAAATGCACTACTTTATCGTGATTGTGTATCTTTTTTCCACAAAGCTGTCTCATTGTTGACAAATCGACTCGTGATACGAGGGTGGCTAGGTTTCAAGCGTTAGAAGCCATCCCGATGGGCACCAAGATGATCAAAATCGATCTCAGGGACGCCTTTTGGCAAATACCCATTAATAGAACGCACCGACATTTCTATGGGATTTATTACAGAGGCACATCTTATGTATGGACACGTCTGCCCATGGGCCACGCATTGGCGCCGGCTATAATGCAGAGGTGGGCCCGGGCGGTGTCAAATGAAATCTATCACAAGTTCCAGATAATCATGATCGCCTACCTGGACGATTGGCTGCTGTTATTAGAGAAGAACCAAGTCCGGTTAATAAAACCAGTGCTAGATTCCATCCGATATGAATTATAAATAACAATCAACGATAAGAAAAGTGTGTTGTCACCAGTGTGTCGTACACGGTATCTAGGGATACACATAGACACTGTTAATATGCAACTGAGACTTACGAGATACGCATTAAAAAGGGTGCGATATATCATCGATGTCATTGACCAAATCAGATCCCGGGACATACCCAAGGCCACGGGATGTATAGCTTGGGTCACATACATTTTAAAACTCCCGTTGTTCTTAATACAGGACACAGCAACAAGAAATACTAAGTGGTTGCAAAGACTATGGGAACAGGGCATATGGGCTGCCCCGAGGCAGTTTTCCAATTTCAGGTACGTGATGGAGGCCTATTCGGACGCGACTTCATTCCAGGTAGCGTGGGTAATCCCCATGCTATCTGTCACGGAGATATGGTCGCTCGAGAACGAAAGACCCGTCATGGAGACGGAGGCGCTGGCGGCGCTCATGGCCGCTCACCATGCCACCAGCATTGCAGATCCAGATACCAACATCATAATCTATTGTGACAACCAGCCAGTGTTAGCCTCTCTGCGCAGAGGTAAGGGCGTAATATTCCTCAAAGAGGACATTGTAACCTTGTACATGAATTTAATAAAGGAATTGTCACGAAATGTGACCTGGAGGTACGAGGGTCATCCGGAAAGTAGTACCCGTTCGTGCCGCATGAAGTGCTGACGACGCGAGTAGCCGCTGGACGAGGTCAGATAGCTTCAGTGGCTTGTCTGCCTTCTCTGAGCCAAGTTGCGTGACGCTAGCATTGCCTGTGTTGTTTCTGTGATTGTTTACAATGTTTAAAAAAATTGAGAACGCCGCCAGTTGTGAAGTGAGGGCAGTGATTAAATTCCTCAATGCAAGAAACGTTCGCCCATGTGATATTCATCGCCAATTAAAGGAGGTGTATGGAGACAATGTAATGGACGAGTCGTCTGTTCGGCGGTGGTGTCGCAACTTCAACATGGGGAGGGGGAACACACACGACGATGAGCGTTCGAGGAGACCGTCTGTCATTACAGACCAACTGGTGAGCTCAGTTGACGAATTCGTGAGGAACGATCGGCGCGTCACAATTGATGACATCTGTGAGCATTTTCCCAATGTTTCTCGAACAATTGTTCATGAAATTGTTAAACACCATCTGCATTATGCAAAAATTTGTGCAAGATGGGTCCCTCGCGTATCTCAATGAGCTGGCGGCGAAGGACTATGCAGCAGGAATACAGAAACTTGTCACACGTTATGACAAATGCCTTAATTTGCTTGGAGATTATGTTGAGAAGTAGTTTAAAGTATCCTCTTTCAAATAAAATTTTTTATTTTTGTTAATATTTACTTTTGTGTCTTTATTTCACGAACGGGTACTACTTTCCGGATGACCCTCGTACATTCCCTCGGACCAGAATCCGGCCGACCGTCCTTCTCGGACCGTCCTACCTCCCTATGCCCGCCTCTGTTTTTGTTTCCGTGAAGTGATTTGTGATGAAAAAATTGAGCTTCGCGCAGGGATTGAATGCTTCGTAAAGAAAGATATGAAAGCTAAGGATATTCATACCGACTTTCATAAGACTCACAAGACTCTGCTCCTTCATATTAAACTGATGCCAATTGGACAAACGAGTTTATGACTCGCGTAGTTTAGATGATCCACATAGTGGTCGGCCAAAATTCACCACATAAATTATCGCAAAAGTGCATAAATTTGCCATAGAGGATCGCCGACTGTAGGGACGAGAAATGAAGCTGAAGCTATAGGGATATGTCATCTGAACGGGCATATCACATTTTAACAGTGGAATTGGATATGAGAACATTATCTGCCTAATGGGTACCGCGACTCTTGACACAGGATCACAAACGCATCAGAATGGAAATTTACAAGCAATGTTTGACCCGTTTTCAGAGACAGCAACGAGATTTCCTGCACCGGTTTGCGACCACAGATGAAACATGGGTCCACCACTATACCCCAGAGACAAAACAGCTGACAAAGCAGTGGAAACATGTTGATTCACCTCCACCAAAGAAAGCAAAGGCATTACGGTCGGCCGGAAAGGTGATAGCTTAGCTTTTCCAGGGTGCGAAAGAAATTCTGCTGATAGATTATCTTCCCACTGGTCAAAACAATTACTGGAAAATACTATGCTAACTTTCTGGACGTACTGCAGCAAAAAATACACGAAAAAAAGGCCAGCTTTGGAAAGAAAGAAAGTCATCTGCCGTAATACAATACACACACACACAAAAGTGTCGTTACCATGGCAACAATACGCTAAGATACGAATTGTAGCAGCACCCGCCTTATTCGCCGCCTGATTTGGTTCCATCAGATTTCCATATTTTCCCCCAGCTCAAAAGTTTCCTCGATGGACGGAGATTCTCTTAAAACAAAGAACTAACAGCCAAAGTACGTGTAGACGGGTATTTTGCAAGCCTGAAGAAATATAATTTTCGAGATGGGAAAAGACATTGGAACGTTGCTTAACCAAATGCACTAGCGTTCAGAGAGACTATATTGAAAAATAAAAACGTTTCACTGAGGTAAGTCGTTTATTTCCATTCTATTCTGAGAACTTTTCAAATTTTTAGTTAAACACGACCTGGTTTGAAACAAACATTTGACGAAAAAGATTATCTAACGCTCATAGTGTTTCAATTATATCTATGTAGACACTACTCTATTTTTCCATTCGATGAAAACTTAAATTCATCTATTTGACAATATTTGGTATACTTAAACTGCTTGTTTTTCACGTAAGTAATCAACCTGAAACCCCTTCCTACCTTTTTCACTAACAGTCGTCCTGCCAGGTCTTCGCCCTCCGTAAGCTACGGGAAGGAGATGCATTTCACGCCGTCAACCCCCACAATTTCAGAAAACTGATAATTGGCGATTTCCGCCGAAGCAACCGTCGCTGCGGACAGACGGAATCCCATGGAAATGCTTCAGTGACATTCCAGCACAGACAGGATCACACACAGACACGAACACAAGTCAACCGACGCCCACATAGTAACAACTAACGAGAAGGCTGCTCCGTTTCGCTTCGTCTGAAAATGAGAAATGAATCAAGCTATACTGGAGAGCGCGTGAAAGCGAGAGCAGAAATGAGAGGAGAGGGGAGGGAGGAGAGGATTAAAGCGGATAGAGGGGAGGTATGGCAATAAAGAGACGAAGATAACAATGATTGTGAGGACCTGGAAACACCGACCAGGTCTCTCCCCTACTCTCTGGTTGCCAAGGTGAAAACGAACCAGTGATTCGACAATTCGACTACCATCGGTCCTACGGAGCAGAAATTTCGTGAGAAGGGGAAAGGGGCAAGGTCGCCTGGCTTCTTCCAACTCTAATGGCATTCCTCTCGCGTCTAGAGGAGTAGAAGATCTTCCATTCCACGCCAACAATAAAGGATATATAAATACATTTCTGATCGGATTACAAAGATCAATACCACCCTCCAAAGGTTCGTTTAAGCGTAAGAGTTACAATTTACAACTCTCAGAATGCGACATAAACGTCGTAAAACGACGAAGGGTGGCCCATCGCCATAAAAAGAGACGTTCATCCTGGATATTTTCAATAAATGGAGAATTTTGTGGCATGCATTTTTGACAAAAAGAGTTAACTGGAGGGGCTTCTGTCCGTCCTCGAAAATTGGATGAAATTTTGAGGGAATATAATAACAACATTTTATAGCTACCGGAGAGAGGAGGGTATGAGATGTTCCATCATACTGCCTATCATCATCAGAAGCAAGGGAAATACGATGAGAACCTCTACTTAAAAAGGCACTAAGGATTTTTCTCTCTACCTTCAGGGTGGGACAGTGGCCTCATCTTTCACACGACCTTGAAGGTGGAAATTTGACGACCCATACCAAGCAAAAAGTAGGAATATATCAGCATTGTTTTGCTGTAGAGCAGAATATTTTTGCGAATAATTTTCCGATTTTAAATGTGACTGCTGTGTTCCTACTTGAATATGTGGGAAAGAGTCTCCGTCATCTTCCGAAATTGTGCGTTTACAGTCATTGGCAATTTGTCTAAATATGGGGAATATTTATCTCGCAGCAAAGTAAATCAATTTAAGCCAAGGTCAAATTTCATTGAAAACACAAACGGCCTCCATTTAATTTCCATAGGGTAAGCAGATATTGATATTTAAGAGGAGTGAGCCATCCGGATACTGATCTAATTTCGATCATTAATTACGAAATTAAAATTAATAATGTTTATAAATGAAGGCGTTTTCTTCAAGAGGTAGATTTAAACATCGATTTTACGAGCATAGGGATTATAGAAGAATAGAAGAAACATACAAATGTTTGCCACGATGTTACACGATCATTGGCTTTGCAAAGTTTGACTTTGCAGGAGATTGGGGCGTATTTGGTCAAATTTTTCCGCCATATGCAATGGCTAGCCATGCCAGTTGAACAGCCAGCGAAAATACTGAAAAACGAGTGTTGTTTTTGAAAACAAAAATTTGGTCTTTGTAATTTTAATGCTGGATCGGTAACCCTTAAGTAATTGCGTTCTAATGCCCTTTGGTAGAAAGGAAGCTCACCAGCCTCGTCAAACTCTTTCTTATGCCATTGAATGGAGCATAGGCCTTTTATATGACCATCAACTTTAGTGGCCAGCTAGACCAAATAAAGTTGGCGTTTAAGTACAGAGCTATGCAGGCAGATCAAACTAATGATCAATGTTGGCGGAAAAAAGCTCATATCTTTCAAATACCTGTTACTTTTGAGATTAAATTTCATAAACAAAATATTATTTATCATAGCTTACATGAAATAAATAAACTAGATAACATGAAAAACGAATTATTCTCTCGAATCGCACAGATAAATTCTTGAGGGATAAGTTTATTGTCGATTTACTTGTTTGCCGACGGTATTCCATCAAAATATTTGATGATTTGTTTGATTCCAAAAAATTTGATGAATACATATCGAGACGAATTTTCCATAAAATACACAAGTCTACAAGATTTATCTTCAACAGAAGATAATCAAATTTGATGGTGTAAAATATTCAAAGCACCGTTTGGTCAAAACTATTTTTTATCTCGAAACGGATAACTCAGTAGAATAATTAATTAATAGACAATATGCTTAGCTAAAGATTCGAGGTATTTTGAAAATTTGCACTAAAAATACCATAAATATTTTCAAGGGCAAAAAATCAATCTCACAAATTCCAGAATTGAATTATTCTCACCTACACAAGATTCTACATCGGCCATATAATTTCTGCTTAGAAGCACTGTCATTTATTAAACATATATACGAGTCCTGCACCTTAACTCATATTGCTCCTACATTCCAACAACCCAATATCAATGGAACGCAATTTGCTATATATGTCGAAATTTAGCTAACTAACCTATGACGCTTAAGTGGTGCATTTTTAAAGCTTACTATCTAAAGATAAACAATTTAATTTACTTTTAAACTGCAATTGGATGATTACTACATAACATTACATTTTTTTGCTCTAGCTAGAGAAATCTAAGCTTTTAATCAAAGACTCGTGCATCTGAAAGTGTGTTAGTGTTTGAACTTTATTAATTAAAATTTATAATTTTCCACAAAATAAAATTTAATACGACCGGTTTCAATGTCATGTTCATGACATTGACATCAGGTCTTCACCTGATGATGATGCAGTTACATTGACACCGGTCGTATTAAATTTTATTTTGTGGAAAATTGCCGATTTTAATTAATCATGATATTCCACCATATCACGCCTGGAACGTCTCTTTTTGATGTTTGAACTTTAATATCAATCATGGCACTTGGCTAGCAAATACTTTAATGGTGAAAATATTATGCAATAGCAGAATAATAAAAACAATTTTTAATGCCCTAAAAATCTGGCCATGGAAGTATATATTTAAATATTCACCTCAGAACGCGTTCTTTTTCGCCCATTTCCCAGCAGCTCATCAACTGATTTTTCTTCGGACACCTCTTTCAGCTAATTTGGATTTTGGATTGAATTTTGGATCGATTTTGAGGTGGGATGGAGGTATTATAAAATGTTTTCCCGCGACAGCAACTAAGTCACGGTTAAAATATAACTAGTGATTCTACTCTCCACTGTCAAGAGGGGTTAGATAACGACAGACGACGGTGAAATTAAAAGATAACTTAGGTCAGACTTCCTTGATAAGGCAAGAGGTACATCTATTATTTCCCTGATGGAAGCATCACTCGTCACTGGCACTAATTGCAAAGGAAGTAGATAACGTAAAAAATGAATCTATGAATTAATTCTTAGGAAGCAAGGGGAAAGGTGGCTGCGTTGCGCAGCAATATACCCGATATAGTTAAAATGGAAATGTGTTTTTAGAGGCAAAAAACATTCCTTTTATTGAATAAAATTATTGTTAAATAAATTATATATTAAAAATTAAAACTTTAATACTTTCTGATACCTCTATTGATTTACAAGTAAAATACAAAAACCGTTCCCTTGAGAAATATCGAAAAATAGTACTTTTCACTCGAAAAACGTTGTGCTTTCCATAGTCTCGATTATGATTTCAATTATGATTAGTTGAGTACGCACATTATGACACACTTTGCTTCAGTAGGTCATGGTCTTATTGACTGCATTTTCATATATTTCCGATTCATTATCATACGCAATTTGGTAAACGATTAAGTGAACGACGAAATGGACGAAGACGACCGGGCTGGACACATATCAAGAAGTGAAATCAACAGAAAATTAAGAATGTTAAAAAAAATCAAAAGAATGAATATATTTTATATGAAGCGCCTTGCATATATGGGTCGCGGTAGTCAAGGGGTAGAGTGTTGGACTGCTGATCAGAGGGGCCCGGGTTTGATTCCCGGGCAAGGCACTCTGGGCACCTGCAGCTCCACCCAAGGTATGTGATTTTTCGGGTACCAGATCTTCCTGGGAAACCATAACCGGCACAGGGAAAGGAACTGGCCCCCATACCCTGATGTGTGAATTTCACACGCCGTCGGGCTTAGTACTGGGTGAACCCTACCATCACCTACCAAACCGACCTTCGAGTTGACTGCTGCGTGTATATATATATATATATATATATATATATATATATATATATATATATATATATATATATATATATATATATAACACTTTTTGAAAGTCTCACGGACGTGAATAATAATGTATAACACTTAGTACTAGTGGACACAGACAAAAACACAGAAACACACAAAAAAGAGACTCACTATTTTTCGAATTTTCGGTGGTCGTTGCCACCTTTATCAAGGAAGAGAGGGACAGAGGGACTTGAGTTCTGTCCCTCTCTTCCTTGATAAAGGTGGCAACGACCACCGAAAATTCGAAAAATAGTGAGTCTCTTTTTTGTGTGTTTCTGTGTTTTTGTCTGTGTCCACTAGTGCTAAGTGTTATACATTATATATATATAAATATATATATATATATATATATGTATATACTATATATTAAAATTAATTGATTTAATATAATATACATATATAAACATATATAAGGCGCTCTTTGGAAAGACAAACAACATCCCGCTTGTAATATTCAAGGTCAGCTACAAAATCCGAATATTGCGGAAGTCCTCCTAGGAAATTTGAGTGGCCGTAATTCCGAAAAACGAGGGTCGAGAGATACGAGTACCGAAAAATAGCGTCGTAAATACGTGCGCACATCACTGAAAGCCACTCACTAAGTTTTCATGGATATAACACGAGAATTTCTGAGAATATAATCTTAATACATGCAGATAAATAAAGAAGTTGAAAGCAGTTGATTAGCTTCATTTGGCGGCATAGGAGTGAAATTGGAAAACCTGATTTTTTTCCCCTTCTTTAGAAAAACATATCATGAAATGGACGAAATTCGAGGAACTGCAGGTGCTCATTAGTTCAGCTAAGAAGGCATCAACGATAAAAAGCACTGTGCACAAAGGAGATGCACTGGCTATCATGCGCCTCGTGAGTAATCCGTTGGGACTGAGGGAATTCTTTCGAAAAGGTTTAAGGAACATTGGAAAATCAGAGATAAGTGGAAACGTTCTCCGGGAGGCGGTGGCTTAATGGAGCGGAGGAACAAAGTTGCAAGACAACCGTATGAAGAGGTGTATGAAGAATAAAAGGAGGATTTAATAGTCTAATAAATAAAAGCCTGTGTTGGACATAAAATTAAATATAAAGAAAGCCTCTCCATCGGAAAAACGGGGAAATACACATGGACAAAGTGATATATAAGGATCCAGAGCTTTAAGGAAATAGGAAAATTATTTTGGATTCGGGAGAGTAGAATAATTAATGAATAATCAACTTAAGCTCTAGGGGCAAATTCAAGAAATCAAACGAAAAATTATGACTTCATCAATACAAAACTTGCCCTGCCACCTCACTGTAGAAGTTTTTTCCGAAATTCTACTCCCAAAGATTAATTCTTTAAGCTAACGGAATAGCTGAAAAGTTTACGACATTGTTATGACATTTACTCTTTAATGGATGAACCCATTCGCTTTTTTTGTTATTGCTCCCCTATTTATGAAGAATTGCTAAGAACGAACGAAAAGGCGTCACATTATAGCGGATCTCCTGCATTGGAAGATACTGGAAGCACGAAGATTACATGCACTACTTAAAACATTAGATCAATGCAAATTATTCAGTTTAACCTGGCACAGGGAATAATTTTAGTCTCAAATAAAAATTGTAGGTGGTAAATCAACGAGGCCTTACTGGAAACTCACCTCCGAACAGACATCCGATGCAACAAATAATTTTTCACTCACACCTCTTGAAATTAGCGATTGAAAATTTGATACTTCGACAATTTCAACTCCCCGAAAATAAAACTGTACGGGACGCCATTAATAACTAATTGCTCAAATTACCAATGGCTGATGGCCAAACAACCCCTGTCGCACGCCTTCGTTACTACTAGTATAGTAAGATACACTTGTAGATGCAGGTTCCTTGAAAAACATATACTTCCTGCTTCCGGAAGGGATTCGTAGTAAATAAATTTTTATGCATTATCACTCCCAGTCTTTTAATTTTACATTTGCGCTAAGAGTTCCGAAGTGTATCCTCGGGGGAAAAGGAACTTAAATCTTTGTATTCCTTAACAATCCAAAACGATTAAAACTGAAAAGTTCACAAACCTTTCTGTTCCAGAGGGGCTCGTGCCTTGCAAAAGAAATTCGTCTTGGTGCGGAGGATTATGAGAGAACCAAACTTTTTTGCGCACAACTCACCACCATTAGCGGGTCACAAGACGAGCACGGAGCACTCAGTCAGCCAAGGGAAAGGAACTGCGAGAAAGAAAGGGTCCGACGACGGATCCGCCCCTTTCTGATCCCACCCTCGTCGCACCCCGACGAACTAACACACTCGCTATCCACCAAGGAGTATGTGAAACGAAGTGATGCGCCCGAGACTCACTTGGGATATGATGGAGATGGGAGAGAGACGCGGAGATAGAGATAGGGTGGGAAGAAGGGAGGGAGGGTGATTCTCTTTGCGCCTTCGCACCCCAACGGGCAGCGCATGCGCCGAGTCGTTTCGAGTGCACTAATACATACGCATCTCACCGGAGGCGGAAGTTTGCTGGTCCGTTTCTTAAACGGGGATGGCAGCTACAGCTCGCCTCTCACCCTCGAGTCGCAACGAGACCACGCCTAAGGTAAAGAATGGGAACCACGCGCCACAGGTATTTCTGTCGAGATCTTTGATCAAGGCTGGCAGAAAAAGTGAGCGCCTCGCCGAATTCTCTCCCATAGTAAAGTACCCCAAAATTTTAATTTATATAGACATACACAAATAAGCAAGACGACCACTCGCGGAATTTCTTCATTCATTTCAATCGATTTCCTAAGGTTAACCAAAAGTGCTGCTAAAAGAATGGAATGAACGAGCATAACTAAATAAGGAATACTAGATATTTGTTTAAAGGCTTGCTCAACTTTATCATCCACAATAAGAATTATAATACTGCTTTATATTCAAATCAGGAGAACTCATGTTAAGCGTGCCACATGTAAAATGTTGAAACATTTTAAAAGGTAATGAATGTAAGAATAACTCATTTCTTCGGTTCCAAACTAGAAGCTATAATTTAATGCATTTATCACTTAATATGCACATGGCATTGAGGAAGTAGCCTATATTCCCAGAGGTGGGACTAGGTGCATGCAAGGGAAATAGTTGCTCTTGGTTCCTACGTGAGGAAAACAGTTGCTATTTTAGCCATTTACCCATCCGTGGATAGTAAAACAGAAAGCGTGAAGGATGATGTGTTAAGAGAGATCGTGAATGAATGTGACCCTGGCGAAGAAATAATAGTATTAAGAAATCTGAATGGTCGGGTTAGTATTTAATTAGTGCTGTTGAATACACTGCAGACAAGTAGTGGCTAAATTTTCGGAACTAAAAGAACACGCATGGCACGAAGTGATAATGTGAAAGAGGGAAAAAAAGAATAACAGGATAGAGTAATGTGGAAACAAATCTTGAAGTATTTCCTGAAAAATCAGGTGTGCTTTTTTGACAGTGCCAACTGAAAACAGGATATGCTTGAACAGATTGTGCTTTTGAACGTAATGTCTTTTTGCCAAGATTTATTGTCTCTCCTTATTTAGCACAACCATGGCTTGGTACGACTTGCTGGTGTGGCTCCTGTGGATAGGAACAAAGGTATCTTACGCCATTGCCATTGAAGTGATTTGTTTCGTTTACGCTACTACTAATCAACAAGAAGACAACTCATTGATTTTCCCATGGTTACATGATGGACAGTCATAGGCCAATGAATCCTGGCAGCTATCCGTCGACTTCGATAAAGATGTCCTTCCTGCATCGAATGGATGCGAAGTCTCCATTGTCTTTATTAGACCGATACCATGCACAGGTGTGTTGCCAGATTCAATTATATGCTACTTGTGTGCTCACGCTGAAAGGTAATCACATTAGGAAGAGAGTTTATATGGTATAAGATTGGTTAGACGGAATGATTAGAAGACTTCATGGAAGAGAAACACGATCCTGATTAGAGATGGGAATACATTGTTGAGCGAAGAGAAAGCTGGAAGTTGGAACAGAAAAATCGATTTGAAACTTTTAACAAGTACAGGATTCAGATTAAGATCCTAATTTAGTTTTTATGAATTTTAAGTAAAGGTAATATAGTGATAGATAGCTGAAGTTCTAATTATGTGTAAGTAACACCCGGCGTCCCACAGGGTAGCGTCATAAGACCACAACCCTTCCTTATACATTAATGATAAAATCATTAAAATAAAAAGCAGTATAAGACTCTTTACCGACGACACGGTAATCTACATGGAAATAGGGAATGATGCAGATCGTGAATCACTTAAAGATGAATTAATCAACATTCGATAAAGATGTCCTCCCTGCATCGAATGGATGCGAAGTCTCCATGGTCTTTATTAGACTATGAATAATAAATAAAAATACACACACACTCATAAAAATGGTGTGAAGAATAGGGACCAGAATTGAATAAGAAAAAAAGTACCATATTGCATTTCTTAAACAATAGAAAGCACTGCCAAACTTTACCAACTAACCCAGTCGAGGGTTTTCGAATGAGCGTCGTGGATGAAGTAAAATATTTGGGGGTCACCACTGAATCGGATCTTTCTTGGGGAAAACATACACGTATTACTTGTGGAGGGGCGCTAAAAAAAAGCTGGCGTTCGTCAAACGTATTTTCGGAAGTTGTGACGAAAAGTAAGGAAAAGTGCTTTACTACTATAGTAAGGCCTCAAATTGAGTATGCGGTGAGATTGTGGGATCCATTTAAAAAAAACTTAAATCACAGCATTTAATAGGGTACAGAGAAAAGCCGCTAAGTTCGTGACAAACTCGTACCGTATGACAAAGCGTCAGACATTTAATATAGAACTTGGGGTGGGAACCTTTAGATATGCAAAGATGCAGGGCTAGATTAAACTTATTACAAAGATATAAATCGTGTGGTTTTGCATCTGGCATTGGAGATATAATTAAGCCCCCTAATTACGAGGCATTTTCATAAAGTATGTTCCGTTTGCTCATATTTAAATATTGGCGATTCAGAACACAGTTTTACTACTGCAGCGCCATCTACTGATTCATTGAGAAGCTATAGCAGGTTTTTATTGTTTCAGTGGTCGTTTGTTTGTCCGTGAATGTAAACAACAATGTCCGCGACAATCGTTCATCCCGCCAGCCGTGAAGTGCGTTCTGTCATACGATTCTTGTATGCAGAAGGATTATCGGCTGCTGAAATTCATCGAGAGTTATGCCTAGTTTATGGACTTACAGTTATGAGTGAAGGAAAGGTTAGACAATGGTGCCGTGATTTTAAAAATGGACGAACAAATGTTCATAACAAAGAGCGAAGTGGCAGGCCCAGTATTCTGACCGATGAAATTGTTTCGCAAGTGGAACAAAAACTGCGATGTCATCGTCGATTGACGATTAATGGCGTGGCTGAACAATTTCCTCAACTTGGACGCACTACCATCTACAATATTATCACGGAAAACCTCGGATACCGCAAATTTTATGCAAGGTGGGTACCGAAAATGCTCACCGACCACCACAAAGAGCAAAGAATGTCCAGTGAACCTGAGTTTTTGGGCCGTTACCAACAAGGTTGAGATGACTTGTTTTCACGCATTGTTACCGGGGATGAGACGTGGATACCCTACATCAACACAGAAACAAAGCAGCAATCGATGCAGTGGCGACACTCATATTCACTCAACTCTCAGGCGGCGAGCTTCTATGCAGAGCGGTAAAGAAGCTGGTGCAGCGGTACGGAAAATACTTAGAAGTGGTCAGCGATTATGTAGAGAAGTGAAGTAGGCTTATAGCTGACTAAAACAGGCCAATAAAATGCGTTTCATATGAGTATATTTTTTCCTGGGACCAAACGGCCCTTACTTTATGAGCATGCCTCGTACATTGGCAGGGTTGACAATTGTCACAAAATTAGTGATTTAGACTGTCGAACTAATAGGTTCAAATACTTGTTTATTCCATGAACTATTACAACAATAAAAGGGGGAACACATAAGAAAATAATAGGTACACGCTGTCGAAAATAGGGGTATAAAAGATTAAATTCCCACAAAACACTCCCTAAGTCTGGCCTAATGACTCCTACGCCTTACTACTAAACTAGTCCTAACGCCCCCCACTGTGCGCCCTTATGCCTGGTGAAATGTAGGCAAATGTATATAAAAGCTATTGTATTTGTCAATTGTCCGTCCGGATGTGTAGAATACCAACCGGTAATAAGTGTCTGAGTTGCATGTGTACCTGCCCTCTTTTAATGTTTTTTCTTGTCCTCTTCATGTCGGCATAGGAATAGCTGCTAATCATGTAATACTCGTAATATTTGTTGGCATTTTGCATCATTGATGTTCGATCGCCCCTTTTCCAAGCAGTTATTGGTGGATCGCGGGGTGCCAAATGCATGAGGAAATAGAGGAATATATGTAGTTTGGCTGGTTACCTACCATCCCCTGCCACACGTCCTTGTGACGGCTTGCGGGGTGTTGTTTAGCAGAAGATGTAATTGAAGACTCAAAGGATTACATGGGATAGAATCGTGAAAGTAGTGGAATAATCACTTGAGTATGCTATTCCTTTTTATTCACGCTTAGACGTTAATACAAAGTAATGAATGCCCAACAAGAACTGGAAGTTTTCTCCTTGAGAAAATAATTGTACGAGGAACATTCAAAACAAGGGATAATGGAAGCTGAATTCAATGCAATAGCAAGAGGAAAAAAGGCAACGGTTGAGGAAGACATGGTTTATAGAAAAGATTATTAAAATGACTGACGAGTGGGTGAACAGAAGGAAACTGAGCAAGAAATGAGGCACAGGAAAGTACGAGTAACATTAACAATTACAGCAAAGACGAAAGAGCTGTGGTGAAAAGAGCAGTGTTAAAGTACGAACACTTTACCGATATAGAAATAACTGGGTCCACTAAGTTAAAATAACTATTGCTTTTGAATTCCACTGAAACGTCTATCCCGGATTTCAACATACTGTGCGTACAAATGTCATCTTCAGGCATAAAAAGATATTTAGTTTTTGTATAGAAATTAGGGGTAATTAAAGTTATTAATTTTATTATAGCGATAATTATTTATAAAACAATTATTACAAATGTTTATAATTTCAAAAAATTGTTTTCCAGACAGTATATTGAGAAAACTCACGACAAAAGTAAAATAATATTTAATCATTCATTCAAATGAAGTACGACTTATTCCAATGGGTTTCCATAAATTAAAAATTTTGATCGACCAAATAAGTCAAAATTTTTCGTATCGAAAAATAAACCACTTCATAATATTCTACATTTCGTTGTAAGAGATCTCTTGCAGTAAAACAACCCGACATTAACAAGGGGTTTTGCCAACTTTAATTCACGACTTTCTTATGTTTACTTGCAAGACTTTCGTAAGGAAAATAGTTTTCACAAGGTGAAAGGGAATTGATGGCTGTGAGTATGTTGCATGACAGTGAGGATGTTAAGAATAAATTCGTTTAAACGTTGAATTGGAGCTAGGTTTTCTGCGGCGCGGAAACTTGACCGTGGACGCAAAATTACACCAGGGCTCTACAGAAAGTAACCCCCGTTATACGATAAAAAATACACTGGAATAGATACAGAATATTTATTATTTTCATGTCAAAACTACATGTTTGAACTAATTTATGCACATCAACCAAACAGATTTAAACATCTTCCATATCTCTGACCTAATTTTCAAATTCCTTCATCATAAAATTCTGCTGCCATAGATAGCAGCCAACCGATGACGGCATCTTGAAGTTCCTCGTCGAGACGAGAACAAAACATGTAGTAGCCTAACTTTTCAGTTATTTTTCTATGCAACAAAGTCGTAGAAATCTGTGGAAAATTTTCTGAAGATTTCAGATACCGTAAAACGCAGGTTTTCACGAACTTTTCGTCAAGTTGCAGGTGCAGCTCATTGTTCACCACAGACGCGCAGCCACTACTTCATCATCATGGACCTTCGTATTCACTCCGAAACAAACGACAACACTGACGCACAACTCTTGTCACTCATCACATTTGGGCCGTACAGAGCACAAATGTCCTGATGACTGTCAGCAGCTTGGAAGTTTTTTTATCACTAATCACAGAACGAACTTCACATTTGACGGGAATTTCAATTGCATTATTCATTTTGACTCACTATTGAAAACAAACGACAAACGGTGCGGCCTTCTAACCACTGCAGCTCCTGGCGTACTGACCTACTGTGTGCGTCAATACAGCGACTATTCGGGTACCTCGACCACTTCTCACACTACATGAAAACGGAGGTTACGCTCTGGACAGCCCTCGTAATAGTAGGATTTGAAATTTCGAAATATGGGTGTGGAGGATGGAAAAGGCGAAATGGGCCAAAAGGAATCCAAACGAGGGCGTGAGTACTAGGCATACTGAGGGCGAAGAGCAGAGTGTTGGCAGAAATCAAAAAGAGACAGGAAAGGTGGAAGCAGTGGATTTTGATAGTTGAAGCCTGTGATAGATGGGGCACTTTAGGCAAGCGAGGTTAGGGGACGAATCGGATATGCATGATGAACGGAATGAAGTGAAGACATACGACAACTTGTAAGTAATTTTGTGGATTTACAGAAAGTTTATTGTTGGGTCGAATTTAAGGTTGTGTCATTTATGAGAAGGGCAAAGAACACAATGTTTCCTCTTTTTTCATCCATAAGCTATCATAAACGAGAGAATACGAATAATCATAATGCAAGTATGAACATTAGTTTGAACATTTAGTGCTACGAGCTCGTATATAAACCTCTTTATAAAGGCCCGTTAAAAACCTAAGCGCTTCGATTTTGGATGCCATAACATAACGAGGAAATCGTTGGTAGTACGTACAGAGTGAAAAATTTAGGCTTCCCGCGTTTTCTTGCTGATTGTGAATCTTACACACCAAAGGCAATGGAAACAAACGTTTAAGTTGATTAATTACGCGATAGCAGTACTATTCGGTAGGAACCCGTGTTATTCGTCTGCCGAAATAGAACATTTAAATGGCCTCTGAACAAAAGAAATTTCGCATCTCTGCGTTTTCGATCATGGAACTTCTGCATGCGAAGAGGACTGCACGAAATTTAAAAATTTGCTAGGGAAATTTTCGCCTGCTCTGGGGCAAGATGGACTTCAGAGAAAGAAAAGAATATTTATTTTTCTTTTTCAAAAACGCCTTTAGTCAAGAGTTGGTGTGCCCAGAGAATATAAAAATATATAAGTATATTAAATATAGAAGAGAACATAAATTCTCTTTCATAGGCTAAAGCCTCGTTCACACAGTGGTGGAAAACACCTGGCCCTTCTATCTACCGACGAGCTCAATTTAGCAACGTAATTTGACCTTTCCAATATTTTTCATCCTTTCAACATACTTTTGAACCTCTCTAACATATTATTATTTAATTAGTAAACATCATCATTAGGCTCTCTGTGAAAGTGAAAACCAAATATATTAACTTTGATTCGACTGCATCATGTTAATAATTTACATTTCCTCGGCTATTTTAAATTTTCATGACTGAATAACCTTTCCCCCTAGTTTTTTCCTTGTACCTATCAGCTTAAGTATATTTTATGATTTAAATTGTCTTCTTTCTATTTCCATAAAAACGGTAATTGGTTATGTTTATTGTTTTTGCGAAAAAGTCTTCAAGGTTTGCACGAAGTCATACTCTTTTAATTTGTTTTAAATGTTTTTTTGCCCTGAATATTATCATAAATAGCTTTGTCATGAGTAAATATTAGATAGTGATTTTATTGAAGATACACCTCAAATAACATAAGAAACGCCATAATTTACAATTAACATGAGTGCCAGGATTTTAAGAATTAAATCAGGCTATATGATTAACATAATTATAAAGAGATAATGATGATATAAGGATATAAGAATTATATAATTTAAGAATATTAGAGTCAGTTAATGCTGCGGAATGGAGAATTAAAGACTGGTTATTACATAAAAGAAACTACGGCTTTGAACAACACTTGAAACATGCATTGCAACATTTTCAAGCTATCTTTTTTTTTGAGTGGCACCAACTGTCAAGCCAGAACTGACTGGCTTAGTAGGACCAGGAATATTCAATCATACTACTATTTTATATCATGAAGATTCTCTGTAAATGTATTTCGGAAGAAATGTACTAGTTTATATGATGAATAAATTAAGAATAATTGCGTTAAAAAACAAATAATATATGACTTCGGTAGTTTTGTTATTGTTAATTAATAGGGAGCATTATCTTTTATGCAATTATTACAAACGAAACGCTTTTCCAAGATATTTGTGTTTCATATTTCTCCCAAGAACATATCTTTTCGAATAACATTATTTTCTCATTCAAATTTCATGAAGTATTTTCTTTGATATTAGGTTCAATTATGTTTGCAGATATAAGTTTCGTTTAAAAATAAAATTCTCAACTACTTTTTATAAAAGAGTAACTCTGACGATATTTTAAATTACTCACTACAGATGTGCATAAAATGTCGCTTATTGCCTATTTCAGATAGGTCATTAATATTGCTCAGTTCAGGGTGACTACAAAATTTTAATTCGCAACTAACAGGGCCACAGTGTTATTTTGTGACCTAAAAAAAGGAAAATATATTGATATGTAAAAATCAATAATCAAATCAATTTTCTTAATACTGTACTGACGATGAAACCAGCATCAATTACTGTGACGCTTAGATTCAAACTATTTCTGAGAAATCATGAAATGTGTGCCCTGTACCTATTATAAAGGTCCTCTACATGCCGCCTGTATTTTTGCAAAATATGGACAAACTTTGATGCAAGTTACGAAACCAAAATTTAATGTCATTCGCACTCATTTCTATTTGAAAATATCTCCTTAAGGTGGTAACCGTGCTAAAATAAAAGTTTCTACTTTAATATTACTTTCTTTTGTTTTCCATTAAGATTTATTTCATGTATTCATCTTTAATTAGCTAGGAAAGTTTTAGTGATCTTTCCTGTATATATCTCCACATTTTTAATTTACCTTAGAAGCATGCTATCATTTCAACTACTATAATTAACGTGATTGAACCCTCAGATGTGTTTACTATATTATTTATATTTGAAAAAAAATGTCAGAAAGTAAATTTAATCAAAGAATCCATGTCTATTGGAGAATATTTATGACAGAAAGTGATTTTTTTCGGGAAAAAATAAATCGTCAGTCACATTGTAATTCGCTGAAGCTTTTTTCCACTAGACAACCTGATTTCAGTTACATTGCACACCTGTTGAAATATTGATAACATTTAATATTAATAATATTAAATATTGTTATTATCTCACAATTGAGAATTTGATTCTTATTGATTCAAATTGATTAACCCCTTGAATTAATAAAGCTGATAAACTCTATGTCTTATTTCACAGTCCTAGGAAAAGACTATTTAGAGAGGAATATTAATATTGCTTAGACATGTAAGAATAAGGGAAAGGCATTAATTTGTGGATACGTCATCGTTAAATCCATTTGACGATCCTAGCAATATAGATTAAATATTAGTGCACGCAGAGAAACATAAATTCCAATTACACCCTACTTTGTTGAAAAATAGCTACTGTTGTTTTAGTTGTCGTAGTTCCACAAAATAAAGTCTTCTTTTGTATGTTTTTTTTCATGGGCATCGTGCATCATATCAATTGAGTTTCGATGGCTGTATCAGCAGATTTAGTTAGCTGAATATTAAATAGCACTAATCATTACTCATGACTAATCGTTTGAAGCATCAAACATACATCAACTTTTAAATTGTTCTCTTTGTATTCTTTGAACAATGCCGACCTTTACAGATTGTGGTTTCAAGATATCTTTTAAGTTTATTCGCTTGCATGATTAATTACTTAGTATGTGTGAAATATCATATTTAAAATACACTGTTTTCACTGGAAATATTTATCGTCAAAATAAATACGCCAATTGACACATGACTTCACTCTGTTTTCAGTAGTGAACCTTAGATTAAGTACATGTGGATAAGATGAAGAAGTATGCGCAAATTTCAACTATTACGATATTTTATTTAAAAATTGGATAAGAGAAATAAATATACATTCATAAAACAATTACATCTTGTCCTAGTTTGAAAATATTTAAGGATAATTAAAGTTTAATGTGCAACTAGCAAATTAATGCTCACGTCAAACCGAGTAATTATCGCTTGAAATGTCGCTGAAGAGACCTGAAAGTATGTGGCCGGCCGTTTCTTTTAACCGGCTGACGCTCTTCACCCGAAGTTGTTTTAAGAATTTTTACCTTTTTGAATATACTATAAGTGGATATGCTAAGGACAAATATGCATACCTTCCTTTTTCTGAGCTTCAATATGAACAGAGAATATTTGATTGTGAAAGTTAGAACAGAAACTAGCTAAGGGAGGATATTACGTTATTTACGTTTCAATAATTCTTCATGCTATATATAAATTGTTTTAGCAGTGACTGGAAAAAAGTAAATTTAATGGCATACGTTGCCACTAGGTCGAATTGATTCCTTTGGAATAAAACTAACAAATTCGTGTTCCAAAAATGTATGAGGGTTGCCATTTATATCTTGAGGTTTGAAAACACTAAGGGTTATAGGTGCCATCTGACATTTCCAACTGAAATTTTGACCCTTTTAACGCTAAGTTTCTGCAGAAAATTTTGTCATTTGATAATAACTTGTTTTGTTTACAGTGACTCGAAAATGTTGTCTCAGCGAAAAAATGGAGTTAACTCGTGAACACTTTCGTGCGTTGATTTTTTACGATTTTCGACGTGAATTATCAAGACAGGAGTGCATCGATCAACTTACTTCCACTTTTGGCGATTAATCCCCATCCCTTGCCACGATGAAACGCTGGCATAACGAATTCCATCATGGCCGCCGTTCGATCAGCGACGAAAGTCGCGAAGGTCGTCGGACATTGATGCTGTGCAAGAATTAGTAAAAGAAGACCGTCATGTGACTTATCGTGAGATAGAGGCATCCTTGGAAATTGGTATGACGAGCATTAATCAGATATTGCATGGACATTTAGCTGTGAAAAAAATTTGTTCGCGTTGGATCCCGCAAATTTTGACAAAAAGATGCTCGTGTCAATTGGTGCAAAGAAATGGTCAACAAATACAATCGCGGTGCTTCAAAAGTTATGTATAACATCTACACAGGCAACTAATCTTGGATCTACTGATCTGTTCAATTAGCACGAGAACTGAGGACATAAAAACTTTATTCTGCAAAATTTAGTCTATATGTCGATTTTGTGACCTTCAAAGTACTCTACATTCGTTGCTATGGACTTATTCATATTCTTTTCCACTGTATAAAGCACTTGTGGAGGTCCGCGGTAGTTAGGCTTTTTATTTCCTCGTAGTTTCCTGCTTTATTGTGTCCACATCTTCCCGTTGATGTCACCTCATCAAATTATTGCATTTTGGGAACAGGAAAAGTCGCAGGGGGCGAGATCTGGCGAATGAGGAGGATCAAGGATCAGGGGTGATTTAATTTTCTGCCAGAAGCTGGCGAACAATGAATGCTGAATGTGCAGGTGCATTGTCATGGTGAAGGATCCATCCATTATGTTCGGTTAAAATAGTATGTACTGTTGATTTTCCTAAATTCATTTCATCGGCTATCATTCGGGCAGTTTCCGACGATCTGTAAGGACAAGGGATCGCACATGAACGATACTGTCGTCAACACATGTGTTTTAAGGAGGTCCCGGCCTTGCATCATCCGTGGCGTCTTGTCGGCCAACTTCAAAACGCTTAATCCACATGAAAACGGATGTTTTCTTCAGAGCATTATCACCGTAAACAGCTGTCGACATTTTAGTAATTTCTTGATAGCTTTTATCGCACTTCACCAAAAAACTTTATGCTGATCCGTTGCTCCGTGAATCAATTCCCATTTTCGACAAACAGAAAAAAGAAGGATAGCAGAAACTAACATAACTGGCACTATACGCACAGCTCGATGATCCGCCAAGCACAGGCGGCTCATTGGGTCTCAAGCAACTAGCGCCGCTAGTGGGCAGGGCTATAGTCCGCGTCATGTCCGCCAAATTGCACCAGTTCGCGCATTTATTTCACAAACCACGTATGCGTACGAGCCCGAAATAAAGCAGCAATCCACCGTATGGGTCTTCCAAGACGAGCCAAATCCGACAAAAGTGATTCGTGTACGAAGCACATCGAAACAAATGATCGCCTGTTTCTTCGAAATAACTTCATATCTGGCAACCGTACCGTTAAGGAAACGTAGAACCGTGAATTCTGAATGATACATGAGCATTTGTTTGCCAGAAGTGCTTGGTCAAATATGGAAAAAGAAGCGCCAACCAAGGATCATTCTTCATCATGGCAATGCAAGCTCTCACAGATCGACTGAAATGACTACTTATTTGAATGGCCAAAACGTCGAATTGGTGGGTTTTTCTCCGCACAATCCTGATTTAGCACCAAATGACTTTTTTTACTCCCGTTTATCAAGAAAAAATTGGGTGGTCAACGTTTTCCGGCGCTTGAAGAAGCCGCTGATGCATTCAAAAACCAAGTTTTGGAGGTACCTCAATCGGAGTGAAAAAAGTGTTACGAAAATTGGTTCCAGCGCATGCAAAAGTGTATTGATTATCATGGAGAATACTTCGAAAAACAATAAACCCATCTTAAATAATAAATTACAGTATTTTCGTTATTTGGGCTCAAAATATAAACAGCAACCCTCGTATATTTTATTAGCAGTGATCTACCACGCTAGGTAAGTGTATGAAGAACACTGAGCCTACACACTTTACATTCCTAAGCACTAGATAATGATGCTTAATCCATAAAATCCCATTTTTCTGACTGGAAAAACATTCTTCAGCTACGAATGCATACTTTCTACCTCTCCTTTTTTCATGCAAAATACTTATACTTCTCCTCCCTCAACGTCGCTTTTCAAATATTCTCCTCTCTATTACTGCCTTCAGAATCCCGATGTATCCCTCAGTAAATTCTGCATTCACTTTTCCCTTTTTCGAAATTCTACTCCTTTCTCATCCCCTAATAGTGCCTAGAACGCCTTTGTCTATTTTTATTTTCACCCATTTTATTTTTTCCATTCTTCTCCACACCTACTTCTCAAATGTCTTCTAGTATGCGCTTACCTTCTTACCTCAACGAGAAATTTTCCGAACCATACAAAACTGCATTACACATGTATTACATTTTCACTTTTCTTTCCTTTGTGTGTTTACACATGATACCTTTCATCAAATCCCCTCTCTTTGTAAACCCTTATTCACCTAATTCAATTGTCTTTTGGTTCCCCTTCCACTCTGCTCACCCTATTCCAAAATAATTCATTAATCCAATGGCATTAGACTCAATATTGATAAATCACATCTTAAGGAATCAGAGAAAAACTTTCAGGATTTCAACTAGTTTCCTTTAGGTACGACCGTTTTCGCGAAATGCGTGGCATCTTCTTAAACTGAAGGTACCATAAACATGATGAAATCATTCGTATCGCATTAGGGTTAAATGAGGTCTACAAGATTTTTTCTATTTCCTTACTTCCTAAATAAGTTAGTAATTCTAAATGTTCTAGTTTATGCATTAAAATATTAAAATTTTTATTTTCAAAGTTGTTCCTTAGATTAAAATTTGGGGTAAATGTGGTAAATGCAATTAATTTTCCCTAAAAAGGTGACATAACATTTGGCATTCATTGCTTAAGGATACATAATGTGTAGTTTAAGCTTTAAGAATATCTTAAACCATTTTTTAGGACCCAAGAGCACAGTAGTAGATAGTAACTAAGGTCTATTAAAAACCTAACCTGACCCGGTACACTAGTGCTTTTAATCCATTGCTATTATATATTGAAATTCTCTTTAAATATGAGGCATAGCATGCACTTTTGAGGCATATAATGGCACAAAAAATCTTTTTTTGTCACGGGAGCAATCAATCCCGTGAAAATCACCTAAAATTACTTCCTAACTTTATCATTTTGCCTCCGTCGTTTACCAGGCATTAAAACAGTCAAATTTCGCATAGTAGGCCGAGGATTAGGGAGCTTGTTTGAAATTTTTCGCGTCGTGAGTTACTGAAGTATCCTCAGCAATAAGGTATTTCTTCAGCAATGTCTGGTTAACTGGATATAGTCTCAAAATGTTGCTTTTGTTATCTGAGTATAGCGTTGAATGCTCCATTAAATGTAATGTTAACACGCTTCCATTTTAATAATTCAGAGAGTAGGATATTGACCAGGGAATCAGGTCTTCTGCAGAAAATTTATTGAAATGGGTTATATTATAGGAAAAATTAGGTCAAATTGCAATCTTACATTCTAAGATCAGCATACATCCTCTTAGCACAACACTAGGCGATCAATCGCAACCATGGTTTCGTTTTAATAAATATTACTGCGGAATACCTGGGTTTATTTGTCATCCTCCATAAATAAATATACCTCGTAAAAACTGGTACTTTATCAAATAAAGGCTAAAGCTATTGAGAAGCTATCTAGGGAATATGAAATTTAATAATTGATGATTTCAACCAATGATTATTTTATTTCGGTATTTTAAAGTTAAATCCTCCACAATTTTTTGTAAAATGTATTTAGATGAGATCGTGAAGATTTAGAGCAAACATTTAAAAGGGATAATTTTTACAAACGTATTGATATCACTTCATTCAATCTACGTGTACATTTATTCATCACTCAGGTAATCTTGCAGTCAAATTATAGATTCATTTATTTATTATAAAACCTTTTAAAAGCGCACATACCACAGTTCGCCATTTTACATCGCAGACCCTTGGCAAAACATGTTTTCGTCCTTTCTTTCGGCCAAATGTGATTTTATTCCTGATTAGAGCATTTTAAAAAAATTGTATTGAAATTTTAATGAATTTATTGTAGATGGGAAGCTTTCAGAATCTAAATAACATTTTGTTCTTTGTCGAAATTGATCAAATTCACTTTGAAGGCGCATCATTTTGAATCCAAGATTAAGTATTATGGTAAGAGCGACGCCTCACACGGGAAAAAAACATTGTCTCCTACCCGTCTCCTCTAGTTGTTGTTAAGGCTTCTCAGTAGCAAGTTGATTACAAGCTGAACCGACCTACATAGGCGTTAGTCGAAAGTCCAAAGAAACTTTTGACACTCCAGCTGGCCCAAAAATTCGTGGAAAACCTGGAGGCAGAAATTTAGACTGCATTAATTACTTTCACATCTTCTGTCATCTACTATACATCTACTTAGTTTCTTTTCATACCCCTTTCCCGTCTAAGCTTAGTGCCGAGAACAATAAGTTTTTATTAGAAAAAGAAAGTTCTTGACTCTTGGAACTTGTTAGCGTTCCCGGAGGAGGTACTCATACTCCAAGCGGCTAAGTATGTCGTACAAAATTTTGAATGAGTAATTCTTGTTCCAATTGCGAATCCTAATTCCTTATTGCGATTTATTGATTCGTGTGTTTCGAATTCGAAGGTGTGAGCGTTTGAATTGAGCAAGTTATTCAAAGGATCGACTTTATGTCGAATTGATGCCAGTTTTTCTTTTTTTGGAAGAGATAATTGGTTAAGTACTCGTTGCAAAAAAATTTGGGGTGGAAGCGCACAAAATTTCCCTAAATCGAAACAATCAAATGATGATAATATAACATTAAGGCAGCACTGTTCTCTAAAGATATGTATAATTCAATCTAGTCATTATTAACCAGCTTTTTTAATTATCATTAGGTCTCATATGGTTTCCAGTTATATTTCTTTTGTCATCCAGTGAATAAGTACAAAGTGCATGAGATATACGAGAAAGAGGAAGCTAAATGAAACCTTAAAATGACAGGGACTAGGGAAGGTGAAACAGTTTAGCTATATGGGAAGAGATTGTGAAGTAGAAGGAACACAAGAAGAAGAATTACGAAGGCAAAGAAGCTTTTACAGGGTGTAGCGGACTGATGATAGGGACGTTGATTAAAGGATTTTAAGGAGACTAGTGAAAACTTTGATATGGAGTGTGGTTTTATAAGGCGCAGAAATGGTCTTTGAGGAAAGATAAATGGCATAAATAAGGGGCTTTTGAGATAGTGTGGAGAAGGATAGAAAAGCTAAAATGAATGGAAGGTAACACAAAAAAAAGAAGTACTGGGAGAGGAGAGAGGCTTTGAAGGGAGAAATACTAAGAAGGCATGCAGATCATTTTTATTGTCGATAGAATGTTGAAGACTGTGATAGAGGGGGCACGTTAGGCAAGGGAGGCATTGGGCGAAAAAAAATAGGCATGTTGAAAGGAAAGAAGGAAGTACGCAAAATTGAAGAAGGGTTTATTCCAAAGACTGGTGTCAGGCTGCGATTGGTGAGACGAAACATATAAATGTAATAAGCTTACAAATCAATCTCTGTGAGTCCGAAACCCATCTAAAATGATAGAATATTTTAAAAAGCAAAATTAAACCAAGGTCTTCCAAAGAGATAGTTTGATGTCAGTAAATTGCCGCAGCATTTTAAAACAGATCATCCAATAGCTACTCATTAAACGCGACTAAACTTGGGTACCAAGAAAAGCGAGTAGGAAGTACCACACTTTTCAACAACAATACTCCCGACTTGATTACCTCAAATCCACGCCTTTCCCAGGATCCTCATGGATGCTATTACAGCACGAGCCGTTTCGCAAAAGATTGAAGTTTATCACACCTTACCCCTACCTTCAAAATATAACTTTATATACTCTTCTTCTTCTTATGAGATCAATTTGTCTAAGTTTCATGAATCTTCAACCTTCAAAGGATTCTATTCGATATGCCCTCCCTAGAACCTAACATATCCTCTATCACACACATAACTCGCGTTTTCTCCAGCCTTCCTCGGCTCTTTCTCTCCCTCATAGTGAGATTCACTATCATTTTCCAAATAATTATTATCTTAAATGATGGCCAATTCACCTTTTCAACCCTTGCTCTTTCACATATTCTGTTGATAATACGATCCCCACAACCCCTCTTTTGCGGTGATTGCTGATTCATAAACTATATCGTTCCGGAACTTTTAATTTATCTCTCGAAAAAAGTCACTTTTCATTTTATTGTTTAATTTTATTGTTAAAGAGAGGGTTGAAGTTTGCTCCCTCTAAGAAAGTTTCCGAAGCCGACATTAAAAATCTAGCCGCAGATTGCGAGGTTGCCCTTCGGAACCAATCTCTGGCTACCAAACACCAAGTTGCTGAAATCATCATGTCCTCATTGAAGGAAGCAGTGCCAACAACGACCCGCTCTTCCAGCCTTCAGCAACGTACGTCCTCCCTCCGACGTCTGAGGAAGACAATTGGCAAGGAAGACCTCATCATCCAGAAAGCTGACAAGGGATCTAGTGTCGCAGTGTTGGATAAACGAGTGTATGTGGAAAAGTGCCTTGAGTTCATCAAAAACAATCCTATTACTCCGTTATCCAAAGACCCAACCGCGAGTTTCCAAAGTGAAGTGAAACGTGCAGTGTCCAAGTGTAAGTTTTTAAATGCTAGGGAAAAATTTAGTTTAATCCAAATGAACCCCTCCGCCCCCAGGTTGTACGGACTCCCCAAATTACACAAACAAGCCATACCTATTCGGCCTGTCGTCTCAGCTGTGTCCGCTCCTTCACACCTTCTGGCACGAAAATTAGACGTAATGCTCCGAGATCTCACAGGTTTTAAACCTAAATATGGAGTTAAAAACTCAATAGAGCTAGCCCTAAAATTGAAAGATATTAATGTCCCGGAAAAAGCGAGACTAGTCTCCTTTGACATTAGCAATTTATTTACTTGCGTACCAATATCGGAAACTTTGCTTAGGGTGGAAGAACTACTCAAGGATTCCACCATTGCCCAAAATATCTCAGACGAATTGGTCCCCCTCATCAAAATGACAGTTAACCAGAATTATTTTAGTTTCAACCACACTATTTACAGCCAAACAGATGGGTTAGCTATGGGTTCCCCACTGTCCCCCTTCCTAGCCTAAGTCTTCCTCAATTCTGTAGAAGAACATATTTTTAATGCTGACAATCAGCATAACAAAAACGTGGGCTATTGGTTTCGTTACGTTGACGATATACTATGCCTATGGACCGGAACCAACCGACCGTTAGACTCCTTCCTTAATTTCCTAAACACTCTTCATCGGAATATCTCCTTCTCCATGGAAAAAGACGTCAACGGCACCATCAACTTCCTCGACTTGACAATCACAATTAGGGATAATAGACACGAATTTGCAATTTATAGGAAACCCACTTATACAGACCACATAATTTCTAATGATTCCGCACACCACTTTTCTCAAAAACACGCAGCCCTCCACTCCATGATCCACCGCCTCCTACACATCCCCCTTCCCCCAAAAACTTCAACATTGAAATCGTGAATATCACTAATATAGCTACCAACAATGGTTTCAACCCCAAACTAGTTGACACATTACTACGGAAAAAACAAAATGCAATGGCCATAAAAAGCATTTTCGTATCACAGCCTGCAGTATCTAAAGATTTTAAGTGGTGCTCGATTCCATTTCTGGGAGATCTTTCATAGAGGATTTCCAACTGCCTACCCACCTCACTCAAAGCAGCCTTCTACCCACCCTCTCCAAACTTCTAGCCAATGGAAAAGACACCCAGGATAGCCTTCTCAAATCAGGCATTTATAAACTGAAATTCGAGGATTGCAACAGCGTTTATGTCGGTCAGACCGGCAGGAATATCAAGTTACGAGTCAAGGAACACGCAAGGTGTCACAAAAATCAGAATAACAACTCTCTCTTCGCCAAGCATTTACTAGAATTCGACCACAGCAGTGACTTTGTCCCAGAGATATTACACACACTCCCAAAAGGATTAAAACTGGACGCTCTCGAGCAATTAGAGATAAGAAGGCACTTGGTAAACCCCAACACGACACTTTGTAATGAGCAATTGTTCCCATACCCCTCCCCACTCCTCTCCGAGAAACTAGCCTGGAAATAGTCAAAACAATCCATCAAAGCACCTGCGAGCCCCCACCCCTCCCAGGTCCTTCCAACCCTCCCCGCCCCCACTCTGTCCTGAGGGTATATATTCTTGCTCTGTTTTGCAAATTTGTACCTGATGATGCCGCAAGTCGGTGAAACGCGTTGTACCGTATAATAAAATCTGTGAAAAAGTACGAGTCTTTCTTTTTAGTATGGATAACAATTTTGATATTGTTGTGCAGCCATAGACTTTATAGTCTTGCTTTATTAACTTACTGCCATATTTGATACATTCAAAAAATTGCAAGAAATTACGAAAGATACAGTTACTCAATGAAAATCGCAAGCTGATGAATACCATAATATGAGAATTTTAAAATGCAATACAGGTAACTATCCACCTAAACTGGAATCGAAAGCAAAACCCTAACGGCGAATGAAAGAATGAATTCCCAAGAGACAGTAGAAGAAGTGAGGGCAGAGTGACCGATATATATAAAAAATGGTAACATATCAAATAAGGAATATATGGAGCTGAAAATGAATACATAAGAACACAAAATTAAAAAAAAGGACAAGGAAACCATGCATTACAGACCAGATTTTTCTACTTGACCCCCTGCAATCCATCTCTAAGGTGTGAGGTAGGGGATGATTACACACCAGACTACTTTTGACGCACTTTCGTACTTTCCCTCATCGCATGATTGGAAAATTTTATTCTGATCACTTATTATTCGTGGGAATAATAACATGTTAAATTTATCTGTTCCATACTTAATCTCTCTCACTTTGTTTACATTAACTCTCCAACCGCAGTATGGTGGGGTAATAATACATTTTCAACTTCACTGCTAAAGAGAAATCCTTCCAATTTATTCAAGATATTTAATCTATAATTTAACCTTCGCTGTGTGAGTGATTTCCAATATTGCTCCTCTGATAATTTTGATGCGCTACTAAGTTTATCATGACAACGCTTTAAAAATTTAGCTCCTTTACGCTGCACGTGATCCAATTCGGCAATCAATCTAACTTTATGAGGATCCAACATACTGGCACTATATTCTAAATGAGGCCTAACCAGCGAAAGATAAAATTGCTCTTTAAACTTTTCATCACATCTCATCAATACTCTTCAAATAAATCCCAATTTTTTTAGCTTGTACACATGTTCCCCGTTTATGCATCATCCAGGAGAGGTCGTGAGTTGAGGTTACGCTTAGTATTTAATTGAGTCTATACTTCCCCTTTCGGCATTCCTGATGCAGTTGGCGTTCGGGAGGGAACTGGTCCTTTGCAATAATTATCATCAACGCACTGTTTTAAATTTAAATCTTATTTCTTAGCGTCGCTTAGATTTAATAAAATTAAGGTCATTTACCAAGCATGCTTCATCCTCAGGACTACAGCCATCTCTGTAAATTACTGCGTCTTCGGCAAACAAGGGTATTTTGCGGCAATAGAATTAATGTCGTTAATGTAAAGACGGAATAAAATAGTTCTCATAGCACTTCCATGGGGACCACCTGTAGTGGCTTTAAGTGCATTAGAGCTGACAACATCTATGAATACCCTTTGTACGCGAAAATTCTGAAAGTTTTTAATCAAGCCCAGGATATTTTTACTTATCCAAAATATAATCTTTTTATCTTAAGTCATCAAACAAATTTCCACTAAAAATGGTTACTTTACCAAATTCTTAGACACGCTGTACGATAGAAAATCCACCGAAATAGTAATTTAAGACTACGGAGCACTCCCCATTGACTATGGCACTCCAAATGCCGGAAAATCCATTTCCCATGAAACATTTCAATCAAATTTGACACAAAAGTAAAATAAATCTTGTATTTCACAACAATACTATTTTTTAAACGCATCAGGCATGCCAACTACAGGATCAAAACAAAACCAAAAGGTGGGGCATATAAAAGTAGCATTAACAATTGTAATGCAGCTTATGTGCAAACTGAGAGAAACAAAGTGCAAACTGGGATGAATAAAGTGCAAACTGGGATGATTTTCGGAGAAAGAATCAAGAACCATGTACTTCGTTTCAAATACGCAAACATGGCACCTGGTTAAACTCCCAAAATCCGAGTGCTTACCTACCCCATAAACCTTACACGATCTCAACTACTCCCCTCTTCCTTCCCCACATACCTAACACAAGCCTCGGTGACTCAAAATCTTCTCCACTCCCCGCTGATAGCCCCCCCCCACTGAGTCCTGTAAATGCACCCTTACTCTGTGCATTATCATATTCCTCACTCCACTTTTCCCAACAAAAACAATCTGACTAATCACCATCTCTCGCCTTAGTTCTCCCAAAAACAACCTTGTAGCCAACTACTCTCCTTGCCTTCTCATCCCACTATACTCCCCCTGCCGCTCCTCCTCAAAATGTGTATATGTATATTTGTGGATAATTTTCAGTAATTTACTTGAAAATGTTGTGGAACTTGATGAATCATGGATCGTGTAATTAAAAACCTACGAGGAATCAATAAATTTTGAGAATTCTTTTAAACCATGAAGCAGTTCCACGAAGAAACGCCGGAAACAATTCCTTGTGTTAAAGAAAAAACTCGTAAAACAATAAATCTATCGGGAGGTGAAGGGATTAAAATTGCACAAAGACGCATGGAGGGCTGCAGTAAACTAGTGTTCGGATTTAAATACTGATGATGATGACATTAAAAGAACAAAAAATATATAGTCACTCATTAAACAGCAAAACGGATGGAAAGGAACACTAAAGTCTAGGAACGGTAGGGGAAAATTTAAGGTTTTTTTTTATTTTTTCATTTCTATATACCCTGCAAGCCACCGTCAGATTGTGCGGAAGGGGGTGAACACACACCCTAACATGACCCTACCGTCGTCGAACAATGTTATTATGATTTCCTATCGTTCTTGGAAAAAAATACATCCTAAATATATCTGTTCTACAGTTAATCTCTGTAATTTTACTAGCATGATCTTCCCTACCGTAGTACGATGGGGGTAATAATACATTATTAACATCACTGCAAAAGATACCTTCCAATTTATGCAAGAGCTTCAATCTGTAATTTAACCTTCGCTCCGCGAGTGATTACTAGCTTAGCTGCTCTAATATTTTAGATACGGTGCTAAGTTTATCATATCAACGTTTTACAAATATAGCTCCTTTACGCTGCAAGCGACCCAATTCGGCATTTACTCAACTTCGTGAGGATCCCATGCACTTGCAGCATATTGTAAATGAGGCCTAACCAGAGACAAATAACATTTCTCTATGACCTTTTCATTACATTTACCAATTACTCTTTTCATGAACACTAACTTTTTGTTAGCTTGTCCACATATTCCCCGAATCTGTTTCACCCAGGAGAGATCGTGAGTGAGGGTAACTCCTAGGTATTTAATTGAGTCTACACATTCTATTTAGGTGCTCCCAATGCAGTAGGCGTTCGGGTGTGAATTACTCTTTTTCAAAAATTTATGACTACGCATTTAAGTTTAATTTTAATAGCCGAGTGTCACACCAGAGTTGTATGGCATTAAGGTCTTCTGATAAAACTGCTATCCTCAGGATCACGGAAATCACGGTAAACCACTGCATCGTTGAGAAATAAACGTATCTTACTAGTGACTACGGAGTCATTGTCGTTAACTTAAAGTAGGAATAAAATAGGGTCGATGGTTGGTAGGTAGGTAAATACGTTGAAGGAAGTATTAAAAATTAAGTAATAAATTCAGAAGTATAAAAAATAGAGCAAAAGAAGCGTATTGATAGACGCAGAGCGAGGTTATGGAGAGTTTTCGAGAGGAGAATAAAGAGGAAAGTAAAGGAAGTCAGGTAGTCAAAAAAGAAAAAAATCGTTGCAAACAATATAAAATAACTTAGTAAAAAATTAGTTGAACCAAAAAATATCCAAGAGAGTACGAAGGTATACACAGAATATCTGTACGGCAAAGAACTAATACCAGTAAGGTTAGACATAGAAAGAGAATATGACGTAAATGAGATTTGCTAAGGCGCAGACTTACTCCATGGCGAGATAAAAAGTGTATTTAGGGAATTAAAAGCCAATAAGACTATGGATGCTGACAACATGCACAAGGAACATTTAAAGGTTTAAGAAAATATGGGAGGAAGAGTTTTCATGGACTGATTCATGGTATTTATGAATGAAGAATTTGGTCGGATGATTTTGTCAGATCAGTGTATCAGTTTCTATTCCAAACAAGGGAAAGGCATTAATATGTGATGTCTACAGAACGTCAAACCTGATTTCGTACGCAGAAAAAGTGGATCTCAGGGTCATCAATAAGAGGATCGAGAGGAGGGCAAATGATTACTTAGGGGATGATCTGTTTGGGTCCGGGAACGGAAGAGGCACGCGTGATGCCATTGTAGTAATGAGATCACTAATCAAGAGGAATATAGAATACAATAGTACGTAGTTGCCGGTTTTGTAGGTTACGAAAATGCGTTTGATATAGTGAATTAGGAAAAACTAATTAATATAATGCACGAAATAGGAATGAATTGGAGGGATAAGAGACTTATCCACAACCTGTACATATCACAGATTGTTCAGCTGCGAGTGGCGAATGGAGAGTCCAGATGGGCAATGTTAGGAGGAGGCGTAAGGTAGGGTTGTCCATTATCACCTGCGCTGCTCAACGTATATGTGGTGGAAATGATTAAAGAGACATGAGAAGAAGTGGAGATAGGAATGAAAATTCAGGAGATTCATTAAATCAGTTCGGTTCACAGATGACCAAGCTTTAATTTGTCAATCAGCCAAGGGGTTACAAGCATTACTGAGTGCATCGGAGAGCCAGGGCAATAGACATGGGATGAGAATAACTGTGAACAAAACGAATACTATTCAGTTTCCCAAAAAGTGAAAGACTTGGTTAATCTTTGAGTATGAGTTCACTTCTGGAGCAGATGGAACAGTTAATCTCTCTCGGAAGTGATCGGGATCGAAATGGTCAAAGTAATAGGGACATAAGAAGAATAATTGGGTTACGCAAAGAAGCCTTCACAAGGATGACGGAATTGATCGACGTTGATTAGGATGTTAAGAAACGTTCTGCCAAAACTTTGATATGGAGCGAGGTTTTGTACAGAAATATTGAAGCAGGATGACAGGCATACATAGGAGACTTTTGAAATATGGGTTCGAAAAGAGATGGAGAAGGTTAAATGGGCATAAAAGAAAACAAATGAGGAATTGCTAGTTAAAGTGGAGGAAGAGAGAGGAATGTTGGGAGAAATCAAAAGAGGCAGGAAAGATAAATGCAGAGCATTTTGATTGGCAATTGGATTGTGGTTGAAGGCTGTGATAGACGAGCGAATTTTAGGCAGACGAGGAAGAGGTAATGTATAGGATCCTAATGTTGGATGGAATGAAGGGAGCAAGGCAGTTTTGGGAATAAATGATGTTTGTTGTAGTGTTGGATGCCAGGTTTATGTTTTGCTACAAGAGACAAGGGTATTATTGCTCCACTGTTTGGTAGCTTGTGCCCATCAATAACCTACTTTAACCGGTAGATCACAGTTAATAATAATAACCAACCATATAACGTACTCTCTACTTTTAATTGATGATATGTTCCACTTCAGCTAGATAAAAATGTTATGAAGTCCTCACATACAGCTGTTTCCTTTTTTTTCTTCTCGTTTCCCATTTTTTCGGGTGCGACTAGCATTGATCTAAGTCTTCCGGTCAAAATCCTCTCTGGTAATTGCTACAAATTAGGCCACAGAAACTCTTCCTTCATAATTATTCCAAACCCCTACGTAGTCCCGCTGGTATTTTATCTATCCCTCATTCTTATTTAGACAAATATTCCAAAGTGCCGTTTCTGCACACTCGTATGAGCCTGGATCTAAGCTAATCCTTATTGACGTCTTAAACTTTTTGGATATTTAGAGTTGACGATCTAATTCCTTTGTCAATAACGCCGTCTATGTATTCTCTCCGTGTCCCTTCAATATTTCTTGTTCTATACATAATTTTCCTACCGTGTGTTTGATGATGTGCACGGATGTTCCCTTCTTATATCTTGTTAGCGCTTGGAATTTCCTGTACATTGCACTCATTTTTTCTATCCTCTGCAAGCTACGCATATCCTCGTGTTTTGTCTTCCAACCTTCCAATTCAATCTCATTAATTCCTCATTTTCTCTTCTTGTGTCTAATCCATGGAATTTCAAATCATTTTACCATTCTATCCTTTCATATTTACTGTCAATATAATTTTATTTTGGCTTTGGATATTTCTTTTAAAGATGTTCCAACTAACTTCTACTATACCCTTCTCAGTGCCTACAGTCCACTTTTCTATTACTCATTCGTTTTTGTCCCGGTTAATGCTTCTATGCTTTGATGACTCCCTATTAAGTCTTCCTTTCTTTGTTTCCTTGAATCCGACTCTAAAATTTATTGGCACTAAATTGCGATCTGAATCGGCATCCGCTCCCAGAGAATTGTAAGAATTGATTACACTGTTCCTAAATCTGCCTACGCATAAACATAACTAATAACTGAATACCCGGCATTTTTCACGCATGCCTACATATTTCCTCTCTCCATCTCCTTATTTACACTTTCTAATTTCTCTACCTTCGATATCGTTCTAACAAATCCTATTATATTCTGCTTAGAGTCTCTCCGTGTCCTATTTTCTACTACTGCGGTTGATTCCGCCTCGCAAAGATTTCGATGATGACGACAGCGTAAGCCTTGATTCCCCTGCATGCCACTACTGCCCAAGTTGGCAGTCACCAGTAACCAGGATTCATTTTCTTCATGTATTTGTCCATATTAATCATCATGGGAATTAAGGCGGTTTCCCGTTGCATACCTCTACCCTGTTTTTAATGTGACCCATAATTTGAATGGCTACCTCTCTGGGGCAAGACCCCTGTATAACAGCCTCACTGAGGAACAGACAATGCGCGAACTAGCTGGATACTACCCTTCAACCTATTCGGCATAGGTTGTTCCTACCAGGAACAATCTCGCCAGTGTAGCTCTAGGTGGTCATCAGAACGCATTGCAATGGATGGCAATGCAATAATTCATTGCATTGCCAAATTAATCAATTCAATTGTTTAAAATACATGGCACACGTTGAACCATAGAATAAGTAAGTCTGAGGAGAGCTCCTTCATTTTTCTGAAAATTCCCGCTACGACACCTACCGCGACCAAGTAGAGTTGGAAAAACACAGAAAAGTAAAAAACCTTAGTGTCACCAGGAGGGGAACACTCATGAATGAGACTACCAGAGGTCATCCTCGTGTACCCATTGCATACTCCTTATTTTGTCGCTTGACCAAATGAAATTTTAAATTATGGCCTTTCTATTATTGGTGAAGTTTATTCCAAACGTGAGAGTCAGAAATAACTTCACTTGTTTTACGTGGGTTGTAATGTTCGCCCATGGATTTTTCTTAACCCTTATCGACTTCAAAGTCTTGAAAACTCGTAATCATATGACAGATCACCCAAACAATACATCTAATTACATAATAATAGAGAGCTATCCATAGAAGAAAGATGGCTTAATTTTTTTAAGAATAAATGAAAATATGGAGTTCATTCGATTCTATTTATGCGCATTTAATTTTCATGAGACATGCATTTGAAACTTCCATTTTGTATCATACATTTGTTTATAACATGCTGCAAGTTTTCAAATGCTTTTTATGCTCTTTTTGGAACGGGGGTGGGTGCATGTAATGCATGACGAATTAGATTTTCATCACGCATGATGACTTACGTGATATTATCGCCTTACATCTCTTCATGACTACCGGAGTAAAAATCCTCTAGTTTTCTGAAAATGGGTGCGTCACATTTGTTTTCGCATACTGATTCGTCGCCAATAAGCATAAGGTCGTCAATCATAGCATTAATTCACAGATATATAATATTTCTCTAATACTACACGGGGATCGAGGCGGTGTGGTGGGTAACGTACTGGCTTCCCATCGAGAGGGAATGGGTTTGAATCCCAGATGCAGCAGATATTTCAGTGATATCCCAATAACTACTTGAGGTGCTTTGTGGAGGGCACTTTGAGTGAGTACGCCGTGCGTCGGATAGGACACGTTGGCGCCTTTCTTTAAGAGCAGGGCAATACCGACACCGGGTTTCTCTCCACCCTTCATCCTTTCCTATCCACCCCTAATGGCGCCAATGACCTCATCTGCCACCGACATGATCTCGCCTCCTCTAAAACTACTTATCTAAATCTACACCTTTTAACCGACATACAAATTTCTTTCGAGTAGGTTTATCTGCGACTCATTGTAACGGAAGAAATTACTATGGCAATTAATATTTAAGGTTTCAGCAAGGTATAACCAGGTCCATTTTATTCCTTTGCGGCCATTGATCCCGGAGTGAGTTGAGTCTAGGCTACGGTTCGCATTAAATTTTGCTTGTCTCCATCGCATGGTGTGTTATATCCCGGTGCGTTGAATTCCGCCATAGATCCAAGTAAGAAATATAAAATATAGCCATATTTCATTTACCACCAGGAATAATAACTACATAAAATTCAAGTTTTGAGGGCAAAAAACGAGATGGTATAATTGCGACAGTAATTTTTGTTATTCTTCTACAGGGTAACTCACAAAGTTCAATCTCAAATCGTCACTCAGGAAACGAAAAATGTTAACCAAAAATCTGTATTAATTTCAAATGCCTTCCCAAAAAATTAAGCCACAGGTTGATTGTTGAATCAGCATCCTGTCACACGCAGCAAATCCTTCAACTCTCCCAGCCTCATCGGAAGGACACCGTCGTTGGCATGATGGCAAGTGCATGGAAATGCATATTAGCGGATGACTCCGTTTAAAGTTGCTGTAGTGGCATACCCCGCAGTTTTTTGGAATTTTTCAAGATATAAACGGCCCAAGTGTTTAAAATTTGTCTATAACCTCGTGGACTGTGGCGCGTCGCGCATGACTACGAATGCCTGTGACATTGTATGCACGGTATTTCGTCATCTTGCTCCTTTAAAGCCCCCAACAATTTCAGAGTTCAAGAGGACGCCTCGATAGCATAACTGGCTGGAGCGTACGACCGGACATTGAGGGATCCGGGGTTCGAATCCCGGTCAAGGCGAATGATTTCTAAACTGAAGTTGTCGCATTGCAATGCATATTAGTGGATGAATCCGTTAAAAAATACCCTTGCGGAATCTCCCGCAGTTTCTTTGAAATTAGCATAGACTTTTGTTGACGAAGTGATTTGTCATTCATCATCCAATCCCTGAAATAATATTAATGGTGAAATTTGAGTGAGCTTGAACTCAACGGTTTTTCATGTGTAATTGCTGAAATTTGACGAAGAGCGCTTTCCCTCTTATTTTGCTACCCCTTCGCGTGTTTCTTTCTTGATAAATTCCATGTAAGTAACGTGAATAATGAGTTAATACGAATTACATGTATTTCAAGCACGCAAAACATTTCCAAGTCTAGTGTGTTCTGCGGCTAAAAGTCCTATAGTAACAACACACTCTAATTTCGCGGATCCATCATTTTGCATCCTACCGTAGGATGTACTTTAATGGCACACCAAGATTCTTTAGCACCTATCTCATTATGGCCAATCCATTCAGGAGATGAACCGCTCACAAAATCGGCTTAGCAGAATAAATACACTAGATTGGTATCATTTCCACCAATTATTGCTCACGATTGTGCATTATTCAATTCAGTGTTTGATTATCTACTTATTTCTGTCAATGAAAATCAGAGATGAATTGCAATCAAGTGTGGTGATCTCCGGAAAAGAAAGTTTTAACAGACAAATGCATTCGGATATTTCATATAGCGAAATAGAAATAGTGTAGCCAAGAGTAGAGACCACATTTGATAAAAATAGTTCGCAAAGCTCCGAAAAATGTCCATTAATCCTCAAACATTTACATCGGGAACCACTCCATCCATCATATAACTTTCATAACTTTTCCCACTGCAACATTCTTTTATTCATAGGAAGGCATAATTAACATAGGATTCGGTAGTCAATCAGCACAATCTTATTTTATCTTCAATTATGCCTCCCAGTGTGTCAACCAATATAATCACGACGCGATCGTGCAGCGTGAATCGGACAAAGAAAAACATCAAGAAATCAGACGCAGAAATTCCAAATCGACACGAATGTCACAAATGCGAGCACTTGAACCCAATCAAGGATTCCACTGATCCGAGGGCCATCGGATCCTATGCACCGGATCTGTGCACAATTTCAATTACGCCTTCTCGGGATTATGTGAACGCAAATCCCGGAAATTTAAGATCGATAAATGAGATTTGGTGAACACATGGCGCTAGCAATTATAATGTATTCGATAACCACTGAAACACATCATTTATATCATAGCTGAACTTATAAGTACTCACTCTTTGCCCGAGTTCATAATAAATAAATAACAATGCTGGAATGCGGGAATAAGGACAATTATCCCTTTCACCTACAATTCGTATTTTTCGAGATTCCCAATTAGTTTTCTCTGATTCTTTTCAGTGATCTAGAAGGCTTTAATCTTTACCTACATTGTTACGAATTGTTACGAGCTAAACCTTGGTCATCAGCAAACCTAACTGACTTAATTGATTCCCTGAAATGGCCGGGTATCGGGATTGGTGCGGTGGCTATCGTACTGGCTTCCCACCCAGAGGGCTCGGGTTCAAATCCCGTTGATGTTGAATATTTTTCAGAGGTATCTCGATCCCTACTTGTGGTGCTTCGTGGAGGGCACTTTGAGTGAGTACGCCGTCCGTCGGATGGGACGTTAAGCTGCGGACAGACCCCTTGACGCCTTTCGTTATGAGTAGGCTAATGCCGACGCCGGGTTTCTCTCCACCCTTCATCCTTTCCTGCCCATCCCCTATGGCGCAAATGACCTCAGCTGTCGGTCGCCTCCCCTAAATACTACTACTGCTGCAACGGCACCGCGCGTGCTCCTCCCCTTTCTGAATTCAAACCGATCATCCCCTAAGCAATCGTTTACCCTGCTCCCCATCCTTTAGTTAACGATCCTCAGAACTACTTCAGCTGAATACGAAATCATACTTAATTTTCTGTAGTGTTCACGATATGCAGCCTTTACTTTTGTAATGTAAAGCCTTTAAAAAAGAAGGGTTTATTTATTGCACTAAAATCATGTTTTTCGTTTCTCTAAATAATCAAGTTTATTTCCTCAATCGACTATGAAAATGAAACCACGCGATGGACACAGCTGAAACTTTAACAACTGTCTAGTAGGAGAGGAGGTTTACTAAAAGCAGGCCTTTTCCGACACTACATGTGCTTTCTCCCTGATTTTCTTAGGAGTAATTGAGCAACCCACTCAACACATAATTATTTATGTGATATTGTACGGGTGAAGTCCTTTAGCCCAAATAACAAGGCTTGAAAATATTGCGGTAATTTCCTTTGAGAAAAAGCAACATAGATTCTAAAGCTTTTTTAAGCACTAAAATATCAAGATAATTTCACATAAAACGATATGCATAAAAAATGTTTTGTTGTTCATCATTGTATTCACCGTTTTGTAGCAACAAGAGATAAAAGGATTTATGGGAGGATGAATTTACGATAATGAATAATGATAGCGATAAAACAACCTTCTTCGCCAAGGGTAGACCCACCGACGTTTCAAGGACCCTCAGCTTAGCAACAACGACGGTGTGATGGACTATTTAATGCACCTGAAGGTATCGTTAGCATAATTTTGGACTGGAATATGAGATACCATGAATCGCATAAATCGAGTCCTTAATCTCAAAATATTATGCGGGTTTATCATATTATTCCAAACATAACATACTGGTGCTTTATGCACTCATGGACACGCATTAAACCCGACAAATATCCTCATGGCTAACGGGAACTTCTCTTCCTTGAGTGAACTGAACTTCAATTCATCATAGAAGGACTCATTCATAGCAGATTTAGCAACAAAACCCTTTCACCAGAGCAAACTACGAGAGTAATGGCGGGATGAATGCATCCCAAGTCAATCGTTAACAGATGGCTTATCTTGAAGTGGAAATGCCATGGAAGGAATAACAATGAGTTGCGTTCAGTAACAAGAGCATCTTTTCGAGAATTTCGCTTTCCCGGGATGAGAGAGCATAGTCTCGGAAAATTAAACAGCGGAATACTGCGCGCGCTAGAGAGAGAGGGAGAAGGAAAGGAGCAGATTCCTCGCTCGTTCTGCATCAGATTACGGGAGACTTCCCTCAATTCCGCTAGGGTGATCTCGACGACCTCAACCACCCAATAAACGAACTACGTCGTTCGCTCCAGTGTGTCGGCTTAGCCATGACGCTTCTACGAAGACGTTTCTAAGGCTTGATTCCTAGGAAAAGCAACTTTTATTGTCCATTCTGTACCACCAAACCTCTGACACGAAGTTAGTCAATGCTAATGACTAAATTTTAAGCAGGGGATCATTTCTCCATTTCGAAACAGCTCAAAATTCTATTCATTAAAATTTATCCCACTGCAAGAAGGCAGTCCACTTGCTTTTTTAAGTAGTTTGTTTCTCAGTCATTTAGCCTTCGAATTGTTTTTATTTACATAATGGAAAATTAGAATGCAACAAAGATTATAAGGTTAGAGAGACGCGCATACCGTGGGTGATGCAATGTTAAATTAAATGTATCGCCATCACTTCATAAATCGATCTTTTAGACAACTCAAGATTTAGTACCACTTAATTTGCTGCCCCAGATACAAAAATATGTTTCAAAGAAGGTTACTAGAAGTTTTTAGCACAATAAAATAAGTATTTACCTCTTCTTGATGAATTTAGTGGACTCAAATTGAGTGAGTAAATATGATATTTGATTTGATAGACATTGCAACCCTAATATTTGGTTGATGGAACATCACCTACACTAAAATTTGGATTTTTTTTTATTTAACCTATCCCATTTTAGGTGTATGTATTTAAAAAGTACCTACCCTCTGTAGAAGCGCCCATCAAATTCTTTGAAATTAATTCGTAGGACACATTCACTCATGTACTAGGATTGCCAATTACGAAATTTAGATGTTTGCAATCAGAAGAGTTGGCCCAAAATCCTAAAAGCATTATTATCCCAATCATCAAACTTACTTATTCATTTGATTTTACGCAATAATATTTAATTTATATTAAACTATAATGGAATATGTAATCCTCCCTTCTCCGTAGTTTTATCCATATTTCTAAGAATAAATTTTTAACCCGATCAGAATTATTGCCAATAACGCGCTCGCCTGCCAACCCGAAACCCGCGGGTTCGAGTCACACCCTGTGCCTCTGATGGTACAGCTTTCGAGAAGTTTGATGACAAGCCAAATGTTTTTCGGTATCCCAGGTGATCCACAGACCACCAGAGGCAATCGGATAAAAAAATTGATCATCATGATAAAATGCTACAATAATTCAATAATATATATTTAACTATATATTATTTACCAGGTGTGTTCAAAATGTAAAGGGAGTTTTGCAATTTTGCACAGTGAGTCATGCGTTATTACCACAAGGTCTAACGATCAATAAAGAGTACTACTTACAAGTTCAATGCCGTTTGCGTTAAGCAATACGGAAAAACGGACAGGGAATGGCGAGGAACGACGGGATGTGTGGCGAGCAGAGTGTTGCCCAGTGGCTCTACAAGCAGACCCGAGATTGTATACGGTATAGACGGTAAAATTGAAGGTAAGGGCTTAAATATCCTCCAGGTAAACTGTAGAAGTATCCTCAACAAATCTAGGGAATTTGAGACTGTAATAGATGCTTGTAATCCCAACATCATAATTGGCACAGAATCTTGGCTTCACGATAGCATTACATCGGCCGAAATTTTTCCGTCAAATTACAATGTCTATCGAAGGGATCGAGGTGGGAGGGGCGGAGGAGTATTCATTTGTGTTTGTAGCAACATAATAAGCTTTTTAGATTGGCAACAAAGTAACTGTGAGATGATGTGTGTAAGGATACGAGAAGCAGAAAGTAGCAAATGGTTAAAAATAATTGCTCTGTATAGAAGTCCAAGCGAAGGTATGCACTCGTTGGAGATCCTTGCTGACTATTGTTCTGAAAACCCCCATGATAACATCATCATAGCAGGGGATTTAAACCTTCCAGAAATAGGGTGGGGGGGCAAAACAGCGGGTGGCGGGCAGGCACAAGATCTGGTAAATCGCCTCATTAACGAAGAAGGGTTTAACCTGACCGTTGCCACCAGGAAATTTGCCTAATTGCAACGTAATTGTGTAAAAATAAAAAATAAAATAAAAAATGGTATTTGTGGCGAAACAATTCATGGCTTTTGCAACACACCATACTTCACCAGCTCACAGCTGACTGCTGGCTCGTGAATCTTTGGCCGAAAACAGCACTGAAAAGATGCCCCAGCTCCCATATTCTCTAGACAAGGTCCCGTGTGGCTTTTTCGGTTCCCAGAAAAAAAGGACCTAAAAGGGCCGTCGTATTATAAGCATAGATGATATCAAAAACGTATCGCTGAGAGGGCTAAAAGCTGTACCAAGGATCGAGTTCCAGAAGTATTTCGAGGAATGGAAAAAAATGTGTAATATCTACCGGGGATTTCTTCGAAGAAGATAGCATTGAAAAAGACGAATAAATAAAATAAATAACTCAAATTCCCGTTATTTATCGGAAACAACTTGTATAAGGAATAAGAGCAATTTCCACACAACAATATAACTGGAAGAAATAAGATATAAAAACTTCTAACTACTTAACATTCCTATTCCAATTTAAGAAAAAATATTTTAAAACCCTTGGCGAATGATTCCGATATTCACTTGAAAGAAATGAGGGAGATTTTTTCAGCGTTATCGAAATTTTGGGGTATAGGTTCTGGTAAAGGATGTCCACTAGATTTTGAGTGTATAGCTGCGAAAGCATTTTGTCACAAGAAACTTCCCTAAAAAGAAGGTACCCATTGAAAGGATACAACGCCAACAGTCGTACTTGTATTTCGTTCTGAATTCCTTGAGTATATTTATTTAGCAACAGCTTATGCAATCACCAGGAGCCGGAAAAAGATGTTGGTTTAGTGAACGTGGAATTTAATCAAACTACGTTTACACTTTCAAGATACGGAGAGGTAAAACTTGACAAACACTAATTGTGAAAATCCTTCCTATAAGTAAGGCTTCTATTTTCATCTAATTCGATTTGAGCTTCTATGAGTACTTACAAAAGCAGAGCATTAACTTCTCAAGTGACACCCACAAAATCTTATGTAAATGTTAATTATTTGGTGAGAAATATGACACATTATCGACTGGGATAAAGATAAATGAGTTTAACTGACTTTCGGGCTAAGCTGCACTCTGCCGATATGGATCCATTATCCTTCCATCCTCCTTCAAACATATCTCAATGGAAAAATCGTATTGCAACATAGTGAATAATAACAGGTGTAGAATAGTATCAGCATTGTGAATTTTACACCTGAAATCTCAAATATTGGCTATTATATACCTACATAGATAGAGGTGATTTGATGTGGCGTTTGCAAGATAAATTTAGGTTTGGGCATGAAGTTTGTGAATAGTGGACGGTTTTTCCCGATGATTTTTATTTTTTGGTATTCTACCGTTTAATGTAGGTTTTGGGTGGACAAGGACTGAACATCGTTCAACATAAGTGGCTTTACCTATCCTAACAAAACACAAGCTGATTTTCCACACTACATAAAATATAACCCTTCCTCCCCTCATCCCGTCCAACATCCCCATGGCATTTCTACCCCTTCCTCGTTTGTAAGCATGACCGAGGCGTGACTCAAACCTCGACCTTGGGCCAAGCAGACGAGCGTGTTGCAGGGATGGTCTAAATAGCAGAGGACTATTCTGCTTCCGCAAGCGGGTGTTTCTTTTAAGGAATTTCCACAGAAAACAAACCCTTTCTATTTTTAAGTAAGAGAGAATTGAATTTTTTGGACCGTTCCTGGCATCATCTCATATTTAAATGTGGCTTAACTAAATAGATTGAAACTGACCGAGTGAAATGAATACGCAGTCATATTAGCGCATTGTGCTCGGCTGATTCATGGTAAAACGGGATTCTCCTCTGAAATTTTATTAGTTTACTCCGCCGAGAATTAAATAGAATAAGGGAAACGCTCAGTCATATATTCCCTCTTTCCCCCATTTCATCGTTTCCAAACTGCTGATCGACGATAGAAACCATGGAAACACAATGCCCTTCGCTCCCACAGAAATCGACGCTTCCGATCATTTCGATGGCCACTCGCAGCGAGACAAGTACCTATGTATTAAGAGAGAGCACAAATGACTTCCTCCTTTCCTTCCTCATTTCAGCCCCAGTCCTTCCCCAGACACTTCCCCTCCAAACGCCAGCCCTTTTCCCCACCCATCAGGAGACCACCAACCCCTTTATCTCGATCGCGATATATCAGTAATGAGCGACGAAGCTCGCCACATAGGGAGTGCGGTCTTCAAAAAAGGAGGGTTTGGGGGCTCCTAGAGAGCAGAGAGGGAACAACGAACACAGGGACGACACCAGCCGCACCTTTTTTCCCAATCGGAAAAAAGCAGAGCAGGCAGAGCCCCTTCGAATGGGTGGTGAATGAGTGAACGAGAGATCCGTCAACGGCCTTGTTTCCCTCCCTTCGTTTATTGAGGTCTCTCTCTCTCGGTTTCCCCGCACAGTCCTTGTACGTCGATGCGATAAGGTGGGAGGAGGATGTGAGATATCAGACGCATCGATCATTTTTCTCTCGCAGGGAATAGTCGCTGCGTAGTTGCATGGAGAACGCATTGGAGGAAAATGACGATGTATCTACCATCTGTGTACAAGCTTGAGAGGATGTGAAACAAAGCACGAGATTCTACCTTTTTCGATGTTTTACATTTTATACCTCAGTAACGCATCGTAAATTCATAAAAAAACCATGTTTGCTACCTCTGGGTACATTCGATTACATAGTGTATGATAAAGAACTGTATTAATGTTGAAAATTTTGGTAATTTTATATTTGAGCACATGAGAAATTGTCACATCCATGGGAAAAAAGCATGTAATACTGTCCCATACCAATGACATATAACTGACGAGGCAAAGGAATTTTGATGCAATGGCACTCACTCCCTGGCATCGAAAGGATTCCGGCGTGTAGCCTGAAACCATGTTTTATATTATTCTTTTATCTAAGCAAGGGATTAGCATAAAATTTTGCCTATTTTTATGGGTTTAAATTAGCGGAATTAAATGTTCGCTACACTTGGGGAAACCCAAATTTACATAAGAGCCAAATAGGCTCACTAGAAAAGGGCCTCTAATCATCCATAAAAACGCATTTATAATACGATATATTCAATTACCTATTGAAGACTTCACTTCTTATTTCTCGCTTTTCAAATTACAGACTTGTGCCATTACTTGGCTAAGGGATAGAAATATTCACAACGAAAGGTTATTATTTTAAAAAATCGAAAAAATATGAAAAATAAATTGTTAATATTTTTCAACAGCTGTTACATCTAGCTTACGGCACCAATGAGTAGGGGAAAAAAGGACGGACGAGTTGAACTTTCTCGAGAACGGAATGTAACGTTATCTAAAATAAATTTAATGGGGAAAATACGAAAATATTGGCGAAAGCAGTCATAATGCAAACATTTTTACATGATTAATATTACGAGTTATAAAATATATGGCTTTTTCCGCCATTACAATCATTTTACTGAATTGAACCCATGATTAAGTCCATTAAAATATTAAATATAATATCTGGTGATATCTGTGCAGGACATTTCTGAAAAATTAAAATACATGGAACTGAAGTGAATTAGGTAAATGAGGTTTAACAAATATTGAAATTCGTACCCTTGGGTACTCTGAAATTTGTTTCTTTGTCGTCGTAAGTTTATCCATAATTAATATTAGTTTAGGATAATTTTCAAACGGACGCCACAGCTGCAAGGGCTGAAAAATATATCCAAAATATGAAAAGCGCATCCAATAAATATCTGCAGCTTATTGCAATATTTAATATTTCAAAAAGGGACAACAAAATATATGAATTCTATGGCTACTCGAAAATATTATGAGAATATTCCTTTTTCAACAACATGTCCTTACTAATCCTCCAAGGTTGATGGTTCCTCTCAAAGTTGTCCCCAACGAATCCAATGTACTTGCCCAACATTTATTTCCAGTCTCGCAGACATGCTTGATATTTTTAATCAGTACTTTACGATCACCTCAGTAGTTTTAACCACTGTTTCAGATGAGGAAACACCTTCCACGAAGGTATTTTCTTATGTTGCGGTACAAGAAAAATCACATGACTGGCTATGTCTGGACTATAGGAAGAACGGAGAACGCACTTAATATTGATTTTCGCGAGATAGTCAGCAACAATGTTTTTTCGACGTGCGATCGTGGACTATCGTGGTATAATATCCAACCTGTTGCTTTTGTATGTAGTCTTTGGCTACCGATATTTCCTTGTCGAATTTTCAGTGCAACCTTATATAATGCTCTATTAACAGTTTCATGAGCTAGTACGACTTGCATCCTTCCCTGAATATCGACAAATGATAAGACCATAACTTTCCCAGCAGAAGCAACCACTTTGATTTTTTTTGGTGTTGGTGATGACAGAGATTTTCACACAGAGCTTTGTTGCTTGCTCTCAGGATCGAAATGATTTTTCCAAGTTTTATATGCTGTGATAGTCTTAAGAAGCAACTCCTCATAATCCCGTAACATCAGCAGCGAACAAACCTGCACGCGAACATCTTTTTGTTCGTTTACGAGCAATCTCGGAACGTTTTACGCACACACACAATTCATGTAAAATTTTCCCGTTGAAATCATGTGGTTGCCTCTCATTGTGCTCCCCTCTTTAAACACATTTTTTGAGACCCTTCTAGCTGAGCGATAGGGAGGAAATAGAATCTTCACAAGCTCCCTGTAGCAGTAAAACGGCTCTCGCTGATGGTTTGTTCTGGCGTAAACAAAATTCATCGAGGCGTCATGAAGTACTTCAATTTTGCCGTAAGCTTACGGAATATGTTTCAGTAACTTGTCACTAATTCCAACTAGAACCTCGTATTTAATCAACGGGTACAAATATATTGTAGGAATATATCGATTGCTATTAATCATGCTCATACTAGTAATTTCAGTAACTAGTGAGAAACAATTTTGGAAGTCTAAAATAAAATTCACAGAGCTCTACTAAAATGGAAGTGTTTTTAAATTTTTTCCGTGAAAGCGAAAATGAAAAAAACCTGAATCCTTGAAAAGTTTTTAAGCCTCAGTCGTACTTCGAACTGCAGGAAAACGCCTACTTCGAATCGCCCAGTCTACAAAATAAATTGCCTCAATTTTGCTGAGCTAGAGAAAACATTTACTGCGGGAGGAATTAAATATGCTCCACTTCTGAAGCGAGTATGTCGGAACAACTGGCTGACCATGTGACATTCTCGATAAAAACTTATCTCTTTGAATGATGCATCAATGACAATAAGGAAAGACTGAAGCTTCACTTTGTGAAGTTATTCAAACAATCGTATAAAAGAGGATACCTGAAGAAAATATTCCCGAGACCAACATTTAATACCTTCACTCACTCCAAATCATTCGTAGAGCCGCATAGCTTAGGGCAGCGAATCAACCAACCGCAAATACACGCATCGAGGAAGCCTCTTAAGTCAGATATTGGTTCTTAAGTTATTGCGCATTAAAATTCAGTGAATTCATCAATATGCTACAGCCGGATAGATTTTCAACGGAAAAACGAGAGTTGACGCCAGGATCAAGTATGCACTGCTATTCTCGTCACTCTCCAGTATGTTATCCTTGGATTGACTTAATCGCTCTTTGAATCTCAAAATATCCAATTAGTAAGGATGCATTCCCGCGTTTGACCCTACGACATCGTATTACTTTAATCCCTTGACACCTCTTAATCTTTTTAGTCCAGTCCGCACTCTCTCGAATGATGCAAGATACGTATTCGACGATTTATCAATCTTGTCTACTTCTCGTTAGGTCAGGATAGCAATGAAAAGGATTGAAGTCAAACTGGCTGAAGTCAATTAGGTTGGTTATTGAAAATAAATTTTTTTAAAGTACTACTTCAATTATGAATTCCTTGAGTGATTCATCTTTTCATAAGGGTCATATTAAATTCCATACAAAAGTGATCATGATAAATAATTATTTTATAAGTTACATCCCCAATAAATTTTACGGTAATCTAAAATTTATTCTTACAATCTGCCATAAAATATCTTAGTTTATATAAGATTACTTTCTAATTGATTTAAAATGCAACAATTTTAAAGTGTGAAACTCAGTCGCCTTGACCGGGATACGAATTCAGATCACTAAATGTCCGGCAGTGTTTTAAGGTGAGCTATCGAGGCCTCTTGTTACGCTCCGAAATTTTGGGGACTTGAAAGGTACAAGACGTTATGACGAAATACCGAACATATAATGTCACAGACCAGATTACCTGTGACATTGTACGTACGGTATGTCATCAGAACATCTTGTTCCTTTCAAGTCCCCAAAATTTCCGAGTGGAAGACGACGCCTCTGTAGATTAACTGGCTAAAACACTCGGCCGGACATCGAAGGACATATACTGTGTTCGAATTCCGGTCAAGGCAAATAATTTTACGCTTTGAAGTAGTTGTATGGTAATAAGCGTTGCGGATGACTCCACTAAATCGATTAACTATATTTGTGGAGATAATACCAAAGGTCCTTTACTACTTCTTTACTAACCCAACGGGAGGGCACCACTTTCAACTCACATCTCTGGCTCCTATCAAGCTATTAACGCCGAACTGCCTTGAAAATAGTAAAGAGGGATATAATACTTCATGCTGTGTGTGGAACAGGTTTATGAAACCTTCCGAGTGCTTTACTCAATTCCATAAGCGGAATAACTTCAGCGAAAAGAAGCAATACTTAATAAAGTTGTCACTACCATTAGTCCACTGTAACCGAATAAGTTAGTGCTGGAATTTTCAAAGGAGTTGACATATAACTAAATTAGAGATAAAAACATTCAGGGAAAATGAGCTAGATTAATGATAGTACTGCACTCATAAAAGAAATTCATGAAACTTCTCAATTACCATGGAATTAACGTGGAATCCTTTCGTGTGGGTGCTATTAGTTTCTCTGTTTGGGGTTTGGCGATACAGTCGATGAGATATTGTGTCAACCATCTCTGAGGCAATCACAACACGTACTGATACTCTGAAAATCCCTTTTCAAAAGCTGTGATGACAAGAGTCAATATTGACATGCGAGAAACAGAGGGGTAATTTGTTTCCGTAATTATAAATATACCATTAGATTGATCCTCCCTCCACTTCTACTCAACTCCAAACGTTTTCCCGCAAGAAAACCTTTCTTTATTTCACCCCTAACCCTCCCCCCTTCTTCCACATACCCCTTCCGCCCTATTGGCTTCTTTATCTCCTCACTCGCACAACCCCTCCAACCCCAGAAGCGGGGGCAGTAGGGACTCCTCCCACACGCCCGTTTTCCCAGATAATCTCCCATTATTTTTCATCCTTCCTCTCTGCCATCCTTCATCACCTCCTTCCCCAATTCCTTTCCTCCTGTATCTCCTCGACCACCCTTTACCAGCCCTCCCTCCCGACCGTCCCTTTCTCCCCCTTCTCTCATATTGCCCCGATGCCTTCGCGCTTAGCAGCAGTAAGAACCGAGGTCATAAAAAGGTCGTCCTATTGAGAAGAAGAGGAGTTCGTTTCTCTTAGTTCGCTTTCACGTGCATTGACTCCCTCGCACGCCTCCACCGCAACCCACTGTTCTTTTCTTTTCGAAAGCATTGCATTGACGTAATACCAATCCATGTTACCGGAAAATTTCCTTTGGCTTCGATATATGTCGGATAATGGCATCAAAAGATAAGGAGTTGAATTTAAAATAAAAATGTAAGCCCACTGAAAAGCCACCTTATTTTCCGTTTTCTACAAATAGTTCTTGCGTCTAATTATCGACCGGAATGGTGGCAAATCTTTTTCCTATGAGCGGGGATTTTAGCTAGGGGAATCGCGGGTGTTCTTGGGGGGAAACATTGAATAGTGATTTGGGATTGGTATGCGAAGGAAGAGATCGTGGTGAAATAGGTAACTACGGCTAAGAACAAGAAATTACTACGGGGATTAAGCAATAGTTATACAGGAGACCGAGCTTAATCATAACGAACACATGGTTAAATATTTGTTTGGTAGTTGTGTCCATCCAAAAACCTACCTTAACCGGTAGATTACCTTAAAAAAAAAATACATGGTAAAAGCACCACAACTGGGATTCAGTGAGGTGTCAGTGAAACTATTATATTCAGACCTAGATTTAGGAACAGCGTGATTTATTCGCACAGTTTCCCGGGTACGTATGTGGATTCAGATCATAAAGTAGTACTAATGAAGTCTAACAACTAATCAAAGAGGCTAAAACAAGGAAGACGGTCGAGTATATTGAATGTAGAATCATTGACGGGAACAATAAGAAAGGAGTGTCAGCAGGCTGTACAAAATATTTTGAGAGAGGATGTAGTCGGGCACGAGCGAAGAAAAATGGGAACATATCAAAAGAGGGATTTCGAAAGCCACAAACGAAATTATAGGAACAATAAATATGAAATGGACAAGGGAAACATGAATTACAGACGAGATAATTAGGAAGATAGGCGAGAGGACATTGAACAATGCAAGCATAGGGTTAGGTAGAAGAAAGTACAAAGAGTTGAAATAATTTACGGAGGAGGGAAATTAATTGGACAAAATAAGAGAGGTATAAGACGCAGGGCGAGGATATGAAAAGTTAATAAGGAAGGGTGATATTGGTGCAGAGCACTGGGTACTGAAACCATTGCCTGGAAGTAAGAATGGAAAATCTGAGTGTGCTTTCAAAGTTGCGTCAGAAAATTAATTAATTGAACCAGGAAATATTCAACAGAGATGGTAAGAATACATAGAGTATTTTTAGTGAATTTATTATTAGGTCCTTAAATTTATGCAGAGAACATCAATAACCTTGCTATTTTTCGCTTACTTGGAGGTCATTTCAATCGAATGCATTGTTTAAAAGAAAATATTTTATTTTTTTAATCTTCCATCAACATGATAAACATAACAGTTTCAGGAAATTTGGTGAATTCCTTCATGATGAGGGTAGTGAAAGAAACTTTGCACTTCCAAATAAAGACCTAATACTTCACACGACCATGGTTTCAATCACCTGATGATGATGCGCAGCATCGAAAATGGTCGTATGAAGAAATAAATCTTTAATTGGAAGTGCAAAGTTTCTTTCTCTACCCTCTTCTTTCATCAACTTGACAATTCATGATTATTATCGGCATTCTTTCGGTTACAGTGGGTTTTTGACGAGCACAAGCTACCAAACGGTACAGCGACAATTCCCTTGTCTCTCTAAAAAAACGCAATCCGACATTCAATCTTACAGTAGGCTCCTCTTCAATTCGGCATTCTTTCTTCCACCCTTCATTCTGTCCAATATTCCCTCCCTACTCCCATCCCTTCCTCTATCGCTTCCTCCCTTCATCAATTCAGATAATTTCTACCTCCCTCCATTACGTTCAACCTACCTGTCTTTTTCTTACCAATTTCTCGCTTTTCTAGCGATAAGATGACGGAGCACAACACTATCCCCGAAAAATTGGTAATGCGAAAGATCTGCGGTAAACACGTCCCGAAGGTCTTGACTGATGACCGAGACCCGAGTCTAGCGTCTGCTTACGAAGACCTGCCACAAGTTGAAGATCCCTACTATAGTCCCGACTTGGTATCAGCAGACTATTTCGAATTCCCAAAAGATAAATCCTCCATCAAAGAACACCACCATGGGAACCTAAGTGCCGCCAAAGAAGTTTGCACGCATACCCTTCAAGACCTTCCGGAACCCGCCTACAAGGGAGCCTTGAAGTCGTAGGAAAGCCTCTAGAAAAAGTGTGCCGACGCTCCAAGGATGTACTTTGAAGATAATTTTGAGGCATCGTAGCTATTTCTGAAATATCTATATTTTTCCGAATCTTTTCCCCATACTTTTTATACACACCATATAATTTTAGAACCCAAAGAGAGTCTCGGAATTTACAGAAAAAAAGAGTAAATATACTTATTTTATTGCACTAGTTTTGGCAATAGTTCATTAGCATTGAGTTTTAACATTTTCTTCCTGTACGGTTTTAAAGTAAAAATTTTCCATGCTGTATTAGTTTAGTAAACATATAATAGACTCACCCAATGTAACATTGAGTTTATTTTTGTCATACTCTGTCTTAACAAAACATTTACTGTCAAACGGGATAAATCATTTCAGTCTCTAAGCAAGCATTGCTTTTGAGAGTGAGAAAACTTAATATTTCATCTTTCTTAATCATCATGCCTTCTTATTATTGTTAAAACAGGCCTAATTATCATGGTAAGTAATACGTGTAATAGGAGCTTAAAAACGAACTATGAACTTTAAATCAACCTTCCCTTTAAAAAATGAAAATGAGATTGTAATTCATATTCTTTTACCCACGTCAGATTTCAGGGATAATGATTCCTACATTCGAAAGCAAATTGGCGACGGATGAAAATCCCTTTAATTGTAATGTTTATTAAATGGTGCTACTCCCAAATTTAGAATAAAAGCACCATTTAGTGATAATTTAAGGTATGAATTGGTGGCGGATGAAATAATCATTCTATCACCAGGGAAAAACATATCCTTTTATAAAATGGAACTCTCCCGAGACATAGGTCGAGTCGGTAGCATTAAAGAGATGAACATCCCAAACGAAAGCCTTAAAAATAGACTCTTATAGAAATAGACTTAAAGTCTCCTGGATGCTGGATTTTGTGTTTTGCTAGGAGTCACAAAATATTTATTTAGCAGCTGTGTCCATCCAAAAACCTACCTTAACTGGTAGATTACCTAATAATAAAAATAATAATTCCTTAAATTGCAATTGACACTCACGATGCATATACGTATATTATTATATTCATCATCCGTGTAAATCTATGAAGCGTGTTATAGCAGAGGAGAAGACTTTTTACCAGCAGCCAAGGAATGACCTTCTTTCATGTTTACTGGCACATTTTACTTTAATTGGAGCCAACTAAATTCATTTAATTCGCCCCAAAAGATAATTAAATCAATTAAAAATGAAAATTTTGATATAAGCACTACTTTAAAAACCCATTTCAAAAGAACAATAGAATATACACAAAATAAAATGCAGTAAACCTGTTCATCGGTGTTGATTAATATTTAATATTGTAATTATTTGTCTCTCATAATAAAACACAACCAGACATCCGACAGAATAAACCCTTCCTCTGATCACGCCATCCTAAGCTCCTTTCCCATTCCTCGCTCCCTTTAGATCCCCCAATTTATCCCAGTTTTCAACATTCCATCGCCAATCAAAATTATTTGAATCCAGCTTTCCTTTCTCCGTTTAACTTATTCCAAAATTTCCTATCTCCTACCCCACTACGCCCAGCATCTCGCTTGTATCGTTTTCTCTCCATTCTACCTATTTTTTTCTTTTTCCATGACCACATCTCAAAAACTTTCCATTTATACTTACCATCTAGCTTCAGCGGTCATGTTTCCGCATCGTACAAAACCAAGATCCATATTAAAGTTTTAGCGAGTCTTTTGCTAATATCCTATTGCAACGTTCTAATCATCTTTTCTCCCTTATGGAAGCTTCTTTACCAAATTCAACTCTTCTACTTATGACTCTGCTATTTGGACCATCTTGTCCCAAAACACTTTCAAGATAGCTAAAATGCTCCACCCACTCTCATTTTTGCCCTCTCATATTATTGTTTACCTTGGCATTCCTCTCTCCGGAAAAACTCGTAGCCTTTGTTTTGTTTACATTGATCTGAAGCCTGATTTTCATACTGATTTTCTGATGTGAAGTCTCTAACGTCTTGGCTAACTGTCTTAATAAAACTTGGTCATCCGGAAACCTGACGTTATGGATTCTTCGCTGACTTTCATTTCTATTTCTAGTTCATCCATGCCTCTTTTACCATTTCTTACACATATGTATATCGTATGTTGAAAAGAGCGGGTAACTGTGGATACATCTGTTTCCCCTATTCTTTACACCACCCATCCCAACTCTTCATCCGACACTCGTTCCTAAGCAGCTTTTTTCCTTTCTCCTCTTTCCCCTATGAAATAAGGTCGTGAGAATATTTACCATTCTCACGGCAATATATAAGCGTTTAGTAAAACGTAGAAGGAGTTTTAATGGGCTACTTTGCAGCACTTAATAGAGAGGAATTTTTCCCGAAGATGTTTTCAGTTCAGTGTGGCTCACTATACCGAGAAAGTGAAAAGCAGCCGTACACACGTACGTGGGAATTGAAGAGCTTTAGCAATAGTTTTGATTTCGTACATAGCTTAAGCGGAACATAGGATGGAAAATTAGAGGATGGAGAGGAGGACAAATAATTATTAGAATAGGTTGAAGGGATCGGAGGTTTATCTGCAACGCGTACATAAGAATCTCAGACTGCTTAGGTGGGAGTAGTGGATGGAGAGACGGAATGAGCAGTGATTGGGGAGAGGGGTAAGACTGGTGAAAACCAACGAGAACGTTCTTCGCATGGTGAGAAAAGAGAGCGGATTGTTGGGAAAGAGGAAAGGTTGAATCAGAGAATGTTGATTGGTGATGGAATACAAATGACTGATAGTGTGGAAACGTTAGATAAGCTAGAAATTGGTAGGATAAAGATAGGCAAGTTGGACGCATTGGAGGGAGGTACATATTATGCGGAACTGAATAAGGAGAAGTATTTTTTAATGCCAGAAGTCAGGTGGTTTCATTAGGAGAGGCAAAATTACTGTTTTTCTAACTCCATTCAAAACTTACTTACTGTAGAATATAATGATAAAACATCAATTAAGAAAGATGGTTCGTAATTAAATGCATTAATGAAAGCAATATTTTTCTGTCACCGTTTGCAATAATAATTTAAAACCATAATGAACCAAGATAGACGTGGAGCCTTAAGGGTACAAGACCATCAATATCTTCAAGTCTGATCACCTTAATTGTTCTCAACTGTTACAAATTGGTGTGTTGTGATCTGTGACGTATATTCAGTGAACATTTTATGCATTCCTAATTAGTTCATGTGGTGAAGTTGGAGGGAATATTAAAACGGAATCTTTGATTCCGTTTTAATATTCCCTCCAACGTTTATTCCGTTTTTGCATCCAAAATAGCTGTCATTTAATTAGATAGAAGGACGTATTTAAATGTGGGCACAATATTGATCGATTTCACTCTTTTGTATCGTGCCAAAGTCTAGTAAGATCGTAAGAAAGCAGATAACTATGTTAAATGCATAATCCACGCTATATTTTCCGTCTGAAGATAAATATTTGGAAGCCAGAATCGTAACGGTGTGAACGATCGTGGAAAATTAAAAATTTTAGTTTTATATTCAACACAAGTTTACGCTAAAATAAGGTAAATATAAAAATTATCACTTATAATGTCATTGCCATAGCTAAAAGAAGAGATCTTACATCGTATAAGTTTGTATCAACTGCACTATCAAACGAGTGGCACAAGGAATCAATATATTTAAGAGATGGTCCAAAAGAGCTCACGGACAAGGAGAGAAATAATTAACCCTTTGCATCTAATTAAAGAGAATACACAAAGTTTTGGGCACTAAAACGGTTAGTAATGCCGATAAAGATGAAAAAATAAAGTTTTCCGACACCAAAATGATAAAAACTAGGCGCCCCATCGATTTTAACTAAAGAAGAAAAAAACAGGCTTGGAGGAAGATTAAAAAAGGACAATTTTTTTACTCTTCAGAAAAAATGACGCAAGGTACAGAGCAAAAGTTTCTAGACATTTTTGAAAATTGTTGGAAAGTAAATATTTCAGTAAGAAAAAAATCTGAATATAAATTGAAATATTTTTTTACCTTTTTGACCCATTATTTGATTTTAGAGCTTTTTTATATTATATTTTAGTATTTTTTAAATATCTCTGAAATATTTAACTGTTCTAAGTTTTGTTCGACGTGAAAAATGGAATTTCTTAAAACGAATCTTTCCATTATCATGTGGCCAGTCTACGGCCTTTATCATAAATACTTCGATTTACGATAAAAATCAGAAAAAATAAATATAAATATAGGCCATAACTCTTGAGATGGGTTTTTCCCTCCATTATATCTAAATTTAATAATAATACTCCATTTAAAAGCAAGTTGTTCCCGAATTTCTCTTTTTAGCGATCCAATGGAAAGACTCCCCTATAAGAACATTCCGGTCATGGGGTTTATGATACTGAGAGTAATGCCGATTTGCGAAACTAACAATAACCTGGTAGAAGACAAGATTAACTAATTAAATAATGTTTAAGGCGTCACATCCTTCGTCACATGAAAGTTAATTGTAAATAATAACTATTGGTATATATAAAAGAATTATATCGATTAAAGTGGTTGACCCCTCCCCGGACTACAACCTTGACGTGGTGGAAGGGCTTGTGCGTTCCGATGACCCCTAGAGCTTTGCTGGCGGGAGTAATAATTATTGCTCCTGGTAGGGTCACCCATGCCAGATAGGTCGAAGGTTAGGAGCCAGACGAAAGGTAGTCCACGCAGCGTCTGTTCCTCAGTGAGGCGGCTGCAATGGCGTCTGACCCCAGAGGGGCGGCCAGTAAGTGATGCTGTCACGTTAAAAACACTATATCAAACCTCAATTATCATTCCCTAGAAAAATATGATGGACAATAGAGATATTTTGAGTCCTGGCAACCACGGGGCTCGGCCCAATCGGCCGTGTGTCGTGCCCGGCAGCGGGGGAGGCAAGGCTTCCGCGGTCGTCATCCCACGAAACCCTCGCAAGGGAAAACCAACAGCAGCAGGATAGAAGACAAAGGAGAAGAATACCAAATTAGTTAGAATAGGAACGTGGAATGTTAGGACAATGATGAGGACAGGGAAATTGGAGAATGTTAAGCGAGGAATGGAAAGGGGAAATATTGATATTTTAGGTCTATGCGAGGTGAGATGGAAGGATAGCGGGGATTACTGGAGTGATAATTATAGAATAATATACAGCGGTGGGGACGAGAGCCAACGAGGTGTTGCCATAGTATTAAATGAAGAGGTAGGAAGAAGCGTAGTCAACATAGAGCAGGTAACGGATAGAATACTACTAGTGGAGATAAAAGCAGAACCGACGAACTTAGTTATTATTCAGGTATACATGCCACCGAGCAACCATAAGGAAGAAGAGATCGATAGGATATACGATCAGTCAGAGGACATGATCGCGTGTGTTCCTGCAGGGAAACATTTGATAGTGATGGGAGATTAGAATGCCGCGGTAGGCGAAGGAAGAGATGGTGATGAGGTTGGGGACTACGGTTTAAGCACGAGGAATGACCGCGGGGAGAAAGCAGTTGAGTTCTGCAGGAGACAGGTTAGTCATCACCAACACTTGGTTTAGACACCTCAAAAGACGCAGGTATACATGGAAAATGCCAGGTGACTCAGAAAGGTATCAGCTAGATTTTATTCTGGTTAGACAAAGGTTTAGGAACAGTGTGATAAATTCGCACAGCTTCCCGGGAGCGGATGCGGACTCTGACCACAATTTAGTTGCTATGAAATGTAGCGTCCGTTTCAAAAAGATAAGTCAAGGGCAGCGAGTTATAAAATGGAATTCTAGAAGCATTAAATGGTTTGAAACGGAAGGAATACAAACAGGCGGTAGAGGAAATCATGGAGGATGGCAAAGAGCTAAGTGGAAAGAATGTAAAACCCAAAGCCGTACACTTAGGGGCACTTATAGGTGGAATAAAGAAGGGGGTGGGAAAGTTATTGTTTGGCGGGAAGCCCGATGCCAGTGACCCGTCACTCAAACAAATGAAAAATTAAAATAAATAGTTCTACCAATTACTCCCTTGATCAGGTATTTGCACACCAAATTGACCTTCACAAGTCGCAACCACACACACACTCAGGGTTTACGGGGCGGGAAGCCCGACGCCAGTGACCCGTCACTCAAACAAATGAAAAAATAAAATAAATAGTTCAAACAATTACTCCCTTGATCAGGTATTTGCACAACAAATTGACCTTCACAAGTCGCAACCACACACCCACACAGGGTTTACGGGGCGGGAAGCCCGACGCCAGTGACCCGTCACTCAAACAAATGAAATTGCTATGAAATGTAGCGTCCGTTTCAAAAAGATAAGTCAAGGGCAGCGAGTTATAAAATGGAATTCTAGAAGCATTAAACGGAGCCATTGGGTGAAGAGCTAAGTACTATCAAAGAAAAATGGAAAATTATCAAGAAAAGGTTGTCCACAGCCGCAAAGGACACTATTGGAACCGTTAACGCTAAAATGACTAGGAAACCATGGATCACGGATGAGATGATTACAAAGATGGATGAGCGGAGAAAATGGAAGAATATGAATACCGAATTAGGCAAAATGAAGTACAAAGAATTGAACAATAAATTAAGGCGGGCAACAAATAAAGCAAAAGAAGCATGGTGGAAGACGCAGTGCGAGGATATGGAAAGTCTGCAGAGGAAGGGTGAAATCGGTGCGCTGTACAGCAAAGTTAAATCTTTATCGGGAAGTAAGAAAGGGAGATAGATCTATGCTAACAGTTAGAGATAAGGCGGGTAAGGTAGTAGTTGACACAGGAAAGATCCAAAAGAGATGGAAGGAGTATATAGAAGAAGTGCATAGTAAAGAACTTCGTCCAACAAATTTAGATTTTGAAAAATAATATGACGTAGAGGAAGACAGCTTAGGTCCAGGCATACTAGACGATGAGATAGAAAGGGCATTAAGGGAGATGAAACTAAATAAGGCCGTGGGGGTAGATAACATTCCCGTGGAACTTTTAAAATGCTTAGGAAAATGTGGGAGGAAGAGGCTATATGGGCTGATCCGTAGTATTTATGAGGAGGGAATCTGGCCGGAAGACTTAGTGAGATCAGTTTTAGTTCCTATTCCGAAAAAGGTAAAGGCAACGTCATGTGAGGACTATAGGACAATTAGTTTGATATCCCACGCAGCTAATGTTGTTCTCAGGATCATAAACAAAAGGATAGAGAATAGGGCAAATGATTACTTAGGCGATGACCAGTTTGGGTTTAGGAAGGGGAGAGGTACGCGTGATGCCATTGCAGTAATGAGATTATTAATCGAGAGGAATATAGAACACAACCAGGAGGTATTTGCCTGTTTCGTAGATTTCGAAAAAGCGTTTGATAGAGTGAATTGGGAAAAACTAATGAGTATATTGCATAAAATAGGCATAGATTGGAGGGAAAGGAGGCTAATCCGCAACCTGTACATGTCTCAGACTGCTCAGGTGCGGGTGGGAAACGGGGAGTCAGGATGGGCAGTGTTAGGAAGGGGTGTAAGGCAGGGTTGCCCATTATCACCGTTGCTGTTCAACCTGTATGCAAAGGAAATGATCAAAGAGGCATGGGAAGACCTGGAGGTAGGAATGAAAGTGGGCGGGGAATTCGTAAAATCAGTTAGGTTTGCTGATGACCAAGCTTTAGTTTGTCAGTCAGCCAAGGGACTGCAAGCATTGTTTAGTGAATTGGAAATTCAGTGCGAGAGGTATGGGATGAGAATCAATATTAATAAAACAAAGGTTATGCGATTTTCTAGAAAGAAAAAGGCCAAGCTTAACATTAAACTAGGAGGGCAAAAACTAGAGCAGGTAGAACAGTTTACGTATCTCGGTAGTGTTTTGGACCAACACGGTCAAAGTAGTAGGGACGTAAGGAGAAGAATTGCGCTATGCAAAGAGGCTTTCACAAGGAGGAGGGAGTTGATGACAGGGACTTTGAGTAAGGATGTTAAGAAAAGACTCGTAAAAACTTTGATATGGAGCGTAGCTATGTACGGTGCGGAAACGTGGTCATTGAAGCAGGAGGATAGACGTAGATTGGAGGCTTTTGAAATGTGGGTGTGGAGAAGAATGGAGAAGGTGAAATGGACAGAGAAGAAAACAAATGAGGAAGTACTTTATATGGTGGGAGAAGAGAGGGGTTTGTTGGGAGCAATCCTATGGAGGCAGGAAATGTGGATGAAGGGGGTGTTGACCGGCAGTGGGATGTTGAAGACTGTGATAGAGGGTAGAATGTTGGGCAAAAGAGGAAAGGGAAGGAACAGGATAGGGATGTTGGACGGGATGAAGGGAGGAAGAAAGTACTCGGAGATGAAGAGGGACCTGATATAGAGTGATGGATTTTGTGTTTTGTTAGGAGTAATAAAATATTTGTTTGGTAGTTGTGTCCATCCAAAAACCTACCTTAACCGGTAGATTACCTTAAAAAAAAGTCGTTGAAACCGTAACACCCAGCCTTCAAAGCCCAGAACAAACGGTTCCAAAGACAATTAAAATCTCAAGCTTTGATTGTATTGTGATTGGTTGAATCTAAAAAAGCCCGTATTGGAATTCTAGAAGCACCACTTGCATCTATTTCCATCAGAATTGTATACATTATAGTTAATTTGTATGTTTACATGCCTTGTTCAATCAGTTCGATCGTAGTTCTGGATCAGAAACTCCCCCTCCAAGTAGGAAGTTCCTTATTAAGGATTACAGTGGAGTGATAAACCTCAAAATAAGTGAGCTGTATACATCGACATATACTTTTTCAAAATGCACAATTTGGTCTTAGGAAACATTCTCGAATTCAGACGAGATCAGCGGAAGTTCAAACTTTTGGGACTTGACGTTTTTTCGGTTTCATTACTAATATCATTTAATGCATTTGTGACGAGGCTACTTTATTATCGCTTATTTCTTTATCACGGATGGTAAATTTAGTCATATTATTTTTTTACCCTTCATATGTGGTATTTTCTCATTAATACCGAGCAGTCAGGGAAAGATTTAGATTTAGATCCAGTGAAAAACAATCATCTCCATGCAAGCGATACATCCGTTTTCCATGCAATTAATGTATTGGCAGTTGGTACTTTACGAACTTTCATTTTCTATATGGCGGGCGGAACCCTATTAACATTTCTCCTCTTTTCCGATTTCTCAACTGTTACATCCCAAAAGACTATTTTCAGTAATTATGAATTCTAATTAAATGAAGACTACTATGTATCTTTCCACTGTCCTTTTAAATAAAGGACAGTGGAAAGATATATTGTATTCTTTATTTAATTAAAATGAATTTCCACAAGGTTGAGCCGGGAACAATTGAATAATTATGAATTCTCTTTTTCTCTTATTTTTTCCATTTTTACGTCGACACAATTCCCCGCAAGCTGCTGTAAGGGTGTGTGGCGGGGGATGTCAGGTCACCACCCGTAAAAGAGAACTAAACCACATGCAAAATCAACACATTAATATTTTCAAATACACACTGTCTGCTTTCAAAAATACTTTCCACTGCCACAAAAAGTCCTCCGATAACTACTTCTACCGTGATACTGCCTCCTCTTTTTCACCTTCGCAGCCCGTCGTGAACACGCACATGTCTATTCTACAATAGTATACATGTTATTACTTCACTGCACTTAATTTAACAACCGAGCTCACAGTTTCATTGCATAATGTCAACTCCCGCTAACGTCTCATGCTTTCCCTTCTAACACTGACAAAATGTTGTAAATCCTTCACACATGATTGTGTAATTCACATTTATTTTCTATAGATATAAAACACATCAATACTTTGGGAACCAGGATTAGTAATTAGTAATGAGTGCTTTGCTCCTAAAAAATTCTAGAACCCTTGCAAATTTTTTATGAGAGACGTTAGCCTTAGTAATATCATTCGGTACAACTTAATTTATTAAAATAATTGGCGTGCCAAAAGATTTTAATATACACATTCAAAATGAGTGGACTCAATCGGCAGGTTGTGACCTAATAAAGTAAATGATGGAGCAAAAGATAATTTCGATCATATTGATAAGTTAAAAAATAGTCCAGAAGAGTAACTCTAAGCAGCATAGCATTAGGCACTAGCAATATCAATTAAACATTTTTCAAATAATTTTCTTTCCTTTTCATTATCTGGTCAGTTGAAAAGGTTACGATGCAATATTTCACGTATCTGAAGGAAGACACTTTGGTGCTTATGTTATGGGCTAGAGGCATTCATCAATTTCATTCATCATTGCAGGATTATAAAAAATCAAGCTTTTCAAAGCCACTTATAAAGCTATTTCAAGTCTTTAGACAAATTTCTATTCAGAGGGGATAAAGAAAATGCTGGTTGAAAACGGAGGCCAGCGGAGGAATTAACGCTGGAGTTGGTCACAACGTAGGCATTAATTGGCAGAGCTAAAAATTCCCATAATCCGTGAGCAACGTCAAAAAGAGCATGTTAACAAAGCATGAACAAGGGGGCCGGGCACAGTGGCAAACTCTTTCGGATATAAGAACGGAGGAAGGAAATACGTGGTGCCACAACGAAGGGTTGAGGCAGACGTGACATGGTGGAAAAACACGAAATAATCCTAATTTATTTCAGTTGAATATCTGAGAGAACTTTGTAGAAACTAGCACAAACTGGCTGAGGTGAAATTACTCCCGAGACTCGAAATAAGATTCCGAAAATTCAAGAAAATCGGTGATAGTAGCCCATGCGTTAGAACAATGACATTTCGGAGTGAAAGAAAGAAAAGGTTAACAAGGAATTCGAAGATAAAACTACCGATAATTTCGAGGGAAAATTCAAAGGGTTACGACAAAATTATCCAGCTTGCACGAATAAAATTTTAAATGAGGATATAAAGATATGGAATGAGTAGTCCCTCAGAGTGAATGTAGCCAAGAGAGGAGAGGTGATTCTATATGTAGAATTTTGAAGGGGTGAAATGATTTCGTATTTGAGGAGGCATGCAAGGGTAGGCGTGTATTATATTTCGGATTGGAGATACTGAAGAGTTATTGGAAGTGAGCAAGTACTTCTTGAGATTATCAATAGAATATAAAAAGGAATAAATATTTTTGTGCGCCCTTTTAATCGGAATATACCGGTAAAATGGATAAAAGCTAAACTTCACGTAATATTGGCAGCCCTTTTTCACAATGAACAATTCGAAGCATCGGCAATGGTTACTAAAACCTATAACTAATTATTTTCAAAATGTGTGATCCCCAGTGAGAAGGACGTCGAGGAGCGCGGTGAAAGGATAGTTCCCACAACAATTCCAGTACAATCTGAAGAATTATATCTTAAGAGGTAAATAGAGATGAATTTTGGAATTAAATCGCTTCTCTTAAAGGAAATAATAAATATTCCCAACAATATTTCTCGTAAATTATCCAATATTATGCACAAAAGGAAGGTTCATACAGCTAAAAATTGGAACTGATAAATATTTGATCAGAAAGGACTAATATTTCTTCTCCATAAGTTAGTGTTTGACTCACAGTTTGGCGAGAATATTATTTTTAAAGGAGATTATATATTATTTTCTAAATCAGGGAATATTTCCGTGTAGACCGATAATTTAATGAGTCTCCGTATTCGAAGTCACCATCAACCAAATCAATCATCCCATCATTTCATCTTCAAAGCTTGCAGGTGGTCAAAATACAGGGTTCGTCCGGAAAATAAGTGTACTGATTTTTTCCCGCCGCTCCAGGCGCGCCCAGCACCGCTCTGATGGGCTGCGATTGGAGGGGGGTATGTTGGCAAGCGACGCTGAAAAAGGCAGTCGGCTCTGAGCTGTGGTGTTGTGAGGAGCTCTGTTAACGCGAACCTCCACGCTCGACCCACGTCACGGAACGCGATGCCGAAGTTTTTGGAGCAGCGTTATTCCATCAAATTTGCGGCAAAGCTTGGGAAATCGTCTACCGAAACTGTCGGTATGATTAACCAGGCTTACGGGGAGTCAGCCATGTCCAGAAACATGATCTTTCGGTGGCACAAGATGTTCGTGGAGGGCAGAGAAGAGGTCGACGACGAACCACGGCCTGGACGCCCATCAACGACACTCACCGACGAAAATGTGCGAAAAGTTCGCGATGTACTGAACTCTGATCGTCGTCTTAGTGTTCGGATGATAGCAGAGCAGTGTAATGTGCCAAAAACAATAGTGCACGAGATTATTAGGGAGCAATTACAGATGCGAAAAATTTGTGCAAAGTTGGTGCCGAAAGTGCTCAGTGATGATCAAAGACTCAATCGTTTGGAAATCGCGACACAACTTGCGGATCACTGCAAAAAAGATCCACATTTTTTAGAGGACTTCTTTCTGTTCCCGAAGATAAAGAGGAGTTTGAAAGGAACGCGATACGGGACTTTGGACGCCGTCAAAGAGGCCGTGACGACGTGTCTTCGAGAGGTTCCCGATGATGCCTTCGCGGGAGCGTTCCAGGAATGGGAACGCCGCTGGAACAAGTGTATCGACTCACAAGGGTCCTATTTTGAGGAATATTAGCTTAAGATATGTAGAAGTGTAATAAATTTTTTTTCCTGAGCTCAGTACACTTATTTTCCGGACGAACCCTGTATGTAACTGGGGAACTAGCAGGCGTCTAAACATAAATGTACGTCATGTTTTCCGGATATTTGAGCGTTGATAATCACGGCTGCACTTGACCACATTCTGTCTTAAACCAAAGATGAAGACAGAATTTAATAATTGACGCAAACGTACAAATACATGTGTAGCGCTATTAGCTCAGCTCTGTCAATAGTTGTTCTCCGCGTCGGTGCTCGGTATATCGTTGAAATAATAGCCTGTGAAAGAGAGATTTTAAAGACTATTATTTATTCATTTATTCTTTATTCGAAGTTTTTACGTCTTTTATTTTCGGATTGAACGGATCAAGCAACCAACCATTTTCGGAGATTGAGTCGCCGATGATTATCTCCTGCTCTTTCGAAACTTTTTTGTGCCAGGGTTACTGTCGATTAATTGAAAAAGACCAATATGATCACTTACGGTGTGTTTATATAGACCAAAATCTAATCAGTTTGTTTCCTCTTAGTAGCATTATTAAATATGAAATTTTTTGCTTCGGACTTCAGTATTCAGGTCGATAATTTTTAGTTACGGTTCCCAAAATACCTATCACATACACAGTAATACAGACACAGTCAGATAAGCCATTCGTAAATGGTCGAAGCGAGTCTAGGAGACCTCAAAACGTTGGAATACCAAAGATGATTATTTATTGAAGAAAACGATTATTTCTTCAACATGAAGTATGAAGTAAGGCCATTAATGCTAGAATTATTGAAAAAATATGAACTGGAATTTTGTGATGCATTGACCAGACCTGAGGGTAAATACGTGTATAATATCATGTATTTACAAATGTTAACATTAAATTAACTTAAACCCCAATAACATTTTAAAACATTTTAATTGAATCGGTTGATTACAGTGATAAAACATTTATAGCTGATGTACGTTTAAAGTTGATTTCCTTGATGCACAAATCCCGCCGCATGTTCTTGGACATTTGAGACGACGCCAAACTGAAGGCCATATAAATATTATGGCGTACGACAATTCTGAATGTCCGAATCCCAATTGCACTAATTCCCAAGAGTGAGCTTGGAGGACGGTCGGGGAGACTGTTTTCCAGTAAACCATGACTCTGCAATGCACTCAATGAAAACAAGGTATTTAATTCTTTGCTTAAGGAATTAAAATAACTGCTATAGAATGTGTCCTCTTCCCGTGTCCTTTCAGTGCCCGTGTCATTCCTTTCATTTCTCTTTGCTACGAACTTAAAGTTAGAGTAAACTAAATTTTTCCGAGGTCGGTTTTTCACTTGACTTTCGCAAAATACCGGAGAAAACTGTGTGGTTTAGACAGTGGAAAACAATTAAAAGTCGTACTAACTGCCCTATAAGCTAAAATATATAGTGAGCAGTATAATGATACGTTTTTCGATTGAAATATAATAAGCTGCCCAAATTTAACCCAGCATAATTCTTCTTAGCATCTTAATTATTAAATAAGCTATAAAATATTACATACTATGACATTAACTAATGACATGCCCTTCAACGCAGCTCGAAACACAGGTCCAAGTATTCGTAGTCATCACTATCCAGAGAGCGAAGACTGCAGGGGCTAACGTGTGCACCAATTACGTGCCTAAGAATTACAATAACAGTTTTTAAAATTTGAATATGTTATAAGCTGAATTTGCTTTGAAAATGTCTTATTACTCTTCCCAATGAACTACGGTAATAGCCTTACTTATAAATGACGCATATGCAAATATCGCCGCTCACAAACATTTAAAAGAGAAATACTGACGTATATGTACTTACAATAAGTAGGTATCAAGAACAGGATAATATGATCGAAGGAAAACTCTGGACCGTGGTTGTTCACTTCCATGCACAAACCGTCTCTGCACTCTTCTTTCTTCATCAACTCTAAGCACCTAATTATAGCTGATACTCATTTTGACAGCAACGATTTACTAACGGTCGATTCAAATTAAAATGAACAACTCTAATGTCTCACCACGACTTGAACTATTTTCACGTGAAATAATAAAGAATAATAGGAATTCATTAATAACCCATCGCCGCAACTCGACTGGTGAAGACACTGCATCGTTTCACTGCAATACTCTTTGACAATAATCCCTAGAGGGGTCAAAGGATTGATAAACCCGCCACCACAGAATCTGACCAATAACAGAGGACAAATGAAGGAGCCAATCAGCAACGAGGTTACAAAGGAGACCATTCATTTCGCCTTGGCATGTGACGTAGGAACATGGCCATATGCACAAGGTACCTTGGACTCACTCTTATAGCGTCGATAAATGGTAGAGTACCTTGCACCCCAATATTAGGGTGTATGGTAGGGGGTGAATGCGCACCAGACTAATTTTGATCCACATATGTCCTACCGCCGTCGGACAAAGTTTTCTGATCCCTTATCGTTCGTGGAAAAAATGACATCTTAAATCTATCTGTTCTACACTTAATCTCTCAAAAATTATTGACATGATCTCTCCTACCGTATTACGATGGGGGTAATAACTCATTTTCAACGTCTCTTCTGGGAAGACATCCTATCAATTATGCAAGAGATTTAATCTGTAATTTAACCTTCGTTACGTGAGTACTTCCCAACCTAGCTCCGCTAATATTTTGGATGCGCCACTAAGTTTATCATAACAACGTTTTAAAATCTAGTTCCTCTACGCTACACTCGATACAATTCGGCAATCAATCCAACTTCGTAGGGATCCCATGTACTTGCAGCATATCCTAAATGAGGCCTAACCAACGTCAGAAAACATTTCTCTTTGACCTTTTCATCATATTTATCGAGTTCTCTTCAAATAAATCCTATTTTTTTGTTAGCTTGTCTACATATTCCCCGTATGTGTTTCACCCAGGAGAGATCGTGAGTGAGGGTAACTCCTAGGTATTTAATTGAGTCTATACATTCCCTTTAGGTGTTCCCAATGTAGTAGGTGATCGGGTGTGAATTGCTCTATTTCAAAAATTTATGACTGCGCACTTATTTAAGTTTAATTTTAATTGCCAAGTGTCACAGCAGCGTTGTATGGCATTAAGGTCTTCTGATAAAACTGCTATCCTCAGGATCACGGATATCATGGTAAGCCACTGCATAGTCGGCAAATAAACGTATATTACTAGTGACTACGGAGTCATTGTCGGTAACGTAAAGTAGGAGTAAACGAGGTCCGACGAAGCTTCCCCGGGGAACACCTGAAGTAACTTCTACAGCACTGGGGCTAACTCCATCTATCATTACTCTTTTAACCCGACCATCCAAAAAGTCTTCAATCTAAACCCGGATATTTTTATCTATGTCATATGCTGCTAGCTTTGCGAGTAGTTAACTATGAGGTACTTAGTCAAAGGATTTCTTAAAATCTAGAAAAACCGAATCCACTGGAAAATTGCTCTCTTCCGAAATTTAGTATAATGAACGAATAGTGCAAGCTGTGTCTCGCAGGATCCACCCTTTCGGAAACCGTGCTGATATTTCATCAATAACTTCTATCAAAGTGTCTCACGATAGAAATAGCAACTATATAATATTCCATGACCTTGCATGAAATGGATGCGAGGGAAATACGTAGGTCTGTAACTGCTCGCTTCCTCCTTGTCTCCGTTTTTAAATATTAGTGCAATTTCTGGGAACCTTGTGACCCGCTTGCGACTTCTTAAATATGAATTCTAGATACAGTGCAATTTGCGACACCAGTTCTTTAAATATACAGATTTATTAGGCCAAATATTTTTCAGCAAACGTTCTATTCAATTATATGAGATTTCAATTATGGGAGTCAGTTAGTCGGCACGATTTGGTAAGTTATCTGAGACATTTGGCGAGATATTGGTGAAGACGCTTTGAAAGAGAGCATTCCGCATCGCCAACCTCCTCGTTACCCTCCCAGAACATCCTGTGCAAGAAGAAAACCGTCACTTTGGACAGTTGTCCATCTCTATAAGCTATCCTAACTATGGCCATGGTCTCCGAACCCGATTTCCCGTGAACAAAATTGTATCGCTTGCTCCGACTTGCGAACAAAATTGTATCGCGTATCATTGCTCCATGGATGTGTAATCGTGAATTTGTAACGCGACCCTCGCTCAGGGGTTCAGTCCAGCAGCGATACGCAGACTAACGGTCCGCAGGCAACTGACCCGACCTGACGTCTTGCTTTCCCAAGACCTTTCACCATTTTTCCCGCTACAAATTCGCGCACTCCAGTCATCCGCTTCTCTAGGAAAAATGATTTTACTTACTTTTTGGTTCAGATCCTGTAGGCATATCTACAATAGATGTTGATTTGGCACAGATATAGGTAAAGATTGAAAGTTATTCAATGCTCGAATATTTTTGCGTAGATGAACGCAGCGTTAATTTTCAATGAAAGTTATATGTCCGTCGCAAATACTAAAAATCAAATGCATTCAGGTTTACAACCTGTATTTTACATGTACTACTCGAGATTTAGTTGCACTTACGATCTCCTAAGTAAGTTAAATGGTGTTTAACTACTACGGAGAGAATACGCCAGTCGTAATTAATGAATATCTACTTCGTCTTGAAAATTTGAATGATACAGTTTTTGAAAACAGTTCGCTAATTCTGGAGACCAGTCATAATCCAGAGAAAATATTAATAAGAGCGCAGTTCCTGTTTGCCCGGAATAATTCACTAGAAGCAATGACCCAGTCTCTGATTAAATTTAGGTAATATACGCAGTAATAAGAAAGTCAAGATTCTGATCCACGATAGATGAAATTTTTTCCCGACTATTTTCATGCACCAAAAACACTTCCTAATAGCAACTCGACATACTACCTTGATCAAAAAGTTCCCGGAATAACCACCGTGTGGCGCTCCCATCGTTCCGATTTGAGTTCTGTTTTTTTTTGTTAAATTGGTACATCTGTTGTTGATATTCCCTTTAAATCTTAGTGTCATAACTTGACATTTGCAAAAGTTACGTAGCCAAGAGTACATCTATCTCTGTGTGTGTTGGCGATTTTTTACAATTTCAGAAATGGATTTAAATTTGCAACAACGAACTTGTATTAAATTTTGCGTAAAAAACGGATTTAGTGGCGCACGGACGTTGGAAATGTTGGAAAAGTGTTTCGGCAACGATTCTCTAAAAAAAAACGGTCGTTTACCAGTGGCACGAGCGGTTCAGAAGTGGTCGTGAGTCAATCGAAGATGATGAACGCAGTGGCAGACCATCGACATCGAAAGTCGGTGAAAAAATTGATAAAGTAAAAGAAATGTTGGTCAATAACCGCAAATTAACCATCAGAGAAATAGCGGAGGACTTGAACATTGCCTATGGATCCGCCCAAGACATTGTGGTTAATGATTTGGGTTTCCGTCGTGTAGCAGCAAAGTTGGTGCCAAAAGACCTCAATTTCATGCAAAAAAGAGACCGTGTTGACGTCGCAAAAGACATGATTTGCGAGGCTGAATCCGATCCCACATTCATCAAAAGGATCATTACTGGAGACGAGACGTGGGTTTATGAGTACGACACGCAATCCAGACATCAGGCAAGTGAATGGCGTTCACCAAATGAGCCGAGACCAAAAAAACCACGTCGTTTTCAGTCAAAAAAGAAGGCAATGCTGACGGTTTTCATGGATTACAACGGTGTAGTGCATCATGAATTTTTGCCAGAAGGCCAGACAGTAAACAAAGAGTATTATTTGGGCGTTATGAGACGTTTGCGTGAAGCAATTCGCCGAAAGAGACCAGAAATGTGGGCAGAAAACTCGTGGATTTTGCACCATGATAACGCACCGTCGCACAGTGCTATCATTATTCGTAATTTTTTGACGAAAAATGCAACAAATACCATCCAACAGCCACCGAATTCACCTGATTTGGCTCCCTGTGACTTCTTTCTGTTCAATCGAGTTAAAAAACCATTACGGGGAACGCGTTTTAGCAGCCGAGAGGAAGTAATGGAAAAATCGCAGGAAGCACTGATGGACATACCGAAAACCGAATATAAAAAATGTTTCGAGGATTGGATCAAGCGCTGGCATAAGTGTGTTGCAGTCGATGGGGATTACTTTGAAGGGGACAATATAGATTTAGATGAATAAACTTGTATTTTTAATTTTCTGAATAAATTCCGGGAAATTTTTGATCAAGGTAGTATAGCAGATCGACGTAATCAACATGCATACTCTAAGAACACAGAAACTTCATTGGAACACAATTATTTCATAATTAAGTGTATGGATAAGGACCATCAAGCCATTCGCTCAATGCTCCCCATACTGGTTCACCAAATTGAAACTCAAGTATGAGAAATATGACAAGGCATAGAGAAGCTCACATTCTTCTAGCGGTGCATTGCACTAACCGCAACAATTCATAGGAAACTGGCAGGAATTTCGTCTACCTTGGAGCCTTGCTGCAACTGAATTCGTTAACGTCTCGGAGTACCAGGTGTACCACAATCTCCTCATCCCAATGCGACTACAGTCTGACTTTATCTCTCGTAAAAACAAATCAAATGGGCGGAAGGAGTGGATCGTCGATCGAGAAGAGAATTTTACCTGCGCATGTCTAACCCGCTGATTGGTGGTCATTGGTAAATGGATGAATGAATTTGTTCATTTGACGAGTATGCGCAGTTCAGCTATATTTTCGGGGCATATGAATCACCCAACGGCTTGCATTTTACCTGCTAGCAGGAAAATTAAAAGCAGAAAATGAGAATGGTTCATGCATAGTATTTATAAACTTTCTCCCCAAAAAGTGCTTAGTACTTGTTTTCCTTTGCATCAGTTTCACTTTTTCCATTCTCCTCCATACCTACACCCCCTTTTGGTTTGAACTATCAAGAAAAATGCTTACATTTACCTTTTGGTAAGAGTTGTTAAGAAAAACTGAGTAAAGGGTTTGCTGTCCGTCGATCCTGTTCAGCATAATCCTTCCAAAATGATAAATAAAAATCCCATCCATTCAACAGGTCTCACAAGCCACTACGAAGGCGGAATACGTCACGTACAGCATTAGATCTCAATAGAATGAAAGAGAAAATGACTAAAAAAACCCACGTTTTATCGATTTTTTGCAATTAATAATGAGAGAAGTGACAAAACATTGAGTGAAGAAGAACCTTCGAACTTTTAGCCGTGCTGTAGCCATAGCTTGAATTCAGTATGGCAATTTTCGAAATTTAATGAATAAAAGAAAGTTTGCATAGAGCGATAAATAATTTACATTATGATCAAACGAATTAAACCTCGAAAGTTACAATGCAGAACCTCGGACGGCTACACCAAAGGCCTTTACCCCTGTTATTAGATATTAGACGTACCTGGGCACGATCTCAGACCGTTTCAATTCATACACGAGCATACGCACATGAGCAAACATGCACGCGCAAACATAAACACCAAATGTTCCGACCTGAGTAATCAACCCGGAGGTCGATGTGATGGGCGAGGATAAAGCTCACTCAACACTGAGCCCGACAGCGTGTGAAAGCCACGCTTAAGCGGAAGGGGGGCAGCAGTTCCACTCATTGTGCCATCTGCGGTTTCCTTGGAAGATCTGGTTCACGAAATCACACAGGCTGGGTGAAGCTGAGGATGCCTAGAGGCGTCACTTGAAATTGAACCCGGCCCCTCCGGACTGTAGCCCAGTGCTCTACCCACTGGACTACCCCGTCCATAAATGCTTGAAGAGGAAATGTTAATCTTTAAACCACGTTTCTAAATACTCAGACGCGGACTTCCGAGGGAAATATCTTTTGCGCAGTGCTATTATAATAACTTCAATGTGCACCATTGACAAAAGCTGTGTGAGAATCATGACGTGGCCGCCAATCATTGGCAAGGCGGCATCCAAACCTCTTGAAGCTGCCAAATAGAGTCGTGGCTTCTAAGGGATGGCGGAATCTCGAGACAATTGCAAAGCAAAATTAATGTCCCATATCACGATGAAATATCTCCTGATGGCATTTTGGAAATTACTAAAAAGGAATCGGATACACACCCCATGCAGAGAAATCACTTTTATGTTTCAAGGTTACCAAAAATAATTTTGCGTAAGTGGTCATCATGATTTGTTTCTAAACATTAGTCTTATTGTTTTTTTATGAGCAGAAAATATAAGATAAAAAATAATGAAACTTTGGTGCTACATGTGGCGTGTTGTCTATGAAGTGCATGCATGGAAAATGGGAGTAGGTATGCAGCTAATGAAGAAATACTGCAGGAAATGAAGGAAAATAAAAACGTAGGGCAATTGAGAAAAGAAGAAGGGACCTCCATCTACACAATACCCCGCAAGCCGTCACAACAGCGTGTGGGGGGGGGGCACCAGCCATACTTGTACGACTATTAGGCCATACGTGCATGAATTTGAATACATGTGCAAAAACACTCGCAAACATACTTGATCTATCTTCATCAGTAAATAGTAGGCTAAATCATTACATGTTTTTCTGCAAGTAAATTTATTCTGTTCAGCTGGTTCTGAGGAAAAATTAGTACTTGAATCTGTCGGTGACGATGTCTATCTCTCTCATTATATGAGGGTATGATGAGAGAGAGACATAGTCTTTTTAAAATTTTAAAAGTTCTCAGAATGGAATAGAAATAAGCGACTTACCTCAGTGAAACTCGTATCTCGACGGTCGAACTTACCTAAATGATTTAAGATCATAATGATTCTCTCTGTCACAAGGGAACTCGAGTGTTCCGTACCTTTCTAGAAGGTTTTCTGCACCTTCGCTCTTCGTATATCAAGAGGCCCAAAGCCTGATTCCTCCAACATACTCGTCACGCTTACTCCCTTAGCAAATTTCAGTACATGTAATGGATTTCTTCTAAAACTTTTCCAATTCCTGAACCAACACTTTTTCCCCATGGATACCAAATACGTATGTTTCCGCGTATTCCAAATGTGACCCAACTACAACGGAGGAATATTTCTCTCTCACCTTTTCATTCAGTATTCTCAAAACCCATCAATACTGAAACCTAGCTTCTTTAAGGCTGAACCACATGCTCTTCTAGTGTGTGTACTACATTAAAGGTTTGATATCAGCTACCCCATTATATTTGACCTGTTCTGATATGTTTCCCATCAATTTTATTATTTTGGTCTATTTTTTCTTTATCCTTAGCTAAAACCTAAAATACTGTGTATTTTATGACACTTAATTCTAACACTAATTCCTTACACCACTACGATATCTGATCTAAATTACTAGAAAGCTTGTAGCTCGCTATCTATCGCCGTCCTGATTTCCCCGTAAATCACTCTATCGTCTGTGGGTAATATAAGGTTGCTTCTTACGTGAAAACTTAAGCCGATATAGTATATCAAGAAAAAAAGGGACCCTTTACAACTATTCTGTGGCAATCATGAAGTTACATCGGTCTCTAATGAACTCATTCCAACAACGACTACTTTTTGTTTACGGCCACATAAGAAGCCCCTAATACAGTTAATCGCTTTCTCATTAATATTTGCCATAATATCTTGGTGTGACTCCCAAATTTTCGTTTGGGATCTGGTAGAGAGCTTTAATGAAATCTAAAAATATAGTATCCACTCGAGTATTCCTTACCGATTTCAGGATATCATGAATGAAGGGGCCTAATTGTGTTTCGCATGACCTGGTTTTCCTATAAGCGGGCTGGTTAAGGCAGAGTATGTTCATATGCCAAGGGAGATAATTGTATCGCTAAAAGTGATATGTTCTAAGATTTTGCGGGATATCGATGCTAAAGAATATTGCCTGTAATTACTGAGATCCTCCCTTTCACTGCTTTTGTAGAGGAGGTTATGTGAGTTACTTTCCAGTTCCGAGGTCCTCAATCTTCTTCTATCGACTTGAAAAAAACTGTTTATATATAAGATTTTCTTCACCATGTTCCTGGGTTATTTTTTATTGGGAATATCTTTTGGGCGTAGAGTTTTGTTTGCTTTTACATATATTGAAGGACTAATTGTCTAATCCTTCCTGGGACAATTATACACTTATGTCACTCATAAGATCTAAAGGTGTGTGGACAATTCAGTTTTGTGCATAAACATTTTTGTAGTGAACATTCCCAATAAAATTGTTTAGGATATTGGCCTTTTTTACGCTGTCTTTAACGATTTCGTCATTTAATACCTTTTTATAGTGTTCAGTTCGACGTAACCCTTGTAATTCCGTGATATAAGAAAAAGATGATTTTTGATTATCCTCATAATAATTCCTTAACGTTTGGCTTTTAAAGGTATACAACACTCTCCCCACAATTTTCATTGCTTTTGCTCGACATTCTATGAGTTTCCCTTCTGAAGCCTTATTCTAATTTCTTATAATATTCAAAAACTTTCTCGTATTGTGCTCTGGGTGAATTCTGTGTTTCCAACCTGAATATTTGCAGTTTGAGTTAAAACTTCTTCCGAAGCCCATTAAAATTCCCTTCATAAAAAAGGCCTTACTTTCACTTTTTAATAGCAGAAGACGCGACCTCGAAGAAATGTAAAATAGAGGCTACTATAGGGAGAACCGAGTGAGAGCAATATCAAATCAATGTTTGAAATAATGGTTGTTGGTTACATTGGTTAATTTAGCGTGCCACGAGGTATCTGGCTCGTGAAAATCCGTTTTCTCGTTAATGGCACAGGTGGGAAAATAATATTATTGCTTAATCTGCTGGGGATGACAATTCCAGCTAAAATATCGTTTATCGGATTCAATCTTAGTTTCGAGCACAAGAGAATATTATCAAGACTCTTACGCCGAACTCGTCTTCTTGGAAGAGCTCTTTGGCCGTAAAAATCAGAAAGCTTATTACAACATAAACGAATGATCCATCTCACACCTCGTAACAATTACGTAACGTGGAATACGCTGACAAATAACTAGCTCAAGGGGGTCACGCATGCGTAAAATATTTTTTATAATATTTCCGCTGACGATGGTGGCACTGAATCTTTCCCGTTCACCATTCCTTTACCCTTGCGCAACCCCATACCCTCGTTTCGATTCTTACAAGGCTTCGCCTTGGGGAAGGGGGATTGTGGTTACCGGTGAGCATCAATCGGCGCGCAATAACAATAGAGGGTGAGAATGGAGAAGGGACAGGTGAGGGGTTAGAGAGGGAGAGAGGAATGGTTTGCTCGGGGAATTTGTGAAGGTCGCCTCGGGTGAACTAATGAGCTATCCGAGGATAAATTTAGGGATCCTCTACAGATGACATAAGATAATCGATGAGATTTAATGTCCTCACGCGGATCGAATGGTACAGTGAGTTGCCATTGGTAACAAGCATGCCTACTTATCTCAGCTTCCATTCCCGAAACTCAATGCCAACAACTGTCGTTCATCAATATTATTAATTATCACATGTAGACATAAAATGTCGGGCGACGAAACACTGTTAGACAAAACACACAAATGACACACACATCGTCACTTTGGAGTGAATAGTTTTTTAAAAGCTATGCAATAAAATCGAATATTATTAATTTTGAATTGCAAATGTTCACATCGACAAAAAAACCTATTGCTATCTTCACGCTAGTAACCATCGTATAATCAGAGAAAGGACTGTCCCAGTTTCATGCCCTCGAAGACGGTTTAAAAGGGTCCTTTTCAAAAGGCGAAGCCTCGGAAGAGCACGTTGTGTAAATAAACGGGACCTTTCACAGCAAATCGATGATCGGCGAAAACTGGTCAAGGCGAGACTGTGTAAACAGCCAAAACATTCAATTCATCATTTATATAATTATTGATAAAATCCTACTCGAATGATTACAACTTACTATTCAGGAATTTTTCTCGGGTTTCCAACCGGGTCAGGTTTCGGAGTACCGACGTTTCGATGGCTGACTCTGCCATCGTCTTCAGGGTTGAAGTGACTTCAACCCTGAAGACGATGGCAGAGTCAGCCATCGAAACGTCGGTACTCCGAAACCTGACCCGGTTGGAAACCCGAGAAAAATTCCTGAATACTATTCGCCGGGAAAGCCTGAGATCCTTCATTACAACTTACTATTTTTCGAAAGAGAAGGAATATTTCGGTCCTTCAAGTGATACCCTTGGAATGATCATTAGTATTTCGTTCCGAATATTGCTTGATTGAAGTCCTCAATTTTTCTCTTCACAATTTAAACTTCCTTACCTCCTGATAGGCATATTATCTAACACCTTTCTTTAATTGGCCGGCGTGTTTATTAGTCCTTTGGATCTTCCTCATTCGAACTTCCCGACTACCACGCTCCTGGCAGGTGCATCTTCTCAAAGTATACTCGAACTATCTGGTTCCTTTGGGTGATAGTTGAGGCCGATGCTTAGTGAAATTCTATTAAGATGAAGGCAAGAAACACATTAAGACTTTGCGTTTCACAGATTATATTTACTGACGACTAGTTCCCAACACGCTATCATCCTCTGGACTAGTGGAACAATACAGGACACTCTTAGTATACATTGCCTAGAGACATTGGTTGGGAAGCGGAAGGAGGAGGTAAAAAAACCCTAAAACCATCAATCAAACCAGAGAGTGGTCCAACATCAAAGTCACAAAAAAACCGACAATGAAGCCATAAATGCAGACAAAGGGAATTCGGTAGTCAATATTAACCATTGTGTTCACATTAAACGTGTCTGGATTTTATAATAGAATATTGCATCCAAGTGTTTAACGAAGTTTCCACGGTATGAATTCAGAAAGCTTTGTAAAATCGTGGCTTTCGACATAAAAGCTATCCTCACGACCGTGGAAAAGTGGAAAGGTAATAGTAATGAATCCCGCATCTCCCAGGTTCTTGCCACCTACAGAATCAAAAACCAAATGGAAGTAAAAGATCCTAACTAAAATGAAACCACCAAAAAAAGCTTTTTTAGTATCTTTCAACTTTGTGAATCTTTTCACTAATGTCCGCAAAGAGATAGCAGTGCCTTTGTCAAGTGAGTGATTACGCGGGGCCAAAAGACCACCCAACGCCATTGAAGAACCAAATACGCTAACGAATGTGTACATTAACCAAATTACTTAAAATTCAATGGTAATTTTTATCAAAACCGACGGTTTGGCCATGGGACCATTACTATTACCATTTTTATCCGAAAAATTTTTGAATAGCTTAGAAAGGAAATTACTTATCTGTGGATTCTCTTTCCGGAAAAATGTATGCGATTGTTTTCGCTGTGTGGACGATATACACGTGCTGTGCCTATGGTTGGGAACAAAAGAATAACCAAGGATTTTTTAAGCCACATTAACTCCCTAAACAATGACATACGAGGATCATCCGGAAAGTAGTACCCGTTCGTGAAATAAAGACACAAAAGTAAATATTAACAAACATAAAAAATTTTATTTGAAAGAGGATACTTTAAACTACTTCTCAACATAATCTCCAAGCAAATTAAGGCATTTGTCATAACGTGTGACAAGTTTCTGTATTCCTGCTGCATAGTCCTTCGCCGCCAGCTCATTGAGATACGCGAGGGACCCATCTTGCACAAATTTTTGCATAATGCAGATGGTGTTTAACAATTTCATGAACAATTGTTCGAGAAACATTGGGAAAATGCTCACAGATGTCATCAATTGTGACGCGCCGATCGTTCCTCACGAATTCGTCAACTGAGCTCACCAGTTGGTCTGTAATGACAGACGGTCTCCCCGAACGCTCATCGTCGTGTGTGTTCCCCCTCCCCTCGTATAATTCACCGTAAAGGTTCAAGAAAATGGTACATTACATTTCCTTGACTTAATCATTTCCATTAAAAACGTACGACAGAGATTTGTGCTTGTACAAAAAGAGAAGAAGACACCAGGATGGACATTCGAAAACAATTGGCCATATTGATCTGTGTACGGAAAGAGGAACCCATTACTAATGACCTGTCATTTCTCTTCCACTCCCCCTTCTGGACATTCCCAAACTACTCCCTAGCAAAACTCTGGAAAGCCCTTTAATTACCTTTCTTCCTCCCCTCTTCCCCTTCCCAGTCTTAAGCAAACAAAAAACATGACTCGCCATGAATTCGATGGTTTGAGGTTCTACCTTGTGACAAGTTTATTTATTCAGTGATTACTCTCTCTAGTGTAGTGAAACTAGTCGACAGTAAATTATTATGTAGAACGCAAAGTCTCAATGTGTTACTTTCTGCCATCATCTGGTACTTCTTTTTCCCACATATCTCTATATTTTCTTTTCCTCCTTAGTTTGCTTCTTCATTTCGGTTCAACATTCACTTCCAGCTACAGGTTTGGAGGTTCTTATTTGTAGTACATTGGTCCAGGTCTCTGGTCCATATTTCCTGATGTCCGTCGAGCTACTTCCATCCTAAATATGAAAAATGCATGGAGAGTGAAAGATTCTACTGGATCTAATCTCTCTCTCCTTTCTACAGCTTCTCTCTTCCACATTCTAACATTTCGATTTCCATGATGGTCACGGTGTGTTGTATTTATGAAATTCCAACTCGACTGATTCTGTTTAGTGATAGCTGTGAGACTTCTGGATTATCTGCTATATTCGCGATTTCTTTGAAGAAACTGAACATGTTACTTTCTGTCCCATTCACCGTAGTTCTCTCATACCAATTCCTCGTGATTCTCCACTTGCCTCTTCAAAGAGTTTGTTGAATAGTGGCTTTGGGAGACCGCACATTTGTTATCTCCTCTGTATTCGCCCTTCTTCAAGTTCACGAGTGCGAGGGAGGGCAGATAACTGGACCGACTCTGATCTCATCCTAGGAAATTTCCAGCCAAAGCGAGAGTGAGTCAAGGCATGCACCTAAGGCATAACAGAAAGACAAATTATGCAATAAAATGTTGGCATATATCACTTAAATATGGGAGGTCTGATTTCAGAATCTTTTCGCCAAAATAAATTTTTATCAACAGCTTTCTAAATCAACTTGTTCATGCCTTTGACTTGACCAATGTTATCAAATTCATAGAGAATGTAAGTATTTACATGTGAGTAAAGTACAAAATAAATAGAAAATTCCGTGAACCAAAAGTTGCAGTGATTATAAGCTAATGTATCCTCTTTCAAGTAACAGACATAATTGATCATATAGCTTTGCCTAGAGTTATGATATATGATTTTTCACGATTACGGAGATGAGAAGGTACATGAGAAACTTTATTCAACAGAGGAAATGACAATCACGTAAGCAGTGATAATACTACCAGTACGTTAATAAAAACACGTACGGTGTAGTGGATTTCACCAACATTTCTCTGTGTTGATAAAATAAAAGCTAGGTGAGATTTTTATTTTTGGAATGACATCTGTTCCTTTCAAAACTATGGCATAGAAATCGTGAAACGACCAGAAAAAGGAAACAATTTTGGGAATCTAGAAAATCTGAGAAAGAGCTGTGATGCTGTAAAAAATTTACCCTATTTGGTTTTGAGAGCTATTGGTTTGTAGTTGCAAGGTAAGAGTTTATATTCTACGCAGATTCCAAAATTTGCAACAGATCATAGGAAACTATAAGAAATTTCTTTTTCTCTTTTTAATGCCAACGAGATCTTTTCCTGACTCGCAAACAAAAAATTATCAAAGCTTTTCATGATCGGATAGCTTAAACAACGCTTATTTTGATCCGACTTTTAATACTCAACATATAAAACGGTTCAGGAGGCTTTTTGCAACCCAAGAGGCACTTTTAAATGACTACGCACAGTGATCCCCTGAATCCAGTTCAGACATGTGAATTTTTTCAAACTTCTTGCCATGTGCCTCTTGCAGAAGTTGAAAAAAATATGGTTCTTTAGAGCAGCTATGAAGGAATCCTCTAGGCTACCCTAAACAGCCGTAACTTTCTATCGCTCGTGCCAAGAGGAAGCCTTCTCAGTTCAAGTAAACGGATTAAAAACGGTCTGTGAGCTTCAGAAGACAATGAAGATTAATCGGAGATCACGCTTGTCCTTCCCTAGAGGGTTTTCTTCTTCAAACGATCTCGAGACGATACGGTGAAGAAAAATTGAGGAAAAGTCGTAACCTATTTTATTTGAACTACTCTCCTCCCCTAAACCGCAGTGCAATGAATGGCCATGATTTCTTAGGTCCTAAATATTTATACTATTTCTTCGAAGCCAACAAAAAAATCAATGAAAACTACTCATCGCTAAGGTGCATTGACGAGCGATGGATTTTCATACCTCGTCTAATCCAAGGGATGAAAAACTACATAACTACATTCGCCACTATTCATTGGCCAGCAATGCTATTACAATTTATGAAATGTGAAACATTTTATTTGAGAAGCAAAAATTCGTTTGATCTAATATATAAAAAACAACTAACAATCATTACAAATCATTTTATCAAGAAAAATGGATTGCATCAACAGATGAACTTCATGGGCTCGATTATTATTTTAAAAACTAAGCGAATTTAGCGGAAAAAACATCTGGGACGAAATCAACTTCAGTTGGCAAGGAATTAACAATCGATTGATGTTTTTTTAAATACGATTATACAAATGCTAAAGAAAGAACAATTCACAATAACAATTTCTCTCACTCTCTAATGCCTTTCACGTAAGTAGTTTGGATCGACTCAGGATAAGAATGATGAATAGTGTCGTAAAGCTGTCAACCTGTTTCGGATGCTGTAAACGAAAAAATAAAGTCAATTACGCGTGATTATTGGAATGAACACATTCAATTAATATATTAATTTTCGATGTCAGTTCCAAGAGGTAGTGTAGAATATTTATTATATAAGCAATTTTTTACGTCAACAGTGCAGCGAAAATGTATTTCTGCAAGCTTTCCTCCTATCATTTAATTAATGATGCTATTTGAACGATATGCTTAACGATTAAAAAGTAAAAGCACATTTTATTTCAGACTCCTTTTTTCAGCAAATATACGGATACAATTGGATGGGATTGGATTTACCCTGTGTATGAGGCAGGACGCGACATACACGTATTTATGGGTCATTCCACTACTCCAGTTGTTATATCTAGTTTTGATCCCTTTTGAATTTGTAGTCAGTACTGACAGTAAAATCGCATGAAACGAAAAATTAACAGACAAAATACTTTTGACGAAATTTATCGATACGAAAATGTGAACGAGATGAATTCTTTGTTTATGCTTAACTGCCGCTACCGAACTGTCCACAACTTTCGTTCCTTCCCTCCCGTAGGCACATGGAGAGGGCGAGTGTCTACTCCGTTGATTCATCCAGGCTCGATCAGATGGAAATTGTTACCAAGTGAGTATAAAAGCTATTGATCGCGCAAAAGTAAACTGCTAGGGAGGCGGTAGGCTTCATGTGCATGGTGTGGAGATTGAAGTCGAACAAACATGAGGAATGGGGCTTCAACGAAGCATAGGGAATGAGGGATTTGACTAAACCCGACTACGAGAAAGGGAAGAATGTTGCTTCTTCCTCTGCTCTGAGAGGGGAACCTTGGGAATTGCTGCACGTCTAGATTTATTTTCACGGTCCTTGAAATTAACACGCGGAGTAGAAACTAGGTCGTATTATATCGGTGAGAAAATATTTTTTTCATTTTTTCTTTCAGATGTTAATAAAACTGAGTTACTTCACACTCTCTCAAACAAGACTCTTTGGTTTAATTATAAGGCACAAAAATCAATCCAAAATGTAATAGAATAATTTAAGGTCAATGCCTTAAGTATGTGTACTGATTGCTTATGACACCGATGAAACGGATTATGACCCCTGACTTGAAGCCAACCAGTCAGACATTCCTTTAAAAATAGTTCCACTTTTAATAATTTTGTAGTATTTTCATATCTGTGATTCGAAGTACGAATAAAATTCAAAGAACACTCACAGACTGAATAATACGGTTCCGCTGCCTCGTCAAACAAAAATAATTTCAGGTTAACTGTTATCACCCTTCCAAAATGCAGGAAATAATTTTATGAAAATGAAGTTATGCGCTATTTGACTTTTTCCTGTTATCTCTCAGATTCCACTGTCCGTAATTAAGAGTATAACGAAAATAAGCGTGAATATAGGATTCATAAATCCAAGGCTAATCTAGCATTCATTTCCTTCTGAATAAAGCTCTTTTTTTTTACTAAATGAAGCGATGTGAAAGGCCATGACCCTTCGATCAAGATAATGTCAACACATACACTCAGCACTAATTAATTCAGATATGATTTTACTCAATAGTTAGAGGATGAAACTCCACATCCTGCACTACATAAGGTTAACAAGACAAATCAAATTAATCTAATACCTATCTATATATGAATTATCGGACATTTTGACAGAGTTCAATCACTAGTTTTGAGTTATATTTGCGATCATCTGGATGGACATACCCCATTTTATTACATAATAATTAAGGAGACTTTCAACGCGAAGCATTCATGTAGTATTTAGTGTACTATGTCGAGTCTGTAAAAAGTGCTGTGATTGTCAAGAGTAAGGCCAAGAACGCTCGGATTGCGAATAACCAAAACATTCAGTTACGAGATTATTAATAGATAAAAATGGGTTGTACGCACTGAAATAATTTATAAAGTCAAGCCTAAAAATATAATTGCTAAGCAAATAATGAAATTAATCCTGGCGACCCTAAAAAAAAAGATTACGAAGACACTCTAGGCCAAAGAGGATATTTCTCGCCGAAAATCTTTGGAATATCTGAAAATAGTGAGCGAGAAAAAGAAAATGTTGCAATGTATTACTCTACTTGCTTTCACCCCTTTCTCAGATGCAAGCAAGTAGTTTTCCCCAGTGCAAGGGTGCTTCTTCCCTTCCTCTCCGTTCACCATCGCGACACGTAATGGGATCTGCGCTAATCGAAGCCCTGCGATAGAAGCCAAGAAAAAAAAGGAAGAGGCGAAGGGGGAGAGCGAGGGTAAGCTGGGAGGGATGGTGGGGTCTTTCTGAGCCCAACATCCCTACGATACCTCCAACAAAGTGCATCCAAAGCTAGTGGTTTGCGCTGCTCTCTCTCTCTCTCTCATCAGAGAAGACCCGAGCGTCGGCACCCAATATCCTGCGAGAGACCCCTCCTGCGGTGCCTCCAGAGAGAACTTTGGCATACTGTGGGGAAGAGGACGAAGGCCAAAACAGTGAGCATACTCGTACCTATGTGGTGGATTCCGGCTTGGGACTCGATTGTGTCGGGCGGATTGGCGAATGTGATTACTTGGGCACCCATTGTGTAAGGATTGAAGCACACATCGACTTCATGCCACAACCTGGTATTGTACTTTGGAACAACAGTCAGACGTTTTCATACCACCCATGTTGAATAAAAAGAACTCAAATGACGGAGTTATTTACATTAATATAGGACGACCGTTGAGCTCCAAATCTTACAGTTGATGTCATCCATATTGGAACAAAATTCGTATCCGAGCCTTAAATTAGGTTTAGAATAACTCCACCATTAGTATGATCTCCTCTCGACGTTTGTAAACCATTCTTCATTTCATCAAGCTTTAATCGGCTCAAACAATCTTAAATGTAATTCCTTCCGTATCGCCTAAAAGTGAGACAGAACGAACGGATGATCCTGGTCTCCTGCGAGCCGAATTTGGACAACAATCATAGAAACAAGTTCATAAGGGCGTCCGTTAACAGAGCGATGATTTTTTGACCAGACATTGACCTATTCTCCCAACTTGTTGCATCACCACATTTTGCGGGATCAATTCTCCACTCACACAATGCGTTTTATTTCCAAATTTCATCAGTCCCAAGTTAAATTTGCGCACAGAACAGGACCTTGCAACTGACCAAAGTTTTTCATTGGTTATTAATGCGAAATTTCCATTCAACAACGCGCTGAATAGCGTATTTCAATCACGGAGAACGCAGATATAAAAAAGGATTGAGATTTAATGTTTCTATTAAGAAGGGAAGCATTGCGTGAAGTGAGCTACGATCCCCTACCGCTTGTTCTCTCATATGATCCCTGCAAATGATTGAGTGCATCACAGACGCAAACTAGTTCCGTTTAAAATAGAATCGCAGGCTTATTGCAAGAGCGAAAATATAAATTTTTCCCAGATATTAATTTCAGGAAACCTTATGAGGCTAACGCATTCAAAATTGGAATTTCTCGGGGGATAAGATTAGTTCGTTAGACGTAACTGCTGATCCATTCAAGCCGGGGCTGGGCGCACCAGGCAAGCAATGATGCTCGCGTAAAATGGGAGGGCTAACATGCTAAGCTAGGGAGTGGGAATGGTTATTGTTGAAGGCCCATCACCCCTTGACCACACATATAACATGCATTCCACAGCTTTAGTGCTCTAGGTGGCGGTCTAGTTCATCCAATCGCATTGGCACCAATTCAAAGACACCTGTAATAAAAAATACCAGCTTTTCCGTCGAACCAGAACAAAGGCGAATGTTTGAGCAAGTATGCAAAAAACTTGTTAATGAAGAAAACATGTATATATTGAAAAGGGGTCGATTCCATACTCCTCCATAGTAGTGATGCAAAAACGAACATTAATTAAGCAGTGAGTCATTCAATCGTTCATATATCATTTCTGGTGTTTTGCCCAATGAATGGTTCAGGTGTAATTCAGAATTAAAATGCTCATTTCCCTGGACCATCAGAAAATGTTCCAAGGTACCTTATATCCCAGCAGGTGAATAGTTTAAAAAATATGGTGCATTAACTCAATTTAAATTTCTGATTTTTAAGGGAAATATTGCCTTTTTGTTTATGATAGAATTAAATCAGATGGCTATGGTAGTCAAGCATAGCATAAAATACAATTTCAATTCTATGCTCAAAGTTTATACACGAATAACAATAACACTACCTTTAATCATCAAACCAATGTATTGAACTGACAGATTTCAAATTAGAACAGGACAGAAACATTAAAGATACAAGTAAAAATAAACCAGTCCTGAGGTAGTCTGTGTACATTAGCATGGATCAGAGAAACTTAGCAGTATTACAAATAATTTTATCTATATTTTGCACCAAAATTCTGCTATAGAGTTGAGGCTTTTACCTGTAAGCTATGAGTGCAGAACCCCACTGATTTTCTCCGTGGAGGCTGTCCTTACCACAGATGGCAATGAATTTAACATTTTAATGCCAACTCTTTCATGATAGAGACTTCCTGAGCCTACAATAAACACCATCAATATGGCCTCGCTTCCTCGTATTGTGCTTCATTAACATGATCCAACTGACTAAGCTTTTGGAACCTGATTGGTAGACCTGTGATTAGTCAGAGAATGAAATATTTCTGCAAGGCTACCTGCTGGAACTGTGTCAATGCATGTAGCTAACCTGAAATACAAAAATGGGTTAAACAAATATGCAAAAGGATGCAGAATGTAGGTAATTCATCTGAATGGGAACATACATGTTAAGGCCAAGAATCTATTCAAATTGTTTGGAAGATGAGTTGTTGAAATTTTTGCCTCAAAATGTTTATGCAGCAGTTAGAGTTGAAACAATACAATGATATATCTTCAAAATTGAATGAACAGGGACTAAAACCTACAAAGCATGTGCTTTGTGAACACAAGAGAATAACCCATATTAATTTGAAAGAAAAACTTTGGCCATACTAATAATAAAGATACTTTAATGAGTCCTTACCTGAATGAAAGATCCACATAAACCATCTTTCGGTCATGCTGGGACTTTCGTTACAAACCCTTCCTCCACCATGAGGTAAAAAAATTGTTATTCCGTTTGCTTTAAAATTAATTAATTATCATAATGTTTTAGAAGTTCAATTGAAAATACTTTCTTTCCCTTGCTAGAGAATGAAAAACATCAGGTCATTTCGTGAACACTATGATGGTCATCACCAAAAAGTATCGTATTATTGGTGCGCGAGATATTGCCACTGAAATGTTTAATACCAAAAAAAGGTTAATGTTACTAAGGCTCTCTAAGGTATATGTACTCTGTTTTTTTGCATTTAAAAGTCCTCAACCAGTTTGAAGGACATCATCTCAGGCTCACTGTCTATGAGGAATTAATCAACATTGCAAGGAATAGTAAAAAAATGCAATTCCACAATTTACCAACACAAGTCATGTTTTTACTGCCATAAAGCTTCATCTGCACTGCCACACATCACCTGATGATGCTGTGAGGCAGCAAAACTATGGTTTTGGGTTTAGTAATTGTGAATTTTGGAATTTACCATTCCTTGCTCCATCAGTTTTTATTTAATGAAGAGACTGAGGATGGAGACCTTCAAGTTTTCCCTAAAAAATAATACTTGAACATAATAGAGCCGCTTTGGAATAGCAGGATTGGAATGGTGTGGTGGCTAACATGCTGGCTTCTCACCCAGAGGGCCCGGGTTTGAATCCTGGTGGTGGCAGATATTTTTCAGTGGTATCCCGAACCCTACTTGAGGTGCTTGGTGGAGGGCACTTTTGAGTAAGTACGCTATCTGTTGGATGGGACATTAAGCTGCAGACCACTCGGCACCTTTCATTAAGAGTAGGCTAATGCCGACCCTATATATATATATATATAAATATATATATATAAATATATATATATATAAATATATATATATATATAAATATATATATATATATACAATAGGTGGGGGATCGAGATGGTGCGGGGGCTAACGAACTGGCTTCCCACCCTGAGGGCGCGGGTTCAAATCCCGGCGGTGTTGAATATTTTTTCAGAGGTATCTCGATCCCTACTTGAGGTGCTTTGTGGAGGGCACTTTGAGTGAGTACGGCGTCCGTCGGATGGGACGTTAAGCTGCGGACCCCTTGGCGCCTTTCGTAAAGAGTAGGCTAATGCCGACGCCGGGTTTCTCTTCACCCTTCATCCTTTCCTGTCCATCCCCTATGGCGCAAATGACCTTAGCTGTCGGTCGCCTCCCCTAAAAACTACTACTATACAATAGGTTTCTCTCCACCCTTCAACCTTACCTGTCCATCTCAAATGGCCTCGGCTGTCAGTCACCTCCCCTAAAAACTACTACTACTTTGGAATAGCAGTTTGTATGGTTGTGTATGAGTGTTCAAAGGTATCATCAATGAGTCATTACTTTTCTAGATTCTCCCAAATCAAGTGTGATTTCCCAAAATTAGTTGGAGGAATCATCTAATTATCTATGTAGAACACAAAGATAGGGATAAAATATTTCACTTTGCACATATCCATACTACTATAGAGGAATGATTGATTGAATTTTAAAACACAGACTTCTGATTCGTAACAAAACTTTCCAAAAAAATATACCAGCTGATGATTCAATCGTGATATTCCAATATGCTTATTGACAGAGAAATTATGAGATGAGATCACAACCAGGTTAAATATTAGTTTTCATTGCTTTTAAGGTCAACATCAGCCTTCAGCCAGGGAAAACAAATTCCTAAACAGAACAAAAATGTCCTTAACTTTAAAGAATACAAAAAAATTCATGCCATTATTTTCAATATTATTATTAAAATGGCTCAGAAATGCTATGATGAACATGTTACATTTACGTGATCCATTTAGGCAAAACTTGTATACAATAAATGCATTCATGTACTACCAGAGCATTTCTAAATAACACCAACAAACTTCTATGATGCGTTCAGGATCTCACCTTGAATATAAAATTGCAAAGATCCAAAGTTGCAAAACTTTCCATTATGATATACCAGCTGATGATACCATGATGATATTCCAATAATGCGAGAAAGAAACTACGAGATGAGATCACAACCAGGTTAAATATTCATTTTTGTCCCTTTTAAAATTTTTCAGTCAACATAAGCCTACAAGTCAGTGAAAAAAATTCCTAAAGAGAACGAAAATTTCCTTAATTGCAAAGAATATAAAACAGTCATGGCGTCAATTTTTACAGTATTAAAGATTAGAGCTATAGCTATTGAAAAAACAATCATGAAACCACTTAGAACTGACCTAGATGATTCATTTAGTTTTAATCACATTACCTGTAAAACAGCAAACTATAACCACAGATAATTAGAAGGAATTGAATGGTATGCAGTTCTAGTGTGATTCCAGAGTTAATTTTTTATTTTCTACTCAATTTATGGAATAACTAGATTTTATAGGTTAGTGTGGGATCAAGTTAGTTCATTCACATTTACCCCCTGCACATCTCACTGATAGCCACTGATTAACAACCTTGTACAAGTATTCCCTTGTGGGATACCATGCATTTCAAGAAAGATGCATAAATAGCAACATAATCATTGTTGGAGAAAATTGAAGTTTTCATAGCTTTCAGTAAAATTTCAAAATTTTGAAACAAATGATATGCTAACTACTAGGCCCTTCAGATGGCTCCAAACATTGTCAAAAGTACCTTTGTTATTATATGTTCATAATTATAAAATGCATAAAATATGAAAATAGATATTAGTACACATCTGAAATTGAGATACTGACTATGCATTTAGTGTTTGCTCATCTTACCATTGAATACCTTGAATATTTGAGCAAAACATCCCCTACATAGAAAGATTATACATCATATAGAGAACAAAACTTAGCAACATTAATTAAGAGGTGGACTCTCAACCACACAGCACATTTCTTTGACACTGACTGTTATGATGTCTTTGCTCAAATGAAACGTAATACCTACAAATTAAAATTTCTTAAAGAGCGGAATGAAAATCTTAAATTTCCACAAAAAATGTTTCAAATCTAATAATATTTTAAGTATATAATAGGATCTTAATATTGGTGTACCAGCCCATAATCGATAGTATTACCAACTTAACTCACAGCTGCTTGAGGACAAATGTGAACATATGTATGCAAACCAATTCATGTGTATGTAAAGTTAGCTGCTCTAGTGGACTTTGCTATTTCAAATATGGTATAAATTAGTCACTAAATACGCATATCAAGTGAAGTGCTTGTTTGAAATGTTATTTTGTCTGAGGTTAAGAATGTCCATTTTTATTGATATCTAAAACCTCTTCTTGTGCAATTAAGTACTTCAATTTTCTCATGGATCATGAATTTAAAAAGAATCAAGGTCCCACATTATAAATTACCCTTTTAAAATTAGATTCATCAGGGATGTTGTCATTATTTAACAGGCTTATGTTTTACAAGGACTACATTAGCCGAGGATGGGTTGTGTTTAGGATTTCACCCCAACCATTTTATAAGTCCATTTTAAAAGTCTAAGAAATAATCAAAAAGTGACCACATAAGGCTTTTACAAGCATAGAAATAGGAATTAATGTATCACTGATCCAAAGCAATGTTACTTTTTAGGATGTCTCCCACAGATGACCCTGCACCTCTACAGCTGCGATCAGTCCTCATCCCAACAATGGCCTGCGGAGCACTGGGAAAGTACGCACAGCTGTCTGTCTACAACTGCCCAAGTACATGTCGACACAAATGACCTACATCTAAAACACAAATTGCGGCGCAGCCGAAGTGACCCTGGACTTACAAGTTCCACTGTTACACTGGAACTCAACGCCCAACATGAACTAAGGCGTCTGAGGAATGATCCCTCTCTTGATGATAGCATTGAAAATAGTGAGCATTCAGCATCTGATTCACTCAGAGACTTGAACTTTCCTCAACCAGAAAAAGATTACCCTAGTCCTTGTGCAGGCAACATGGAAACTATTTGGACAAGTAATAGTGAAAATGCAAATATTGACTCTGTCTATTATGATGATGAAGCTGTCAACCTCGATGGCTACTATTATGATGATGAGGACACCAAAAGCCAAATATTCCCTTTTCAAAAATGTTCATTACGTTTTCATGGACTCTTATTCCTAATTTTAATTTATGCAGCTGGTTATATAGCATATGTTATTGTTTCCCCACCAAAAAGAAGATGTCAACGGCCACCAACAACTGTTCCACCAGTGTTGATGCTATAAGTTAAGAGGTTGAGTACCAAAAAGCACAAAATCTGTCAAGGGTGCCAAATTGTTATTTTTTAATTAGCTGAGTTGCCTGTCAAATCTCACCAAATGATTAGCTCTGATATGTAACAAAATATTTATTCATAATAAATATAAACCACGAAACTCTTGTTTTACAAATGAAATAGAAGATAATAAACATATTTACAAATGGTTACATATACCTTTTATACATTTAAAAAATACTATAAAATGCTTATCAATAATGTGGCTGCGGAAAAGATACCCACACACTCACATATGAACTTGCGGATAGCTTTATCTTCTATAGCGATACCTCTTGAAATGAAACCAGAGTTGGAATATGTTATTGTGAAACTGACACCTGAATCCTCTTTTGTAAGAATATTCCCATTCACGATTGACTATTTTAAAAGCAATATCTTCATATGGAGGTCCAGCATGAAAACGTAAAATAGCAAAATCCCTGTTGTCATGGCAGGAGGTCTGGAACAAATTAAATGAAATAAATCAAAAAATTAAATTAAATATAGATGAAAATATTCTTCATATTTTGAAAACTACTATTAAAGATTGGTAAATACTAAGACTTTATCAGTAACTTAATATAATGCTGCACAAAGCATTAAATTACTGATTAAGTAGTACAATATAATGAATTATGATGCAATAATACTGATATCTTAGTACATTTTACATCATGCATAGTCTGAACTAGACTACTAATTGATCACTTATGTATTTTTCCTAACAGAGGACTACTAAGCTACTTTTGCATGGTTTACCTTTACATGGATAAACGAAAATAAATATGGGAACACTTATTTCAATGACAAATATTCTGAGAGGAAGCAACAGCTTTTTACTTCTTAAATTATAATAATTTGTCAAAGAACTACAAGATTTGATAGCTGTTATATTTAATTGCATTCCAAGAGAACCCTTGCACTACTGCAACTTGAAACTTGACTAACTTGACTACTTGAAACTGCAACTACTGGCTTCATGAAGCATAAAATGGCCACTTTTCCAACAATTACTTTATCAAGCACTTAAAATTATGACTGAACAAAATAATGATTTCAGCACTTATTCTACCTAATTGATACATTTTAATATCTCATATATACAGTATATACATACCAAGAAGTACTCTGGAGTAGTGTTCTTGTCAATGAGGTCTGGGTAGAATATATTGAATTTATACCCCTGCACAATTTTTGGAGGTGGATTGTCCATGTCATAGTGAGTTTGATTGTACTTATTCCATTCAAAACCAGTATGAACCCTGTTGAAATAAATCAGGATGAATTACATATTTTCTCACCAATTAAAAAAACATAAGATAATCATCCTATCAGAAAACAGACATTCAAATTTATATACCTTCAACAATAGCTAAAAAAATAAGAAAGACCACAACATGAAATTGAAAATTAACTTGATTTGAGAATGATATTCAAAGATTAACAAAACCAAGGAATAATTATAAGTGAATTTTAATCATCAAATATTTTTATAACATTGTATGAGAACTTTATTTGATCTCCCTGAAAGTTAGCATAGAAGTACCAGTTTTGAGCATATAAAAATGAATGTCAAACTTTTTTTAACAATGAGACACTATAGTTTTGGTTTCATTGCAACTTTACTGGAGTAAATTTCGCGGACCTCTACAAAGATCAACATAAGCATGAATCCACAATAAATAAAATAGCTTCTACAGAATTCAGGGTGGCAGGAAAATAAAAATAATGTACTTTCAGCCATCTGATGATTTCTATCAAACGTAACAAATAACAGAAAATGTATTTGAGTGGTTGTCAGAAGCATACACCTCACTTTTTCCTGTAACTGCAACGGATGAATACACAGACAACTTCCTGACACAAAAATTCCAAAGAATCATACCAACAAAAGAAAAGGCAATGGACAAATTCTGTAATGGGAAATTCTGTACAGTAAATTCTGTAACAAATTTCGTTAAGAGTACGATTGAACTTTTCAATTTGATACACTTTTGCTATCTGAATTGATTGGAAAATGTGGAAAAAAAATCACAAAAATGCTCAGAAAATGACAAAAATTGTAGTTATTCTTGAATTTGCACTAATGGTAAGAAAAATCACAAAAAGATAATTTTTCCAGCCCCTACTTATATATTTGATCTGGAATGCAAAATAACTACAGTGACAGTTAAACTATCTCAAAATTCATGAGATTTTGTAAATTGTTTTGCAGAGATTGTGAAAATGATTATATTAACATACACTGTATTTTCCCAACAATTTTAAACCAGTATTTTATACCTCTATTGACTGACAATTCAGAGTAATCTGAATCAATGGATAGAGTAAGAGTCATTAACAGAGTGCTCAATAAATGTCTCATTGGTCATCAGTCCTTCAGATGAAAAGGTAAATTAACTAGAAATTTTATAGCCATCAAAACCTTAGCAGGTATTCTTCTAGATTATCACTAAATACACCATATTTTTGTAAAAATAAACTTACCTATTGAAATATCTGGGCTTTCTAGGCCTGTATTTATCAGACCACAAGTACACCTGATTGTCAAGAGATGCTTCAACAGAGAATTCTGCTTCATCATCAGTCATTCCCTTTCGAGCTTCACGTTGTAAAGCTTGCTCTTCAGCCGCTATCACATTCTTCATTATAAAAGAAGAAAGAGAAAGAATAAAAATGGCAAATTAAGAAATTCACATCCCAAATGAGGCTTTGCAGCAGGTACTTGATACCACCTTAAGTGCTAAAAAAAAAAAAAAAAACAGAAAATAACAAACAACACTAAAAATTCTCCTATAATTATGTGACTTAAAATCCTTAACCCCTCGTCGTGGTTCTCGGTACGTGATATGTTATGTTACAGTCGGCAGGTCTTATCTGCGGATCGACGTATGCCGTATGCCCTGCTCTCTCAGTTTTGAATTTTTTTCTGCGGCGCCATCAAATTTTTTTAAATATCTATAATTGTCCTTGGCCTCTTAGATAATCAGTCTTCCTAACCTTTCTGTTTTGACTACATGAAAAGTCACTTTTAAAGGAAGATAAATCTATCAAGTATGTCGTTATGAGATAAGCGAGTACTTTGCATCTATGCTTTGTCTGGTTCTGTTTGTCTTCATTGCTTGATATGATCTCCCTATTTTCTCTGGAGCCATCGATGTATCATTCTTTCTTTTTGTTTCGTCATAACAGATGCTAGGGCAAGAGGCCTCACCACCATCTATAGTCTCAATTGTTAGATTTTTTTCTTGAGAAAGAGAAGTAAAAAAACCCTTGTGTATAACCCCCGTAATGGATTCCAAGAGGGATACGCTTTTTTTGAGTGAAGATAATAGTAGAACACCTGGATGGAGAAAGAGAAGTGAGTATTGGATGTGATAGTACAAGTTCAAGGGAGGAGTTTTGGTCGAGAGTCACTTGATGAAAGACGAAAAGATACAGCCGACCAGGAAGAAGTCCAGGCCTCAAAGAAGATGCCAGTTGTGCTCTGCACAAGGTAAAAGGAGGGATACAGTGTACTAGTGCCCGACTGCATGGCAGGCCTAAATTTAGAGGATTGTTTCAAATTTTATCGCACAAAACTGAACTTTTAGAACAGAAGCTTGAAACTTAAAGGCAAAGAAAGAAGTGAAAATATAAAACATAACATGTGTAAAATTTTTACTAAATAGAATAAGCAATTTAAGATATGGTAATTTTGTTAATTTTAGAATAAACATTTAAAAAGATATAAATTAGTTTCAACAATACTGCGACAGGGAGACATTTTATAAAAATTACATACCCTGAGTGAGGCCCAAGCAATTAAATACCTATACCAGCTTGAGGGGTTAAGTCTATGGCAGGAATTAAATAACATCCAAGATAATTTAGATGATAAGTGTCAAATGTATATGTTTATCTGTATCATTTTGGGCTGTGACTTTGAATGGAGGAGAACCAAAGGATCCTTTTTTAAAGGTGTGGAATTTTCACATGCTAATATTACTCATTCAATTTGAGTGAAATATCCTGTATTAATTTGCAATGAAAAATAGGCATTATTTAATATGTTGGTAAGGCAGTCCTAGCCTATCTCATTGTTTTGGATATTTATTTTCCTAACAGAGATGGAGTTAAAGGCAGGTAGATCTTTTGATAGTTAACCCCGAAATTAAATCATATTCACTTTAAGTTTTTTGCATAAATGCCTTTGAAATATTATCTTTGAATGAATGAAGTGAATTGAAAATGAATTCCATTTACTCAAGAAGACTAAAAAGGAGACTTGTTAAATTGTTAAATCTGACACAGCAGCCATGAGTAGCGGGGATTCAATTACTTTATTTATATGTTTACTTTGTGTTTATGGCTGGATTATGGTAAAATAGGATAACAATCGACTTGTCTTTATATTGGTTGGTATAATTCCAGGTTTCAAGAAATTAATACAAAGTTTTAATTGCATTTATTTACATGGAGAGCTGTCTGAACTCCAAAACAATTATGCAAATTTGAGGATTATGTAAATTAAATACCTGTAAATTTTAGGTTCCACGGTATCATTAAATGAAAATTACTTTTCAATATCCTACAATATTTTATGAAATTATCTCTATGGTTTCTATGCTAACACATCAAGAGGTTACATTGGCTTCATTGGTCACTACAACCTTTTAATGATGATGAGCTAGCATTTACATAGGTGAGGTTATCTCATTGGACAGAGTAGAATACTTAAAAATGCTTTTTATTTATTGGTATGATCAGTAAAGTTGAGCTTGTTTTATTATAGCAGTAATGGATTTATATTAATCTCATCAAAGTAAAAATATATTTTTATCATTCTATACATTCTATTTCTCCAGTAGACCATATACATTGGCCAAAATACTACTTTTAAGTGAATTTCCTGAAAAGACAAAAACATGCCCAAGAATTTTAACCATGAGCCTGCTGATACGTGTATTTTGAAATCAGCATTGCGCAGTGTGCTGCTAGTAGATGGCTGTTTTTCTCTGACAAATATATAAATGCAAGCAATTTTTATAACTACTTGCTAAGTATTTTTGGTTCACAAAATAACTAAGGAGAATCATAAAAACCGAATGGAAGAAAAAAAAGGGAGATACTCACTTCAACTCTACTTCCTGTGCCTTGCACTTGAGCACGAGTAAAAGCCAGTCTTTGGAGGTCATCCTCTTCAGATATGACCAATGTTCCGGGTTCCAGCTGAGATGACCCTAAGTAGGCAGGACTATATCCTCCACTCACAAAGTCAGCAAAACTCTCAGACAGCATTGCATTTGCCACTTGATTTTCATTGTATTCCGCCCTATAATTGCAAAACAGGTAAAAATGAGGATACACTGGGATGCAGCTGACAAGATAAAAGTTAGTTGAATACACACACACGGTGCATACACACTCAATCATACATGCTGATGGACACACAATGAAGCATGGAAATGTGAAATGGTCATGACATAAACAAATACATACACTCTCTTTTTTCAATTATTCATTGATTGTAGTAGTTTTAGGGGAGGCAACAGTCGAAATTAGCCTACTCTCAAGGAGTCCACAGGTTTAAAATCTCATCTGATGGACGGCATACTCACTCAAAGAGCTCTCCAAAAAGCAACTCAAGTAAGGATTGGGATACCACTGAAAAATATCTGCCACCATGGGGATTTGAACCCAGGTCCACTGCATGGGAAGCCAGTACATAAGCCACTGCTCCAACCTGATCCCTCATTCTGCTTGATTGATTTGATTTTTTGGTCAATGGAAAGTACATTTTTCCAACTTTTAAGCAATTTTATAAGGTTTAGATAGATTTACAAAAACACAGAACCATCATACCGTGAATAGCAGAATGTATTTTCCTCTGAAAGCTAAACTAATCATGCAGCCAGGAAAGATCAAATGACTGGCAAAATATGAATTTTAAAAAAGTATTGCGGATACGTATTCATATATATCATATGATACGAGTTTAAATAAAGCAGTGTAGATAATTAATAACTGATTTGATGCATAGTAAAACAAAGTATTTTTTTTGGCCAAAGGGAGAATGCAGAATTTTCAGGGCTCATGGATACAAGAGAAACAATAATGGGAGAGTATGGATAGTACAAAAATGTTTCAATAAAACATTTAATGCTGTTGACAACTTTTGTGCATTAAAAACTGTTATGGTGAGGAACCTTAACCGCTATAAAATTTTATAGAAAAAAATGGCAAGTTAAAATTGCAAAAATTAAGCACACTCATGAATTTATTTTGCCCGAAGTGAGACAAGAGAGAGTTCATTTTGTTCAAAGAGAAAATGCAAATTATTGTGACTGAGAATCAAACAGAAGAAAAATTGAATCAGCATGGAAACTAAATAAATATTAAACTAGTTCTTATAGCCTTGAAAACACCAGAGGTTTTTCACTGTCCATATTCACTAGAAGTATTAAAAAAATGAAAATACCATCTCTGTTACATTCCATCAAAAACACAAAACCTTAATTTACCTAAAACATTTCTCCTATGAGTTTTCCAAGCATTAACTTCATTCAATAAGGACACACATTGCCTTATTCCATCAGGTGTGAGCAAATATCATATAGCACATTCAAAATATATAATCACATCTCCATTTGCTAATCCATTTTGCAAAACAACAGGCATCCATAACACAAAAAATGATACATATCACTAAGACTGGGTAAAACTTAATTTTCAATTTAAAAATGTATCAGCCAAAATAACAGCAAATCAAATATTCTAGAAAGAATCATTAACTGGAATTAAGGTAGCATACACACAAACTTTCTAGCATGCTGCTTTTCTAAGCCAGGAAAAAAATAGTCCCTTATTCAGTGATTGAATAGTTTAACTAGCATGGCATATCATATCTAGAAGATTGAAGATTTACATGGCATACCTAGTAGATGGTGACACATGATAACAAACATCTCCAGGAAGATTAGTGATTAATTTCCTAAATGAGATTAGTTCAAAAGGTTGTATGTTCAGTGATCATATACATTCTGCCTGTCACAGATAGCATACATCAGTACATGGGTACTTCAAAATAAGAACGTAATCTATACACACCTGGGTGTATTCTGTGTGAGCCATATTGATAGAAGATGGCCAAACAGATTTTAACGAACAAGGTAAAAAATTAAAGGTGGTTTAGTAGGCATATAAGGTTCCCTCAGAATTTTGGTAATTGGTCACTAAATGGCAGGAAGGAAAACTTAATGAAAATTAACAACACTTAACAATGTAAATACTACAACCAGTCTAATTATGATGCATTGATCGCTGGTGTAAATGATTTTTTAAATATACATTGTAATAGTAGTATTACGATTTATACGCAGTGAAATTGACATTGTAGAAATATTGCATTAATAGCAATGAATACATCATTATTGATAATAACCATGTCCAAAATCTATACTGAAATGGTTTCTAAATGGTATAAGTGTTTAAGCTATTTCCACAACATTAGTATTTTATATCTTACAGAACTGTAGCAACCCCTTGATATACAAAAGCTTCATCTCATTCTGTAAAATAAGTCATAAATATTGATGGCTGATTGGTGATGATATGATTGGGTATTTCAGAAAATATTACTAGCTTTTCTTCAACTTGTACATACAACCTAAATATTATCCACATATTCTCCAAAAATTTTGCAATATATAGACAAAGAGTTTCTGTAAATTTTGTTAATAATGCTTCAATGGCAGTGCTTTAAAGTTCTGTACATCCAAGAGCATGAATAATTTTGCTTCCATTGTGTCTCATTTATTTCATTATTCAAGTATTTACCACAGCAATGAAGAATATAGGATATAGTATGAATGTAATGAGGAATATAAATAAAAAGTCCTGCACACCAGATCAAACTGGGACTCCTGAGTGAATTTGCATTGCAAAGTTGGAAAGTATATGATTAAAAGATCATCTACTATTACTTCATTCTGAATAAAGAATTGCCCACGTTCCTTTGCTAAACCTTCTTGAATAATATTGCAGATAAGTTTGGATTCCAAACCTACACACTCATACTACTGCCAGAGCCTAGGGTCAAGTTATGCCAGGGGTCGAAGAAAATGGGGAAAAAGAACTGGCATCTAAGGAATGTTAATAATATTGTGATCTACCTCCATTGGCCATGTGATTATCAGTTCAACCCACCAACTCTCTTAATTTTCCTACCATTTAAGTCTTCTCAATTTACCCCTAAAATGGAGCTATACCCTGTTTTGGAAGCCTAATATTGCAATTTGAAGATAGCTTTAACAGTGGAATAGCCTTAGGCACTTTTTAAAGCTTCTATTGTTAGTTTTCATCGCATGTTGACGCAATAATTATAAATATCACTTTTCAAAAAGTTCTTGGTCCACAAAAACTAGCTGATTAAGTACAACCACTTACCATTTGGCAGATTTATTGAGGAATTATTCTTCCCCATGGACATGAGACTAGCCTTTAAAATGAATTAACACTTACTCTTCCTCATCCTCCTTAGTTTCATTTTCACTTCCTTCTGCTTCATTTCCACTACTGAGGCCTCCATGTGGTGGAGTGGCACTCTTCACACCCTTGGAGGTTGATGCCTCTGCACCTCCCTCTACTGTCTCCCCCTCCAACTCATCCTCCACATCCTCTTCCTTGATGCATACCCCCTGCTCTGCTTTTAGCACTTCCAGCTTACGGCGAAGGTTCTCCTGGTGTCTATCTCGAAGGCGTGCCCGAGCCATGTGGGCTATGGGGAAAAATTACGCTTATTTTATCAAACAAGATAGGTGTACATGCACACAAATATTAAATTTTATTTAATAATTTTAAAATATTAAAAAGTATAGATTATCACTAATAACCATTCTCTACAAATTTTTAACAACATTCAGAAAATTTTACAGATCAGGACTTGTGACATGAATTTCTGACTTCACCCATGCTGTTTTAGGCACCAGATATTCCTGGGAAACTAAAGGCAACACAGATAAGCTGTATCCTCACCTAATAAACCAACCTTTGGGTTGAATACAGTGGTTTTTTTCAACATACAGTAAATAATTAGTAATTCAGAGCTGGTTAATTGTTATACCTGTAACTTGTTACCACTTCACTCATCAACATTATATCATACATTCACAATGTTTTTCATTTCTTAAGTTAGGTTCAGGAACTTTGCATCCCGAAACTAAAAGCATTTTTTGATAACACAGTTTTACAGGTTACTGTTGATTTTTATGGGATAAATTAGGCATATAAAAATAACCATCAGAAAGAAAATGAAAACGCAATAAGATTGTGAACAAGGGACAGTATCATTTTATTTTTTTTAATTTATATTTACACAATATTTTCTGAACTCATCTTAAAAAATTATTGCAATGAAATTTCTTGGCAATCTTTCATGATGATTGAAAATAGCCTCACTCACATGCTGTGGCCGATATTTTGTAAATAAAAGGTGCTCATATGCATTTTAACAGATATTGTATTTCCTTACCTTTCAGTTGAGAAAGAAGAGACTCCCAGTATCCAATATCAACACCTTCTGGTTTTCCATTGATTTTGGCTTCTATTTGACTTTGGAGAGCTTCAAGTTGACCAGCTGTTTTCCCTTTAAACACTGAAGCAACATCCTTTGCAACAGACTGATGAATCCCTTCTCTCCTGCCAACAGCTGTAAAACATTCATAATACATTAATTCACGAGTATATAAGATTACTGAGGGAGACCTCCATTACTATTCATTTATATTAATTATTATGCCATTCCAGATGATGAGATAAAGGTGATTTATGAGTGAGTATTGGAGCTTATCCGTCTTCCATTAATACTATCTACTTTCCCCAAACTTGCTATTTCACACCCAGTTGAGAAATACACAAATGGAAATTATGACATTTGTTAAATTGCATTCAAAACTTTTAGCATAAGAACTGACATCAAACCCTTAAATATAAAAGTTATGACATTTGAATGGTTGACTGAAATCTACTTTTACATACTTGTTTCCTCACCCACAAGTTTCAGGGAATATGCTTAATTTAGGCAAAACTCAGCCTATATTAAAAACCAAACATCCCCTATTTGCTCTATGAATTTTGAGCAAAGGAGCCTCACCATCAAATACCCAAACATACGATGTGTAATAATAATAACCACAAAGAAAACCTAGCTTAAGGATTGGTTGCTTAAAAACCTAATACTGCATCTATCACACCTTTGCTGCGCTAGCCGGCCTTGCTAGCAGCGGAGTAATACCCCTCACCAGCCAAGCCAGAGGACATGAGTTCCAGTCCTACCTAGGTGGGTTTTCCTACACCTAGGGCTTGGATTTTTGTGATTGTCTTTATTGCATTGAATGAGAATTAGGAGAAAGAAGGGAAGAAAAAAAAAGCAGTCTCTATATCACCCCAATAATGTCATTAAATAAGTATTAGTAGAGTAGTTTTGGGGGGGCAACAAATAGTTGAGGTCATTTATGGCGTAAGGGATGGATGGGAAAGAAGGAAGGGTGGAGGGAAACCCAGCGTCAGCAAGAGCCTACTCTCATTGAAAGGAACCAAGGGGTCCTCAGTTTAAGGTTCCATCTGACAGATGGCATACTACCTTAAGTGCTCTTCTAGCATAACAAAACAACACAATTAGGGATCGAGATACCACTGAAAAATATCTGCTGTCTCCAGGATTCGAACCTGAGCCCTCTGTATGGGAGACCGATATGTTAGCCACTGCACCATCCTGATCCCCATAGTTAAATAAGTCATGAGATGTGAAATTGAAATTTTACAAATAGCAAATACAAATGGTGAGGTGAAAGAAAGAGAGAAAAAAAAAAAAAAAAAAAACAACTTTGCACTTCCACACACTTTTTTAATATAACACGAAACCATGGTCGTGTTATATTAAAAAAGTGTGTGGAAGTGCAAAGTTGTTTTTTCTCTTTCTTTCACCTCACCATGAAAGAATTCCACCAAGTTAAGCCTGAAACTGTTAGATTTAGCAAATACAAAGATAACAACTAATGACAAAAGACAAAACTCTAATGATGACACCATCACAGGGATATTTGACTATTTATCAATTTAAAATGGCTCTTCCTATAATTCTTCATACTTGGAATTCTTGACATATTTTATCTTTTTAGACAAATGCCTACGGTGGTTTACATGTCTTAGAATCAAATTGCAAATTTTCACGACAATGTTTTGTACTGATAGCATAGCAAATAACCCCACCAACCCACTTCAACATACCACCCCTCCAATTATAGGGTTTATGGCAATAAATACGTCAAATTCTCAACAAATTCAAAATCTATGAATAACTGCATGGATCGAGTATTGTTATGAATGCTAAACACATTTCTCAATAACGAGTACATAGCACACTAATCTTGACCCATCATTAGAATAAACCTTTCATTAGGTTCAAACATTACTTCCGACAATTAATAAAGAAATTGTTTAAAAAATATGAAAATTACTTACCAGCTTCATACTCGCTTTGCTTCTCCAATTTCCTAAGTTTATGAAGCTCATCTTCAACTATTACAGTTATGTCATTCCAATAATCAAGGTTTTTTCCTCTTTCTAGCTCCTTGTACACCTGAAAATATAATGATAAAAATAATATTAACTGCTTAGGTGCCATGCAACATTATATTATCGTTAGCTACCTATGCTCTAAGTGCCAACAAGTGACTGTCTTGGTAGTATTTAGCAAAGAAAATGAATTCCCTGTACAGAAGGGTGAATGTACTATTAAGAAGTAAAAATGGGAAAACTAAGTGAAATATTAAAGTTATAAAAATCTTGGAAACTTGAACTCTACGGCCTTGTAAATTAATGAAATAAAATGAAAACTCCTATTGTCGTAATAAGTTTTCAATTTATTTTGTTAATTTATTTAAAGTATGTCAGGAAAATCATTTATCACACTAAGAAAGATTCAAGAGAGATGGAAAGAATACTAAGAGGATTAATATGGTAAAGATATTAGGCCAGCAAGCTAAGACGTAGAAAGAATTAATATGATGTGAATGGGACAGCTTCAACAGCTTAGAACCAATCATACTTGATTGCAAGATACAAAGGACATATAGAGTATTAAAATCAAAGAGGGCCTTGAGGCTAGATAACATTCATTAGAACTTATTAAGGGTTTAGAAAAAAAGGAAGTAAGAATTTTTAAGGTATACTTAGTAGTAATTACGAGAGAGGAATTGGATATTGGAGAATCAGGTGGCCAATGTACTCCCATCCCATCCTGATGGCCTGGGTTTGAATCCCCATGTTTGACAGATATTTTCAGTGGCTTATCAACCCCTAATAGGGGTACTATGTTGAGAGCACTTTAAGTCAGTATGCCATCTCGCCATGCCAGTATGATGGGAGGTTAAATGGTGGACCCCTTGGTGCCAATTGTTTAGAGTAGGTAAATGCCAATGCCAGTTTTCTCTATCCTTCCACCATTCCCTGAACATCCTCTCTACCAAATTCCCCATCTGTCACTCAGCTGTCAGTTGCACCCCTAATTACAACTACTAGACTACCAATAATAATACCTCATACACATTCCAGTATCTACATTCTGTAGGTGTCCATGCTATGATTGTAATCTGTTCTACAGGATTAGTTCTATGGTGAAAACATTGTAGACAGAATGATTTCCAATGCATTAATTTTGGACTAGTCACATGGGTGCACATGAATAAATGAAATTTCATAATAAAAACTTGGTTGCAAAATGTTAAGGAAATAACAGATGGTAAACAATGCAACGTTCAAAGGATATCCAAATAGGCACTATAGATGAAGACATGAATAGTTAAATGATAATATTTAATTTCAGCAACAGCAAATGCTATCAACAGCAAATAAATGTCATTGCGGAAGAGAGAGAGATAACTTATGACAGTGACCTCAACCCTCTCTCACCATTTGTTTTAGAACTGGGGTCCTGGTACCAATAATTTCCATGGATGACAAATTAGGAATTATCACATCAATACAGCTTTAAAATGACATAAATGCATGTGCATACATATATAATTATGATACTAGCCTTAATGTCTTCTATCAAATCTTCTAAGTCCTTAATCGTGAGACCATTCAAATATGTATATGGCTCATGCATTTCAACTGCATCCACCTCTTCCTCCGCACTGATGTATTTTGCAAGTAGATCAATTGGCTTAGCTGAAAATGAAAATAACATCAATAAAATTTCCACTCTTAGTTATATGTGCAGCCAATTAATTCTTGATATAGTGGTACTTTATGTATTGACACCCTACACTGAATGCCAAAAATTAATGTCAAGACAAAATTGAGCGCTAAAAATTCAACATAAAAGAGTCAATTATAAATGGATAATACAAAGTTGTATCAAAAAGGTTATTTTCATATGCAAGCATCAAAACCAATTCTTTATTACCCAATGTTAGAACATTCAAAGTGAAAGCTTCCAAATTTCTGTTAAGCAGGGGCAATAACTACTACTGCTATGCTAAGCCTGGCTATAGGTCAGACTGGGCTCAATTCTTCTTACAGTCTCAATCATCAGAACAATTAATAGGCCATTTTTAAATTTTTCCAATACACAATTTATCAGCAAGTTTTGAAACATGATGGAATTTACAGCACAGTTTCATGAGAAGAATTTCAGAGAAAATTTGTAAATAAATTGTGATTGTACTCAAGTGATGAGGTCCTCACATACATAGTTTGATTTCTCAAGTGGCAAAGGTTTTAATTAGCACCATCAACTCAAGGATAGGGAAGAGAACAAATGAGTTCTTAGGAGAATATCAGTTTGGATTTAGAATAAGGATAGGAATGTGCTATGCTATAGAAATAATGAAGTCACTAGTAGAAAGGGAAAAAGAATATATTACAGGATGTATTTGTAAGCTTCATATATTTTCATGAACATCTCGCAGAAGATAGGAGTAGACTGGAGAGGTTGATGGCTTATCCAGAACCTGTGGATTCGCCCACTACAAAGGTGCGGATGGAGAGATAGTTTGGGAAATACTAGGCTGGAGTGAAATTAAGTGGAGAACTCTTAACATTTTGCAGTTAGAATTGTGGACAACCAGGCATAGTTAGCCCGTTAGCTAAAGGGCAATGGTGATTACTTAGTACATTGCAAAATCATTGTGATAGTTATGGGATGGAATTAATAATAAGAAAATAAGGTGAATGAGATTCTCAAGAAAAAGAAAGGTTAAGATAAATATTAAAGTTAGGAACATAAACTAGCATAGGTAGAAGAGTTCGTCCATTGAGGAAATGTTATGGATGTGGAGGCAGAGCAATAGGGGCATTATAAGAACTGCATTAAGTAGAGAAAGGTTTACAAAAAGGCAGGAGATGATGACGGGCACCTTAAGTAAAGATTTAAAGAAAAGACTGGTGAAAATTTTCATACAGAGTGCAATTTTTGTAGCTCAGAAACTTGTTGAATGAGGTTAGACGATATGTTTAGATTGGAGTCTTTTGAGATTTTGGACTGGTGAAGAATAGAAAAAATAAAATAATAAACAAAAGGAGAACATACACAGAATTTCTGGGCCAGAAAGAAGGTCATACAGCAAAATCTTAAGAGGGCAGCAGAAGAAGATGCAGGAGCAATGAAGACATTAGGATGCTGAAGATGGTAGTCGGGAGGAGATTGCTGGGAAAGTGAGGTGGAGGGAGGAAAAGAGTAGGCATTTTGAGGGCAATTAAGGGAAGCAGAATGTACATAGAGCTATAGAATAAGTTATTATAACCTGAAGTATAAGGCTGAAGGATAATTATTATTGATATTCTAATATTCAACATAGATTTTGGATGGACACAGACTAGACAATGGTACATTGATACATTTCATTCCCCCTCCTAACTAAACAAACTAACCTCCGACATGACAATAAACCCTCTCCAATTTGGTATAATACCTTCCTCCCTTCATTCCATTTAACATATTTACCCTATTCCAAAACCCTCCTCACTCGCCTAATGTTCTCCTTCAATCACAGTCTTCAACATTCCATCGCCAATCAAAACGCTTGTATTTATCTTTCCTGCTTCCTTAGGATTTCTCCTAACGATCCCCTTTCCTTGCCCACCATGCCTAGTGCTTCATCATTTGTTTTTCAGGATGAAATTAATAGTCTCGGATCAGAGCAGTGTACATTTCTAAGCACACTGTTATCACTATCTTCACTGTTAGGCACTGCGGACAGATATGTTGAAGTATAATTACCAGTAACAATGCACAAGTTGAAATGTGTTTCCATGCATAGGTTCTTCATGTGACAGAAGAGAATGTTCAGTGATAAAAAAGCGTATGGGTAAGCTGTCAGCCAAGTCAGTTTGTGCACAAATAAGGAAAACGTGTGATTAGCAGTTTTCCAAGAAGCAAATAAGGAAAAGTGCTTCTACCTATACTTTCTCCCTTTTACCTGTGCAATAGCTAACTCGAGTGAGAACAGATCGGTCAGGTGCACAGGTAGATAGCTCTATATAGTTACTCACTCAGCCTCATACTTTTGATTTATACCCAATGATGTGCCAGTTAAGGTATTTTATGAGTTTACAATTCAATCTGAGAATTCTGTAAAAAGAGGTTCAGGGCCGCCATAAGAATTTTCACAGCAAAATAAAATGAGAAATAATGAAAGAGATGATGTTCAGCAGTGAGGAAAAGCTATGGCTGACCCGGGATCTTTGGATTTTATCATTTACTAACCCCGTCCATCTTGTATACGTATCCTTGATCTTAATCTTGCTTGATCCAAATGAAATTGGTCTTCTTGTCTCTCCCACTCTTCAAACTGGGCAGCCTCTTTCTCTCTCTGCATGAGTGCCATTTCTTCTTCTCTTTGCTGCCTCTCAAGTTCTCTTTCCTGACGTCTCTTTTTCACCTTTATGAAGATAAAAAAGATAGAATTGATAAAAAAAAGTATACTGATGCTTTTACCCAATAAATGAATATGTAATTAGGAAAAAATGAAATGCAAATGTGTGACCACTGCAAACAATAAAAAGGTGACCATTAAGAGAAGAAAAAACTTCTCATTGGCATTTATGATATGACCACATATTAATCATGAAAGAATTGCCATACACTCTTGACACAAAGTCTGGTAATATAAATCTCAATAATATAATAATGAAATGTTTCTTTCAAATAGGGTGTTGTCTTGTAGTAGCCCAGCATGCATAAGTTAGGCTACTAACAAGAAAGTTTTGGGATTAAATCAGGAACAATACTTATGGAAAATATTTAGACTACTTTATGCAAAGACTTCACAAAAATATTTAATTAAATTTGTACGTGCACACTGAAATGATGTGAAATTGTCAATTTTAGATAATTTCATTTTAAATATGACAAAAGAATGAGGCTGGTACTTATGAAGTTTTAAAACAGGAAAAGCAAGTAAACATAACTTTTAAATAGTTAATTACAAACTCAAAACTAGAGCATATGGATGAATTTTTTTTTTGTTTTTTATCCCAATTCACTGAACATACAATAGCTGCATGAATCCTATTATTATTAGAATACAAGCATGTTTTATAAAGGGATAAGAAGCATGGTACAAACCTTTTCAAGTTCCCTCCTATTCTCTTCTTGTTTTTGCCGATTCCTGACTTCAATTTCTTCCCTACTTACTCCGGTTAAGCCTTCTTTATCAAGTTTTTTCTTCCAGACAAATGTGGCCAATAGGTTAGCGTCACCAAAGGGGTTATCAGTATTGGTGTAGTGAAGATAGTCATTGTCCCATCCCATTCTCTCCTTTCGTTTCCGTTCTTTAGCTTCTTTTTTCATCAAACGCCTCAGTCTTTTTTCTTCAGGAGTTTCAGTAGCCTTTAAAAGTTCCTTCTGCCTCTTCTTTTCTTCTATACGAGCTAGTCTTTCCTCTTTCAACTTCTGCAATAGTTTAAGTGATTTGGATGATGCATCTGAATCACTAGAACTTTCATCTGAAGAAGTAGTGCTATCGGAAGATGAACTATAAAAGAAATTTAAATTTTTTTAGCAATTCTGAACTTATGTAAATAACAAATTTTAACAACAAAAAACAATAACAGGGTAAACTGACACGAATTACAATTTCCATTACGTTAAGAAGTGTAGGGGAAAAATGCAAAAGATGCATTTATTCTTATTACAACACTAAAATGAATCCTTAATAATTTAGTACACATGTACAATATTCTGAAAGTCACACACAAGAGACTAGAATCCTTAAAGGTTTAATTTTGTCAAAATTGTATTTCAATATTTTTAAAGGGATCTTATTACTCCCCTTCAATCCACCAATTTGCATTGTTTGTTTAATAAATTTATTAACTTAAGTCTTGATCTCTCCATGAATTACAACCTTGACATGAAATGATAATCTGCCATCTCCACTGCTATACCCATTTTTCACCTAAAATACTGCCAAAAATACAGGGACTGCTCCTGAGTATTCCTTCCTATTTTAAGGCTTAACTTAAGTTTTCATAAGGATGTGGTAGTCCAACAACTAATAATAAAAGCAATCCCTTGTCTGTCATAACTAATGCTTGATCAATTCAAACCAGACAATCATCTTACCACCAACTTCTATCCCCAGATCAAGCCCTTTCCATGCACCCCAAGTTGTTTCCTTGGAATGTATGCTAAAGAGCAAGTTCAGGGAACCCTGACTTACTTCTCTGCCTGATCCTCCACGTGCCATCATTTATACGCGCCATCTGAGTCTATATGTACAGGTTTTGAATACATTTATTATCCCTCTAGTCTATTTATATATTAAAAAATATTTCCATCAATATTTGGCCGCTCTACTCAATCAAATGAATACATTCTCAAAATCCTCAAAACACAATTAGACATCCCGATTATATTCTAGGTTCCTTTCTACTAAATTTCTTATCACTGCAGTTTCATCCGAATTTCCTCATTTCTTAACCCCAAACTGATTTGTCCCATGTAGCTGTTTGCACAGTTACATAATTTTTAAGATATCATTCTAGGGACTACCTTCATTACACGTGAAATCAAACTTATATCCACTTGCCCTCACGTACTGCTGAAATACTCTTTTTCAGAATGCAATCAAAGTTGATTAATAGGAATCCCCACGCCAAATTCCTACGATGAGGAAGAGTGGATAGAGAGCTCCTGCAGGGAAATCAAAGAAAATACAAAGAAGGGAAACAGCCAAATAGCTTATGAAACGGCGAAGAGAAAATTTTGAAAAAAAAAATTCTACACAGCATCTGTGATGATAATCGAAATATACTAATAGAAGATGAAGAAATAGAAAATAAATGGAAGGCATACATTGAAAATCTTGAGCAAGGGCCCAAACAACTTGAAGGTAAATGCAACAATTTCAGAGTGTAAAAATCATTTGCCTCGACCGGTATTCGAACCCGGATCATTCAAAGGCCAGTCGAGTGCTTTAGCCAGTTAAGCTATCGAGGCATTCTCTTAAACTCGGGTTCGAATCTCGGTCAAGGCAAATGATTTTTACACTCTGAAATTGTTGCATTGAAATGCACATTAACGGATGACTCCGTAAAAACTTACTCTTGCGGCATCTCCTGCAATTTCATTGAAACTTGAAGGTAACTTAATTAAACAAGAAATCATGATAGATGATCAGAAGATGACAAGGCCTGAATATACTGAAAAGTAAATTCAAGGTTAATTTCAAAGAGTTAAATAACACAGAAAGAACTGAAGAACCAAAAGGAGTTGACAAAATCAACAAAGAAATGACCAAGGCACAGGGCAAGGTCAAAGGGAAGGATACTCCCTTTGGAATAATCAGAGATAGCTAAGACAAAAAACTACCAATGGACTTTGAGAAGAGTCTGATGATTGCAATACCGAAGATACCAAGAACAGATACATGCACACAACACAGAACATTGAGCCTGATGTCTCATGCATCATAAATACTTACTTGGATAATTAGCCAAAAAATAGAAGAAAGTAACATGGAAAACTAAAGAGCAAGAGACGCCATGCTCAGTTTGATGTTACTGGCCAAATAATGATAAATTAAATAAGCCATTATGCACGGCATTTAAGTACTCAGATATCATGAACAACATCTAATGGAAGAAGCATATAAAGATACATAAGCGCTTGGAATGGACAACAACAGAATCCATCACTTCTACAACAATCAAGTAACAACATGGGGCTTCCAAAGGAACTGCGAGGGATGCCGCAACAGTAACTTTTAACGGAGTCACCCGCTGATGTGCATTTAAATGAAAAAATTTCAGTGTAAAAATCATTCGCCTAAATAAAAAATGGGGGGAAATAGATAAGTACTCGGAATTTCAAATAAATAATTGCTTGTGACATTAAGAACATTAAACATTGATTTATGTAGTAGTATGCTGAGGTAAAAAATTATTGCAATACCATCAATTAAAATCAAAATGACAATACTAAACCATAACTTGGGCATCACTACAAATACCGACAGCATCATGTATGGGGCACCAATAATAACCTTTTTCGGTGCTTGCTTTTGGACTTCTGTTTTGATGACTTTTCACTGCCTCTTTTGTGTTTTCTTGATATTTTCCGTGAGCTCGATCTAGACCTGGATTTGCTCCTTTCTCTACGACTCTCGACAGGACTACGTTTACGCACTCTCCTACTACTGTGAGACTTGGCATGAAATGCATCACCATCTCGGCAATCGTCCTCATCATATGACCTGAAATAATCGGGGAATACATAAGATTGTTAGCAAATTTCTGGGTGAAGTATATAGAAGTTGCGACACAAAAGAAGCAAAAATTCTATTTACTTTGAGTGAGTACGATTCCCATGTCGTGGGGGCGATCTGGACCGACGACGAATCATTGCTTACTCTTATGAATTTTGTTTGAGAAAAAAATCATTTTTCCATATAACCTAGCAAATATAAATTTCCTTCTCTGCCGTGCTAAGATATATGATGAATTAATGGTATAGGCCTCGGTGTTTAGGAACTCCTGAATGCTCACTTTAGTTTTGAAATGTGACAGTCATTTGTTACATATTTCATGTATATAAAATAACTGGTTAAAATTGCAGTTTTCATCAACTTAAATGTATTTTCAACAATATTATCAAATCATGTATTTATATTTTTTTCATGCTCATAAGGAATTTTAAATTCTAAAAGCACTAATAATCGAATTTAGCCTCTCTGTTACTTCCGTTACTTCGTTGTTCTCAGCCAATCACAATAAAGCGATCGGACGTCAGTTTTGAACGGCTGTTGCAAGAAAATCGTACCTTGGATTACGATCTTTCATCTGTTGTCTACGGTTTTGGGTGATTTGCTTCGAAGATGTCCAACAAAAATATTTACTATTCTAATAAGTACGAAGACGATAAATACGAATATAGGCAAGTAAAGATATTCCTAAGTTCATAACTTCTAGCGACATAGCTCAAATGCAGCATGGTTTCTGGCGGCAAAAGTTTTTCTTGCGATCAAAAGTTCAGTTGATGGCCTAAAGTCGCTTCATCAGTCATTCTGCCTTCTTATTTTGGCAGTGGTAAATTTTATTGCCATATTTTGGACTGTGGCATGTTGCATTTTAGTGTCAAGTTCTGACAACGTTATATTTAAATGACTAACCGCGAGTGGTCATTGTTTACACTCAGTCAAAGTAAATACATTATGAAGTAGTGGTTTATTCGATATATGTTGTTATCTTGTTCTGCAGAACTGCTCGTGCATTTTATTGTCATATTTTACCTCTTATTTTGTATGAAAATTGTTCACTTTATTCCAATGAATTAACGTCGGCGTTTCTTTTTTATGTGCACTTCAGGCATGTTGTGCTGCCCAAGGAAATGGTGAAGTTGGTGCCGAAAACTCATTTGATGACCGAAGCCGAATGGAGAAGCATAGGAGTCCAGCAAAGCCGGGGATGGGTCCATTACATGGCTCATCATCCAGGTGCGTAATAACATATAATGTAATCCAAATGTTTTACCACAGCAGCAACATGTTCTTAAGTTACTTAAAAACCTAAGTTATTGGGTGCTTGCATTATTTCAATAAATTTAATATTGTTTCTGCTGGCTGTTAATTTATTGTATGTATTCGCTTCGACCATCACGGAACCTCGAGACTTAACAAAATATTTTTAATTCCACAGAACCACACGTTCTCCTGTTTCGAAGACCAATAAGTGATGCTTCTCAAAAATAATGGAAACATTTGATAGCTTGAAAAATCTCCATCGTGCACAAGTTGAAGATTTCGAAGTGATATTCAACATGTTTCGCTGAGTTACATGATTGAAATTGTACATATTTGTAAAGAGGTTAAACACCTAATTGGTTATTGATCTGTCCTTATAATACCCCAGATAGTTATGGGTCTTTCACAGGATAGATCTGTAATTAGAAGTTAGTAATTTCATGGAGACTAGTGTTTACTTTAGGTTATTACATGGCTTAATGCCAACATTTAACTTTCTAAGTGAACATGGCACTTCAGTATTTTACATAGTTGGTTTTATTTTGGATGAATCCTATAGCATTATATAAACTATCTTCTTTTTTACCTGACTCTTCCTCGCTTAATAAATTGTCTAAAAGTTGGTCTTAATTTCAAGTAACCATTTTTCATTTCAATGATGTTGGGAACTTCTCAACAAATTAGGCTTTAAATAACTGGAGGAATGTTGGTAACTAATGTTAACAGCTGGTGTGTTATCATTATTTACTTTGAAAACTTTTCATGGTGTCCATGATTTAAATTATTTCTTGATGTTCATTTTACTAAATATTTGTGTATTTATTTCTGTGGTCAATAAATGTGAATTAAAACACTAATTATGCTTTTCTCTCCATAAGTGAAAATGCCATTCATTGCCTAAGGTTTTCAAGAGTTCACTCCATCTTTCTTTCTCGTACCAAATTTCCCATAGCAATGGATTAGTCTTAAAAAATGAATTTAATAATTCAAAAGAGAAGGGATCATGTCTTGTGCTTTAAATTGAAGGCAGAAGATATCTTCCTCTGCAACTTGAAGCATACCTAAGTATATAGTGACCAGCTAACATGGAAGTTATGGGTCTGTATTGCAGCCTGTAATAGGTTTTCAAGAAATGTTCCCTAGTGGACCTGTTGTCATTCCACATTAATGTTGCAGGTTTTATATACCAGTCGGATGAGTTTGTGTTTATATACAGTCTTATTTTGGTGGGGAAATATTGAGGAAGGCAAAGGTCCATCGCCATTTATACCAGTAAATTATGATGAACAAGGGTATAAACACGAGTCTTGCTATTTGTCACATCTGGCAGTAGGAGAGGCAAGGATTCTTCCATTAACAACTTCGTTACAAAGCAGAACCGACATCAGTGGAGATGAGGACTGAACCAGTTCTAATAGGCACTTGAAGTGTTGGGACCATATCAAGGACAGTGAAATTAGAAAATATAAATGGGGAGGAAATCAGATATATTGGGGGTTGCACAAGGCAGATGAAAAGACAGCAGGATAATCGGAGTGAAAAAATTGAGTAATGCATAGTGGAACTGATGAGAACCAAGGAGGTTTGGTAGAAGCATAGAAGAAAAAAGTAGCAAAAAACATGGAACAAGTAAACGAGCATATTATTAGCAGAAGTAACAGGTGAACCTATAAACAGCCATTAAGCAGGTCTATATGTCAACAAGTAACCATTGGGAGAAAAATAGGGTGTGTAATCCATTGATTGTACACCCTATTTATATTTGAGGAAATAACTGAGATTATCCCAGGGAGGAAACATTTAATAGTAATGAGGAAATGTTTTTTGTGGAAGGTCATGGGAGTGAAGTATGGTATAAATGTTTACGAACAAGAAATGAGTGGGGAGAAATTAATGAGAGTTCTGCAGGCAGAATGATTTAATCGTAACGAACACTTAGTTTTAACACAGACATGGGTATTAGTGGGAAATGCCTGGGGATTCAAAGATACATCAGTTCGACTATATTATAATTATGCACAGATTAAGGAAGAGAATGATTGTTTCCCAAAAGGGGATGTGGATTCAGATCATAATTTAGCGCTAATGAAGTGGAGCATCAGAATCAAGACGATAATACAGGAATGACAGTGGAGGATATCAAATTTAGATGCATTAAATGGGAATAAAATGAATCAAAAGCCAATAACAGGAAACCATGGGTCGAGGATTAAGGTGGGTGCGCAGCACAGAAAGGTGAAAAATCTGTAAGGAATTAAAAAGGAAAAATCCATTAGAGCTGTGAGGATAGATAATATTCCCATGAAAATACTTGAGGGCTCACAAAAACAAGGAAGTTTTTATGACCTAATTCATAGGATTTATAAAAGGAATTTGGCTGGAAGACTTCGATCAGTATTAGCATCCATCCCAAAGAAAGGGCTAGAGAATAAGGTTACATTTCATACAGAACAAAAGTCTTACTTAGAATGTTCAACACAAATGGAGAAGAGTGCAAATGATCTCTTTGGGGAAGGTCATTTAGGGTCCAGAATGCAGAAAGGCACTTGTGCCACCATAATTATAACAAGGTCACTAATAGAGAGTACAATCAGGATTTGTTTGTCTCACATATTTTGAGAAGGCAATTGATAAGAGTCAAATGGTAGAATTAGATAAGGCCCTATGTAAAATTAATGGTATCAGGTGTCATTTAGTGGAATTGCTTCACGTTAAATAAGCATGACGAAAAATCAAAGTCCACAAAAATATGGTCCAGACCTCATTTAATTTACATATATTCTAATATTATACAAATATGTACTTTGTGAATAAATAATGAGATATAATGGAATGATGAATACATAGTGAATTTAATGGTGTATGTGCTGCCTACTTGTTCTTCCCTCTGATTTCTATGCCTTCCTCGCACACTCATCTATTTTTTCCATTCCTTTGTACATTTCAGCCACAATACTTTACTTTGCCAGTATTTAATACTAAAAAATTGAAGCACCATATATTTAACTATGTAAATTAAATTAGGAAAAGTGGAAGTGCAAATGGTAGAGCAGGTAGGATAGTTTATTTACTTTGGAAATGTTTAACATGAAGCACTTATTACCCACGGTAAGGGATGAACTGCATTCACAGATACTCAACAATCTTGGCAGAGACCATGAAATGGACTAATTTTGTGATACTCCATGTCTGGTGTTGGAGAGAGGAGAGCATGCATCAGAGAACTTTATGAAGTTGATATGGAAAAGTAAGATGAAGCAACTAAAGTTTGGTACAGGAGATATTAAGAGATAAAGTACTATATGGATATGATAAAAGGATAGAAAAGTATGAGAGGGTGGGATTTTTTGACTCTTGTATGTTAACAGAAGTAATGCTGAGTGAAATTTGCTATTCATTTACATGAGCCATTCACAACCAACCTATGGTAGTCATTCTAATATATTGCATTTTGGTTTTGAGAAAATTTATTTACTAAGCACTACCACAAATGTGTATGGTTCTGGGTTTGATTCATAACCAACTTCAAATGCAATTGAGTTGACATTTTGTTATAAAAATCTATCACTATTTGAGCACACATTAAAAAAAACTTCCTTTGATGGCCATCCCTGCAAGTCATCAATTCCATGCACATCTCTAATGTCATGTTCCATTAACTTGGTTTTTTGGCTCTGGCCTTAATTTTTTTCTGACTCCTTACAGGCATAGTAGTTAGGCATTGCTTCATGAACTCATAGATTTAAAATGATGTATGAAGTTAAATCACATTATGTCTATACATTTCATTTTAATGGAAGATGAATTCTTATGCCTCCACTTTAAAAGTTCCGGACCCAAATACATACATAGGCATTTGGACCTAAAATTCGAAGTAATGTATTACAATGAAAAGGCTACTGCAATGAGGAGCCTATGCATTGATTTCTCCAGTAAATTTTAATTCATCTTACTTGAGTTACCCAAGCTGTTGAGATTACTCCTGCTAGAGGGAAACTTATAAGGGAACAAATAAAAATTTGATATCGAGAAGAAAATCATGTTTAATAACGCCTCTGAGAATATCCTATAAATAATAACTTATGCTTTTAGTAACAGATCAAGGCAGACAAAGTGCCTGCATAATTTATACAATTCACACAAGAGTTAACAGCTATAAGGGAGAATGCAACATTATTGCGTGGAAGGAAAGGGCCAGAGCAGTAGTAGTTGGGAACAGCCACACTACTCAGAGCCAGTCTTAAGTTATAACATGTACTCAGCATAACACCACATACACAAAATGCCTTATGCTCTAGAATGGATGCACTTGGTATGATACCCTTTTAATAAAGATATGAATTATACAAAACCCCTTTCCTCCCACATCAATGGGTTTCAACAGCCCCCAAATGTGAATTGAAGTCTCTTGAGCCACAATTACTGTAATACTGTCCAATCTTTGAAACTTGGCAAGCTTTCATGCAATTTTCATTTCTGGAAGGGTGGTTAATCATAAGTACAAAGAATAATGAAACTACTCAAAATGAGAGTGTTTTAATGTTGATAAGATTGTTTACCAAAATAAGAGTTATGATTTTCAAATCCATGTCAAAAAAGTAAAAAAATTACTGAAATGATAAAAAAAACTCACCCCAATACATCATTAACCTGCATGCTTTTCCTGTTCAATATCTTTAATCAGAACATAGTTTGTCAGACAGTCAACAGCAATGAGACATTTCTCACAAGAAATGTGATTTTAAAATAATGACCACAGTTAAAACAAACGGAAGTGATACTGAACTCTGACAACTGAAAGACTGATATTCTACAATCATAGTACATTACCTTCACCTAAAGTCATGGTCAAACATATTATGTACTTGGGTAAGTTTTCAAATTTACCCAGCGGTTAACATTTGGAATTGCATGAAAGTGCACATATTGGTCTTTAGCAAAATCCAACTTTTGCAATGGCAGGAAGAAAAGCTAGTTATAATAACCAAGCACCACAACAACAATAGAACCTACATAAGTAGGTAATACATCTCTTAATTCTTGCTTGCATTCCTTTTTCCATTACTTAACACAAATGAAAGCTTTCCTACACTATAAATGCCAACTGAGATGGGCAATCCTATTATCACAAGCATAAAACATGTTTCCTAAACATAACAATTTTCTTCACTTCATTCAATTAAGCAATAATTCTATGATTGCTAACACATATTTTAAATATAATCACTCAAAAGTGTAATAAACAGACTAATGAGATGACAAAGAAATACAGTTGGGGATGCCAACATTTTCCATTTTTACAAAAGGAGAAAGGTGTAAGGCATTTGTACTGACATTCTCTCTCAAAATGAGATATCCATGGAAGGGATCACCCACATATTTTTTCCATATGGCGAACGTCCATGCAAAATGTCATTTAATATTCCTCAATCACTAACAAACATTTATATGGTTTCCTTTTAACCTTAGACAAAGAAAATGCATCATCTGGAACACAGAGATGTCTGAAGAAGGCCCCAATACTGAATTTTATTCAACAACTTTCAACGACAAGTCCAACTTCTGCTGTCAACGAGAATGTTATTCAATGAGAATCTGCTTACCAATGTTTCACCATACAGTGTATTGCTCTCATTTTGGTTCTCTTCATTTGTGAATCAATAAATATTACAAATTTTCCTAGTCACATATACACATGTATACTCCACCTCTGCACAGCTCACTCTGCAGTCTTATATTGCCTGCATGGGGCACCATGCTTTAATAAATTAGTACTATTTTTTGGAGTGCTATGACCTTCCTCATGAATCTAGGAAATGCAATGGGGGAGGGATGACAATCAACTGGAAAATGAGACTTAAAATTCTGCTGATAAATCTTGTTAAACACTTCCTAAAGCTTGCAACACTGGTGCATCTCAAATTTGCTCTAAAACTAGTGCAGTAAATACATTCATTCTTTTCAATGATACAATAAATAAGTATTCATCAATACCTCATAAACACACAACTACCCCTTTTCCAAGGCATCTTCTAGTCGATAGGATAATTAAATTAATATTCTTTACAACAAAATATCAACTTGGTCTTAATCAAAATGACAAAATAATACTCTTTGATGGATCCACTTGACATACTTGAGAAGGATCATGGGAAAAAATTCTTATGTAGATAGTAAAAGTTCAGTGGCGAAAAAATTAATATGAATTTAAGTTCCTCCATGAAAGAGCAAAAGATAAGCAAGACATCAATATATTGCTCCAAACTCCTCATAGGCATTGCTATATTATTGTAAGTACCACAGTGAGTGAAAGACTTGCTAGATTCGTAAACAACATTTTTTCTCTCAATTCATGGTAGTGTTCAAAGTTTGGGCTAGATAGACAGTCATCTGATAATTATTTCTTCATGCAGAATCGCAGTGATATCAATAAATTGCTCAACTATGGTGTACTTAAGAAATTAACAACAGCCATTTCATATTTTATACTTTATCATAAAACAACAAAACTGCTGATCTTATAACATAGTTCAATAATAAATAACAGCTGCAGAAATTGCATCCCTAATAATAATTCTTAATAAACACAGTACAAAGCATTTATATTCTCTTAAATATTCCCAATTAATCTACTTAAGGAGTAACTCTCACGACCTAAGCTAGAAAGAAATCAACAAGAAAAAATCCGGGGAAATTAAAAGTAACACTGTCAATGGCAGAAATAAATAAGTACAAACTCTTTACATTATAATGGCTAGAATAAAACTTTCTTCCAAACAGTACATCAACTAATATATGTACCTGGAACATCAAATTAGAATAAAAAAAACTAGCAAAGGAGGTTAGGCTGTTGCCTTATTCATGACACCATATACCATTCTCAGGACAACTTGCACACCATAACACTGGCGTTATATTACCTATGTTAGTTTTGTGCTCTTTTCCTGTCCCTGGGAGATTAAGCTGGCGGTGTTTGGAGAAATGACTAGAAAATATATCCAAGATATTAATGGGAGCTTGTGATGAATGTTTAATGGTAAGCAAGCATGATGAACAACAATGTCCGAAGAAAGACAAAAGGCCACAGAAAATATGATACGGTGCACAGGTGAAATATTGCACTGAAAGAGATGGAGGGAGGTGATGGCGAAGGTGAATTAGGTGAATGGATAATTCATCAATGAGAGGGGACTATGATGCATGAGGAGGGTCATGAGTATTAAACACTTAATAAAGGCCTTAGTTAGGACGCTCCTGAAGTTGATGGACTACTAGTTATTTCAGAGTTGACTGGTGGTACAATTCCATAGGTATAATGCCACATGTCTTCTATTGCTTTGCACCATTCCAAAGCATATCCTTCAGGATCTTCCAGGTAATATGTTCGATTAGGCTATAAAAAAGAAAGTATGCTTAAAAATTATTAAAAAATGAACACCACAAATTTCTATTAAATGATAAGATAAAGGCGTGCATTAAGAACCTTTGCATGAGATATTGGGAGCATTTAAGCTACACAATTACAAATATTCCACATACATGTAAGTACAGGACCCTAGAGTTACCTACGTTGAACTTCAGTATTTTTAAGTTAGAGTGAATACTAATAATAGGATTTTAAAGGATCAGGTTCTAAATATAATTGATATGAATACAAATTTCCAAATATCTCTTATTTTTATAGCAACATCTCAGTTATCTATCCACTGGGAAATTACCCGTATTGGCTTGGGAAGCTATTTTTCAAATTTTCCGTGTCCGGAAAAAAACTTTCAGGAATGAGATATTGACAAAAGCTTAACAAAAAAGAATACCAGGAAACCAATGAATTCTATTTTAGTTAGGGTCAACATACAAGGGAACGGATTTAACTGAAAACATGCTCTAAAGTCATATATTAGTAACACATATCTCCATACATTCCCATTTGCTAACCATATTCATAGAAATAACTAAATGAATAAATTTAATTCTTGACAATCAACTTCCATACAAAAAAAGGGGCCACTTTGCTGAATCAACAATATGCTGGTATTTCAATGCCAAAGCTTGAGCTTTCTCTTGCATGAAATAGGCATCCAAAACATTATATTCTATGCATGAGCTCAATCATTATAATAAAGAGAAGCAATAATCATACATATGCATCCATCATTTCATCCACAAGAGTGATCACTATGATCACCATATGACTTACACTACAGAGACAACATAACAAAGCGTACCAATCTCCCAATTGAAATAAGAAATCCTAACACTGATGAATTCATCAAAATAAAATTATCCAAGATCTGGTTAAAAGAGTTCTTAATTTTTTTGGAGCACTACTTAAATATGTATTTTAAAACTTCAAACTATATTGTCTTCGTTTCTAGCTCATTGCACGAGAGCCTAAGTCCCTTTTTTATGCTTTACAGGCAAGGGTCACCATTTAATATCATTATTGTACTCATTACTTTTCTAAATACTTCTCATGAATATATCTTTTGAACGCCTAAGACATTTTTTTATTTTATGATACACATGTTTCACCCTATGAGTGTAAGTAATATTTTTGTAATGATATAGTATTTGAAGTGCCTTACATCTCAAGACTTAATTTGTATTGTCTCTGTCATTACCGGGCAAAATAGAGAAAAAGAAAAAAATCAAAGTGTAACATTAGATTTTCCCTCTCCTAAGTATGCTTTTATTACACATGACCAACATACCATATTTAATGCAAAAAGTACAGTGCAATCTTCTCAGAACATTGAGCAGTTAAAATAGGGCAGATTTTGTAGGAATCTACTTTTTTAATACCTGTTTTATCCTATTTGAAATAAAGGGTCTCTCTCAGCCTAAATGTAAGCAGTGAGAGTATCATTAGGAAGTATGGTCTACACTTCCTTTATTTATACCAAAATAAATAGTGATGTATTCACTGACTTACATTAACATAAATATCTTTGTACTCAATATCAATGCAGTAAAAACATGGGTGAAAATTTGTTTCAACGAATATCATACCTTAACACTAATGTGGGAAAATGACATACTAAAGAGCGTACATATTTTGCCTTCATTGGGCGATTGCAATGATACTGTTCTTCCCCCTTTCACACAAGGCCATCCAAATTACTCCAAAACTTCCTCCAATAGTTAAATAGTAACATGCCTGATTATTTCTCAAAACGGTTCTTCCCTTTATACTTAATACTTTATCCAGGTACAGCTTTTACTAATTTCAAGGTATATGACAGGATTTTATTGACCAAGAACAATTAATTTAGGTTTTTCCTAATTTACCATTTTATGCATATTAATCATGACTTTTCTTGAACATAAAATTTAAAATTATGATTCTAATGTACTATTGCAAAAAAATCATCTCATTGTGAAAATTATTCTCAAGATTCCCTGATTTTTGCTTTGAATGAGCACAGAATGAGGAACTATCTACATAGATATGACATAATTTCCTAAGAAGAATTTTATCTTCCATTTGATGTCACATTTGAAAAAGGCCCCAATAAGAATAATTTTATTTGCCCAAGAATTGGTGTATAATAACAATATATGGTATGTCATATAATATTTTGATATATTTTTTAAAAATTCCATCAGGATTAATCTAGATTTATGATAAGCATGAGCTCCAAATAAGAGGAGATAAGAACGATGATGTGGCCAATGTACTGCTTCCCTGATCTGAAGGCCTGGGTTTGAATCTGGGAGGTGGCAATATTTCAACGGTAACCCAATCGTACTTTGGGTGCTGTGTCAAGTTTGAGTGGATCCATCTATTGGATGGGATGTTAGGCTAGAGACCCCTCGTTCACTATCATTAAGAGAAGGCTAATGCCAATGCTGGAGTTTTCTTCACATTTCCAACATTTTCTGAACAACATATCCAAACCAAATGACTCCCTTAACCTAAGATACAAATGACCTTAGATGTTGGTGCCCTTACTTAATAACTAACTGATCAACTTAAATAAAGGTGTTTAAACAAAAATTTTACTTTAACTATGGAGCATATTTGCATATGTTTTATGCACAGAAGACCTTTAACACAATATATAAAGTTTGCTGTTTTTCAATTTTCCATGCATATACTTACTGTGTGAACGAAGAATATTTTGAAATTCTTAGGCTCTACACTAAGCTGCTGAGACCAAGGTATTTCGCCTTTTAAAACCATAGCCACAGGATCCACATAAAATAGATGAGGCCCCAAAGTAAGCATGAACATTCGTCTTCTTGCAAAAAGACCCTAAAAGATTAGAGAGAAGAAAATTAGCAAGTAAAAATGATATTACTATCCTTATTTGATGACAAAAATTAGAACTGAAATCCTTAATTATACATAATGCAAAACAACCAAAATAACTTTTGAAGCATTACAAAACATTAACATTTATCAGGTACAGCGTTCAGAAGTTCCATTAGATGAAACAATGATGTACAAGAAGGTTAACTCTGGAGGCCTTGACTTTGACCTTGACTTGAAATGCATAAAGATAAAAAAGTAAAATATCAAAATTGCAGCAAACCTTCATTCATTCAGAGAGTCCAGAATAAGATATTGAGGCCTAGCTTTATGTTGATGGAGGTGACCTGGGTCAACAAATTCAAACAAAAAGAAATAGCTGATAGTATTTCTTGAAGATACGGGAGAGCCTGGAGATTATTATAAATTTTAGAGATGAAACATTGGACAAAGACAAGCAGCAATACTATGGGCATTTGAGAACTCTATGGGAGAAGGTAATTCATAAGCAACTTTAAAGAAGTAAGCAAGTAAAATAAGAAGCTTTTTTCAAAGCATTTCCCTTTTCTTCTTGTACATCTCTGTGGCTTATTACATCATATGCCAAAGATGAAATGTAAACATTCCAATTCCATGCGGGTATATTACAATAATTAAATCTTTTCAAAATGTCATTTAAAAAAAATTACATTTTTTCCAATTGTGGTTGTTAACTTTCTTTTGCATGAATTCCTAAATCACTTTATAATATCAAATTTGTCTCCATAATTTGTACAACACTTTGGGGCTGACAGAACTCATTTATGGAATGTGACATCAATCTCTAACTTTTAAATTTTGATAAAAATAATCATCCAGTGCTAGCAATTCATCAAGGAATTGACTTAACATGATTTTAGTGTTATAGCCTGTACATATGTATTATTTCAACTCATTATATCATGAAATTGTTAATAATTCATTTTCACCTTGATGACCACAAGAATAAAGAGAATGCTATCCCAGCGCTACTCATTAGTCAATAACTGTTACCTAGGTCAACTTCATTTGTATACAGAATGCTGCTGTCTTCAATAAAATCTAGGGGAATTTAATAACCATTATCCATTTCATGTTGCCCGATTGAAACCCAAAATATTTCCGCAGAGTAAGTTAACTACACAAATAAGTATTTTTCTTCTGCAAATGATATAATTGAAGCATGCCACAGAATACAAGGTGGATTTCATTGAGCATTGCATCAACACAACTAAAATTTATAAAAGAAAACTAGCATAATATTCTAAAGGTAAAATTGCACTGATTCAATAAAAACATAATATATTCACTTAATGTATATAAATGGATGAAATAGATAATACCAATATAAAATTAACTAAGGGCATATTATCATGGTTGATAGAAGTCCTTAAGAATAACCATGTTGGTTTCTTAGGTAATTCTGTGATGTATTTAATTAAAATAAGATTGCATCAACTTAACATTTGTAGTGATTCTAGTTGGTTTTGTAACTGCCATAAAATAGGGAAATTGAATGCTTATGGTATGTTAGCAGCAAACAGAGTTTTTACAAATCCTTTACTTGAGTAAAATATTTTGGTCATCCAGTAAGTCCTTGGAAAAAATTATTTTGTGTATTTAGACTTTTATTTTTCAACATCATCTCCATTAATTATTTGATTCATGTTTACCAGCATTTCTCTAGCTTTCATAAGCCATCCCAAAAATAGGCTTTTGGAAGGCCCTCTCAATAGTTTAAATGTTGGCTATGACCTCATCTTTTGATGTGAATCCTTTGATCCTGGAGCATATTATCAATTTTGTAAAAACACTGGGGCCAAATCTGGTGAATAGAATGAATGTTGTAATTTTTGGAACTTTAAATAATTAATAACAGGTCGAATTGGCATAGCTTGCTAATTTATTTTGGGGGATTTTTAGGAGGAGGGGGGGTTTATTTGTATTAAACACCAATTTTCCCAAGCATTAAAAACCTCAGACTTGGACGTTCCTCTTCACTTTGGAAATTTGAGGCTGGGTCTATTGATACAGGAGTTATGTAATTGTTGTTGATAAAATCAAGGCACTTTTCCACATACACAAATTTGTCCAAAATTATAAAACCACTTCCCTTGCCTTCTGGCCAATAAGCAATTCATTATATCAAGTTTTTCATCTATGCCAATTATAAATATGAATAATGAATTCTTTAAAATTCTGTTGCCAGTAATACAGGCTGCATTAATGGCCTTAGTAATGAAGAATAAATTAGGTAAATGAATATCTACATCTTAAACATACTTTCATGGTCATTTTTAGAGGAAAAATATTAATGCAATACCTTTTTCTTGTCCAGTAGACCTTGCTTCAGGATTAGCTTTCCTTCAACAAAGGTATTCCATTTTTCAAACAATTGTGCTTCCATCTTCTTTTGCCTTCTTGCCTCTACATCCTCTACAGTTTCACTAGGAAGGCCCCACAACAATTCACCAATCCCCGGTCTGCCACTCACAATACCAGCTGTACTTTTCTTCTTCACTGGTGTCACCGGAGGTGGTGAAGCAGCTATTGGTGTTGTTGCAACTGGTGTTGCATCTTGAAGGTCTAAACCCAGCAACCTTGTTAACTGACGCTCATCCAGTCCAGGCTCCAAGTGATCAGGAACCTGAATTACCACAACCAATATCTCTATCAAATATTGTGAAACTTGAAAGAAATAATATATACATACACACCTCTGAATGTAAGTTAAGAGATTTATTGCTTTTTCAGTTAAACAACAACCTGGCTTTGAATCACAGCCGAGTAAAATATAGGTGATTTTTCCTTAAATGGTGAATCAACAATGAATGACCAATTAAATGAAGAATACAATGAGCCAGGGACAATTGAATACAATGTATCTTTCCAGACAGTGGGAAGATACATTGTATTCTTCATTTAATTAAAATCAATTTCCACAAGGTTGAGCTGGGAAAAATTGAATGAATGACTATTTAAAACTGAATAGATAAAAAGTTAAATTTTTCCCACTTCACATATATGCTACCCTAAACACTTGAAACTATGTTTTACACCTAATTATAAAGAAATCATAATGTACTAGCATAAATTACCAATCATTCTGTTATAACAACTTTTAGTTTTCAAGAATCTAATTACCTAGATATTGCACAGGAAAATTCACAGATTACCCATAGGCTATTCATACTTTCAATATTTCTTTAACTAGCCTGACCTTATTTTTTTGTAGTACTAATATCAACTACACCAGGAATTTGTATATCTGACAGAAGTTCTCTCCCATTTCTAAAGCCCAAGTAACCTTTGCCTAGGTAATGTGCAATTCTTTGTAACCTTCCATTGATGATCCTTATAACCTTGCTGTATGTGAACTTAAAATTATTGTCTAGTAGTTCTCACAGCTGCTCGACACTTTTTAGGATTGAGATGCGAAATTACCCAAGCAAACCTCCTCGCCTTCCTTCTTCATAAATATTGCATAAAGAATCCTGTCCATTTCCTCCTTAACTCTTTTGAAATCTCATTGGGATGTTATCAACTCCTTCTGCCTTGTTGATTTCCTCCCCCTAGCGCTTTTTCTATCTCACCCTCCAGTATTCTTGGACCCAGGCTATCACCATCTACTTCACATTCCTTTTCAATGTCTCCCCTGGCTGGCCTAACATCTCTATCACAAAGCTTTCATACATATTCATTCCACCATCCCTAAATCTTTTCTTGCTTTATTAATAACTTAGCTATCTTATTCCTTATGCTGAGTATACAGGTATTTCTTCCTTTGCTGGAACCTGACCATGCTCTTACCTTATAATACAGTACTTCTACTTTTCCCTGCCACTGAAATTTTGCTTGTTCTTGCACTGACCTTCACACCACACTTCTTTTGCTGCATTAGTTTCTCACCCAAGTTTGTTTAATTCTCTGTATATTTTTTCCCATTTCCATATTTATGTTCCTCCATCCATTCTATTACGCATCTCTCCCATGATGTGTGGCTTCTTAATTCTCCTATTCTTCATCATCCCTATTGTTTCCTTAGCTGCTCCTTCTATTCTCATTCTTAAGCTTCACCCACCTAATCTCAGGTAATCCACATTTATAACTAATTCATCATATTTGGCTATTCCTCAGTTAAACTTATTGCTACATAACAAAAAATTCATAGGAAAGAGAAAAATCTGTGATGGGAAAATATCTTGTAAATTCATCTATTTTGATGAGTGGAATGGTTTTCAAATGGACATCATTAGATCACAGTGCTAAATAATTTCTATAACAGGTATTTTAAATATTTTAAAGATGAATTGACAATTAGTCAAACTTTAATGACATTATGTTGTATTGTCAGTTATTTTTTTCAATAGAGACTATGGATAGTGATTATGGATGATAAATACTTCCGCGAAGTGAAGCCTGAAACAGTAAAATATATGAATTTCTCAAATTCAACAAACAATTTGGTAACACCCTGTAAGAATTTTGACCTGGTTTGCTGTACTGGTGATGGGATACATAATTATCTAAGTTTGAAAAACCCTCAGCACATATATGGTGCATGATATTTAAAATACTATAGCACTAAGGACATGATATTGAGGAATAGAAAGCACACTTACACTATATTCACTCCTCATTTCTCCATGCTCTGATGTTTTTGGGAGATATGGATACATCTTCGGAGGGGTACGGCAGTGAAGAGTTTCAAAGTTTGTCCCCTGGTAAAATGGGTGACTTCTTATTGAGAGATAACAACCATTTTCCCCACTTAGGTCATCACTGGCACCTAGTCTATCCTTCGGATCTATAACCTAAAATAATAAATAATTTCGAATTAAGCATACATCGTATTTATAATATAACAAGTGGGATAAATTCTCATTGGGTAAAATCTAAAATTAATAACTAACAATAAACACAACACAGTACAAGTATAAAAAAAAGAAAATGGTTGGACAGGCATTAACGAGTGAATTTTACACACTTTGTCCATGGAGACAGTGGCTATACAGCATTCAGAAAAAATATATAATCTAGGTTGAAATATAAAGCATGCATCAATCTTTTTGTTTGATAGATGGCAGCACACAATGATAACATAAACTTCCCTCAGGAGCGCCCTTTGTCGTCAAACACGGGTACTTATTGAACCACCCTCGTATGCTCTTGCACTGCTACACTTGATAAAATTTAATTTAAAATCATAGTTTGTAATGATCAATATAACTGCTAAGTTTTTATGTCTTTTATTTATTTTGACAAAATTTATTTGATAACTTCAGGTGGAACACAGGTGAATTAAAAATTACACTAATTACTTTTGTGTATAATCATTTTGATATATCCTCGGAACAAAGGGCATGATTCATTCACAAGAAACTTTCAATCACTATCAGTAACAGAAGAATATTATTTTACTTATCTTAAGGAATCCACATCTTAAGAAAATTCTTCCCTAATTTGTACATAATTGCAAAAAACAATCAAAAGTTGATAGAATTGACAAAATACTGTCGGATATTACCACTGGTATGATGCTGACAATGTATGCAGGCAAAGCCTATTAAATATGGAGAAGAATATTTTGCACCACAATACCTAAATCTTTTTTTATTACAAGTAATTGCAATTCTTAATAAAATATTTGTTGGGACTCATAGAACACATGTTGCAATCTGGTAGATAATTTAAAATGTAAAATTAATTTTTAACTTGGTGTGTTTCACTTGGGAGGAATTTTGGGGAGGAATTTTACTTAGGCAGGTTCATCAGGTTGTAGCATTGAAAAATGAAAAAAATAATAACATGAATCAGGAGATTCAGTATTCTTGTAGTAATCCACCTTTAGTTTTTCAATTGGGATATATAAATGCCATTTCAGTTTGGTACAATTGCTTAAATTGTTATTGATGTTGTGAGGACACCAACATATCACATAATCCTATCATGGCATCGACAAAAATTTGGACGTGGTTACAAAATAATGCCAATTTATCCATATAGTTAAATTGGGTAAAAAGAAGCTTGCTTAAGATACAGGAAACAGGTTCGTCCGGAAAATAAGTGTACTGAGCTCAGGAAAAAAAATTTATTACACTTTTACACATCTTAAGCTAATATTCCTCAAAATAGGACCCTTGTGAGTCGATACACTTGTTCCAGCGGCGTTCCCATTCCTGGAACGCTCCCACGAAGGCATCATCGGGAACCTCTCGAAGACACGTCGTCACGGCCTCTTTGACGGCGTCCAAGTCCCGTATCGCGTTTCTTTCAAACTCCTCTTTATCTTCGGGAACAACAACGTTCTCTAAAAAATGTGGATCATTTTTGCAGTGATCCGCAAGTTGTGTCGCGATTTCCAAATGATTGAGTCTTTGATCATCACTGAGCACTTTCGGCACCAACTTTGCACAAATTTTTTGCATCTGTAATTGCTCCCTAATAATCTCGTGCACTATTGTTTTTGGCACATTACACTGCTCTGCTATCATCCGAACACTAAGACAACGATCAGAGTTCAGTACATCGCGAACTTTTCGCACATTTTCGTCGGTGAGTGTCGTTGATGGGCGTCCAGGCCGTGGTTCGTCGTCGACCTCTTCTCTGCCCTCCACGAACATCTTGTGCCACCGAAAGATCATGTTTCTGAACATGGCTGACTCCCCGTAAGCCTGGTTAATCATACCGACAGTTTCGGTAGACGATTTCCCAAGCTTTACCGCAAATTTGATGGAATAACGCTGCTCCAAAAACTTCAGCATTGTGTTCCGTGACGTGGGTTGAGCGTGGAGGTTCGCGTTAACAGAGCTCCTCACTACACCACAGCTCAGAGCCGACTGCCTTTTCAGAAAAAATCAGTACACTTATTTTCCGGACGAACCCTGTATATGGGTGGTAGTTATCCTAGCAATTCATGTGCATTGAATTAAGAAGCCACCCTTTGGGAAAATGTGTTGGTATCTACATTGCATTTTGATTAGCTTTGAAAGAAAGTTATGAGGTTGAGATATCTGTGCCATAGAGCATTCACAGGGCTCTCTTTATTGGTTAGATCAGTGGACAATCTGGTAGTAAACAAGCAAAAGTTTGAGGAAAGTACGTTTTTTGTTGAAATAATATGTTTACCATTACATATTATTCCATTGGCAATTAATAGATGTAACAAAACTGAGGACAGTCACACTGTTCTTGGGAGCTTCAGTCATCTTAGAAGGAATATATTGACGCAGGGTCTAAGACTCACTTGTGTTCATGACCCACCCCTGAATAATCATGCACCCAAGATGATCATGAAAGCCTTCCAGACTCAACACGTGGAATGTAATTAACAAATGGATCACACCAAGTAAGCTGACCAGGTTTTAAGTGGCAGAAGGGACTGTTAAAACCTCAATCTACCTCCAAAACAGAGTTATTTTTATTAACCATAAAAACAAAGGAAATACGGCTGAAGTATTAAATGGTTGACAGGAAGAGATTGACAAATGGAAATCAGCATGAAGGGATATTTAGGAAATGGCAAACTACAAGGTTTGCAAAAAAGTAGAGGGAAAAATTTTTTCCTGACATGACTGTACATCACAGTGCACTTGCACCACTCAAGCTCCGTGGGGTGGGGTCTGACATTGAACATGCACAGAGCACCAATCGCCTGCAAGCGTACGTTCAAGCTAGATTGTGTTTTTAGTGGACCTTTGTCAAGTGACTTGCTGAATGTGCAAAATGCAGCAAACGATTGAAAAGCGGTACAACATCAAATTTTTGTTAGACTAGGGAAATTGGGTACGGAGACGTTGGGCATGATTCGCTGTGTTCAAGGGTGAAAGTATGACACAAACTGCAGTTTTTAAGTTGCACAAGCTCTTCAAAAATGGCTGAGAGAGTGTCGGTGATGAGCCTCAACCTGGATGGCTGTTGATGATTTTATAACTGACGACAACATGCAAGGTGTGCATGAAGTGCTGAATTCAGACCATCTACTAAGTGTGCGCATGATCACTTGGCATTGATAAGATGACAGTGCACACCATTATCAATGAAAATTTGGTGACGCGAAAGATCTGCACCAAGTCCTCCTGAAGGTCCTGAGAGACAACCAAAAGCAGAGTCAAGTTTCTGATTGCATGACCCATGTTTTTTGGTGTCTGATGAAGCCATTGATGCATTCAAAAAACATGTTTTGGAAGTATCTCAAACAGAGTGGGAAAAGTGTTATGAAAATTGGTTCGAGCGAATGCAAAAGTGTATTGATTATCATGGAGAATATTTTGAAAAACAATAAAGCCATTTTCAACAATAAATTACTGTCTTTTCATTATTAGGCTCAAAATATAAATATCAACCCTCGTATTTTTCGGGTTTTCCTTTGGGCTGTACCCATTTTCTTCTGCTTCAAATACGAATTTGAATGAAAATAAATTCTGAAATTTAACAAAATAACTACCGGCTTAGAACAAAATATGAGCCTCCAGAAATTATATCCCATCCTGATTTTGATCCGCGGCATGGTATATTTCACTTCTTAAAAGAAAAACATCAAGATATAAGTGGACTAGTATGTGTATGCATGGTCTTAAAACAAAACAGCTTTTGGTTTCACAAGAAAAACTATGAATGAAATCTCAGGAAATAAAATAAAACTGTGTTAGTAGCCACTATCCTCGAAAGACTTTCAACAAAAATGACATGTCTCTAACATTGACCTTTGGCTACTCTTGCCTGGCTTTGTCTTTATCTGTTCCATGTCACTTTCCAGTGTGTATTTAAATACTGATCAAGGATCAAAGCAGCTAGTTTAATATATACAGAACTTGTGAATCGTATGCATTTCATTTATGGTGCAGGGTTTTTTGTCTTATTATTTATTCTTATGTCTTATATCTTCTCTATGCGGCATAAAGTATGGCTTGGATTGCATCTTTCTAGCGGATAGGACGCTATGAACTGGCCCAGTGCTTTTCTTTTAGAATAGTCGATGGTACCAGGCCTGGGTTTCCCTCGATTCTTGCATGTTAAACTCAAAACAAATGTAATTACTTAACACACTCTCATAGCACAGCAGTTGCAGCAGATCGACCCCTGTAAATACTGCTGTAAGGATGATTAAAGATACATGTCTCTGTTAGATTTGAAAGTAAACATGGACAAAAATAACTTGGGAGAAATGCAAGCATGATTGACCAATTTAGTTCTATGGTCATTATTAATTTTAAAATTTGCAATGAACGTTACAATTGTGCATGAGGGTGTTTCATAAGCTATGTAGTTGGATGATTGATTTGGAAAATATTATTACTAGTTGGCAGCCTACTGTTTGAGGAAGGTTTTGGATGGACACAGACAACAAGCCTAACAACACCCGGAACAAGACAAAACCAGACACAATTCACTACATTAAACTGTTCTTTTTTCTGTAAACATTCTATCCCTCTTTATCCTGTTGAACGTCTGTCCTTTTCTTCCCACTACCTCACCTGATTGACGCTCTTTATATCCTAGTCTTCAGCATTGCATCCAATCACAATTCTTTGCATCCATATTTCCTGCCTTCTTTGGACTACTCCCAACAACTCTCTCTTCTCCTCTGCCTCATTTAATCAAAACCTTATCTATTAATCTCATCATATCCTCTTGCTTCGACGACCAAGTTTCTGCGTTGTACAAAACCACGCTCAAAGTATCCAAGTTTTCATCAGTATTTCTTGACCTTACTTATCGTCCCTGCTATCAACTCCCTTCTTGAGAAAGATTCTTATACCTAACGTAATTATTCTTCTTATGTCCCTACTACTATCACCACCTTGGTTGAAAGCACTTCCTAGATAGGCAAACTTTCGACCCGCTCTAGTGTTTGCTCTCCCATTTAATCCTTAACTTAGGTATCCTCTTTCTCCTAACTCTGTTTTCTTGCATTGATTCTTGCCCCTAGCGGTAGTGATATTCACCCATGTACACACTAATTTTCTAATGCACTCATTAATGATGAAAACCACCAGGCTAACTAAAGCTTGACCTTCTACAAATGGACCAATTTTTATAAATCAGGAAAATATAACAATTATGGAAGCCTAGTGATCACAGCCAAATGATCATTCACTGGCAGAGTAAATTTTTTCATTGTGAATAGCACATGGTATTACTTTATGATTAATTAATACTGAATTAAATAGTGCCAACGGCAGATATTGGAGCCATACTCCTACTTGATGAATCTTTGGACATTCACAGTTTCTCGATTATATTGTATCCTGAGGAATATTATTCATTCAAATTACTGGAATTCCATTGAATTAATCCTGCCTGTTGAGTTATTTCCCGTGATACTTTGTCATTACTACTTCTATATCACTTGTGAAGTAATGGGTGACATAGGTGGGGCATAGTCAGTTTTTCAGGCCCTTCAATGGACAAGAGTATGTTTTAATGTTATTCTTCCACTGCTACATATGAACTACTAAAATAGCCTGCTGAAAAATTTAGATCATGTTTTTAATCGAAATATTTACCCAACAGAGAAATATTTTGTGTGTACTGCCGAGGGAATGTAAACTTTCTTCTTTTTAAGTGTCGCGAATGGTCTTATGGTGCGTCCTGCTGTTCTTATCTTGCCTCTGTTACACAACAATGAAGATTACCTCATTTTTTTATGTTTATCGGGTGCATGACCTGACATAGTAGAAATAGGTTTATGTCATAAGGTAAATTTAAATGTCCACAGTGATTAACATACCTTCTTTAAGTTCTAAGTGACTATTGGCCAAGTTCTTCAGACTAAGAAACAATCTTGTCAAATTAGAATAATGCCTACAGAAATTCATTCCATTCCTGCCTTTTTATTTTGATTACCTTTCCGTTCATACACTAATAACTTAGTCTTTTTGCTGATTTCTTGCTACTTCTATTGACGACATACATAACCCTTTTACTTTTTTGATGCATGAATTCTGCATTGTCAACTGAAACTGAACAATTTGCTAAACTTGCTCCAATTAGACTCATTGTTATTTCTCTTATTTTGGCTGCCGAAATAACTTCTGGATTGAATAGTTGAATAGAATAGAACAGGAGCAGATTTGACATGAACGTCATCTAACTTGGCTTTGATCTCTTTTCATATTAAGCCTTTTAAATAGAAGGTTTTAATCACAGCATGAAACTCTATTTTTTCCACTTTTCTAAGTAAACCAAAGTTTGTTACTTCAATCGACCATGGAAATGAAACAATGTGATGATGTGTCTGAAACTTAAACAGCAGTGTAGTGAGAGATACTGAAGTGAAACTTACAAAAAGCAAATCTTTTTTGATACTATGAGTGCCATCTATTGGATTTTCTAAGGACTTACTGAATGGGCCACTAAATTACCAATCAATTTAACATAATTATCAGAGTCAACAGAATTAATATATGAAAATCATTCATCTATGTAAGAATAAATAACAAAAAATTAGAATATTGATTTGAAGTAAAATATGTATTAGTATGCATGTTAGAGGAATGTACGATACATACCAGTAATTTCTCAACCAAATCCTTGGCCAATGGAGAAAAACCATCAGGGAACTCATACTCCAGCTTCATAATTTTTTGAAATATTTGGTACTCGCTCCTGAAAATATGAGTTGAATGAAAAATAAACATAATTAAAAATCAGTTAATCCATAATAGCCATTTTATGCTTACTCGCATGTTCCATTACATAATACAAAGCACATAACATTTTTCAATTGAAAAATGTTAGCAATGCAGTTGGAAAAGAGCTCAACAGAATTTACAATAAAAATGAATTCCTGTCAAAACTACAAATATTACACATATCAATTCAATGAAGCACAGTTTTAACAACAAAAGCTAAACAAGATTTTTTGAAAGATGAGCCACAGCATGTGATTGTAAACTGTATCTGCACAGCATGCATTTGCCAATATCCTTCATTCAAAGTGCTACTTTAACTTGAAATGATACAGAAATTTTGTACAAATACTTACCTTGATCGGAATGGAGGGAGCCCAGCTACCATTTGATACAGTAGACATCCAAGCGCCCATAGATCTGAGCACCTTGAGGCAGGTTTGTCTGTCAACAGTTCAGGGGAAACATACTGTGCAGTGCCTACGAAACTGTTTTTTCTTTTACCTATCCTTTGATTTGCTCCATTTTCCTCATCAATTCCATTGGCAGCTTCTGATACTGTAATAAAGAAATAATTTTCAATCAAATTATTACAGTATCAATTCAGGAAAGGTTAAATACATTTCCTCATAGCACTGGGCCACTACTGTTAAATCCTATTACTGCTGCTTTTATGACATGGGCTGGCTTCATTAGAATGACACCTTTTGTCTAATTTAGATGTCCTGAGACAATGACAATGAGAGTTCCAAGCACCAGAGTTAAACAAAATTATTGAACTCAAGACGGCTGAACCACTCAGTGGTTCCTATGATCAACATCTATGAAAAAAAACAAACTGAAGATTTCTTAATTAATACTTTCCAATTGCAAAATGGTAGTTACAAGTTTAAAGTTACCAGATAATGGACCCCCAAATTTTGCACCTCTTCTCGTAAACATAATATTTTTAGTCCCTTGTAATAAATATATTTATATGGCAGGTTTTTTTGCAGACATTCATGAACAATAACTGACATTTCATTGGAATAATTCAGTTGTTCATGTATCGGTGTATTTCTCCCCATATTATATCAAATGTGTTAAGAAAGGAATTTCTCCAGAATAAAGCTTTTAAGGGGATCAGGATAATGCTGTAGCTAACATACTGGCTTCTCACTGAGAGGACCTGAGTTCAAATCCTGGAGATGGCAGATATTTTTCAGTTGTTTACCCGATCCCTACTTGAAGTGCTTTAAGGAGAGCACTTTGAAAGAGTATGCCATCCATTGGATTAAACATTAAGCTGCTGACCCCTTGGTGCCTTTCATTAAGAGAAGGCTAATGCCACCGCTGGGTTTCTCCCCACCCTTCATCCTTTCCCATCCATCCCTAATTGTGCAAATAACCTTAGCTCTTGGTCACCTCCCCTAAAACTGCAATTATTAAACTTACCAACACTTCTACTTTCTGATTCCATTTTCTTTTCTTCGTCAGAGGGAAGGATTTTGGCTGAACCAAAATCTGTAATTAGGATATGCATATCTTCATTGAGGAGAATATTTTCAGGTTTTAAATCCCTGAAAAGAATAAAATATTTTTGAACAATGCTATATTATTTTTCAATGTTTCCTTTCTACATTTCCAAGCAATCATTTACCCAAAAATGAACAAAGCCATACATTATGTAAAAGGAAAATAATTATCTGTAAGACTTAAGCATTACTTACATAATGTGACATCATCTTTAACAAAGAAAGGTTACATGAAATGTATCATACATTTCAATACAATATAATATATAAGGCATTTGCTAAGTGACAATTAAAATTATAAATTAAATAATCATTCAAGTTTTAGGAAACAATTTTTTCTGACTTTTAAAGTTACCTGTGTATTATCCCTAAACTATGAAGGTGTTCCAAGGCATGGAGAACTTCAGCTGAATAGAATTGTGTGCATGGCACATCCAGTGATCCAACTTTGTTAATATGAGGGAGAAGCTCACCATTTTTCGCATAACTTAGTACAAAATCTATATGTCTAAATTAAGAAAGTAATACATTGTAACTATGACTATATTTCGATATCACACATATTTCTACTACTTTTGTCCCAAATAATGTAACCAATGAAGACAAAGTTGTAAGAACTTACATATTAATGATGCTACTCTATGCACTGCACAATGGAAGTTCGGGGCAAAAATAATACAATTATGACAACTGAACCAATAAGTTGCTGCACACAGCCATGAGCAACTTAATTTTTGCCTATACTGTAAAAAGTAATTTTAGAGACGATTTTCATCATTATTGGTATTCTACTGGGGTAAGAAAGTTTTGGATGGACAGCCTGTACAACAGTATAAAAATATATTTCCTTGCCTCTCCTAACTAAACAAAATCTGATATCTGAAACTACAGTAAGCAATATTCAATTCTGCATAGTTTCATCCTCATTCAGTCCAACATACCTATTTTTGCCTATTCCTGCCTAGCATTTCACCCTTTCCATCCTTCTCCACAACCAAACTTCAAAAGCTTCTGAACAATGCCAATCCATCTTGCTTCCATTATTATGTTTCCGTGTAATACAAAACCAAGCTTTGCATAAAAGTTTTAACAGTCTTTTCCTAACATCCTTAACCAAAGTCCCTGTCATTAATTCCCTCCGCCTCATGAAAGCATCTTTGCTTAGTGTTATGTCTATTCTATTTGGACCATTTTGGTCCAAAACACTTCCAAGATATGCGATTAGACACTTGCTCTTGATATCACCCTTCTATTAGCTTTTCCCTAAAACCTCGTAATAATTGTTATGGTTACATTGATTCATATCCCATACATATGACTGTAACCCCCTGGCTGATAAAGCTTGATCACCAGCAAACCTAACTGATATTATGAATTGTCCACTGACTTTCATTCCCATTTCCAGTATTTCCCATGATTCTTTTTACTATTTTCTTCAGATATACATTAGAAACCACAGGTGATAATGGACACCCCTGTCTCACACCTCTTCCCAACATTACCTATCCAGGTTCTCCATTTGCCACTTGCACCCACAAAGTTAAAGACATGTGGCAGTTGTGGATATGTCTTCTATTTGATGTACAATCAGGTATTTTCCAGAGGAATCTTTTGGGTTAAAGTCCCACTCCGGGTCCTGTTCTTCATGTCTTCCTCCAACGTTTTGATGCGTGACTTGGCCTATGCCACTTGGTTTCCTGGATTTACAGAAGCCTAACCTCTCCTACACCTGGGCACGACGCATGGCCCAGTGGACCAAATCTCAAAGTTGTCATGACTCATGCTCTTATCTATGTCCATCATAGTATTACGAGATACTTCATTTAAGTGGTTCCCTTCTTCAATAGTGATTTTAACACGACACTATCAATCAAATTACTGACTCACAGGGGTCAGGCAGTTGATGAACTGTCTTACCGAGGAAGAGATGCCATGCGGACTACTTATATATCCTTTGATATATATATCCTATATATAATATATATATAATATATATAATATATATATATATATATATATATATATACATATATATATATATATATATATATATATATATATATATATATATATATATATATATATATATATATATATATATATATATATATATACATTCAAACAAAGCGGGACTCGAACACCGGATCTTTCCACTTGCCGGGCGGATGCTCTTAACTTGAGGAGATAATTTTACTCTTGTGATCCGTTCGATTCCGCCTTCCCCACCTCTATTGTGTTCGTCCTTTATACGTGTTTCTATCCCTTTTCCTTATATATGTTTCTGTATATATGAGTATTTATTCGCCGTTTGGCGGGATTTCGTGTTTGAATGTGTATTTGGCCAATGTGGCTCATCTCTTTCTTCTGGCTATGCGTGCCAGGAAACGCACTGTTCTTTTCCTGTATGATGTTGTATGAATTCTAACCACTTTCCTTTCCTCTTGTGTATTGTCTATTTCTCCTTTGGTGGGTGAAACAGCCCCCTGACGCCATCTCTTGGCTAAAGAATCGGGGCGCTTGGCGATATATAAGACCCACGGATCTCAGGGTAGATTACATATCCTCGATAGCTCAAGTGGTTAAGAGCATCCGCCCGGCAAGTGGAAAGATCCGGTGTTCGAGTCCCGGTTGAGGAGATAATTTTACTCTTGTGATCCGTTCGATTCCGCCTTCCCCACCTCTATTGTGTTCGTCCTTTATACGTGTTTCTATCCCTTTTCCTTATATATGTTTCTGTATATATGAGTATTTATTCGCCGTTTGGTGGGATTTCGTGTTTGAATGTGTATTTGGCCAATGTGGCTCATCTCTTTCTTCTGGCTATGTGTGCCAGGAAACGCACTGTTCTTTTCCTGTATGATGTTGTATGAATTCTAACCACTTTCCTTTCCTCTTGTGTATTGTCTATTTCTCCTTTGGTGGGTGAAACAGCCCCCTGACGCCATCTCTTGGCTAAAGAATCGGGGCGCTTGGCGATATATAAGACCCACGGATCTCAGGGTAGATTACATATCCTCGATAGCTCGAGTGGTTAAGAGCATCCGCCCGGCAAGTGGAAAGATCCGGTGTTCGAGTCCCGGTTGAGGAGATAATTTTACTCTTGTGATCCGTTCGATTCCGCCTTCCCCACCTCTATTGTGTTCGTCCTTTATACGTGTTTCTATCCCTTTTCCTTATATATGTTTCTGTATATATGAGTATATATATATATATATATATATATATATATATATATATATATATATATATATATATATATATTTAATTGAGCAAATATCCTTTGATAATCGTTCTTCACATGCCAAAAATAAAAAAAGCTGAAAGTAAAAATGAGTTAAAATTCATTTGCAAATACCCAAAAGAAAATTAATAAAAAATTAGATTTGATAGTATCTATTTCGTAAAACCACCAACAAAATTTTAAACTAACTTCCAAAAAGGAATTTAACACTAATTTTAAAATTCTCAAATATTAAAAATGCACTGTGAAATTTGAATGATGTATCAAGCCCATGAGATTTCTGCTCTTGAGTAGTGCGACTGTGAATGTGCCTATATTGAGTTAACTCCTTGAAACACTTTCCTATTTCTTCCTTTGTCACATCCTCTCTTTCTCTCTTTGCCTATAAGAGACATACAGTGCATTCCACTCCTGATAATGATGTTTAAACACTGAAACCAGGATTGCATAGGAATATTACCAGTTGCATTAAAAAAAAGTACTGGAGTGCATGCATGAAAAGCTTATTTTTTTCATAATAAACATGTCAGCAGCAACTACCTAATTACATTCATTACCTCATGCTTCTGAATAATTAACAATGACTTCATCATATTTGAATAAAGTTTCAAAGATGATGATTAGCACAGTTGCAACTATTTTCTTTCATAAGTTTATAAACACCATCTTGGCTGATATTAAAAATTATTATACATAAAAGAACACAAAACCTGATTACAACTATACTTGTGGTTCTTTATTGATTGATAGAAAAACAATAATGCATCCAAACAGAATTAGTATAATGAACAGAAAAACGTTCACATAACTATCATCTTGAAACTCTTTCTTTCACTCGGTTTAGATGGAACTGTATGATAATAAAGAGAATTTTCCACATAAAAATATGTTAATAATTAATCTTTTACCTAAAGCAGTCATAGGGTGCTTCACAAATTAGTTTTTCAAATTAATATTTAATAATATACAATATGGTAATCTATCTAGACATTGATCATACTCCTGATCTATCAGTCTAGTACAGTATGCTCGACCACAGGTAATCTATGACATCAAACCTTGCCATAAAACAACTCACGAATTTTTATAAAAAAACAATTAACACATTATAATATGTTTAACCTGATGAGCTATCCCTTCAGTAGTATGCACTTACCTCTGAATCACTCATCCCTCAATTCATTTTAAGCAATTAAGTTTTATGGATACAATTACAGAATGACTGGTAAAAGGATACAGAGTCTGTTAACGTCCTGGAATGTGCAGTCAAGTTTTACAAAGAAAGGAGCTGTTGACCGAGGAACACTGGCTAGTAAGTTAAGAACCTCTTTTTCTCTTTTAATATATTCTGTCTTTTTCTCTCGAATTATGTGACGCTTATCACAAACTTTAACTGTAATAGAGTGATGAATAAAAATTAGAAATAGTGCTACACAATTAAAAAGATCTAAATACAAAGCATTAAAATGAAAATTGATAAAAATTTTGATTTATATGTCCACACTAAATAAAGCAGTAAAAACAGGTTTATTTATTAATTAAAACTTACTTGCAAACTCTTTTCCAGTGTGAATATATTTTGCTAAGTACACCTGAAAATAATGGATACTATTGTAAAGAGATGAACCTGCATCGAGAATGTATATAATTGGTTCACTATGATCATTACCAATGATGAAATAACCCCTTATCTTATTTTATACAGCCCTGAGATATTTGTCTCAACCTTGAACAAACTTTAATAGATATATATTAAAGCCAAAAACACAAATCACTATAATTTCTATTTAAGGAGGTTCCACCATTTGCATCAAAATCTTTGAAAACAATTAAATATATTGCTTTTTTAGATATATATTCCCTAGATAGAGTATTTGTCACCATTTGGCAGTGGGATCTTTTAATTATTCCCACTGACAAATGGTGACAAATATTCTATCTAGGAAATATTTCTCCAAAATCAATCAAGAATTTACCAAAAGAAAAAATTAAATTTACCTTTTACAAAAACTTATATTAATTTGCACGATGACTGTTGATAATAGTTCATTACCTATTTAACTGCCAACAAAGTAGAGCCTCAAACCATCCAATTTATCATTTGTCATTTATTCATAGTCTATAAAAATATGCATGATTATTTTATGCAAAGTCTGTTTTGAATTATCTGGTGAGGCAAAGAGCTGCAGGAGATGCCATGACAGTTAACTTTAACAGAGTAATCCACTAATCAGCATTAAAATGCACCAATTTTGAGTCTGATTTTTTAATGCATAAATCAATGCTTATTAAAAGTTTTTTTTATGGTAATCTACCGGTTAAGGTAGGTTTTTGGATGGACACAACTACCAAATAAATATTTTATTACTCCTAACAAAACACAAAATCCAGCATTCTACTGGACTACATCAGGCCCCTCTTCATCTCTGAGTACCTTCTTCCTCCCTTCATTCCGTCCAGCATTCCTATCCTGTTCCTTCCCTTTCCTAGTTTGCCTAACATTCTCCCCTCAATCACAGTCTTCAACATCCCACTGCCGGTCAATACTTCATCCATTTTTCCTGCCTCCATAGGATTTCTCCCAGCAAACCCCTCTCTTCGCCCATCATACCAAGTACTTCCTCATTTGTTTCCTTCTCGGTCCATTTTACCTTCTCCTTTCTTCTCCAAACCCACATTTCAAAAGCCTCTAATCTACGTATATCCTCCAGCTTCAATGACCACGTTTCCACGCCGTACATAGCTACACTCCATATCAAAGTTTTTAGAAGTCTTTTCTTAACATCCTTACTCAACGTACCTGTCATCAACTCCCTCCTTGTGAAAGCCTCTTCACCTTGCACAATTCTTCTCCTTACATCTCTACTACTTTGACCATGCTGGTCCAAAACACTTTTGGTAGAGGAAAATAGTAGTTGCCAGGACTCAAAATCTCTCTACTGACCATCATATTCATCTTGGGAATGATAATTGAGGTGGTTTCCCGTTGCCTTCCTCTATAGTGTTTTTAACGTGACACCATCACTTACTGGCTGCCCCACTAGGGTCAGACGCCATTGCAGCCGCCTCACTGAGGAACAGACGCCGCGTGGACTACCTTTCGTCTGGCTCCTAACCTTCAACCTATCTGGCATGGGTGACCCTACCAGGAGCAATTATTATTACTCCCGCCAGCACAGCTCTAGGTGTCATTGGAACGTGCAAGCCCTTCCACCACGTCAAGGTTGTAGTCGGGGGAGGGATATTATAAGTAAATCATTTTTTTTCAAATTAATAATTTACAATTTCAGAGTCCAACATGATGCCTCAGTAACTGGCTAAAGCACTTGGCAGGACCTAGAGGGCTCCATGCTCGAATCCCAGTCAAGACGACTTATTTTTACTCTTTGAAATAAGTGTATCTAGTGGTTGTAACTAATTTTTAGAAGCAGATGATAACAAAACTTCTTGAAATATGGCTCTCTTATTGTTGCCATGTTTAATTCACATAACTAAAAATTAATAATGATATCTGAAATTTTAAATCCAGAAATTCATCCATATTTTTTGATGTTTTCAACTAATTTTAATATGGTAATTTTTTGTTTTGAATTATAAAGATAATATTACTGTGAAAAGCAAGTTGGCAGCACCATGGAAGTTAGCATATGGTAACAAATATCCCAACTCTAATATATTATCCGTGTTTAAGGAACTAGGAGCACACCATGCAGAAAGTTCATTGCTGGTAATGGCAAGTACAATAATGACTGCAATCAAAACTTTAATGGTCATGTCAAGGGAATGGAGTTGAGCCTAGTTCTTCCACCTAGCTTTTGAGCTAGTGAAGAGTGGTGAACTACTGTAGGCAAATGCCTCACTGGGTGTGCTAATACAGTATGATGATTGTGCCACTATGTCAGCTATTTAGAGGTCATCCAGCAGTCCTAGCGTTAAGTTGTCTAATATTAACCATTCTACAGGCGACCGACAGCTATGGTCATTTATGCCATTAAGGATGAACAGGAAAGGATGAGGTGTGGAGAGAATCCAGTCATCGGCATTAGCCTACTCTTAACAAAAGATGCCAAGGGGTCCGCAGCTTAACGTCTAATCCAACAGACGGCGTACTCACTCGAAGTTCCCTCCACCGAGCACCTCAAGTAAGTATCAGAATACCGATGAAAAATTTCTCCCATCTCCAGGATTCGAACCCGGGTCCTTTGGGTGGGAAGCCAACACGTTAGCCATCCTTATCACCTTCTACGGCCTTCTCCAGAAAGTCTCAGAAACAAGCTGTATGGACTACAGATAGCTCACAAAGCAATGACACCGAAATGCAATTAGGTATTTTACGTGACACTTTAGCGAGATGAGTAAGAACAAAATAAAAGTATTGGTGATGAGACCTGCAGAGATTTTTGGGAGTTGTCAATGATGATGCTTGAAATACCCCAACAATTCTTGGGCGAGCCGTAATCGTTTCACGCCTATTTCTGATTTTCGCTGCTAACGTTAACGTGAATTCTGACTCATTACGTACTTGATTGGTTTGGATTATTGCTCGAAAGAATGGATAATTAACAGTGCGTAACGAAATATGCCGTCAACGAAATTGGTCGAAATGGCTATTAAATGCTAATGCTACCTTTAAATTCATACCAACATAACGCATTTGATATTATGCAACAAATAAATGACTGTTTATTGATGGTTTTCATTTCCTCCCTTCTGGGTCTGAAACTCAACCATTATTATATCCAACAAACCAGATTTGCGATTTTGCAAGACGAGTTTTTTAGAGTAAAATGTACCATACATATCCATACGCGAACTTCAATTATAACTAGGTTCATCAATTTAGGCCTTCGATAAACTTATAATAATATAAGTCGTCTGCAGAACATTTGCTTGAATTCGTTAGCACACAGCGTTGCCAATACGAATTGAGCACAGTAGCGCCACTTTTCCCTAACTACGTACGTGCTTTGTTGCACAAATAAATGAAAATAACTTGAACATATACGGAAAGGTGCAGATATTTTTACACTGTTACAACTCTAAAATAAATGCGATTGCAACAGTTTTTCGTCAGAACGACAATTAGTTTTTTTACCATTAACCTGCAATATTTATGGTGAGAGAAATATATTTGTCATTCGAGAGGTGCAAAATCATCAAATTTTAAAGATAACTTACTGGAAAATGAAAGCGGCAAGGCCGAATTTTTGACATCATTCGGTAAGGTGCACTTATAACTACCAATTATGAAATTTTTATGGAATGGTAGCTATATGGGATTTCGGTGGAACCTCCTTATTTTAACATTTACACCTGAACAACTCTGTCCAATAAAAGGACAGAGGAAACAGGAAATGATGGACCTACATCCACATATCTCCAATGAAAGGATACGTTTTTAACTACCAAGATTAAAAATAAAGATATTCATAATTCAGGAAAACTTTCAGAAAAAATATGATACATTCAAATTGTAGATATCACTTCATGTGATAAAGTTTAATTAAAAATCATGCATTAAACACTTGAACTGAAAATGGAATACGTTCCTGAACAAAAAGGCTAAACTAACTTAACACTTAATAATTGTCTCAGAATCCCACCGCTTGAATAAATAAAAATCGGAACATCAATATTCCATGATATATGAATGGGTATTGTTACATTTTTAAGGAAACTTGATGCTTTCCTTGCAACTAAATGGAAATATTTGGCATCCCAAATGATTAATAAAAAATACTCAGGTATTCTTTGGGTAACTTCATTTAATCTCACTAAACTCACAGTTGAAAAGCTCCCCTCTCCAATGACCTTTCCAAAAATGTAATCTTTTGGTGATCGCTTTGCTGGGGTTTTTGGAGAGCGGTCTGGAGGGGGTGACACCCCCATTTTGGCCACAGACGAGTCTGGACCAGGGCTTAAATTCTCGCTTGAGACGATTTCACCTCCACTGACACCTTCACTTGTGGCCACTTGCTGAGGTGCTGAGGCTAATCTCTGCAATAAGAGACCTTGATTAGAGACAACTGTGAATTTCACCTAAGTATCTCACATATTTAAACGTCTAAAATTATGCATTAACCACCACACAATTATCATGGTTCTTGCTATAACGATATACTGTAATTGACCGTAAAAAAATATCATTCCGGGAGCAATACAAACATGATCCATAATTTCACTATTATGATCTTAAAAGTAACAGCATTAATATTTTGCACGAGGAAAACTTAATAAAATACATTCATTCATCTTATTTATTTTACACCCATCCAAGTTTAAACAAAAAATATTTAAATTTGCAAAACCATTTGACATTTGTTTATTCCTCCACTTTTTAGTATGTAAACGATTTTAAATGGCCTGAGGGCAAGATAAGCCTTTAAATAACATGGAATAGGTTTCGGAGTAATAACGATGATATTGCACATTTCAAAACAAAGAAATACAATACAATGCATACAAGGGTTGCATCCTGCACATCCGTGACACTCACCTGTACAATAGGGTTACCAATTTGAAACTGCCCCTAAAGTCCACAACATTAAATATAAACATTGATAAGACACTTAATTATCCATTTGATGACATTCAGCATGAACTATCACGCTTGCTTGCCGATTACTATGCTGATTTGCAGAAACGTACGTCAAACTGACAAATGTTGTTACGTAAATAAACATATTCATACAAGATTCGGGAAGGCGCAGAAGGCATACGTGCTGTGCAACATTACAATGAAAACAAGCAATGACAGCCAAATAGTGAAACGTCAAAACAGGCGCATTTTGCGAAAACTGCGTAAACACTTAATAGAACAACAGCGAAATCGATCCTTGACCCCTAGTCTCAGGAATTTGCGATTTCCGGTTCATCATTTGGGACTAATTTCTGAAAACTGAGAGGATATATAAAGGAAAAGCGTTGATAAAATATCAATTAACTTACAATTTGTCCGGAGGCATCACTCATGGCGGTAATTAGACAGTCAATAAGCAACGCCGGTCAATTTTGTCGGGCTGGATTCGTTTACTTCCATCAAGCAGTGGCCATGTTGCCTTGCATTGACTGCTGGGTAAAAAACATTCCATACGGGGATTCGTAATGGCCGCTTTCATGCCGCAGTGTGTGACAGGAGCTTCCGCAACTGTTATTGTTCCTGGTTGTCCGCTGACGAGAGTTTTGTGATAAGTGACATATCTCTGATATACTGCTTCTCTTGCCGTAAGTAACAGTTTAAATAGAATTTCGAAATAATCATATTTATGGCCGCACCCTCCACGAACTCATCCTGCTTGCCTGGTATTGCAATCAAGTTTCATACTAATATTGATCAAATATCTTTAGTTAGTATTGTTTTGAGGAAAGAGAGTGGGTAGAAGAAATTTAAGGCCAGTACTTTTATTTAGGTGCAATTATAAGTCAGAGAAAAGTGTTTGTCTCTCACAATCACACTTAATAGAAACATTTGTTCGCAATACAAAATTTGAAAGTGGAGATTAGAAAGTCCATTTGATACATTTTATGTCGTCATTTTTTTAATATTAGCCCTCACTGATTGATTTAATTTACTAATTTGCCAAAAATATATATTGATTCTTGTTTCGCTTGTTTTATTCTTCAATGTTTTTCTGTCTTAGGCAATTCCGTCTTCGTGCATTAAGTGGATACGTGATAGACTGATTAGTTTGATGATGTTGATTTGTGTGATATTGGTAGTTTTATCGGTTCCTACTGTTTTAAATACGGGGGAGTGTGTTACGTTTTTTGTGCCTTTCGATGTTTTAATTGGTTTACAAAAGAGCGACTGTTGTCGTGTGATCATATTCTACATCTACCGTCGAGTTTGATTTCCAGCGGACTTGGCAGTTTATTTATTGGTGTAATTAGGGCTAGTGAAAAGTAACTACTTGTAGTTTATGCTGTAATATTGCCATGTATGTTTTGTGCGTATCTTTTACTCCTGGAAGCAAAGACCTCCAAGTGTTTTGAAACGAGCGCGGGATCACATTTAATTCATTTTCGTTTAAGAAATGGTCGAAGTATTTTTGTTATAGAAATTGATTTGGTAACTCTTTAGGCACTGATTATGCAACGGAAATTGTGTAAAAATCGGGTTTTACAAGTAGTTTTATGCCCCCATTATATTATTTTGTAAACAATAATTCGAATGTTTTACGTGACCATTAGTCTATTGTTAAAATCTTGTGACGTGTTTGTTCAGCAAATCCCTAAAATTGTCATTGATTAATCTCGTAGCGAAAATCCTCGGAATTCTGACGTCTATCGCTAGTAAGCGCCAACGAATAAGTAAAATTGCAGTGAAGTTCTAGGGAACGACAACAGATGGTAGATGCTGACTCTTTTTTGAGCGCGCTCTTCAATTGGCTTGCAATCTTATTTCTAGATTTATTTAAACAAAATCTCTTTTTACAACACCTTTCTGTAGGGTTTCATTGTTTAGTTAGGATGGTGTTTATGTAAACACGGAAGAAAACTAAACCTTACGTAGGAAATTTATCGAATCTGGTCATCTTTACCACAAGTTAACATGAAATCTACGGGACCCTGATTACGCACTCATTTTCTAGGTATTTACGTTGAATGTATTTGTATCGGCAATGAATGAATGCTGAAGACACGAGTGGAAGCCATTTAATGTTTTGATGTTGCGTATTACCCATACAAAACGGGAATATTGTATTTGTAATGACTTTTTGTGCGTAATATCAAGCTACTTCACAATGGCGTATGAATTATGGCTGCTTATTAAATAATATAAAACTAATCTCATATTTTCAACCATTATTCCTTTAGAGATTCAGTGGTTTTCATGATCTTGACATAGTGCTTTCAGTTAGTTTTTTTTAAACATGAGCCGTGGTTATACTATTTTTAAATTTCAACCATTCTTGAATTTCAATGAAGAATATATTCATTTCCTCTGTTTTTATACTACCCAAATTTAGTTTATTCCTTGAACCTTCCTATCATTTACCTTCTTTTAACAATGGAGTTTTGTTGCTCCTTACGAACTAAATGATAGATTGTGTGAATACAATGGGTCGCGGTAGTCCAGGGGTAGAGCGTTGGACTACTGACCGGAGGGCCTGGGTTCGATTCCCGGGTAAGCCTCTCCACCTAAGCTATGTGATGTTTTGGGTGCCAGATCTTCCTGGGAAACACGATAACCGGCCCGATCTCAAGGTTGGTTACTGTATTTATGGTTTTATGTATGCATATATGGATGTGTATATATATTTTTTGAGATCTGCATATCTATGTGTGAACTGGGTGAACATCACATCACCTACCAAACCGAGCTTAGGGTTGATTTCCCTGTTCATGGTTTTTCAAATGGTGTGTATAGTAATTGTCAGGAACTCATTATTTGACATGATTTTAAAAATCGTTCACTCTTACTTTGTCTTCTATAAGCCATTATTATACCATTACATTTTATTTTGTGATTTTCACATCAGTTGGAATAAATGATGTTTTGGTGCAACCTGATTGTACCATTGTAATTGTAACTCTAAATTTCAGAAAATACCAAACAGCTTTCAGAGAGAGGCTTCATCATTCAAATTTTTGCATTTCATTGATGATACTTGGGAAAAAAAATTTGATTAATTCCAATTGAAACGGATTTCACTCCCTCCTTGATGGCTGAAAACTGTTAAGCACAAATTGAATACATTGAATATAGAAGTGATTTTTGTTTCCCTCTTAAATGATACTAATCATTGAAATAAAAATATTTGAAAATAGGTTAATGTAGTAGGGAATAACATAATAAAATGAGGAAAACACCTTTTTCAGGTGTTCCATTAAAACAGTGATGATTTACTTCTCTTTACATATTTAATTTTTGTTTGATCAAATCAAATTGTAAGAAGTCGACCCTCTTTTCTAATCTCGAAGAGCTTTCAAACTGCACCTTTAAGGAAGGCCCTTAAACTAGCCCTCAAATAAAATGTTTTATTTGAAATTGTAAGCGCCTAATTAAAAAGCTCTAGGTTTGTGTGTAGATTGTGGATTGCGTTTTATTAGACTTGTTATTAGAGTTTTAGATAAAGCATTTCCCTGTCCAGTGTATTATCATTCAGACATTATTGGCTATTTTCACCCCTGAAAAAAAAACATATTCATGACCTGTTTATTTAATATATTTGCTTATCTTCCATCTGTTGCTACAACTTTGTGATATCATATGGTGGCATCTAAGTATTGGCGAAATCATGGTCGTCAATAATTATTAATCGTGGAATTGCTGTGTTTTTGCTATCCCTACGATGAAGAAATTCCATCGAGTGACGAGTGAAACAGTTTCCGCCCTTATTCTCACCGGTCGGTCCCGGTGGCGGTGGGGAACCGTCTTCGCCTACCAACCCAGAGGTCGCTGGTTCGATTCCCGCCTAGGTGGATTTTCTTCCATTTAGGGCTTGGTTGTATGTGATTATCTTCAAAATAACGTCTATAATGTAAGGGTTAGGTGGAAGAAGGGACTATAAGTCTCAACCTCGCTCGATTAAGGCAATAAATAAAAATAAATTTTGTTGTCATTTTCAAATCCTTATTCTAACAAAATAAGTTAACGAGAAATTAAGCAGAATGATTTGTACTGGAAAAAAAACAGCAATCGCACACAATTGAGCAAATTTGACGCTTTGCTCCCTTCCGGGATATGTAAGGGCTTTGCTAACCTCTGGCAATTACGAAGGATGCTCAGTAAAATTGGAAAGGGTTTATTACGAAGAGTATCGTCTACGATCGTTAGAGGGGAATTTTTAGAAAGTGGCTAGATTTTATTCTCATTTTGGAAGTTGGACCATATGGTGGAAGAAACTGAGAAGGGGACGCAATTGTTACTTTGAACTTTAATTCACTCATTAATATAGGTTGTCTGCTCCATTATTATTCGATTGGTTGGAATACGCGAATGCGAAACACTTAGAACATGTTGACGTAGATCGCGAATCTTCCGTTACATCGCCTATGTATTGCAGATGCAAAGATGATGCCAAGGTCTCCGGGCCCTATGGATACCTACTTTTGTTTGGCCAGTCAAATGCTGTTTTTTGCTCGTCTACCTTTTGAACTGAATGCTGTTCACAGAGTAAGCGTTACTAAATGGAGAGTTGTCATCTAATTCTAGGAAAGGCGAATAAATCTTTCAAAACTGAAATAAATGAGTTGATATGGTTCTCGAAACGCTGCGTTGGACAACAATCATCCTGAATGTTTGCATTGATTCAAGCCATTGGACGTGGGTGGTGCCTTTCCTCCGGCCAGTATTCCGCCCAGCAGTTTCCACATATAGGTTTGAGAAACAATATCCCTTGTAGTTAGATTCAGTAGTTTTCTTTCGGCTTTTTTTTAGCGTTAGGTAGGTCTCCCCTGGCATATATTTGAAACAACTCCTCTTCTTTGCTCTCTAGGTCAATCGAAATCAGCCACTATAATAGAAAATTGGCTCGCTTGTGTCAAGTACACAACATGATGAGTGATTTACAAATAAATTATAGCTCCGCGCTTTGTTGATAAACCAGTTTATGTGGGCGCCTTTCTTTTTGAGGATGTGGATCTGTTTTTTAATTCTTCCCCTGGAGCCACCCTCTTTACCTTAGTGCACCTATTAATTGATTAGTAAGCGTAGTTGTGTGCGCATTCATTTCAATCATGTGCAGTTATGCCTACGAGCTTTGCCGTTATCGGGCATACAGGCATTTGTGTTTGTTCCAAATATGCTATTGGGAAAATAATTATAATAGCTTATTATTTCTATTTTTATATGATGAAACAAGCATTTCCAAACTATTACTATTTGTTAGGAAAATGTAACTGCAATACGGTAACCACTGATTTTTCAGCGTGTGAACGCCTGCTTAATGTGAAAACGTTAAAACGAAGAATCCTCTCCCCGTATACTTAAGGTACATCTGTCGGCAGAAGGTATTGCTAGGGAGTATTAGAACTTAATGGGGGTAATGGAATCATGGGAAGGTGAATGAGGTGAAAGTATGATAAGGGGAAAGAGAGGGAAAAAACTTGTCCGACGGTTAAGAAAAAGGTGTTGTGATGAGTGCCTATTTTCTAAATCCATGCAATTAATTTAACAAGAAAACTAGCTTTGTAAATGTCGTGTGAGACAAAATTTCATCTTGTTTGTTTTGAATTGATGGAAGTAAAATTCAGAATTGAAAATCTTCTCTTACTTAAGTTATACTTGGCTGATTTTTCCTCTTCTGGTATAGTAGTAGTATTTAGGGGAGGCGACCGACAGCTGAGGTCATTTGAGCCATAGGGGATGGACAGGAAAGGATGAAGAGAAACCCGGCGTCGGCATAAGCTTACTCTTTACGAAAGGCGCCAAGGGGTCCACAGCTTAGCGTCCCATCTGACGGACGGCGTACTCACTCAAAGTGCCCTCCACAAAGCACCTCAAGTAGGGATCCAGATACCTCTGAAAAATATTCAACGCCGCCGGGATTTGAACCCGGGCCCTCTGGGTGGGAAACCAGTACGTTAGCCCCCGCACCATCTCGATCCACTTCTTCCGTCATAGGCTATACTGCTGTATGGCACTATAGAGACAAAAGTATATTATTTTTACAATGGCGCTTCTCATCGATTCGCAGGAAAAAAACAACCAATATTTTCTTAAGGAACAAAGAAAGAGTATATTTTTATAAATATATGTTGTCTTTGTAACTTTTAAAATATATTTTTATATCCTTCACCAAAACACGGTCAAAGTAGTAGAGACGTAAGGAGAAGAATTGCGCAAGGTAAAGAGGCATCCACAAGGAGGAGGGAGTTGGGTAAGGATATTAAGAAAAGACTCGTAAAAACTTTGATATGGAGCGTAGCTATATACGGCGAGGAAACGTGGTCATTGAAGCAGGAGGATAGACGTAGATTAGAGGCTTTTGAATTGTGGGCGTGGAGAAGAATGGAGAAGGTGAAATGGACAGAGAAGAAAACAAATGAGGAAGTTCTTGGTATGTTGGGTGAAGAGAGGGGTTTGTTGGGAGAAATCCTATGGAGGCAGGAAAAGTGGATGAGGGGGGTATTGACCGGCAGTGGGATGTTGAAGACTGTGATTGAGGGGAGAATGTTAGGCAAACGAGGAAAGGGAAGGAACAGGATAGGAATGCTGGACGGAATGAAGGGAGGAAGAAGGTACTCAGAGATGAAGAGGGACCTGATATAGAGTAGGATGCTGGATTTTGTGTGTTGTTAGGAGTCACAAAATGTTTGATTTAATAGCTGTGTCCATCCAAAAACCTACCTTAACCGATAGATTACCTAATAATAATAATCCTTCCCCAACATAAACGTGGTTATCTATTAATTTTGAAAACATTTAATATCGTGAAAATACCTGTAATTTGAACATACTGCGGACCCTCCACTACTTACGATATGTTATTTCGCGGTGGCCCAGAATTAACGATGATTTGTCGGGATATACAGGGTCCGCACAATAGGTATCGTGCATGGTTCGCTTTATCCTCAACGGAGCTGTGGATGGAGGTCCGACCGGTTGGCTCGGTAGAGGTGTCCCCCACTACTCAGGCGCAATTTAGTTCAGTCGCCTCCGGGCATGCGTTGAGACAGGAGTTGGATTTTTGTGATGTGTGATCGTTGGGGTGTCGTCGCGCCAGCATGGAGCGCGCCGTCGATCAACGCTACGCTGTGAAGTTTTGCGTTAAACTCGGGAAATCCACGTCGGAGACCCTTGAACCCATTAAATAGGGTTATGGGGATGAAGCCTTAGGCTGGAGCAGAGTTTTTGAGTGGCACAAAATGTTTAAGGAAGGCCGGAAGCTCGTAGAAGATGAGCACCGCGTCGGATGCCCGACGACCGCTCGAACCGATGCTCAGGTGACCAAAGTGAAAAAGGTTTTGACTCTGACAGGCGTTTAACCATCGCCCTTATCAGAGAGGAGACCGGCCTTTCAGTCGGAACCGTCAACTTCATTGTAACAGAGGATCTTGTAATGAGGAACGTGTGCGCGAAGCTGGTGCCGAAAGTCTTGAGCGAGGAACAAGAACTGTCGCGGGTGGAAATTTCGCAAGAAATTTTGGACTGCGTCCAGGAAGATGAAGATTTTCTCGACAGCGTTATTACCTCAAAGGATAGCTCAAAAGGAGCTCAAAGGATATCGGTTAGACTCCATCGAGGCGGTTCATGCGGCGACGACAAAGGCTCTCAATAGTATTCCGGAAACAGACTTCCATTGGGCTTTTGACGAGTGGTAGACGCCGAACTAAGTGCATCGTTGCAGGAGGAATTTATTTTGAGGATTATTAAGTAATTGTAATGATAACTGCAATAAATTTTGATTTTTGGAACCAGTCCCGATGCTTATTGTACGAACCCTGTAATCTACTCACCCGCGAATTATTGCTAGTAATTTACTAATTGTAAGAGTAAATTTCGAAAATAGTTTCAATCAACAGGAGGGAATTAATGGAAAAATTAAGAACACCGATTTCCAGCCTTAAAATAATGTGAATTTGCATCATTGAACGGGTTGTCCGCCTGTAAAGAATAGCATTAAAAAGAAGGGGCATGAAAATGTGAGGTTTTCTGCTGTGAGACTGTATTTTCCAAGTTATGGTTTCTCCACTCAAGTTTTTTAAGTATTAATTTACTGTTTCTTTATATTTTGGTTTGTGCATGTAATCAATTGCATATTCAAAAATGCTAACGCATTCGACGGGCCGTCAGATGAAATGTGAATTACCCCTTTCGCTCTTTCTTTTAGGCGAAGTTGAAACTATTATCCGAACTGTATATACTTTACTCCACCTCCTGTGTTTATCCTTTAAATTGTATTTTTCTGGAAATTCATTAATACATGTATTGGTTATTGAAATCCGGAGAAATTTAATTAAACTGTGACTCCTGCTCTTTGAAGAAAAATATCAAGTTTCCACTTACTTCCAACTTACAATAGTATGAGTTTCTTTTTCATAGTTCTTACAGAAGCTATGTATAGCTATTGCAATTTTTGGAGAAATCAGTTTGAATTGTCTAAACCAAAGTAAAAATGAGATGACCTAAATTATACATAATAATTCAATAACAAGCATAATCTGATCATAATTGCATAATATGGTGAAAGAGATAACATTGAACGAGATATATATTAATAGGTAACTTTTTTTTAACGTTTCCAGTATCTTCATGTACCACAATGTGACTTCACAAAATTATTATGAAATAAATCTCTTAGTTTATACAAAAATACCGATTAATTTCTTCTTTTATTGGGGTTAAAATTGTAATTAATCACTTATTGTTGCTGTTGCATATATTTTTTCATCGGAGTCAACTTGTTGTGAAAACAAGCAATGTTTATTAACCTTCCGTAGTTGAGGAACTGGAGCATATATATCGCGGACTGATTGGGAGGAATCACATCATTGTTTTACTCTTAGGAAACTGCAACTATTATACCTCGGAGTAAATTCGCTGATTTCTTTCCACCATTATTCTGTGCACATTTTTTTTGGCAACTGCTCACCCCTGCTTTGTGCATATTGTGGTTAGTTTGATAGTATCTGGCAACCGAACCCTAGTGCGCCGCAGGGTTACTATGCGCGTGTTTCTTTGCGACATGGTTTGGTTGCGCCTTCTTTTAGTTTCGTTCTATCGGACTCCACGAATTCCAGGAACCTTCTTCGGGAGAGAATGGGGTCTTTAGTCCTACATGAATGAGGGTTAGTCGTTGGGAGATGGAAGGGAGGTGTTGGCGGACACTTCTTAGGGTTCACGATTCAGGTACGCTTCAAAGTTGTCACGAGAGAGGTTCTGCATGCAATTAAATCTCCTCACGGGGTGACCTTCACCACCGAAACTCATAGAAGTCATCTTTGCGGTAAACCCAGAAGCAGGGAAACGTTGTCCCGACGCTATCAGCTCAAATAAACCACCGCAGGTGAAAGAGCGGGACTTGCAAGATACTCAGCAGAGCTGATGTAGTTGTACGCCTGGCTGTCGTGGGAAAGAATGGTGAGCACCTCCCAGTTGTTCTCCGAGTGTCCCACAATTATCTCGGTCTATAGTCGGATTCAAACTGATAGAATCTCGGACTCTGAAGGTGGTAAATTACTTTGCCTTCAAACTTAAAAGCATTAAGAGGTAAGTGTCAAACATATGCTTGAAAGCTTTGCCGATGCTCTAAATACGCAGTTTAAAATTTTTTATGTACAATTTCATTCGATTGGATGTTACAAATGTCAATGGCAGTAAAAAAAATCAATGAATTATTTCAATCGGAAGTATTAAATTTTTGTTTTCCTCTGAGAATTGTACATGGAGTCTCGCGGTACTACAACGGCCTAATTTAGATGACACAAGTGCAATCAATTACATGTATATGTGATGTTCGCCCTTACTGTCAGCTTCTTCTATCTTTACCTTAGCTGTCGCTTGCAGTTTGGAAGTAAATTTTAAATTGCTTGCTTTTAGCTTCGCGTGGTTTTTTCAGTTTCCATTGACAGACTACAAAATAAATAAACATCAACTGTACTTTTCAATATACTTCTATGTTTATTTATTTTGCCATAAAATCGTTAATACCTTTGTGCATTGGCATTCACCATTTTGCCTCAGTTAAACATCTGGTGGTGTATAGTTCGAAGTCAGTGATTTACCTTCTGTCGAAACCATATATTGTGCGGTTCTAGCGGCTATTATCTAATGTGCCCAGTCGTAATTATCAGGAAGAGAGATTAGGTAACGCAAACTTGCCGAGAATGTCCTCTTCCTCATTGTTGTCGGCCGATTTCGTTTTGCACAATTTCGTCCGTCCTCGCTCCTCTCATTTCTTAGCTTGTGTGTGTCGTCGCTCCTTTTTTATTTTCTTGTTTCCTTTTCTCTCTCTCTCTCTCTAGCATATCCTCTGAATCCCAATCCCACCCATGGCCCGCCCCCGTCCTCTCTGCCCCTCTTCCCGTCAGTTGCCCGGAGGTATTCTGCCGATGCCTCCGAGCCAGGGCAGAAATAAACTTCTCACCCCCACCCTCTCCCCTCTTCTCCTCCTCCTCGGTCTCCTCCCCCACATTCCTCCCTCCTTCACTGCACCCCCCCTCATCCTCTCGCGTAATCCTTTACCCCTCCCTCCCCAGTCATTGTTCCCTCTCTGCCTCCTCCCTCACCTCACTCGCCATCTCCACACATCCATCACTTTCCCTCTCTCCTCCTTCCATCTTCGTCTTCCGTCTTCTCTTCTGCCTCCTCTCTCTGTCTCCTCTCTGCCCTCCGACACCTCCTTTTTTCCCACCTCCCCACCCGCGCAATCCTCCTCAATTTCCTCTCATTAACCTCTCTCTCACTCTCTCTCGCCCGCCCTCCCTCCCTCCAGATTTTCTCCCCGCGATTGCGGTGTTTCGGTCTCTTTGACTTGCCGTGTTTGTTATTCATGGATGCCTATATCTATGTATTTGTGTATTTGTTTTAGAAACTTTATGATTTGTTTCGTCTGTAGACGATATTCTTTTCACTCAATTCGTCTGTTTCGTTTATTTTTCCTCGAGTGGGCTATTTGGCATTCATATTTGCAGAACTAAACCCTTGTATACTGTCAGAGCCGTGAATTATTTCATGTCATATGTCGACTTTTATGTTACGTGTACTTTTACTACTGTTAATGATATTTTTCTTTTTCTTTCCCGGAAGTTAAACCTGTAACTTAGCATATCTTAGTAATCTGTAACTTGACATTCTGGTGGTTGTATTGTTCTTTTTCTATTTTTCACTACGGGCGTGTTTCGTCATCGCAATTTCAATGTGGGTATAGCGAATGCCAACATATGGCAGTAGTAGTGGTAGTCGTCACAAGGCGAGGCGGCCGTCAGCTGTCATTTTCGTCTTTCAGAGAATGGAGGCAGGCTCGAGAGAAATCCGGCGTCGGCATTAACTCGCTCTTAACGAAAGGCGCCAAGGGGTCACACTTTTGAACGTCCCATTCGATTTACAGTGTACTCCACTTGAAGTGCACCACCTGTAAACGTAGCCTTAGGTGTACAAGTCATCACGTGGATAAACGGGATTTTAGTTTGGCTTAATCTTGACATTCATCGTGTTTCCTAGTAGGTTATCTATAAATGCATGCATTATTTTCCCAGTAAGTATAATTTTTGTAAATTAAAATATGAAATCGCAATTGTTTAAAGCCTGTTATAATACAGGGGATTATTTAGGGTAAATTGAAGTGAAAACTCTTGAAAGTTCATACTTAATATGTAGAGGTTGATAATTTGTGAAGCACGGTGGTTGAGGTTTCGTTCAATGTTCAGGAAGAATTTAGTTTATAAAGAAGCATTTACGAAGAGGAGGGCGTCTGTGGCCTGATACTACGAGTGTTATCAGTACTCGTATCGTACCATATGATAAGATTAATTAAGGCTTCGATATGATTGTCCCCGTTCTTTGATTCCGAAACCTATTTTGCACTGCTCGAGAGTGCACGTTGATAGATAGATTTGGAGATGTGAATTTAAATAAGGCTGATGAATTTTTCCTCTAGGTGAGAAGACAAAATGTGCATACGCACATGCTGTGGGTAACTCGGGAAAGTCTTATCTTTCAATATCAACGACATAATGTAATAGTTTTCAGGGTTCTTCCAAATTCCACCTCTTCGTCAGTGGGCAACCTGGAGTAACGAGAAGGTAGTAATGAATTGCTATTTTTCTATTTACTCATATTTTGCTGAATTGGACTGGTTAGGTACGGGATCCATTTAAACCGCGAAACCGAAGGATACTTGGATAGGTGAGACTGGAGCTCACTTCATCTAAGCCAAACGGAGAGTGACATTTGCACATCAGGGCTACCGCGGGCCCCCTCTTCAGAGGGAGAGGGGCGTGATGGCGGGACGGCCTAACGTCACCCACGTCAGCAGTTCCCAGGCGGGAGATCAATTCCTTCTGCAGCTCTATGCTACGATTCCTTTGCGACTTTTTTTTTCGAGTCCTTACCATCACGCATGGCAATAGCAACCACGAATGTACTTCACTCGGCCTGTTGAATTTAATTATCTTCGCATTTTCGATACATGATCGTCAGACAAACCTTAGTCGGTGAGAAAAATGATCGTCCGACGATGTTGCGTAACACAATCCGTTAAGTACCATGAAACAGTACTCGAGACATTACCTTGTATCCCTTTCAATACTTCCATACTTCGACCGAAAGATATAACGGATTTTTATTTGCCTTCTAAATTGGTAATATGTTTAATATTTAAACAGATTAATTTATTAAACCTTTTTGAACGCTTATGTAAACCTCTATAAAATACCGAGGAAATAGCTCTGTATTCGATATTTCAATTCATTCATTATTTCCTGACTAATTGAGGATTTGTAAGAATAATGTTTAATTCGAAAATTTTAGCATTGTGCTTCTTATCGACAGTCTCTATTTGTGTTTTTGTGTCATTATGTAGCCAATCGTTATGCTTCTAAGATCTGTTTCATTTCTAAATACCTTACCGGACTTTCGTTTACTTTGTTACAATAATCGTGTTAAATGCGAGGCATAATATAATGCTCCTAATAATTAAGTCAGGAAATAAATCATAGTAATCAACCCGCTGGTTGATTAAATAGGTGATGGTAGAGCTCACCTAGCACTAAGCCCAACGGGGTTAGAAAGCCACGCATCAGGGAAGGGGGGTAGGTCCTTTCCCTATGTCGTCTATGATTTCCCCGGAAGATCTGTTACCCAGAAATTCACACTCCTTGTGTGGAGCTGAGGGTTCCCTAAAATCAAAACAGGCTCTTACAGTCAGTGGTCCAGCTCTCTACCCTCTGGCCTACCATATCACAATATTATGAAGTAAAAAAGATATTGTTCTGTTCACTGTTTATGACGTTAAAATTGGTTCAACGCTCAAGCTTTAGCATGCGTCTCCTTTATTTACGTGTTCTTAATATCGCCAGTCACACCAGATATGCCGTAGAAATGATCTTATTGATCTCCGAAAATCAGTGAGGAGAATTGAAATTGACGTCTTGTTACAAGTGGTTTACTTCAAATGCTTCTAATTTTTTTAATTACTGGCTGATTAATTTCGTTTTTTTCTTTTTAGGCTGTTTATTTCAATGGATCGATGAATCTTTCTACTAACAGATTGTTTAAAAACCCACTCTATTCTTCATAAACTATATTTTCAGTTATCTCAAGACTTTTTTTCGAGTTTTTCATCGCTTAGTTTATCCCCGGAGCAAAAATACTTTGTGCCATTGAACAGGCTTGTTTTCTGAGGACTTAATTATGACTCCGCGTATTTGCTGATCCTTAGTGTGTTCTAAGACGTTATCGCGAAATTCATTTTCGCGTGTCTTTCATTGGAACGAGAATGGCGTCGGTCAGTTGGTTTGCATTGAAAAAGGAGATTGCACATTTTGCAGCTTAAGTACAAAGCCAAGATCCCGCTTTTCGCGACATTCGTTTGGCCTAAATCTACGGAATTCAGAAGTCACTGTGACAGTGCAGATCGAAGTACATGCTAAATATTATTGTTGTGGAAGTTAATATTTGCCTGTTCATAGTGTAATTTAATAGTGCCTATGAAATCTTTTTTGTTGTGATACATTTGGTGAAATACCAGTGATACTTCAAATCCTTAGCCACCATTGTCATCTTTTTCTCCTTTCGCTGTGTTAACTTCGGGTGCAGGGTTACTAAGGCTTATTCGACTGCATACCATGCTGACTAAACTACGTGCTGTGCATAGTTTCTCTTCAATGAAGCCCTCCTCAAGTTTTATTTCCCTTCTTCGACTCGGTTGTTAAAGAGCGTTAAAAATAGCGCGTAACTTTTCTTTACACAATTATGAGTGGTTCAGAGGCAGAGTGGTTCATCCCTACCACTCTGCCGCTGTTATTACCAGTTATGGAATTTGTTTCTGTTTATAGTATGAAAATATCGATATCGCTGTATTCTATAATGGTTGTGTACATTTTAAATTCATTTTCAAGCCTAATCTGACGGTCTTACCTTTAGACATTTTGTCTTGCTTATCAATGGGCTCCGTAAAACTCTTTTGCCCTCGTGATTTTTCTAAAGTTTCCTGGCGTGGATCGTACAGATATATTCGCGGTGAATGTGTCCGCTTAAAAAGCCATGAGTATGTAAAATTTGATAATAATTCCTGTCCTACCATACATAATGAGCGGTGCAATTTATAGTGCAGGATTGGTAACCTTAAAATTTAGAAAAAGTGATGGTAATCCATAGGGCCGTTGGAAGTTTTGGCATTACCTTAAAAGTGATAAGACAGTATTGTGCTACAAAATAAACTCCCCTCATTAGCTGTTCCAGTACTTGTACAATACATGGTCTCATATGAATGTAATACGCATCATTTTATTGTGACGCGACTATCGCAGCAGTAACTTGGCAGCGTCGTAAAACCGCTCTGGAAATGTGGTGGAGAGTTTGGCTTCCAATGCCAAAGGTCGCTAGTTTGCTACGAGCAGTCTGAGCGGAAAGATGTCTCCGCGTGAAGTGTGTTTTTCGACTTTGTGATACGGTGCGATGGGGCGTTCGCTTGAACAGCGATACGCCATCAAGTTTTGCGTGCAGCTTGGGAAGAATGCAACCGAAGCATTCCAGATGCTTCAAGGGGCCTTCAAGAATGACTGCATTTCCAGGTCTCAGGCCGGGAGGTAGTACAAGGCGTTCAAGGAGGGCCGAGAGGAGGTCGCCGACGAACTCTTGTCTGTACGCCCAACAACGGCCAGAACCGACGAAAACGTGAATCGTGTGCGCAAAATTTTGCGTTCCGACCGTCGATTGAGCATCCAGTAAGTTGCTGACATCCTACACATGTCCAAATTGGCGGTAAAAGGGATAGTGACCGAGGATCTTGAAATGCGCAAGGTCTGCGCGGAGCTTGTGCGGGAAGTTTTGACGGAAGACCCGAAAGAACTTCGAGTTTCGCGCTGTGAAGAATTGTTGCATTTCATTCAAAATGAGGCGGACTTTCTTAACTTTGTTGTAACCGGGGAATAATCCATGATGTTTGACTACGACCCAGAATCGAACAGGGAAAGCAGCGAGTGGCACATAAAATCATCCCCCCGCCCCAAGAGAGCGCGTATTAGCAAGTCTCGCATCACAACGATGCTCATTGTTTTCTTTGACCTCCGAGGAATCATCCATTTTGAATTTGTACCTTAGGGAGAAACTGTCAACTCAGCCTTTAACCTGGAGGTGATCAAGAAAATGAAACACCGGGTTGCGCTCTGCGGGCTGACATCAAAGACACGGTCAAGCTCCAGCATGACAATATCCCAGCCACACGTCCTTCATCGTTGCTAAATTCCTGGCTCTGAGCCCCCTGATGGGCCCCCAGCCCCCTTACAGTGCCGACTTGGCTCCGTGTGACCATTTTTTATTTCTCGACCGAAGATAAGAGCTGAAAGGAAAGCATCGGGAGACCATGGAAAACATCCAAAAGTATGTTACAACGTTCCTGATAGAAATTCCCGTCGAGTAGTTGCAGGGTGCCTTCCAAGCGTGGCAGACACGTCTCCGGAAGCGTATTTGTGCACGGGGAGAGTATTTTGAAGAATTTCTGCATTCCTACATGTACGATCAATAAATCTATTTGGCCCAGAAAATGCGTATTACTTTTATTGTGGAACCTGTATGTATGTACGAGTACAAGTCAACCACTCCTCGATTAAAAAATCGTTAGCTGATTCTTAGTTTTCTGTGCGTTTTACTTTCTAAGGCCAAGGTTAATTCAATCATCTCAGGAATTATTTCATTAACATCTGGTACTCTCCAGTTAGTCTGTGAGGTGCGTCTTTTTTAAGTTTGACTTGTGCTTTTATCCGAGAGTGTTTGAATTTGTCGTAATGAATAAAACTTGAATGATATAAAATGGGGGGACATTTCGATGTCAGACACTTCTTGTGCAGTTATATTGAATTTGGTAGACAATTTCACAGCCTCCTCGAGCATGTTTCGTGCTTGGACGGGCGGGGGGGGGGGGTGCAATTACACCGTGTTATCGCTCGGGGGAATTATCTCTGGCAGTGTTGGTGCGTACAATCGCCGCGAATTAATCTCACTTCCTGTGTTCCAACCTTCTGCCCGTGCTGCATTTCGTGTCTAGCTGAAGTAGATATGGGCAATCTATAGGCAAACATCGATTGGAATCATATCACGTGGATCGAACTGGTATAAAAAACCGTAATGTCGAAATCGTTTCGATTCGTATCATGAAATAATGAGCGATGTTATGTCAGAAAATGCATCATTTACCTATTTTTGGAACGGCTGTGCAATTCCTGAAGTTGAAGTGCGAACTGACGATTTTTCTCGAGAAGATATTGCAGGTCGGTGACCTTTTTCCGACTGTAGTCGCAGTTTTCCTGTCCAAGTCGTCAGTGTTGACGATTTACAATAAGAATCTGCATAACACTGATCCTAAACGCCATAATTTCGAATGGGACCCTATGGGAATCTTCGGTATAAAAATGTAAGACATCGTCTCTAAATAGTATTCAAGTGAATGCATTTCGAAATTATCCATCTTAGGCTGTACGGTGAGGTGCAGTAAAAAGTGAGACTTGGTTAGGGGCTGGAGTTATGTCCGTATGTGCGAGTGTATTCGCATCGACTCCAATGGTCTCTATTCATCCTTCTCCTCCTTGCCCTTCGGACCCCCTTTTAAAAGTCTCCTGGCCACCAAATCTAGGGAAGGCCGAGACGCGAGTCCAGGGTTGGAAGGGGGAGGGGGAGGCTGGAGGCGGGAAAGTAATAAGGAAAAAGACCGGCCCGCCCACCCGCCTCACCTCCTCGCCTTCTGCCCCCTCCCCCACTCATCTGCGAACCGTAAGAACGAGGAAGTCTCCTCTCCCCATGCCTGTTGGCCTCCCGAGGATGACGCGTGCAAGAGGGTTATACGGGAGCCAGCGTATTTCGGGCCCTGGCTAAACGCTTATTATAGGGCGTTTATTTTCAAATGTTTGATTGATTGAAGGAATTCATTTTTAGTCTTTTCAGCTCACCGAACCCGCACTTTAACGAATTTTATAATTAAATACATTTGCATATGTAGCAAATTCCTCCGTGTGTTTTACCTAAATCTCAATTATGGCTTTGCTAAAAATAGTACCTCATGTTGTGGGATTTTATCTGTAGGAATAATTAGTTGGAGATTTATGGGGTTCACATTTTCAAGGAAATGTCTTCATCCATTTAGTTATTCCATTTTAGATTTTGCCAGAATTAGCCTGAGGTGAAGGCGAAATTATTTTTCTTCTACTAATTAACAAGGGCATCTTCTGCATTATACATGTATTCATTTACTTTTAAGCGCCTTTCCACTATACAATGGTTACTCTGTATTCCCATCCTCCCAGTCTTCTTGGTCGTTGCAATCTTCCTCTTCCAAGCCTCAACACCTCATCATTACGGATGTTTTTTGCTCTTCGTGTTTTCTTAGACTGTCGGCGTTTCCTCCTCCCTGGTGGTGATTGTTTTACCAGTGATTGGCCTTTTTTCCTCATCCATTCTTCGAATTTGGCCGTAGCAGTGGAGAGCTCGTCTTTGGATATTATGCACCACTCGCCTAATATCTTCATTTTTTCCTTTCTAACTTGAATATCCTGGTTATTAATTTACTGCGTCTCCATATCTTATATTTTTCTCTTCAGGCGTTCACTCAAAATCCAGCTCTCAGCCTCATAAGTCAGTATGCTCTCTACTATTGTCTGCAAGGTTCTCTTCTTTATTTTCCATGATATAACTCTGTTCCATGAAATCCCATTGAATATTTTTACTGTCTGAAGATCCGTGTATGCGACATCATATGCACACCTTGCGGATTCGTAAATAGTGGAACCTAAACACTTCAACCGTTTGACAGCCTTGATGTTTCTTTGGAGCAGATTAGTAACTTTTACATCTCCTCCTACGAGCAAATATTTGGTTTTATCCGTGTGTACTCGAAATCCTCCTCTTGTAGACGATTCCGAATGCTAAATTACTATGGGAGTGCATTGTTCCTTGCCTAAAGGGGATGGCCAAACCTTACCTTCTGATCATAGGAGGGGGGGGGGTTGGAGGGGTAAAAAGGTTACAATGTAGCTGGGAAGAAAAGATAATAAAAGATAAAAAATAAGAACATAACATCCCTCTTTGCAAAGCACCTCATCGAAAGTGACCACAAAAGTGACTTCGTGACAAAAATTATTCATTTTGAAGAAAAAAGGTCAAAGGCTCGATGCTTTGGAGCAGTTAGAAATTTTGAAATGTGTCCGTTGGAAAGATGATCTTGCCAACGAAATTTTGTATCCCTCCCACTCCCCACTCCTAGACCTACCACTCTTCTAAGTCAAAAATGTAATTCTCTTTTCTTCCCAGCTACATTGTAACCATTTTACCCCTCCAACCTCCCTCTCTAACCAACCCCCCTCCTATGATCAGATGGTATATATAGCCAGCGTGATTTTATGAGGACCACCTGATGATGACGTTCAACGTCGAAACCTGGGTCGTGTTTTTTAAATAGTGTGTGGAATTACAAAGTAAATTTTTTCATTACATTTCAATAGAGAGCTTATTTTCTGTCATAACTGCTGCTTGACAATGTTAGAATACACGATTAATGAATGTTGTTATTTGAGATCCAATACTAATCTCCCCTATTGCTTTCCGAAGTTGACTTATAGGTACAGAATCCCTGGCCTTTTCATAATCCACAAATATCAAATGAACTTCTTGACCCTTGGCATGCATCTTCTCACGTATTTGTTCGTGACTAAAAGTATTATCCACAAAGAATCGTCCCATGTTCCCACCCCTGCCTGACCTTCCCTTAGAACTCATATTCCAAATGGTTTTTTAGAATGCTGCTAAATTGATGCCATTGCTTAATCCCCTTATAAATATTTGGGCCTTTATTAGTTCTTTTTTTTAAGTGGATATATAAGATAAGCACCATTCTTCCAGAATTTCATTCCTTTCAAGAATCCAGTTGAACATTTGGCAGGGTAGCCTTCTCAACTTCGGAGGGCCATATTTTCATTATTTCATCACGATTATCCCGCCCCACTTGCCTTTCCATTCCTTGCCTTCCGTAGTGCGTGTTTCAATTCTTCTCCTTAAATGGGCTCCATACACTTAGTTCCACTCCTATCCCAACAATTTTCTTTCAATCTTTTGACCTTTCTCAACTAGCAGTTGATCGAAGTGCTGTTTCCATAGCGCCAAAGGCTTGAGAGATGATGCAGGATTGTTCGTCATTTTCATTTATCTTATAATTTTCCAGTATTCTGTAGAATCCTACCCCAGTGAACGGTCCATTTTCCCAGTTATTCTTTCTCTTGCGTCCTTCTTACACTTTTAAGTAAGTTAGACCTTCTTATTGCATAGCATGTTTCATATTCACGATTATTTAAAATTTAACTGCCTTCACTCCACGTCCCAGAATCTGTCGGCTATCTCACCAGCCCTCTTTTTTCGAACCATGAAATATTTGGATCAATTTTTAGATCTGGAAGTCGCGTAGTATGCGGAAGACCCTTCCCGTGGGGGTTGTGAATTCTCACCTGTTATTTCTCTCCATTGAGAGTTGGGTGGAATGCATGAACGCTTTATCATTAAGTTAATTATATGCCCTGCTTTTGGATGGTACGTTGTCTCACTCTTATCTCCAATGCTAATCTGCTCCAATGTTGGATCCGATTAAAGTTCCACCTTTCATTTCCCCATATCAGCGTGGAAAATCTGTTTCCGAGAACGCCATTGCAGTCTTGGTTATTTGCGGTCCTTAAGTTCGAATGACACCTGTCATTAGATGTCACTTTAGTTGATTTTAAGCAGTCTAATTAAACCTTCCATTCATAGCTGGGTTGTATCGAAAATAAATAATTAGATATCTTAGTATTTTCTTTCTAGTGTATTTTCGTGTGGATGTGTCGTGTATATTAGTGGTCATTTTTTCCCCTTGATACCGCCGTATCCAAGGTTATGTAGTTTGACGCGTGTCTTTCTGGTGAAATAATGGTCTGTTACAAATGAATTGTGTAAAATAATCAGTCAACTTACATTTTATTGCTGAACTTTTACAGAAAGCAATTCCTAAGATATTTCTTTGTGGTCATATTTTATTTTCATTTTGGAATTCACAATAACAACGTGCTTCAATTTTGTTTTGATCAATGGGCTAGCATTTTAATCTTTTCAATTAATTTTATTTGTTGAGATAGTTGTATAAATCGTCTCCGGAGTATTATTAGACATTATGTTATTTCGTTGAATGTTGGTGTCACAAATCTTTTTATGCATTATATATTTTGCCAATCAAAATAATGCTGATATTTAACTTGTGTTCTTACTTAACGTTACCATTTCATCGGCACACTTCATACGGCAAAGAGGATAGAAAATATGCTAGAAACGTACGCATTGCTACTGCATTTTACATTGCTTTAAAGAAATACACAGGAGTCAGTTTCGGAGTATGACCTTTTTTTGTTCAATTTAAGATTGCAAAAAACCAACGGAAATTTTATGGGTTTTATTGTTCGCCAACCATAATGTATTTACTCATATGAGGAAAGTAGAAAATATAATGATAGATTAATATGTGGCGAATAAGCTATTATGGCGAGAACGGCAGTTCAAGGTAACACATTCTGAATATTTTCACTTGGCAAGTATTTTATGTTTTAAAATCTTTGATTGATTTATTTACTTGCATCGGATGTTGTATTCAATATTCAAGTTTAAAAATTGAGTGTTTTTATAGTTATAGTTCATGAAACCTCACGCCACAGGTATTTGTTGCCACATTTAGATCAAAATCATGTGAGTTGCGTTCGAATAATAATTAAGTAGAGCTTGCCATTAAAAAAATAATTCATGTAGTGATTTGGAGGCCTACCTGTAATTGATCCTTGCCTCTTTTTAAAATACCCTTTTTCAGGAAGTGTATTTTCTAGGAAATCACTGCTTTACCGAAAAATTAATTAAATAGCGATAAAAATCGAGAAATGCATTTAGGGGAGGCGAATGGCAGCTGAGGTTATTTGCGCCATAATGGCTGGATGGATGGGAAAGGAGGGAGGGTGGGGAGAAACCCGGCGTCAGCATTACACTACTTTTGTCGAAAGGGCCCACTGTTTAACGTCCCATCCCACGAGCGGCGTGCTCACTCAAAGTGATCTTCATAAAGCACATTAAGTAGGGATCAGGATACCATTGAAAAGGATCTGCCGGCTCCAGGATTCGAACCCGGGCTCTCCTTGGGTGGGAAGCCAGTGCGTTAGCCTCCTCATCATTCCGATCCTCGTAATTAGTCCTTCTATGTGTGTTATTATATAAGAATTTGTGCCTGAAATACCAATACCAGCCTGTCTAAAATAACTGGATGCTTAGGAAATCGTTTTATGAATATTTGGATTAATGTACTAATTATTTCCATTTTATTGTGATTTATACTATACTATGTCCTATATGTTAACAATCAGCTGACAGACTTAAAATAAGGATATCCAACCTGATCTCATTTAATTTGACGCCTCTTCCCTCGGCCGGCACTCCCCTCCGCATTCCTCACAGCTATCCCTCCGGCCCACGACGGCCGTGGAGAGTAGGTATATGTACTCTCCGGGAGCACTTGCCGCCGCCACTGTCTCTTTCAACCGAAGTCCGTCCGCCCACGTGGCCTCCACTTTCCCCGTCGAAGTAAGCGGGGAGGCGGTCGCCTTCGGGTCATGCCGATTGTGTTGTACGTCAATTGATTGTGTCGGGAAGCACTCCTCTTCCTCGTCCATTTACAACTTCTGTGTTTGTCCTTTGTCTCTTTCCGTGCGCATGGAAAATTGTTTTTCTCCGCCATCTCGCACCCGAAATATCTTGTGATTAATTCGCAAACCCAACCGGGACTGTTCCAAGGTTGTCGCTCCAGATAGGTGCGAATCGATCATTACGGAAGTAAAAACCGTATCTTCTTTACCCTTTTTTTGTAAATATTTGTATAACGAGAATATTTTTGTGAACTGTCAAATCCTCTCTTTTTCTGCTTTTCCAGTCGAAGGATACAATTAATTTTGAAAATGTTTTTAAAACTTTCAGTTTATTAATAATTAATTGAGTAATGTTCATAAATCATTGCCCACCAATTTATGAAGGGTATGTTTTGCTTGCCAATTTCTGAAGTACGTTTTTCGGTAATTACAGACTCATACTCTGTTTTAACCGTGATTATGATGCACTAATGTCAAACCCGGTGAAAAGATATTGGGAGTGGAGTTTTGTTTTTAGCCCTATTTGCGGGTTTTAAACTTAAATCCCATCTATTATTTTTTTACCATTGCATTATTAATTATTCTGAAGATAAATTATTTTATTACAATTCGGCATTTAAAGTTAAACGGAAGGAAAGAATTTTAATTGCCAGGAACAAGTTCTCATCTTTGATCGATGATGAGAGCAAGCCTTAAGTGTGGGATAGCTTTTTTATTTTTTGAAATATAACCGACTATAATACCGACTATAATATAAGTATGTAGTCGGCGATACTTGAAGTATAACTGACTATATACTTGAAATATAATCGACTTTTGGCATTATCCATCTGAATAAATTTTGATGCTTCTTTTTCTCTAATTATTTGCGGAACCTTTACTAATCGAAAGTATTTTTTTTCTAAAAGTGATCATTAAATTGGACCTGCACTTATATTTTATTTTTCCCAAGAATGTAAACGTACAATTATTTTAACTAGATTTTACCCTCGAATTCCTATATTTTCAGAATTTCATGGCAAATTTAAAGTAATTCATTTTTGCAAAGAGAACCTTGTATATGTTTTACTAAATCGCCTTCCTTCTCTTGAAACATGCGTATTAAAATTCAGGATGTTGAGCGAAAAAGGTTTTTCGGCCAAATTAATTTTTATTGATTTGTAGACGATTGGAAATTAGAGCATTATGAGCAATGTACTTCTTTTCGGCTGTCTCCTTCGAAGGTGTCAACACGACAGGTTATGCATGATGTAATGGTCTCTTCAGGAACGAAGTTTGAATTTTAATAATTTGAAGCTATTAGGGATTTTAGCGAGAGCGCGTGAAAATAAAAATTTCGACTGTTTGAACAGCTCTGGCGGTCCATATATATATATACTCGTGCGCAAATTGTTTCATTTAGATGCAGTGTTTTTCACGTTTATTTAAATTTAGTGAATTATTTTTTCCCTTTGAATTCAAGTGATCGACACCTTCTTAGATGTATTGTATTTAACTCGTAAATGTTCATTAATTTTCATCCAATGGTGATTTTCTCATTTTTACTAGCTGCAAATACCTGATGCATTTGATGCCCCAATTTTCATGTTGAGGCGAGTTATCTCCTGATCCAAACTAGTTCGGGCGAACTTTGCCATCTAACTTTGGTATTTCATATTTTGGTGTCATAGGGACGTGTCTTTAAGATTTTACTTTTAATAGTACTGATTTCTGTAAAAAATAAGATTACCATTAGGAAAGTTACATTGTGGCCTTACATTTTGGCGATAATTTAGATGTTATGTTACTCTGCATTTAGATCGTTTGTCTTTCAGCCTAATTCGAAGACCTGTTGCACTAGAATGTCAATTGACTTAAATTTCTGAGAGCTGGTATATGTATTTATCGTTATCCGAGACATTTCGTTGAAGCTGATGATAACAATTCTGATAAGTGTAATTTCTCGGAAAACGAGCACCAACGAGGAAATTGCATTTCCGGAGGACTAGAGCCTTCGGTAACGTGTTCGCCTGTAAGCCCGAACCGGCGACGGGTTCAGATCCACTTTTGCTTGCTTGCGAGCGGTTTACGGTAAACGGATGCATATGGTTCGAGGTGACCTTGGCTGGCGAAGTCTCTCAAATTCGGCAACACACATTTGCGACGCTGGAGTGGTTTCATTTGGATTAGCGCGATTTCGTTTGGTTTTTGAATAAACCCGTGAACTTTTCTGTAATACCAGTTCCGCAGTCTCAATTGATTTCATCCTCCAGTATGAATAATTTGTTCCATACACTTAGTCATTGCTGTCTCAGAGCATGACTTGGCATTACAGATAGTTGTAACGGTGTCTTTATATTTCACGCGCCAGTTAAAATTTGAACGCCTTCCAAGGTCACCGAGTTTATTCTTTGTTAGGAGAATTGAAACCTTCAGTCATTCTGTGATGTAAATGTTGATATTTCATCGCTTTCATCTGTCATCCCATCTTTTTAAAACTTTTTGATTTCTCCGCCTCGAACCGGTTACTTATAACGTTCCCTCAGGATTTCCTTTGCATTTTTTCTTTAGTTTTCTCGACATTCACCTTGCTTCCCTTCAATGAATCACGGGACTGACGATCGTCTCCTTCTCGTTCGGCTCACGGGGCTTCTATCGACGTCCGACTGGGAACGCCGAAGCGCGGCTTCATGTCTTGGTGGTGGTTTTCTCACTCGAAGTCGTGTGTCCACTTGGGTGTTGTGTAAAGAGCACTGAGCACTTCAAGTGCAGCGCTCCGTCAATCAGATGAGACGTTAAATTTCTCGTTTTCCCCGTAACGTCTTTCGTAAGAGTAGGCTAATGCAGACGTGGGGTTTCTCCTCGAACCCTTCACCCTGTCCTAAAATTTGCGTAACGAAGTGGACGATCCCAGTGTTGCGTCGCCTTCCACAGTTAACTGCGCGTGACGGCTGCTACCACGGATGCCAAAGGGATGAAAACCTTCGTGTCTCCCTCAGCGCATTGCACTCTCACTCACTTCTTTTCCCACTTCATCCATCATGAGTTGAGGGGGCTCTCGAATTTCCAGCCGCGTCAGGGTGCTCGCCCCGCCGTGTTTTTTTCGCAGGTGCCTCGAGTGCGTCCGATGCTAGAGGTCGCAGCCTTCTCTCTCTTTCTTTCTCTCTCTCTTCGGCTGGCCGAGGTTGAGTGAAGGATAACCAGTTGCCCACGCGGTCCGTAACACCTCATCCCCCGGCGTATTGCGTCCCCTCCTTCATCCCCTTCCCACTTCTCTTCACCGACCCCCACCTCCTCCTCCCACTACCCTCACCCGGAACGAATGTGGAGTGGGCGGTGGTCGTCCCCTTCCATATCTCTCCCTCTGTCTCTCGTCCCCGCCCTCTCGGCCGATCTTTCCTCTCTCCGCCTCCCCTGATAGGAAGGCAGTTTATCCGGATGGGAGAGTCTCGTATGCTCGAGTGGAGGCGGGGGGAGGTGATGGAAGGGATCCGTGTCCTCCTCCACGTCTTAACCCGCGATGTTCCCTTCCACCCTCCGGCACGCGAAGAACTGATTCCCTTCGTCGCGCGCAGATGTCGCCAGCAGACCGTGTGTGCTCGTCTTTTGTTCCCACATAGCCTGTGTGGAATTTATCGCGAAAAATCAAATCGCCTCGGGAAATAACCGTCGGATCGTTGGCCGGAGAATATACTCCATAATTCGAAGCCTGATGATGGTTTGGCTGGGGTAATTTGTGTGAGAAATAATAATTGTAGTAGTTTTTAGGGGAGGCGACCGACAGCTGAGGTCATTTGCGCCATAGGGGATGGACAGGAAAAGATGAAGGGTGGAGAGAAACCCGGCGTCGGCATTGGCCTACTCTTAACGAAAGGCGCCAAGGGATCCGCAGCTTAACGTCCCATCCGACGGTCGTCGTACTCACTCAAAGTGCCCTCCACAAAGCACGAGTAGGGATCGGAATACCACTGAAAAATATTTGCCGCCACCGGAATTCGAACCCGGGCCTAATGAGATGCGAAGCTAGTGCGTTAGCCACCGCACCATTCCGATCTCCGTGAGAAATAATTATGAGCGAAAAATCTAGTTTTCCGTGCATTGTTATTTGGAACGAACTGTCGGAGTACCGCTTTGTTTTGCAGTAAGAAGTTTTTTACACTAATCGTTGATTTCAAGTGACGTGCAGGAGGAATAGGGTTAGGACAAAGAATCTTGCTTGTGTACCGCAGATTTATGCTATTGCGTAATCTCAAAAAAGAGTTATTGCTTGCTAGGGCTTGTGTTTGGGGAAAAAAGGTTCTTACTGAAACCCATGCTGTGAGCATGTTCATTCTCTTAATGATGCAGGCAAGCATGTATTATAAATGCAGCTTTATGCGCATGCATGCAGCTGCATACACACACACACATATATATATATAAATATATATATATATATAGCCATTATATATATATATATATATATATATATATATATATATATATATATATATAATGGCGACATATTAGACCCACGTATCTCAGGGTAAATTACGTTTCCTCGATAGCTCAAGTGGTTAAGAGCATCCGCCCGGCAAGTGGAAAGATCCGGTGTTCGAATCCCGGTCAAGGAAATATTTTTACTCTTGTGATCCGTTCGATTCCGCCGTCCCCACCTGTATTGTGTTCGTCCTCTCCTTATATCTGTTTCTGTATATATGAGTATTTATTCGCCGTTTGGCGGGATTTCGTGTTTGAATGTGTGTGTGTGTATATATATATATATATATATATATATATATATATATATATATATATATATATATATATATATATATATATAACACTTTTTGAAAGACTCACGGACGTGAATAATAATGTATAACACTTAGCACTAGTGGACACAGACAAAAACACAGAAACACACAAAAAAAAGAGACTCACTATTTTTCGAATTTTCGGTGGTCGTTGCCACCTTTATCAAGGAGGAGAGGGACAGAACTCTTCTGTCCCTCTCCTCCTTGATAAAGGTGGCAACGACCACCGAAAATTCGAAAAATAGTGAGTCTCTTTTTTTTGTGTGTTTCTGTGTTTTTGTCTGTGTCCACTAGTGCTAAGTGTTATACATTATATATATATATATATATATATATATATATATATATATATATATATATATATATATATATATATATATATATATACATATATATCACATATATATGTATATACACACACACACACACACACACACACACACACACATATATATATATATATATATATATATATATATATATATATATATATATATATATATATATATATGTGTGTGTGTGTGTGTGTGTGTGTGTGTGTGTGTGTGTGTGTGTGTGTGACTTAATTACTGAGCATTATTCTATGTGATGTCCATGTTTTCACAAAATGTAGATCGCTTTGCTCTGGGGTACCCATGATGAAAAAGAAAGAGAAATAGTTAGATTTTTCCACTGGGGCACTTTTATATCCTTGGATGCCCCCGTAAATAACCGAATGTGGAGCGTTTTGGTGCAAAGTGAGTCTTGACTCATCGTTGATTTAAATTTTCAAGGGCATGGCTGGACGATTTTTTTTCCTTTTTTTTGCAATAAATGGTTGAATTTTTCCTTGTAGTTTTGGTATGATATTGATATGCATCACGTGAATGTGCTAATAAAAAATTCCCCTCGGTCAATTTTGGTTGCAATGAAAATTAATAATATGAGTTTGCTGTGGTGCAAATTCAGTGGTTTTTACGTATATCCTTTATTTCCTCTGTTAGATGCCTCAAAGAAACTGCTGTGTAGTTGTGTTCAAAAGTTCATATACTTACGCGAACCAGAGTTAACTTTTCCATGCACTATTTTAAAATTGTTTGAAGTTTCCATGAGAAGGTTTTTGTAGGTATTCGTAGAAATAGCTTAGAGAAAATGATCCTACAACGAAGAAGACAGGGTTATCCAATCGTTTCTATTTGGGGATTTTCTTCGCGAAACATGGTTGGCTAATTAGTTTAAAAAAACCTATTCTCTTGTGGCTGACTTACTGTTAAAATATAAAGTAAAAGAATTAATACAAGGCTATTCTGTCTTGAAGTCGAAGCCATTGCTAAAATCAATTCAAATCAAGCTTTAATTACGGAAACTTTAAGTGTCTCTTTTTCCCTATGCTGCTAATGCTGTTGTTAAACAGAGTTTGTAAACTTTATCTGGATGGTGGTGGTTACGTAATTTTGGTCACACCCGCGTGATATAGGCGACTGCAGTGGTACTGGACACCATAGTCTCTCTGAACTATAGTCTTTAGCACTAAGTGATGATATAATAGCTAGATTTTGTGTTGAGGTTTTTTCCGAATGAACAGGTTTCTGCTCATATTTTTTGCTGGAAAATTCCAATTTTTATGTACTCTTAACTTTGAGATTAAAAATGTAAAATATCGTCATCTCGTAATTGAAGAATGAGGCCGCAGAAATTGTTTCGCGTAAATAGCATTTCCTGCAATTAGTGCATAAAGACAAATAGGTATCTAACTGAACTACCTAGATGACATATTATTTTCGGGAGGAAACTTATTTGTTATCATTTTTGGTCCTTTGTTCGAATTTCGCCTCGGGCATAGGCGTCTATTTTTTTCGTAATAAATTTTCTTGATTAGAGTTAACTTGTTGCAAACATAGCATCAAACGTCAAGTACCTCAACTAATGAATTTAAAAAAATGCTTCATGAAGCATCATGGAATTTCAATCTATCGATTATTATGTTTTATTAGTATTTACTAATTCAAGTATTTTTTCAAACCAGGTCTTATCTTTTATAATGTACATGTTTAAGTTCACTCACATTCTTACGGACCGAGTTATGAATTCCGAGCATTCAAACTGTGATCGCTGTGTAATAGTTCCGTCAATAAATGCAAAGGATTCCATCGAAGTCTGTAGTTCACTCATGTGTAACAAAATAGATCATGTGGTAATGTAGAGAAAGGGGTAATATTACCCACCGACACAGTTTAAATATTTGCGAGAAATCTACTAGCAAAAATTTGAGTAAAAAAGGCTAATTTCGTAAAAACGGTTGTAATGGTTTATTAGTTATTATCTAATCATGATTGCATGCACACATGGTTTGTATAAAAAGTATTCAGATTTCTTCCTAATTCTTCAACGTGTATCCCTTGAGCGTCGACACACTTTTGCCAGCAGCTTTTCCACGACTCGAAGCATCCCTGGATGGCGAATTCTGGAAGGTCCTTAAGGTTACGCGTGCAAGCTTCTTTGAAGGCACTTAGGGTTACATGGTGATGTGCGTTCAGGGAGGATTACACTTTTGGGAATGCGAAATAATCTGCTGATACCTAGTCGGGATTATAAGGGAGTTAAAGAATCCGCCACAATGCCGTTGCAGGTCTTCGCAAGGAGACACCCGACTCTGCTCTTGGTCGTCCGTCAAGACCTTCGGGATGAGTTCAGCGAAGATCTTTTGATTCGCCCATTTTTCAGTGATAATGTTGTGCACTGTCATCTTATCAATTCAAATACGATCTGCGGTCATGCGCACACTTAACTGACTGAACATTGGGGGATATTTAATTTCCAATTTAATTGATATTGGTATTCTACCGTTTAGCGTAGATTTTCAATGGGGACGTTGAACGTCACTACACTTACCAGCTCTGTCCAAAAAGACACAACCTGACTTCCCACAGTTCATGAAATCGTTCTTCAATTTCAAATACCAGTATCTCCATTCATTCTGTGCAACGTACCAATCCTGTTTGTCCCCCATACCTCACTTGCCTAACGTACTCCCTTCTATCACAGTCTTCAGCATTCCATCGCCAATCAAAATACTCTGTATCAACGTTTCATACCTGTTTTGGACTTCTCCCAACGACCCGCTCCCCTTCCCCCGCCGTGCCTGGTACTTCTTCGGTTGTTTCCCTTTCTATCCATCTGACCTTTTCCATCCTTCCACACCCACCTTTCAAAGGCCTCTAATATGCGCCTATCATTTTGCTTTAACGACCATGTTTCCCCAACGTACAAAACCATGCTCCGTTTCATAGTTTTCGCTAGTCTTCTTAACGTCCATACTCAAATTTCCTGCCCTCAACTTCCTCCCTCCAATTGTTCATTTGCCCAGCGTAATTGTTTTAGGACATACAATTCTTGTTCAACTTTGATAATCTCTGTCCAAAACACTTTCAAGATAGGTAAACTGTTTCAACTGCTCTTGTCTTTGGCCCTCTATTTAGCGGTTAACTTAGCTTTCTTTGTTATCAAAAACCTCATAACCTTTGCTTTGTTTACATTTTTCTTCATCAGATCTCATCTCATTGATTTTCCAATGCGCTCAGTAATGACTAACTTCTTGGCTGACTGGCAAACTAAAGCTTCATCATCCGCAGATGTAATTGATTTTATGAATTGTCCACCGAATTTTATCCCTACCTCAGGTTCTCCCCATGCCCTTTTTACCATTTACTCCACTATGATGGACACAGGTATTTTCATTATACATATGAACCATATTTATTGCGTTGCGTGCAATGATGGTGTGTTGTGACACATTTTTATTTTGTGAGAAAAGTCCTGTCCACGTAATTAATCATTTTAAAATCCAAGTCGTTCAGCAATCTGGTGTCACAATATTTCCAGTTCTCGATGTATTAATTTATGCGGGAGTGTAATTAATTTAACAGCATATAAATGTTTGCAGTTAACATTTAGCCATAGTTTTAATGGTGTTCTGAAATTACCTTTCAAAGATTACCTGCACCCAACTTATGGTTATTAAACCTGTTAATTGAACGGTATTATGCGGAATACAAAATTTCTTTTGCTTAAACACATTATATATCTGTACCCTTTAAGGCGTCCTTTTCGGGATTGACTATGTCCGATTTTAAAGTTATTTCTGGAAATGTGTCTACTTCCGTTTGGTGGTTTTTCAAAACTGCGCTATCCTTATAAACTTTATTCGCTTTTGTCAGGTTCTTACATGAACTTTTTTTCCCATGGCCCATCCCTCTCTCAAAACTTTTACGCTTCTTTCAAATCTGTAGTACTCCTATCATTTTCTCAACACGGCCAAACTAGCGTGCATCTTCCATTCTTGTCTATAAGTAGTTGGTCCGAAGAAAATTCTTTTCTAACCCAATTAATTCCTCACCCTGTATCTACCGTTGTTTTTATAGTATTAATTCATAAATTCACTTGATAAATTTGCTATATTCTTGAATCGTCTAGGGATCAATTAATGTTCATAACATCGCGATCATTGGTCATTTATCGGGTTTGGTTGTTTGCCCTCCAGACAGTTCCGCTGACAGCCAGCCTCTTTAACATATTCATGTTTCTTTGGTTTCATGCCCGACTTTGTTTGCACATATCTTATCTAGGCTCTTTCCCTTCATTAGGTTGCTTCCGTTCATTTTCCCCGTGACCACAGTTTTCAACATACGTTTTAGTCACCGAAAAAATAAACTTGGTGCTTTTAACGCAAAAAATGTGAAAAAATAACAAGTTTATTTATTCAATGATCATGAATTTTCACGAAGTACAGCCTCAAACCATCAAATTTAAGATTTTGAGCGTTTAAATACGGTGATTGGTGTGATTTCTTGTTTCCAATGGTATAACTAGAATTCTCTCTTTTCCTGCTCTTGGTAGAACTCCTTTGTTAGTTATTCCTTTCATATAGTTTGTTGATTTAAAACTCAATAAATGGGGCACTCCGTAACTTTGTAATTGTTTTCAACGGCACTTTAATTCCTTCATAAAATTTTGAACTTTAATAATATACCATTTTATATTAATATTCGTATTCTACCGTTTAATATAGATTTTGGATGGACACAGACAATAAAACGGTACATTTTTTACCTTCTGCTATTAAAGCAAACCTGACATTCCAAAATGAAATAAACCCTTCTTCAAGACCCCGCTAGGTGTTTTAGCCTGTCGAGTCTAAAGTCATTTATAGTTCTGTATATTGCCATTGAGACTTCCCGCCATTCTGAGCTCAGTGTGGTTACTCTGTTGTTACAATCTGTTAGGGAAAAATATTTTTGGCTTTCGCGTATTAAATCAATTACGATCTTTCATTAGAATTGCTCGGCAAGTCGACCATAGAAGATTCCTGCTTTAGACAGAATCCACTCTCTGGAGGAGGAATGTGCAAGGGGATGGATATTCAATGAAAGTAAATTTTCAGAATTATTTTTTTTTGTGTTTACCTTTTAAGATAGATTTTGAATGAACCAGGACTCGACAACGGTAAATTTCTTTGCCTCTCTTAAGAAAACGCAACCTGATATCCAACATTTAAAAAAAGTCTTAAAATCCGCATACTTCATACGTCCTTTCATACCTGTATATCTTTTGTCTACCAATTTGTAGTCAACTCCACCACTTGTGTACTTGAAAAATTATAGCCCGTGAGAGACGGACGAACACTTAAGAAATTGAATCGAAGGTGTATAAGAGCCCATAGCATTCCTCTTTGGGTTGAGGTCACTGCTTATCACAACATGCCTTAATCACAATTATGCCCAACTAATCAAATATGTGTAATGGGCGGGTGCCGTATGTCGAACATGAGATTTAGTACTTTAATCACAGACCTTGAAGTTAGAGCCTGAGGAGGATTATTCGAAGTGAATATTATTATTATTTAGCTTTGCTAGAATATCCGAACGTAATTATTACTTTAGTAACTGCTGTTCTTGGTTTTCCTGTTTTGTGATTCGCCTCCTATTCTAATTGTGCCATCAATTACCTTAAATTATTCCGAAAACTTGCAATGACCTTACACCCTACCCTCCGTTTCCAACTCAAGGAAGAGGCGATCGACATCATTTCGTATGACTCATGTAGTCAGGTTGTCGCTCCTCATCCTTATTGGAGCCATTTTAAGATTCTCAGACAACATTTCTCAACTCGTCATTTTCGAGGATGCACCTGCACGAGTCCTATTATTTGGCAGCCCGTCGGAAATATATTACTTTATTTGGTGAAACTCTTAAAAGTCGCATTGTCTGCCCACTCGGTGCACGGGGGAGGATTCTCGGGGGGAAGGGAAGAAGAAGGAGCAACCGAAAGAGATGGGGGCGGGGAGGGAGTTGGAGGGGACGGAGAAATGGGCATCGGGACGTGAGGCGGCTGCTTAACCTTAATTCGTGGACTGGAATAGACGCCGCTAAAGGTAGATTTGGAGCGAGGTGGGTTGATGAGGGAGGGAGTGAGAGGGGAGGGGTGTTTGTAAGGGTGGCGGGAGAGTGTCAAACGGCTGGGTGGAGGCCGGGGATTGGGTGTGAGGGGGACTCTCGGCGCAGCCGGCGGCAGTAAGCACGCGGAAGGCGCTTTTTGGAACGCCCAGGCGAAAGGCTGTCCACCCCCCTTTAGCCGCCTCTGCCTCGCCCTGTCACCCTCGCTCCTTTGCCATGTGACCCCGATTCCGATAGAGCGGTGTTTGTCCTTCCCCAAATGCACGCGTTAATTAGACGATTGGTGGATTTCAGGATGGACGTTTAATTCGTCTGTGCCTCTTTGAGAGGAGTTGGAAGTATCTCTCTCCTCACCCGGGCCAAAAGAGAAAATAGTGTTTTACGGTCTCGCCTTTTGTAAACAAGTAGTAAATATCGTTAGGTAATGCAGGGATATATTCTCTTACCGCGTTACGAGGGCGCGCGTAATAGTAGAGGCTGTTGGCACTTTCTCTATTCTGAATAAATATGTCGTTTTTGGGACCCGAAATCTTGTATAAGCATCAGAGCCTTGAGGATAAATTATTCACGGATCGGCAAATTGCTGAAGTTTCTTAATTTGCTTTTTTATTCTGAAGATTGTCTTGGTACTAATGGTGATCCGCTTTCTAACTTGATAGCCCGTCGGTGTCTATTTTTTAGCTGACTCTTAAATTCGGGCATTATTTTACTCACTTATACCTTTCTCATAAACTAAGGAGCACATGCACCGGGAGAGGTTGCACGAATGTTTGACTACTCCTCGCTGACAAATTCTTCGTACGTGGGAGTCGTGAAGATGGAAACAACTCTTGTTGGAAGGGGACCGATTCCTTTGCCATGCCTATTACTCTCCGTTTTTCATCCGGCTAGTTGAGAATTCATGCGTGTTATTTCTGTATCTTATTCGTTGAATTCGTTTCTAATCTGATAGTGCCGAGCCGACACTCTGGTGATTGATGTGCTGGTTAAGTAAACCTGCTCCATAGTAAACCTAAAATGTAAAATTCAGGAGTGATGCGGTGGAATCGTTCTGTAATAAGAGAAACAGAGAAAAATATTAATAAAGTGTAAAATTGTACGTGTTTTTCTCTGGTTCTGAACTTATAAAATGAATCTATGAAACACTGGTAATAAACTTTTGCATCTGATGAGTTTAAATTGTGTTCGCTGTGAGTAAAGCCTATTTGGATCACTTAAATCAAATAATGATATTTAAAGACTATCTCTTATGGCTTTGAATTCTTAACATTCGCTCATATGGTGTACGAATACTGATAATTACTATAGTCGATGAGCTGTGGTCCATATGAGCTTATATATAATGTCTATTATCATTAACGATAGCTGCGAGTCGAGGTAGGGTTTTGATGGCCTCAGAATCTAATCACCACTAATAACCTACGCTTCTAAACCCACATACCAAGAAACAGTATTTTATTCCAGTTGTAATTCATCCCTATCTTACCTCTCCCGTGCATACTCGATATTCTCGTCTTTATCAGTTTTTTTACTACTCTAAACGTTACCTAGCATCAACTTTTAGTCGTCACCTTCCCTGCTTTCTTTGAATTCTACCAAAAGCTTTCTCTCTTCACTTATCATTTAATTATCCGTTCTCCTTTCCCTCCATTCCACTTTTTTCATTAATTTACAAACCAAAATCTGAAAAGCCTGCTGTTATACCTACCAACCTGCCTCATTGTCCAAGAGTCTGATTCATAATAAACTGCTCCCTATGTCAAAGATTTCGCTAATATCTTCTTTGCATGAGTTTCTTTTCATCAACCCACTTCTCTATGTGAAGACGCCCTCTCGAAAATCTTTTAATATTATTGCTATTTCTTCATAGCCCCACTATCTTCCTTTTCTTATCATCAGCTCTCATGCCATATCTATCACACTGGCTCCTAAATATGTGCATTGATTATTTAAATCACTTGATAGACTTGAACATCTGCAAATTTTACTTGATCACTTCGGCACGCACTTTCATTCCAAGCTATACTTGAATGTCCATGCCTTAATTATTATTTCCTTCGCGTATCCGTTGAAAAACACGGGTGATAATGAGTCTTATTTCCCTTCATTGACCCATGTATCTAAAACTAATTCTTAAAGCGTAATACTATATCTGACAAGGGGCTTGCTCGGAAATGCAAGTCTCTTTCTCCCACTCTCCTATTTCTCGACGAAAGATGTCCACCTCAGTTGCCTTTCTAACCAAACTGGTCTTTCTATCATGAAAGTTTTTGGCCGATTCTTCTTTGCTTCCCTCTCCATATTCGATTATGAGTTGAACATTAATTAATAAATGCCATTAATTTCTATGACTTTATATAGACGTCTGGAGGAAAATTGAGGAATATATATATATATACACACACATATATATGTATATATATATATATTCCTCAATTTTCCTCCAGACGTTTATATGTTTCCCTAGAAATTAATGCCATTTATTAATTAATGACAGTTGCTTCAATTGGTCATTCGACAATTGATGCGCTTTGCATGCATATAATATATATATATATATATATATATATATATATATATATATATATATAGTACAATACACAGTAACACACAATATAGAAACACAAAAAAAAGAACACTCACACGTATTTTCTTGATATTTCGACGGAAACAATCCGTCTTCCTCTGAAGATATAGAAGTAATCAGAGGAAGACGGATTGTTTCCGTCGAAATATCAAGAAAATACGTGTGAGTGTTCTTTTTTTTGTGTTTCTATATTGTGTGTTACTGTGTATTGTACTATTCGGCACTTCCGTGTTACGTCTACGAAAGCATATATATATATATATATATATATATATATATATATATATATATATATATATATATAAATATATATATATATATATATATATATATATATATATATATATATATATATATATATATATATATAATTTGAGAAAGCGTGTTATTTCAGTTTATTGGCATATACGTAGAATGCTTCGTGCTGCATTTATTTTCGCGTTGAAGAAGCCTAGAAATCTTTGCGGAAGATTTAGAAATCTTCCCAGAATACCATTAACACTAATATGCTTTGTTTTTTAATATTTTTATGGGTATTTACCTTTACGTACGTAGTCAAAAATGAATTCAAGAAAAGGTATTTAAGACGATTATGCATTTTATTTTCATCGTCGTTTAACTATTTTGGTTGCATGTATTTTGGAATCAGTTTAAACAGCATGTAATTTAAAAAAAATTATGTATTTTCATTTTTATTGGTTTTTCACGTAAGAAATAAATCTTTTAAAACTTGCTTTTTTCATTGACAATTGCAGCAACACTTACAAATCAACCAGAAAGAGTCTTAAAATTTACTGACTTCAAACTGTCTTTCTCTACCAATGGCCTCGTTTACGCGTCCGCATTGAATCTAGTAATTTCAAAGGTTTTGCGTGAAAGCGGTACATATTTCATATTTTCCAATTCAATTCTCTCAAATGTTCTCGGCATTTCTTTCCGTTAAATTATATTTTTACAATAAATCGTGTCTAAGCTGTGGTGCGCTCTACTAAAAGTGTTCGTATATTACTTATTAAACCCTATCATTCTGGTCGCAAGTTAAATATAGGCACGTTGCATGCTGTATACTTACCAAACTGGAAATACTGAGTAAAGCAGATACTAATAGCGAGTTTGTTTAACAAATATAGATTTCAATGCGCCAAAAGATTTTTTAAATCCAAAATAGACCCAAACGCAATGTACACGTAATATGAAGACTTACGTAAAGTACTTATAAAGCGAAAAAACCTAGTCAATATCATGAGTTTGTTTAATACTTCAAAACCTTGGGTTGCCAACCCCATTATTGGCTTTCATTTTGCTGAATGAGGAAACTATTCGGTTCTAAAGCATGGATGTTGCGGTCATTTGGACCCTAAGCGGATCATAAGAAATAATTTATTATGCTAACGCAACAGCCGCGTTCTGACTAATTGAAAGTGACGTCATTAGGGTTAGCTGACGTTAGGAAACTTCTTGTATGCTTCGCTATAATTTTTTAATGATTATTATGTGGTCTACTGTCGTTTTCAATCACTGTATGCATATTTTATGTCGATCACTGATATATACAGAAGAATACGTTTCCACTACCGTCGAAAACAGTTTCTTTCTTAACCGTTTTACAATATTCAGGCGATAATGAAATGATGAGGTATTTTTCTTGGACTTAACTAAACTTCTTGATTTTGGGTGTGTCTTGGAGAAAAGAGTTAAAAAGATTGTTTTCCATATTGTCACACTGACAGGAATTCCAAAATTCAACGTTGTCGTCGACATTGTGAACGTTTTCTTTTGTGGCATAGTAGTTTTAGTCCATTTTCGGAAGAACTACGAGTACGAGAGAGAGAGAGAGAAGTTATGGGTGCCTGCCGGGGAGAAGGCCGCCTCTCTATTCTCATGTCCCACCTCTTAAGAGGGAGAAGGGATCCGAGACTCGCTCCAAAAAAATCCCTGAAGATCCCTTTCTCACCATAAAGAGGCCGGCGTGAAAAATGGGAGTGAAGGGTTGCTTGTTTTGTGGCTCTTCTCCATTTCTACTCTCATGCCGGAGGTAGACATCGCCCCAGTTTTTCCTCATGCCTATTTTTTCACCAACATTGATTTACGAACTAATATTGTTTACGTCTCGAAGTTATATGGCAATATTTGTGTAGCCTTGTGATACATTCAAGCAACTTATCTTTGGGTAACTTAATTTTGTTATATTTTCCATTACGAATGTTAATTTTTACGAACATGTAAATTTAAAGGGGCGTGGTAATCCAGTGAATAGAGCGTTCCACTACTTCCTGGGGGCCCGAGTTCGATTCCGGATGGCACCCTCAGCTTCATCCATTCCGTGTGTTTTTTTTCGGGTAGGAGATCTTCCTGGAAAACCACGGTCGGTAGAGGAAACAAAGAATTGGCCCCCTACTCTGATGTGTGAATTTCACGCGTCGCGTGGTACAGCGGGCTGTGGCGCCTCCTAGAGGCCTTAATATTAGGTGACCTCTACCCTCACCTATCAAACCGAAATTGGGGTTGAATATTGTGATTTTGATTCCCTGATGAAGGAAAAATAAATTGAATCTGTAGTTTTGTGGCTAGGAAAACGAAATATTCATGTCTTCAATCAATTGAAATCCGAAGATAAGAAAAGGAATCAGTACAGAAGGCAAGTGAAATAACCTAGTGAACGTAATCGTAGTTCTACGGGATCCATAGACTAGCCAGTAAAAGTGGCACCAGGCGCCCGTAGATTACCAAGCATGTAAGAGAAGAAATGAAGAGGAGGAAACCCTATTCAGAAAGTTACGAAACAAGTTACAGGGGGGTGTAAGAATGTCAAGGAAGAGTGAAGTTACTTTCTTCTTGTTAATAAAGAAGGGAAACACAGAAACAGCGTTCAAGCTAAGCAAGCGGCCCTTCGTAGAAAGAAAAACAAAATACCCCATCATTAGGGATGCGAATGTGAATATGTTAATAGAGGATGAAGACACAGGAAAAAATTGAAGGGGTACATCAAAGAACTTTCAGGGACTAAAACTTCTGGAAGATGTCCCAATAAAAGATGTGAGCAAGGGGGTCAAATACGATCTTGGTCCAGATTTACAGAGAAGTGAGTTCGGCTGAGCAGCTAGAGGCTTAATGAAATACAAGACGTCTGGAGTGAATGGAATAAGCAAAGAAATTTTCAATACGCTAGGAGGTAAAGTAAGGGTATTATTATTTGGTTAAACAAAGATGTACGACCCTGGAAGTTTGCCGGAGATCTATGAGAAATTGGCGGGAGGAATGCCGGAGATAGCGAGGCGCGAGATGTGAAGACCTCGTGTCGACGAAGCGTCGAGTCTAGTTTCACATATGTCCATAATACCAGCAGGAGTAATATACCGAAGGTAGAAGAAAGAATGGAATGAGAATCGAGAAATTAACTGAAAACAGCCTGTCCGAAAACTTAATTGAGTTAAGAAGAGCAGTGGAACGAGGGCATCCGTACCTTAACGGCATACGAGCACGTCGAAAATACCTATAATACTCGTCAGCAGGCAGCATTCTATGTGCATTCGTGAACTCAGAAAAAAAGCATTTGTTATGGATTACAACGAAAGAAAAACAAACAAGACCCATGTCGCCACCATGCGGATGGAAGACAGAAGATAAAGAGAAGCACAAATAAATGAGTAACATATTAATGCAAATTCTCACATGCACTATTCAACATGTAATTTGAAGAGGCAATGAAAGAAGTACAAAAAATGGACATAAACGTATTAAAGGTGGGCGGGGAAGAAATTCTCGCGCCACGATTCCCCGTCATCATGTCAATATCAGACAGAGAAACCGGAAGGCATGATTGACGAAGTAGGTAATTAAATGGAGCATGATTGTCAATGCCTTGGGAACTAAAATAATGTATGCGAAAGAGAAGATGCAGGCACCTGTTATGTTAAGTGGTGAAAAATTAGAACAAGGAAAATTTTTCGCCAACCGTAAAAGTAGCATAAATTGAGGTGGAAGGGATTAGACGATTAGGAAGCGAAGATTAGCTCAAGTTAAGAGGCAACTTCTATGCTCAAAGAAGATTAGTGTACAAACAAGGAATCATTATGTGAAGCATGGCGCTCAAGCATTCATTTCAAGTATGGCAACATGTGGATCCGAGGCATTAACCATTAGAAAATCAGACCAGGTAAGAATAGAAGCTTTCAAAATCATTGGCTGGAGGCGAATATAGAGGAAATAGGCGGATAAAAAACCGAATAATGATGCTGACAGAAAGTAGGAGGAAAAAGCTGAATCGCGATACGGAATAGGAGAATCAAATGGGTTCGGCATACTTTGAAAGATTAATTATTTTGAAAGGTAATTGGGAATATCTGCTGCGCTAGGTGCAGACGTGGGTGTTATTATTCTTATTCACCTTAAAATTCAAACACTTAGAGGAGCAATAGAATTAATGAAGTCCAAGGTTAGAATAAAATTGTTAAATCATGTCTGTCCAGATGAAACAAAAAATTCGTGATCTTGTCTTTCACTGTAGTTTAAACATTGATTTACAATCACTATTTTGAAGGATGTTATTGTTTTTGTGACACCGAAAAATCAGTCGCTCAACAGTTAAAATTCTTCTGCCTTCCCTCATATGTATAAATAAATAAATAAATAAATATATATATATATGTATGTAAATATATATATATGTATGTAAATATATATATATGTATGTAAATATATATATATATATATATATATATATATATATATATATATATATATATATATATATATATCTGTATGTGTGTGTGAATAAATATATATATATATATATATATATATATAAATATATATATATATATATATATATATATATATATATACACACACACATATACACACGCATACGTACATGTACAAGTATACATACACATACAGCTCCCTTCAGTCACCTTTCTTGGGTCACATAAGGATAAATTACGCCCAGCCAACAGTTATGTCCTGCATTAGTTTCCCCTTTTAATTTTAGCTGATTACTGCCGTTTATTATTCATTCGACGCCGTCGTTTGATCCCTATGATAATGTGTTGAACTCGAGCTGATAGTTATACCTCTATGAATAGTTCACCCGGAGTCTGTTTCTCAAAGCCACAATTCAGTGTGTAAGTCCTTGTAATTTACTCACAACAGAAGTTGCTAATGGTGATAGGGCACTTGTTCGAAGACCTCGTCCAACAAATCAGTTCAAATTCTTTTGAGTTTGCACTTATATGGATTATTAATTGTTAAGCGTATACATTCGTGGCTGTCCTCAAAACACACAGTAGTTATTAACTTATCAGTTGGCCAAGCGTTATCTTCTGGTGTTTCTTCGGGCACATTTCTCTGCATTCTACAAGTATTCTGTATGCTTGTAGTATAACTTGGTCCTTCACAGTTTAATGAGAATGACCCCGCTCATTTGAGGAGGGTCGATGTTGCCAGAGCCGTTGGCTCCGGTGTAGCTACATTCTTTATCGAAGGCTTTTCATCGTATACTTTTTTGTTCCATTTCCACGCAATTACAACTCTTTTCATTCTCATGCCATCTCCCTCCCCGCCCCTCCGCCCTCTCGCCCCGTCCCCGCGCCACCTTCCTCCTCGTCCGCGTTTTCTCCTCTCACTACCATTCACCTTCCTCTTTCCATCGCAGCTGCAGCCTTTTTTTCCTCCTCCCCCGCCCTCTTCTCATTCCCGCTCCCTCCCACGGCCGCAGTCACATCTCGAGTTTATTTTTGGTCCGCGGCTCTTAAGAGAGGAGCGAGGGGAGGGCGCGGGGGCGCGCGCGTGTGATGAGAGCAGGTCGCTGATTTCTAGCACAGACTCTCCTATCCATCTCCCTTCCCTCCTCCTTCACCTCGTCACCCCCTCCTCACTCGGGGGTCCTTTATTAAACCCCGATCTCGAGAGGGGAGTAGGCGTGAAAGTATGCCTGTATTTCTTCAAAAGCGCTGCTCGAGTTTTTCATATTGATTAAAATGATGGGTTATCGATATTAATCGTCGCCCGTTAAGCGGGTAAATGGCTCCTGGCAAAATTGAAGCTTACGTGTTTTTTTTTGTTCTGCGGAGCCCTTTTGTTCAATAAAATTTCCCAATGGAGAGATCGAGTGGGAGCTTATTTTTTTCCAAGTCTCGCCATAATGAATCCTCTCCCCCTTCGAGCATGGCGCTGAAAGGCGAATGAATTGACATTTCGTGCTATCTCGTACCTCACCATATGGTCGTGAATATCTCGCCAAGTAGCTGATGTCTGAGTTGCTGGTAATACTTGGGTATCTGTCAGATAATTTTTCTTCGCTTGTCATCATTTACCCGCTTATTGCTGTTTTCTTTTTTGTGAGAGAATCTTTCGTATTGGTAGCATTATTTAAAAACTAGTCCTGATAATTTCAAACTAGCAATGGGGGCTGGAATATAGTTTCACCTTGTTCATGGACCTTTTGATCATTGATGACAATGTAATTGCTTGCGTTATAGCGTTATATGTTACGCGCGTGGATGTCCCTACGTAAAATAGAAACAATAATGACATAAGAATTAGTATTTGTTGTTTTGATGGTTAATATATTGTATTTTTCAATTTAATATTGTTATCTGATAAATTATTCCTTGTACAGTAATCACATTAGCTGAGAAACTTTACTTTGAAAATGTATTCTTCAGCCATGACAATATTTCTAATGGTGAATGGAACATTTCTAGACTAGCCTGTTAAATATCATTATCTATTGCTGTGGAGACGTATGGGGACAGTTCTATCAAGGTTAGAAAAAAAATGGGTGCGGTGTCCTATATTAGCATTACATATTGGAAAGATTTTAATTTTACATTTGCTGGTGGTAAGCCGTAATTTTTGTAATTACTTGAGGCTAAGCAGCGGAGATTCTTTAGGCTTTCATGGGGTAAAAAGTGGTGTACCCATAATATGGAGGAAGATCTTCAGTGAATATTAGGGTCCATTGTTGTCCTTTGGTTTAGATTCAACTTCTGATCCATATTATTTTAATGTAACATCTTTATTGTTTCTTTATGCCTATTTATAATTAAAGAATGAGCAAATAATCCCTTTCAATTGGAGGTTCCATTGTACCATTTTTTAAGAAGTTGGTTCCTTAGTACAAGATTCTTTATTCTTTTAGTTCTATTCCGAAAAAAAATTGTGTGAGGCTGTAAAAGAGATAGCCAAAGTTACTTGGGTCCACTCAAGGGTCTGAATTTATTCGTATGAACTTAAAAATTTTCCTTAAAAATTTGGCTTGTTCACAGTGATTTCAATTCTCATTACTCCGTTCATGAAATTTATTAGTATATTTAATTCTGTAAGAATAATTTTTTTGCTTAACTGGTTTCATATTGATGGTAATTTTGTTTTTTTGGATGACTCAAAGTCAGTTGATAAACCACTTTAACTATTGATTCCCTTAATTTATCGATTGCTGTTGAAATTGGCAGATTAGTTTCTCACGCTGTGATCCACGACATGAACTCGACATGAAAAAATAAACTGGCGAAAGTCGGGTGGGTAGGTCCCTCCCACTTGTTTTCTAGGAATTTTCGACCATCCCACATATCCCCCACAACCTTCTCTGTCCATACATATTGTTACGCAAGAGCCGTTTGTCTCTTTCTTTCACTGGTCAAGTTCTAGAATGATGTTTCGAGGAGTTGTGGTTGATGGGAGCGGCAACGGAGGCTCCGACTGATGGACGAGTTTCTTGTTCACATCTGTGAACCGCTCTCGATTGAATCGAATCAGTTGAGAAGTTGTAAGTTGTGGCGAGTTCGTAGCAGTTGATTATTTTAATTACATTTCTTCATGCGTCTTATGTGCAAACCCAGCTTTCATTTTGTAATTTTTAAAATAGATAACTGCTATTATGCAAATGAAAATTTGTTCTTTATTTTCTTCCAGGATGGAACTTCCTTGGTCTCTCCGCGATTGAGAATCGGCGTAACCTGTGAGTAGAATCAATGTTCCCTAATTATTTTCCTACATTCTAGTTTTAGAAAATTTCCCCCCTCCCTCTTACGATTTGTAAATTTTACTTGCCGCGCGTTGAACAATCACGAAGAGTTCGAGGCTTAAGCATAGTCGTTCTACCGAAACGATCTTCAGAGAGTTCGTGATTGAGCCTCTTGAGTCCATCGTAAGAAGATATAATCCTAATAGTCTGGGAGCATTGCCCCCCAAGCCTCTTCCATTTATTAACATGCTGATTTTTATTCATCAACATAATCTCGGGGAAACAGTTGAGTCATTTCAATTAAAAATTGGAGTGTTCTCTCTATTGTTTTTCTTTTGGGGCCTATCTAATGACCCGTTTTCCCGCGGGATCCTGATATAGTCCACTCTTGGCATCAGATGTCTGGAATGCAAAGTCACCAGATTTCACTTGCGCCCAAAAATGCAAAATGCGGGACTCAAACCCCCAACCCTTTGGTTAGCAGTCGAGTGCGTTACGCACCTCACTAATACGACAGGGCAGATTAAAGTATATTAAACCCCAATTTATATTTTTGAAATTTTCTTATTTTATAGCAACTAGTAAAATGCATACCATCTTCACTGGTGATTTACGAGTAAATTCGTTAACATATTTCATATTTTCGATGTGAGTCATGTCTTATGCTATCGACGTTGAAAAATGCCAACTCATTGAATTGAATATAAGGTAATTTTCAATCTTTGAAATTGTAATTCTTTATCGTCCGTATCTTTTAATGATATTCCTTCGTTTTTTGTTCCCTTACGTATAAAGGAGAATAAATATTTTTATACAGTTACCAAACACCTCTTCAGATTCACCCAAGCTTTGTGATTTTTCGGGTACCTGATCTTCCTGGCAAAACCCAGGTGGATTGGGGCAAGGAACTGCAACCCTCACACTCTGATTTGTGAATTTCACACGCCATTGATCTTAGTACTAGATGAGCTCTACCCTCGCCTATCAAAGCAATCTGCGGGTTGATTACTGTGGTTAGTGGTTTTTATCCTAGATTTTAAATTTCAAGTGTGACGTTTTTAAAATCCCTTGTTGGTATGTGTTGCCGTTCTCTAATGCAATATCTTCGAGTTGCATTTTTCTATACGCGGAGATATAATTTACAGTAATATTGACGACATATAAAACCATATATTATGCGTTTAATACATAATACCGCATCTGTTATGCGTGTATCTTCCTAATTCTTTCCATAGAGATCAACGTCCTCGAGTTATATTTTTTCTCTGACAAAATTGAACGCTGCAATAGCAGTTTTTTCCGCATAAGATAATATTTCGAATATTATTAATTATTTTTCTAGGTGCAACATTTGAGATACGACCAGACACTCGTTACTCTGGATTCCCTAGTCCTTTAAAAGCATTTAATCCATGCCAACCTTTATTCGAATTTTGTTTTTATTCCTTTGATAGTCCCTACAATTTCCTTTCCCAAACTTCTATAGCATTATAATTTTCGTAAAGCTATGGGAAAGGATTTACTTTGAAACCAGGGTTTTCGCATTAGTCCCACGTTGTCCGTCTAGACGACGGTGTCGCTAGCGTTACAGTATGCATCTTCAGGTGCGTCGTCCTTCACCGCGTTCCAGCCAGATGAAGCAACGTTGGGCTAACGCGAAAGACCTGGTGTCAATTTGAAATCACCGCGAAAGCACTTGGTTGAACGATTTTCTTTTTGAAATACAATGGGTTCCCCCTTCCCTAGATTTTAGACCCATCGCCGAAGGAAGATCTTGTTTCATTCCATCATTAATATCAAAACAAAATTACATGTTTATTTTTGATTTTAATGCCCTCGAGTTTTATTTTTCAAATATCTACCATGTAGTTCGTTGATGATTACTAAGTTAATAAAACTGAACATTTTTTTCCTGTTGGATACAATCTACGGATAAAACATTCACGCCAGTCTTTGTAAATGGGTATAGTTCAATTTATTAGCGAAAAAAGATTTAAAGTGCCATTAATGTAAATAATAATGCGTACACGTTTGATGTAGTGAGTTAAATTGGCTGATTGTGACAGGTGAATTAGGTTTACTTTTTTGGACGACATTTAAAGAGAATGAGAGGTAGAAGTTATACTTCTATTCTTATAACACTCCGCCCGTAATTTTCTTTTTCTGTGAATAAATGATTGTTTTTTATTTTTGGAAGTGAAATCCTAAAAAGTAAGGCAAGAACTATGGAGCTACTCTAGTGACTTAGTTGTAGACATAAATATTCTTCGAAATAATAAATCAAAATTTATCCATTTCTCTAGCAATCCGTGCTTCCAGAATCTATATTAATTTTGTTTTGTCTCAATATTTGCTTCAGGAGATGCTTTAATTCTACGTACTTACTAACTGTTCGGATTTTTTCTGAGTAACTTGGAGCTTCTGACCGAGAACATTTTATTCAGGCCATAATGATATTTTCCGTTGCGATGGTAATGGATATGTCATTCAATTGCTACCGCATTTCCACAAGCAGTTATATATTTCTCCATCCCGCTGCGTTCATTTTCATGGATTTGCACTTTTACTCTGCTTCTTAGAAAAAACAAAGTTCCTAAGTATCACTATAAATTTTGCTCGGGATTTGTTTGTTTTGAATCGAGCGATAAAACGGAGGGGGACTCTCGATCCATTCCTCCCGTGCCTCTTCTTGTTTATAACATCCCGGTCGAGTTTTCTTCGTTGCTCTCCTCGGCCTTTCCCTCTCTCCACTCCCACTCTTCCTCTTTATCCCTCCCTCCCTCTCCTTTTCCAAATTTACCTCCCTTTCTCCTTCGTCCTCATCTGTCTTCCTCTGCTACTCCATCCCCTCCCACCAACTCCTCCTTTCCACGCCCACCTACTTCTCTCTGTCCCTCCTGTATTATTCCGAAATGAAACTTGCGCAATCTCCGACTACGATTCTCTTATGTATTATGTAGAGATGTGGCGTGTTCCCTGGGGATTCTAAGCACGCATTGCACGCATCAAGTTTTCGAATTACTCGGTGGTGGTGATATCTAACTCGCGTACACTGAACATCAAAGTTATAACGAAATACTCGTTGTTTTCGGATGCTTCTTTTAAAGTGAAAATAATAGCACTGTGCTCTTCCCTCGGTGTGGTTGTCCTTATGCATAGCACGATGATAAAAAAGATGATTCCTGCGATAGTAACCAAGCGTGATTCCTCGAAGAATAAACAATAGGAATTATACCGAGTTTTTATTTTCGCTGGCGATGAATGTGACAAATTTCTACAATGTCCAGCTCGGCTGTGTAGATTGCATTCAAATGAAGTGACTCCCTGCCCCAAGATATCGCATACCAAGAGACCTTATGAGTCAAGTTAAATAGAATCCATCTCATTGGCGATGCAATGCGGTTTTCACAATCGTCCAAAGATGGTGCACGGAAGGAGTGGTGGGTGGAGCTCGAGCAGTTGGGGCAGTTCTTTAAGCCGTTCAAAAATACTGACATGTTCTTCGAAGCTATTCGAATATCTCGACGTCATAAACAGTCCTTGAACAACACGAAACGTAATAACAGCCTGGTTATCTCCTTGGTTACACGCTCCTTGGAGAAACCAAAATAAGAGGTTCGAATCCTGTCCGCCTCTGTGGTAGATACTGCGATTTAATGTATTTTTTGTTCTTCTAACGGTTCTGCTTGACCGCAGGGAAAACTTATTAGTTCTACTTCTGCAACAATGCGAAGGCCTGCCGTCTTTTTGTAAAATTCTCTTCAAAATTTCGCTAATAATGTCAGCCTGAATGCGTGCTCTAGATGAAGCAGTTCCGATATTCTAAAAAAATGATAGGAAAGAATTGATCAATTGACCTCTCAAGGACATTCAAATTGGAAGACAACCGGAGGAAATTTTTGTTGCTATGTTCTGGAGGGATTGAAATGAATTCTGAATCAATTGCAATGCTGAAAGTGGCTATTAAAAAATGTATGATCCCAAAGTGTACTTCATACGATATAACATTTAGTTTCATTTGGCGCAATTAATGGAGGACATAAGGGAATGAGGATTGTTACATTTCACACGGAAGAAGAGTAAAATAACATTGTGATTCCCTATAAATTGAATGTTATTTTAAGATACTGTTCTTGAAAAAAAATTATTTTATTTAATAAATGTTAGTCGTAACTAATCATGTAATAAAATAATGAATTCATAAAGATACTGTGTTTATAAGTAATCTTTGGAATAATCGTTTTATGCCTATAATTATATAATTCTCCCTAGTAAAAGTGTTCATATTTTCTTTTTGTCAATAATATATGTTAGTAATACTCTAACCATATGATTTTTACGTGCTATGCGATGTCTACGATGGCCTGTTGCGCACGGACATGAGATAATTAAGTTTGCTACATTTAGCGTTTGCAATTAAGTTTCTTGATTGCCTTGCTAAAGAAGAGCTGCGTTTGAGCAGTAGTAAAAGTGTTAGGCCTAGAACGATGATATATTATGGCTAACAACAGCTGGTTACAATCATTCATACAGCCATGAAAATAGCGTCTCAGGCGAAAGCGAGTGGCAAGATACATTTTCTTCCGTGGGTTGTATCAAGGTGGAAGCATTACTCCCACCCCCCTCAAATACCACCTTGGCATTACCTTGTCCGAAGGGAATAGTTGAAGGTGGACAAACATGAAGCTACCCTTCGAGAGTTTGGCCATGGTGGCGTATTTGTTTTTGAATACATGCAGAACATATCTTAAAAGAAAAATGCGAAAAATAAAATCACAAAATATTAGTACAAGCCCCAATAATTTCCTGTTTTTACCCTTACTTTTGTCTGCCATGAAGTGATGGTATGTAATATTTTTAAAACCTTCGAGAAACGTCCAAGTGACTGCCGTGCATCACTAAGAAAAATGACTTCACATTTAAAGTGGGTTTTAAGGCACTCTTATGGTTGAGGTCAACCCCAAAAACCGATTGCTTGGTAGTGCCGGTGGCGGTATTCAAAGACGCTGACATCGTTAACCGTCGAACACGTAGCACACCAGACCGACAAGTAGTGGAAGATGATTATAATAGCCCTGCCTTGATGCCAAGCAAAATCTAAACGGGGATGCAGAAAAAAACTAGTATTATTGAGATCTCAGGACGTCGCACTTGGAGCATAAGCTGTTGATAAGAAATAATGAGAAATTCTGTAATGGTTTCGTGATTAAATTTCCTAAAAACAGTGGAGAATACGATCCTCTTCTGTTATTAATTATTTACATTAATATTCATCGTAAGGTCCTTACGATTGAGAAATTGTGTTCATTTTGGCAGTGTTCTTAGTCGCCGCTTTCTATGTGCCGGAAACGCCGACGGAGCACCACGCATCGCTGGTGCTCGGTAGAGCAATCGTTCTGAGCAGGCGACGCCGTGGCGGGAACGTTTTCCTTGTAGCAAAAGCGAAAAAATCCAAATCTCGTCTGAAAGGTTTAAATGGCTCACGGGCGACGAAAGGCATTTTCATTGCTGGTGGTTGATATCTCAAGTCGCTTTTCTATTTGGCTTGGTGATAACCTTTTGGAATGTTTTCTCCCGTTGCGATTGGTCGTTTTATTTTAGGAAAAAAATATAATGTACCTTACCTAGAGGTCGAAGTCGCAACGAAAGATTTTCTTGCTCTTAGTTCTTTCGTCCCGAGGTGAAGTTTCCGTATTAACACCAACATTTTTTTAAGAGTTCCCATCATATTGTGTTTTCTATTTCGCTTTCATCATTCATTTCATCGCCCATTTTCATGTGTATTAATAAAAATATTTTTTGTACTATATTAACGTTATGAAAATTTGATTTCCTCGATGGATATAACGCTCGCCAGCTACCCCGGAGATCACTGGTTTGAATGCGTCTCTTGCATGAGTGACGCGTCCAGCTACTATATTAAGTGAGACCTCTTGTTTTAGTTTCCTTTGGGCTCGTCTACTCACCTCAACCTTGGAGAAACCTTAAAAGCGTAATTCCACTATTGCTAAGTACAATTTGTTAGACTCAATCCAACCCTTGTTTCCCTGCAATGGCTCATTTATTTATTTTCCTGGAAAATGTATTGAGGTATCATTTTTCGTCCACATTTCATCGCGCATAATTTACGGAAATATCCCAGATTTGCGAAAGATATATGCAGCCAGTTCCGTGGTTTCGGTCGTTTTCTAAGATCAAGTATCCTCTATAACCACAATTCCGCCTTCGGGCTATTTTCTGGAAAATGTCTTTTGTACTCCTATGCCTGAAGTTTCGCCTTTAATTATTAAGTTCTCCTGCCATTACCTTTGGTTCGGAGGTTTTTATTATTAAAAGTCCGTTTTGACATGGTACATTTTCCAACTTTTTTCCCATTGTGTCCGTTCGGGTGACTCGTCATCCATTCTAGGTTGGAAGTAGCTTTTTATTTTTTGATTTACATTTATAATCATGTATCATCATTATTGGTGTAGTAAAATAAGCGCCATGAATGAAAAGGAAAAATTTAATTTTCCTCCGGGTGTGTTCCAATTATAATGTTGCGTGGTAAACATGAATCCTTCTTGTAAAGAAACTTAAGTTTTCAGCCTCGATGCGGTTGGAATATGCGTGGCCATAATTTTGCTGAGCCATTTTTCTTCCCCCCCCCCCTGGTTTCAGAAAGTTCTTCAATTATTAAGCAAACGTATTATTGGTGAGTTATTTAAACGTTCTGTATTTTTCCACTCCAAGCGGAAAGTTACCGTGGTGCGTTCTCAGATAGAAACTCAGCAGTTAATTCTGCTGGAAGACGTCCTGTTTATTGCGCAATGTTCATTTTAGAACGCTGCCCTCAATAAGGGTCAAATCTCTTTAAGTGTCTCTTTCGTATAATTGAGCATGAGGACGACGAATGTACGATTTTTATATTGGGTTCCTACCCTGTTATTTTTCGAACTGATCTTCGTAACCTTTCAAAAACGTTCGGGAGAGGGATGAAGGTGGTGCGAAACTATTGCTCAGTTTATGATGTTGACTAATGGAAATCTCGTTTTAACAAATATTACTGAGCAATTCCAAAGAAACTGTGGGAGATGCTGCAATAGTAACTTTTAACGGAGTCATCCGCTAATATGCATTGAAATATTACTGAGGTAAATATCAATACTTTATTTTAAATAATAAAATGTATTTCATATTTCTCAATCAGCTGCAGTAATGATAATATTGTCGGTGTCAGAAAGAAATTTGCTATATAAGTTACTCACGTAATACTGATTGTGATCGCCTAAATGGTTACATCAGGAAATAACTAAAAGCAGGATAATTCGTTTATTCAAGTGACAAGAGAAAACCAAGGTAGCGCGTTCTCTTGAGCAAGTGTCATGCAGTCCTTTGCCAAATACCAAATGCTATTTGATGTTGTTTGAGTGTACACGCAAAATAGTGAATAAAAAAAGATTTGTTTTTATCGCGAGAATTATGTTAAGTCAGTTTTGTTTCACAGTTCCCGGGCGATGCATTGGGTCTGTTCTCTCTCGAAGACTCTCATGGCCTTGGGTATGTCCGCCATAATTACGCTAACAATTCATCTCAATCGTCACCTCTCCCTTTCCATCATCTCTCCCCTTTCCCCTCCCGCTCCGCTACCCGATGGTCCCTCCCCTCATTCCCCCTTCCTCCTTCCCCTTCCCCTCTCCTCATACCCCCTAACTCCTTTCCCCCTCCTCCTTCCCCCTCCCTCTTTCCCTCGACCTCACGCTCCTCAAAATCCCACTCACACCATTCCTTCACTCCTTGGCTCCCGTCCCTGGTTACGTCTGTTTACGACCGTTACACCCACGCATCCAGACCTTCCGGAGGCCTCTCCACCAACCCTCCCGCCTCCCTTCCCCGACGTCTCTCACTCTTACCCTCCCTCCTTCGCCTTATCCCCCACCCATTTCCTCTAATTGCATATATTGGTGCCTCCAGCAAACGATTACGTTTACCATCATTGAATGCCGCTGCTCGGCAGAAAAACCCATCGATTCTCATAAAATGTTCAGTATCGAGTCGGTGTACCTAGACCAGCGTGAGCAGCGCACTGTTAGTAATATGTTGATTTGCCCAATGAATGCATCCTAGGTGTGTAATTTGTCACCATATGCAATGTTTTTCGACAGTAACCGACGCGGTTGTTTGAAGTTAATTATTGCTGGTACTTCTTTTCTGGAATACTTAATTCTGTGTTGCTGTCGGTGAAAGTAGAAATCCTATTTTTTAATTAGTCTTTTTTAGCCTTATTGAAAATAAAATTTCACTTACTGATGAAAGTACCTTGGTTTTTGGGAAGCGCTGATTTGGAAACTAATTTTTCTAACATCAAATACAACCCTTTTATATGCCTTTATTCGATATCATAGAAATTGGTGCACTTCCAAGTATTTGTATCTGAGTAATTTTGGAAATCCATTCCATTAATAAATTTTTAATCAATTCTTTAATATGAGGAATAGAATTTTTGAGATTTTACTGTTTCGGTGAGCAGTGCGCTTATCAAGAAAGAATGCCTGGAAACTTCTCGGTCATATATGTTTTGGTGTAATAATTCTCTTCGATTAAAACTTAGGTGTCCAATGCACAGCCATCGTGGTACCTTATACACTGAATGACTACTTACTGCTTTGAAGGGTGTTCGGTTTATCTTCACGTACTAAGGACGGCGACCTCAGTTTGAAGTTCTCTCTGAATGCGTGAGATACTGAGTTACTTCGGTAAATGTTTCCACCTCTTGGATTCAAAACCAAGTACTTGGCAATGTTTTCGTACCATACACGCTTTAAATAAGGGAAAATTTGGTTTTTTACTACAAATTATGTTAACGTTCATATCGAGACAAAAGCTTGGAAATTCTAATTAATGATTCTTCATATTACTAACTGAAACAATGCTGAGTATGATAGTCTAATGATCCCTTGGAGAGGAACTCCATAATTTTTTTATCATTCATAGTGCGAAGTAGCCCTCCATGAGGTGAGCTACTAATCGAATGACCCCAAGTGTTGGTTCGGGTAATGAGTGTAAATGACCCAGCATTACCCAAACTGTGTGACCTTCTGGGTGCAGTTTCTTCCTTTCTAGGAAACCGCAGGATTCTTGGGAAAATGAGCTGTCCTCCGTGCCTCGATGACTGAATTACACGGAGCAAAAGGATTAAAATGATAAGTTTTATCCTCGCGTAGCATATCGCCTTGAGGTTCATAGTTTCCATGTTTAAAATTTATATAGCACCATTGTTTTATATAGAGTAACTTCACCCCAGTACTTTGTTTTCACAGGTGAAGGTATCGCCTCTCGATCTCGCTTGGAAGCCCCAAAATAGTACTTCATAGATGACATTAGAGTCAGCATAATTTATGACACTTCCTTTGCGAGGTTTTCCATTTTGAATACGATGGAAACAATGAACTATGTGTGTGGAATTAAATTGCGTGAAGACCTTGGTAGCTATAGTCCATTTTGTTAAATTTTGGGCCATCGCGACCATGTAAGTTTGCCAACGGTGACATCTTCCAAAAAACGTGCGGCAATCGAAATGGATCGATTATAACTGGGCATCCCTTTACCCTTGCTCTCTCAACCCTCTAACCGCTCTCCTCAAATCCCTCTGAATCCCCTCCCCCCATTCCCCTTCTGACAAACCCCTCCTCACCAACTCCCATTCCTACCTTTTCAACTCCCAGGCCCATCCATCTCAGTAGGCGCCTCAAATCTCTCCCTCCCCTCTCCCTTGCGAACCTCACGTGGTCTCTCTCCCGCTCTCCCCTGCCCTTCCGTCTCCTCGTCCACACACTCATTCCTCCCATCTACGTTTACCTGTTTATGGGAAGAGTTCACCCCAGCCGTACTCTTATAAATGGGCAAAGGATGGGTGGGGGATATTGGAGAAAATAGAAACAGTAAATCGATAAAAATTATAAAATTAAATAATTAACTGAAAATAAGACTAACAATAAATATAGTAAAAAACTGAAAATAATTGAACTGTTTAAATACCGCAAACGGTTAGAACAATGAAATGGAGGGGGGGGGGAAATATTAATTTTTGAATGCTAAAAAAGTGAAAATTAATCACGCACTCTCTAGCTTGGATGTACTATGCAGCAGTGATCCTTGCTAGTCGCATACACTCTCACTCTATCAGGGCTTACGAGAGGTTTCCCTCTGCGTCAGGGGCCCACCAATCACACGTATTGAAATAAAATTAAGAAATATAATAAACGAAAAATGATCACGCGCTCTCTAGCTCGGATGTACTATATAGCATTGATCCTTGCTAGTCACAGGCACTCACCTTCAATCAGGGCTTAGGAGAGGTTCCCTCTGCGCCAGTGGCCCGTCAGTCACACGTATAATAATAAAGGCAAAATAATCACGCACTCTCTAGCTTGGATGTACTATGCAGCAGTGATCCTTGCTAGTCGCATACACTCCCACTCTATCAGGGCTTACGAGAGGTTTCCCTCTGCGTCAGGGGCCCACCAATCACACGTAGTGAAATAAAATTAGGAAGTATGATAAACGAAAAATGATCACGCACTCTCTAGCTCGGATTTACCATATAGCATTGATCCTTGCTAGTCACAGGCACTCACCTTCAATCAGGGCTTAGGAGAGGTTCCCTCTGCGCCATTGGCCCGTCAGTCACACGTGTAATAATAAAGGCAAAATAATCACGCACTCTCTAGCATGGATGTACTAAGCAGCATTGATCCTTGCTAGTCGCATGCACTCACACTCTATCAGGGCTTACGAGAGGTTTCCCTCTGCGGCAGTGGCCCGCCAATCACTCACTTGCTATATGCGGAATTCCTTCTCTGAAGAGGACTGCTTGGCAGTCGAAACACTTGTGTCAGCTTCTGGGCACTCCCTTTACCCTTCCACCAAGTGCGAGTCACAGTACTAACGTCGGAAGAAATTCCACGGTAGACCTGTGAGTGAGTGAGTGAGTTTTGCTAGGGTTAAGGCGTCTTCGCATACCCAAGCAAGTGAGTGATTGGCGGGCCACTGCCGCAGAGGGAAACCTCTCGTAAGCCCTGATAGAGTGTGAGTGCATGCGACTAGCAAGGATCAATGCTGCTTAGTACATCCGAGCTAGAGAGCGCGTGATCATTTTTCGTTTATTATATTTCTTAATTTTATTTCAATACGTGTGATTGGTGGGCCCCTGACGCAGAGGGAAACCTCTCGTAAGCCCTGATAGAGTGGGAGTGTATGCGACTAGCAAGGATCACTGCTGCATAGTACATCCAAGCTAGAGAGTGCGTGATTATTTTGCCTTTATTATTATACGTGTGACTGACGGGCCACTGGCGCAGAGGGAACCTCTCCTAAGCCCTGATTGAAGGTGAGTGCCTGTGACTAGCAAGGATCAATGCTATATGGTAAATCCGAGCTAGAGAGTGCGTGATCATTTTTCGTTTATCATACTTCCTAATTTTATTTCACTACGTGTGATTGGTGGGCCCCTGACGCAGAGGGAAACCTCTCGTAAGCCCTGATAGAGTGGGAGTGTATGCGACTAGCAAGGATCACTGCTGCATAGTACATCCAAGCTAGAGAGTGCGTGATTAATTTTCACTTTTTTAGCATTCAAAAATTAATATTTCCCCCCCCCCCCTCCATTTCATTGTTCTAACCGTTTGCGGTATTTAAACAGTTCAATTATTTTCAGTTTTTTACTATATTTATTGTTAGTCTTATTTTCAGTTAATTATTTAATTTTATAATTTTTATCGATTTACTGTTTCTATTTTCTCCAATATCCCCCACCCATCCTTTGCCCATTTATAAGAGTACGGCTGGGGTGAACTCTTCCCATAATATTTATACGGCCGTAGTTACCGTTCGCTTTGTATGTTTACCTGTTTTCCTTTTCCTCTCGCGGACTTCGATGTCTCTTTCCCGTGGCTTGGAAAATAGTCGTGATAATTTTTCTTCCCTCGAAAGGAATGGTACGACTTTTTGTTCAAGGCGAAGGTTTGATAATATCCCGTTCTGTGTTATCTTAGCACTCGAAATGATAGTTTCTCACCAATCCATGAGATAGTGCAAGCAGTTCCATGCATTAACATGAATTAAAAACCGCAGTAATCTTCTCGGATGTTGATTTGGTGTGTTTCGAACTCACCTCTTGGTAGACCCCATATGGCGTGTGAAAATCACACATTAGGGTAGGGGGAAGACGGTAGTTCCTTTACCTGCGCCGCCTGTGGTTTCTCAGGAAAACGTGGTGCCCGTAAAAAGACACTGGTTGGGTGAAGCTGAGGTTTTCCAAAGAGGCCGCTTGAGTGGTTCAACGATAGTACTGCGAAATATTTTACTAAGAAGAAAATTTTCACAACATATTGATTCATTTTGCTCAGTTTTTTTTCTTCTCTAAACAATAAAACATGTCGATATTTTAAAGTAATTAGCTTCGCCTATTATAAAGGCACGCTACATTACATTGTCTTAAGGTGATTTTAGCTTATGTGTAAAAGCAAAGGAGACTGTTTTGCGCCTGATAGGATGTATCGTCCTGATGCAGTTTTGCTACTAGTGCGCGTCTTTAACCTTCTTTATCGTACGCTAATGCGTATTTATTTTTTTATTCCTACGTCATTATTCCTATGCTACCCATTTCTGGTCCCACATCTTCGGTAAAACGAAGTCGTCAATCCCCATGCCCCGTTTCTAGTTGACATTTTGAGCTTTGATTTGAACTTGATGGCAATATGAGCGACCAAATAAAATAATTTGTGGATTAATTTAAAGAATATCCCCTGCCTTGCACGTAAACACTTTTATTCAGTTCTTCGCTAATTAGTAGATATATTTTTTTCTTTTTTTCTTTTAGGGCAGGCAAAAGTACTTGGTGGTAGTTATTAATATTTTATTAGTATAATATTACACAATTTGTGTTAATAACATAGTAAATAATACTGATGGTTTGCTGTTAGTGATTTTCGCAATAGGATTCGGCATAATGTAGGTTATGGTGCGTTTTGTGAAAATTTCTCGTGTGTGTGGCATTAGTAATCGGAAAAAGATGGAAATATTCCCGGCATTGGAGAAGAACCGGGAGAAACAGAGAAATTTCCCTTGACTGCGGATTTGGGAAAAAAGTGGGCATGTACCACTAGTAAACTGATTGTTTTATGTAAGTGTATCGCTTGATCTCCAAAGTTGAAATTCCCTTTCATTCTCTCAACGCTCCGAATTACATTCACAGTGCAGGCAGTGTTCCTCTGAGCAGGCGGGATGCTCCGTATTTTCGTAATCTAGCAACATATGGAGGAAAAGGCGATCCGACAATGCGACTCATGTATGAGGCACGCTTCGCTCTTTTTATCGGGTTCGTTGGGAAAAAAAAATTATCGCTAGGTACACATTTAAACTCGGTTAAGTTATTTAACTCTCAGAAAGCTGAATCCCATCCCAAAATGTTTGGAACTGACCCAACCACTCCTGGAAGAAGGCGAGAATATTGCGGAGCCGTTGCAATAAAAACCCTGTTGCTGCTGAATCGATGCATACGAGTATATGTAATTGACATTCTGTGCAATGCAATAGATATCCATCCACCTTTAAGAACAGGCATATCATATTAAAATGAGTAGAAATGATAGAAATTGGCGAAATATATTACGTGAAATCATTTGAAAGCACCTCAGATTTATCTGCTAATTCTATTGAAGTCAGTAGACGTGATAAGAATTGACGAAATATACTTCGTGAAATCATTTAAGAGTACGTCTCGGATTTACCTCCTCATTTTCATTGACTTGAGGCAATTTATTTTGAATTGTCGGAAGTATAAATATTTTGAGCAGACCTTTTGATTTCTGTTGCAATAAGTTCACAATATTTTTTAATTTAATGCATTACTTTTAATGGAAAATAAATATAAATTATAAAGATATTTTTGAGCGTGTAAATTTGTTTCCGAAAGGATTACATTGTCATATTATTATTTGTTTTGAATGCGCATATATAAAATACCAGTTCGTATTTAAAAATTATCATCCCACTGTAGCCGTTGGTGGGAAACAGTGGGCGGCAGGGAATCCAGTCATTCCGAAGACTGTTCTTCACGAGTCACGGTGACGGCGCATTAAGGGAAAAGAGTTTTAGTGTGTTTCTAAGTGAAAGCATAAGACATTGTTTAAAATTGTTTTTTAAACTATTCACACTCTTATTGTCCGCGCGAGTAAGTTGGTTGACAAAACACTGGTGATATATAGTAAGTCCTTGGGTTAGTGTAGATGGGTGCGAAGTGCTAGTCAATATGCAACAAAACAGAACATTCGAAAATTATATAGTTAAAGTTCCGAAAGCGTCGCTAAAGTACGTAGGCCTCCCCTATGAGCGTTTCTAAAATGTCAGCATTTGGACAGCTATGGGAATAACTCGGCTAACTCGAGTTGAAACCGTCATTGGGATTATATTTTTTTGCGTTGATTTCCATTATTTGAATAAATTCAATGATGTAAATGGTAAGTGAAAATATTGAGGGCAAGCCATTCAGTATAATAACACAGGCACGGGAAAATTCGTTAATATGGGGAAGTACTGCCCTTGGTTACGGGTTATTTTCCCTTGGCTAAAAGCTCTGCGGTTAGCTTTCCGTGAAGTGTGTAGACGTCATGGGTTTTAATGTGCTCTGACGGCAAAAGGCCGTTTCTCAGCACTTAATCCCTTCATTAGAAACACTTGACATTAGTTAGCAACGTTCAAGCCCGCGGTGGGAATCGAACGAGGCTCCTTCAGGTTTTTCCGTAATCATCAAGCGATGGAGCGAGAGAAATGTTTTATGGCAGTTGTGGCTCAAAGGGAAAGCGGTCTCTTCGCTCGGCGAGGAGCGGGAGGAATTTCGGGCGGGTTCTCGCTTCCGGAGGGGGCTCGGTGTCCGCCGCCTGCTACCCGGTCTCGTCGGTGGTAGGTTTTCTGCCCCCAGGTTTGTGGAAGTCGGCCAACCGAGTCGAGTGCTCCTCTTCTCCCGTGGCGCCCGCCCTCCGCTGGCTGCACACGTGCGAGCGGGACCGCAACAAGCATCCAAATGTGCATTCTAACGACGGCGACTGGCGGCCCACGCACCCTATGCAGCGCGGCGCGTTTTGTTGATCGATGGCGACGGGACGAACGCTAACTGTTGCAATCGCCGTTAATTTTGAGTGATCGCCAGTGATTTTAAACGGTTCATTTTTTCTTGACCGCTTATTTGCTTTATTAGCGTTTATTAAATTAATGATTAGCATGTTACCTCATTGAGTTTATTTTTGGTTACATTCTCTATAGAGATATCTTTCGATTAAACGTTTTTATCACCAGAATTCAGAGTTGAGAAATAGTTTACGCCAATGCAATTGCTGAAGTGGATTGACTCAGATTTACTTCTCAGTGGAATTCGGTAGTGAAATGGGTTGTGTTCTGGCTTATCTTGTTAAATGAGCAGGTTTAAATGCCGGCGATGGTGGAGATCGCTTTTCCTATTTCATCTGTATTATCGCGTGAAGAATATCACTTCTCGGGCGGTAATGAATCCATGGTTGAACTCTCTAAACTGTGAACCCATTACTGCCATTCTAGAAAATTAGACTCATGCTGACTCTGAGTTTCTCTTCGTCCTTCTCGTATTCCCTAAAGTCTTACCTATCCCCTAAATTAACCTTCTTACCACTGCTGTGATGGTAATGAATTCCAGTCGGTGACCCCTCCAAACAGCCTCTGTGAGATTGATCTGGCATTTATTTTAAAGTTGCTCACATCTGACTGTTAAGTAAGCTTATATTAAATGTTTGAGCGAAGAATTTGTATAAAAGCGCAAATACATGTAATTCTATTAAACATTAGTTGCGTATAAATGGGGATGTGTAATAAGTATTTAAATTTTGGTAGCTTTTTGAAACGAATTTAATTTTCCAACTTCTTACGTATAATCTAAAGTCTCTTTTTGTATCTAAATGGCATGACGGTTTTCGGTCTGCTGGATTCGGAATCCAGTAAGACCGTGTTCATTTCGTACAAACCAGCCGGCTCTACCAATTGCTATTATTCCGTAAAATCTATTCAAAGAGATAATTTTTTAATCAGTTACGATGTAATAAATATGTTTCAGTTCGGCCAGGAAGGATAGCATTTCCATAAATGTTGTGAAAAAATAATCTTGCTGTCGAATTACTCTTAATGTACACATAGGTATTTTAAAACGCCCTGTTCAGTATATGCTGACGTAACTAACGTAAGTTCAGGCTGTATCTGCTTAAAATGTCATATCAGTCTCTTAGCTCGCCGTTTGCACGCTAACATTGACTAATATTCTTGTCATAAAGATGAGGCTACCGTTCCTAGATTCATCTTCGGATGTTTAATTATTCGTTTATAGTAATTGGTTTCATGAAATACGTCATTAAATTTAATTGTGACCTTCTCATTTGAAATATTTTTGTGTGATACTTGGAATGGAACAATTTTTGAACTGTCATTTTTAATCGTCTACCATATCTAATCTCGTACCTAGTGAATAACCGATGTGTCCGCCGTTTTCTAGTTCATTACTTCTATCCTTTCGATATAAGTATAACATTTCATAATCTTTTTCATAGCGTGTTTTTTTTATTTCAAATGCCTTCTATTTATTAATGTAGATATTCCATGTATTATTTGGCTCTATATTCAATTTCCAGGTACATTTCATTTTATATTCAGCCACTGTATTGTTTCGACTGAGGCACTTAAAGAGGTATCGGCTTAAATCGCCAATTTGAGCAAAACATGTTTCAAACTCGGACGAATAAAGTATGTAACTTGCTATTATGGTATTACTATATGATAAACGCTCTTAGGCGAACTGCATTTACTCTGGAAACATCCCGATTAAACCTTCACTACTACAAAAAATCCGACAAAAATATGAATTACGAACACCATTCTACATCCTGTAGTTCCCCCAGCAACGATGTTGCCTCTTTTTATCCTCCAGACTCTGTTAACATCCCTCACAAATGTGGACAATGACAGCATTTGAGAAAGAAGAATAGGCTTTTGCCTTCAGTAGTAAGAAACGTTTTTTTTGCCCGAGTATTTGTGGGTGGCATATCATTCCGCTTGATTAGAGGTGGTCATATTGATGTGTTGCGAGTTCATTTGTGGCATTATTAGCCTAACTTTTCTTTTATCGAGGAAAATATTTCTAAATATTTGGGAAGTTGGAGCGAGACGTAGTCCGTTGTATCACTTGGTTGCTTCCTTTTTCCCCCGCCTTTCCCCGAGAGACTCATGTATGTGCCTACTCAGTGGTCATTAGAAACGTTAAAGAGAGATTAACGAACGTTGGGTAAGAGGAGGTCAGCCCTTTGTTTTACCTTGCATTTGACGTCTTCTCTGGCTACCATACTAGTTGTTAATTAATCTTGTACCAGCAACTAATCCTAGGGATCGTTGCGTGAAAATAATTTCCTAACATATTCGGGATTTAATAATAGGAAGGGGAAATTATAAATGCGTGTTATAGACGGGAATTAATGGGCGGAAAAGAATTATGATCGCGTAGCCGACTGTTCCCTTGCGTATTTTATTGCCTTCTTTCTCTCTCCCCCACTCCCATTTACAGCTCCCACTGACCCCGACATCCCTCGAGTGTGGAGGATGGTCCGAGCGTCGTCGATGAATGGGGTGGGTCTCAAATGGGCCTTTGTGCGAATCTAACTGGTGATGCCCGTCGAAAGGCCTCATGGCCTTTGGCGTGCTGGTTTGCATTCATATTGACCCTGCTGCGGAGGAGGAAGTAACTCAGTCATCGGTTTTGAAAAAAACGTTCTTGTTCCCCTCACGACCAAAGACGCGCGCTGTGTCATTTGTGCGTGCAGTGGTAATAAATAGGACTCTTATAGACGTCGTATGTGTCACCTACCCCATTTCTTGAAGACAATCTTGCGACTTTTGAAATATAAAATAATCTTTTCTACTGTCGGTACCATTTCTTTTATCGATTTCTCTGTTCTGATTTTGATAAATTACCATGACGTAAGCGTGCAAAGTAAAATTAGCGGAGTTAATTTATTTTGAAAGTAACATAATTCTATCTATTATATTACTCAGTCAAAATATCCTTCCTAGTTTAAGCCCACACATGACTCATGTGTTTACTACTCGTGTTGAACGTATATTACTGAAATGATTAATTATTAATTAGTAAGCACTGATAAGCTTGAATGTTTACAATTGGGATCACGGTTAAGTTTGAAAACCAACATTTATGGTGACTGTAAATATTTTCAGATTACATTCAGGAAAAAAGTATGCCAATTGTTTGGCTTACATATTGTAATACCTGTTATCATAAAAATTAATATCCCCATACATAAATTTTTACCTGTAACAATAAATATCTGCATGTATGATAACTGGCGTATTGTTATTGCCACCCTGGGCTTGGTCCTGTAAATGCAAAACATTCCATGAATTAACAGTGGTAGTGGTGTTCGATAAGCACAGCTCATGTTAGCTAGGCGAGACAATTACCATTAGCCGCCCGCCCCTTTATTCAGATCATGTATTCAGCGTAGGAAAATGAAGGCATTATGCCATCTGTTTCCTTTTAGGTGCACCACGACGTGAGCTCTTTTCAAGCGGAAGTATTGCTTAACCAATATCCTTTACTTTTAATCTCCGCTGAATGCTAATACATAGCATACTAAAAATGAGGTATTTTTTTCCCGGGGTACGCCTTGGAATAAGGATTTTAATGGAAGATGAAACAAACTGGGAACCAAAAACAGCACATGGACGGTGGCGGACTTACTCTTTGAGCTCATTTTTGTTTCTTTTTTACCCTGTAATGTTAATAGAAAACACTCTCGTCTTAATAACGGGGTTGGCGAAATTATCTGTGATTTATCTAGTCATGCCATAGTTAATGCATTTTCACGAGATTTAAACCGTTAGATGACTGGCTATTAATTCAAGCCATTAGATTTCTCGCAAGCATTTCGCTTGAGAGTACCATGAAAAACATTGTTGGCAGGATGCCTTGGTCCAGCAACACAAATCATCCGTCAACGGGTTGCCATTTTCCGCCGCATAAAAGTCAACTATGTAGTTGAGTTCAGTAGTGATTTTACGTGTATGTCGTTTGGTTTAGGAAAAATTTGGCTGCATGCATTAAAAAGTCCTAATATCCCAAATTTCGAGACATGTTCGAGTCAAATATGGCACTGCTGTATCATTCAAAAAGGAGAAAATATTTGTTAGTCAGCGGCATTTGAACGAATGACATAGTCCGGATTCCTTGAACTTCAAAATTTTAATTCTCTTGAGAACGCGAATAAGCCTTTCCGCCCTATTTTTCGTAAGCCACTGCAAAGTTTCGACGTAAACTTACGAACCCTATAGGTCATTTTCGTCTATCACACGGTAAAACCTCTTCTTCCCTTCGTAGCCAATCATGTGCTTAGTAAAACACCCTCGAAATTAGGCGCGCGTCGTTTGACAAGCCTCTCCGAAACCGTAGAAAAAGGAGCATAATTGGGTGATGGGTTTAGGCTGAAAAGAGAGAGAGAGAAAATTATGTCGTTGAAACAAAATAAAGACAGACCAACGTGTTGGTTCGTGTCGCATTTTGGAAAATGATTTATTATTAATGTGTAAGAGTTTTTCATGTCTAAAAACAGATGTGCTCTTAAGGAAAGTAATATAAAATCTTAGTTTTGAGAAAAAATTCTTGCGAAAAAGGCCTTGGTAAAAATAAAATGTTACCCCCGCTATAACTTGAAGAAAAAAAGTAATGTAATAATAAAAGTGAGAAAGTCGCTCGGAATTATAATTGTCAGCATTTCCTCTTATACCTGGAGCGCATTGGTTTGTAGACCTGATTGAAGTTATAATTAACATTAATTTTTCATATTGAATGTAATCGAGAGGCCTGTAACGCGCATACGCCACAGAGTTATCAAAGCAGTGCTCTACATCACTGGCAAGTCAGTCATGTATTTGTAATAACCAGCCGACGATACGCTTCTCGGGTTCACGAGCCATGGCTTCGCCTTTCGACTCTCACCATTTCCGTAAATTACCACTCCCAATTGGTGTCAGCCGTGGCCTAATGATGGCAGCACTGCCTCTTTAATTAGGTGCGCTTATCAATACCTCGCCGTTCCCTTCTTTTGTGACATTGTCCGGAGTGGGACATTAATTATTTGAAGTTGTTGCTAATAAAGAAACAAACAGTCTGGAGGTCCGCTGGTACGTGGCCCCGAAACGTATTCAAAGCGTGCCAGGTGGGTAGCGCCTCGTTTAATTTCTCCCGCAGCTTTAGTTTCGAAATTTCGGATGCACTCCGTAATGCTCGAATGGCACTCTCGAGGGAAGTCATGTAATATCTATAAGTAATGGTTCGCAATTTTCTGCTTATTGTCAAACTCTTCCCTTGGTAGTGAATGCCATTTCTGTTATGCGAAAAAATAAATTGCCCTCAAAGTCTAACTGCATTTCCTTTCGAGGCAAAAGTAAACGATCTGATCCTCAACGTTATTGAGGTAAAACTCATTGAGTTAAATCACTTGATTAAAAATTTTCGTATAATATTAACATTTCCTTTCGTCCTAATTTCCTCGTCACACTCTCTCATTTAAGACAGACAGTCATCAGTATAAAATTAAGAGGAATTAAATGTCAAAGCTTCACTCGGCGGTCAAGGAGCCCTGGAAGTAAGGACGTTTTTATTTGCTCTGTTATTATACCATTGTCCTCCCTTGTCCTGGGTGCGGGTGGTGTTCAAGAACGCCGAATGGAAGCCGTTCTAATTTAAGGTCGAGAAGCGTCTAGTTCACCGTTGCACCATGAGCGAGTTTAAAATCCAAGCGCGGAGGACCTTGAGTTGATTTGCTACTCGGGCTCCAACTAAGAACCTTTTTTGAAACGGCGGTGTTATATTTTTACATGGTAAGGTAGCAAAAACTATTCGTGTCGCATATCCATTTGACTTGCCACATTCAACAGTGGAGCAAAATAGAAAATATTGGCAAATAGGTATGTGTACGATTTCTATAAATGCCATGGCACGTGTGTACCAAATTTGTCGCTAGCCTTGTGCAGTTCAATTTTGTATCAATTTCATTATGCTTTAATTATTTTAAGCATTCACATGACGCTGGAACACCTCGGAACTTGGTCAAATACCCTCATTATTGCTATTTAGTTAATAAGAAAAATATGCATTGACACAGGCCTGCGTGATTGGTTACTTAAATTATCGGTTGAAACTTTGATCTTCGTGTTTCTTCCTCTGAAACTTTTCCTCTTATCAAATAGCATTTTATTCTATATTTTTAGCTCTATGGCCGCAAGTTTTTTCAAACTTCGAGGCAAGTGTTTAATTAAAATTAGAGAAGAAAATTTTCGATTTAGTCGTTCATCTAGTTTTTTCCCGCAGTTCTCCAATAGAATTTTGTGAAAAACAATTCGCCCGATGTAGGCCGTTTGGAAATACTCGCGTCTTATTGCGGAGCTTTCTGAACTGTCATACCTGTACATGCATTTAGTGATTTATGTGAATACTCGGACTAAATTCTACCTGCCATCTCTTCAATCATAAATTTTATGCCTGGGAAGATAGACTTGGATAATAATTTCTAGCTTGTCAAAGGAAACCCTGAGATGACCTCCGGTTAAAATAGCCAATTGCGCTCTATATGCCCTCGACATTTCAGTTGTGCGCACCGGTTTTCAAGGTTTATATGTCACTTCCTTTACCATATTGTAGATATGGAAAAGTTAATGATCCCTGTGAGCTAATAAAACTAAAAAATACCTTTTACCTACGCAGTCTTCTAAAATATTTTACCTGGGCTTGCTCAGGCAAAATTCATAGCAAAAAGAAGGAAATGAATTGTGTGTGCATCTAGACAATTGTTGAAAGCTTTGAAGTATCTTCAAATTTTGGCAGTTGCAAATTTCACCGCCAATACCGAAGGTTTAATGCCAAGTGGGAGAGAATCGGAATAATTCACGACGTTAATTTTCATTATATATATATATATATTAAATTATTTATATTATATATTAGAATATTTAAATTAAATGAATCGGAAACCTTTTTCTTCCATGTGAATTGTTTGACAAAAAATCAGGATAAATAAAATGGTAAATCATTCTATGCCTTGGCGTCTAGGTTTCCATATTTGTCGTGCGGTCACCGTCTCTAACGGCGAGATAAGCTGTCTTAATGTTTACTCCGCGTGGCTTTTCTTCACTAGTTCTTCGAATTTGTTGAATCCAGTTTCCTACCCATTACGGCTGGATAAATCTTTGATAATTAATTATTTAAACATCAGTTGTGTTATTTGCATATGGCTGCTTATTAACTGGTAGAATCATTGGTGGGGAGTTAGATAGACGGATGCCACAGGTATCTCGATCTCTTAAGCAAGGACAAAGTGGACAAGAGGAAGGTCGTTCTCAAACGGCGGAGTTGTTCGGATCCCGGCTGTAATCTCGAGTGGTCGTACCCCTATCGCCCTATCATATCATCGCGAAGCGTCGTGGCTGACACTCACAGCGTTCGGGCCATAAGATTTAATATGACGGGGGAGTTGATTCATAAGGCTCAGTAAATGAAGTGTGGAGAGTTAAGGTCGGCGAGGCGAATGTGACGTCGAGTCGGGGAAGGGGGTGTGTGGGTCAGGGGAGTGGAAAGGTGGCGTCGGTGGGGGGGGGAGGACAGAGATCTCGTGGTGCGGGTGGCAGAGGGGTGCGTAGCGGGGGAGATCCCCCTCCCCCTTACCTAGGCTCCCACAAACCTAAAACATTTTTCCAGCACATCCACTCCAGCTCGTGCTTGCATTTGGCTCACTCGTTGGAGATGGGAGGAGGGAAAGGGAAGAGAGATGGTCGTCCTCCCTCGGCGGGTGGCGGTGGGACGCAGAGGGAATAATATGTACTGTAATGTGCGCATGCGCTCGGGCCTCCAGTCTATTCCGGTTCCTCTGATTCAGAGGCGGCGCTGTTCATCTTTTCCTGCTCCTCCTCGGCCGCCCCTCCCCGCCCACGCCACCCACCTCGCCCCTGCTCCAACCCCCTGCCGTGGCTCCACCACATGTCCTCTCTCAACCATTCTCTCCATCTCTCTCTCTCTCTCTCTCTCTCTCTCTCTCTCTCTCTCTCTCTCTCTCTCTCTCTCTCCTCCCCCCCCGGCCTCGTCTTATCCCCATCCTCCCTCGCCTCACTCACGTAGTCTTCGTAGGAACCTTCCTGCCGGTCAAAGGTTTCTTTTCGTTTCTCCCTTTCCTCTCGCCTTGCGTCTTCCCACTTCATCGTCACCCTTTCGGTGTCCATACTTACTCCCGTCCTCTCTCACCAGTCCGACTTGTTTTTCTTTCCTGGTCGAGTTGTTGATTAGTTTTTCCAGGCTCCCCTGTCGCGTGTAAGAAAGTATTTCGAGGCCTTAATTTAGTGAGGGAGTGGTGGGAAACATACCAAGCCACTCGAATCATACCATATGCTCGACACGTGTCATACTGCACAGCTAGCATGAATCTCGCTGCATGCACGCCCCCTTTCACGAATTGATTTCTTACAACTCGCTGCCCTCCCTCCCTCTCAAGTACATCACATATGGCCAGAAAATCCGTGATTGTCGGTGAATTGGAGCCAAAGCTTATTTATGAGAAGTCTGCTATTTACTGATGCTTTGGCGTAACTGTGTGGCAGGTTTCGCCTGTCTCTGTACTTATTAACGTAATGCTATGCGCAAGTCGCGTAACTTTATGATTCTCTATCGTATAAAACTTACTGAATTAAGGTCTAGAAAACCCTCTTTATGCTATACTGGGTCTGTGGAGGAACTCCATTGAGTACAAATATTTTTTCGTTTACATGATTTTGGGTTTTTATTTCATGCTCCTTAGTGGTCTTCATAGCAATTTATTTTAATTCGCAAGCTTACATAATTGCATAAACTTGTTGAATATAAAGCCGACTGTTTACCGACGTATCAGTGCTACTTTAGTGTGCATACGCAGATCGAACGGATTTTTGCTATTTGTTTGAGGACGCAAGAAAAACAGACATTTTTTCAGGCTATGAACCACCTCAGTCCATTCATTTTGTGTTAATGAGAAACTAATCAGACGACTTAATATACGAAGCTCGTGAACCTGGTGTTCTGCTCGTTGTCGCGAGTCCAGGGATTATCTCATTCAATTCATGGCATTCATTCTGAATCTGTTAATTGTAAGACATTTAGTTATATCATTAGTCAGTAGTGCGACGAAACGTTTTAGTTCCTTCCTATTCAATAGTTAAAATTTAAGACAAGATCAATTTTTTTCTTGCCCCCATGTAACGGCATAATCAAACAATACTATTTACTATTGGTTTTTCCTAGGTCTCTTAGGGATGCTTTTTAAAGGATGTCATGAAATATTTTTTGACTTCTAGGCTTTGGAATGTTCGGCTATTTTTTTGGCAATTGGCTTCTTGGTGATGTTTATTTTTGGATTGTCCCCCGCTACCTTTAGTAGCGTTCAAGCGTAGAGAGCGCTAGCTTGTTTTTTAGTTGATCATGCTAATATCCTTACCGATTAATGTGCTGGTTGCCTTCGTATAAAATAAATTTGGATGTTCATGTTTTGGAAGATAACTTTTTTAAAAATCTATGTAGATAATTACGTTAAGGCGACTCGATATTTCGTCAGAATTGTAGTCCAAATTAAATTTTACGTATTTTTCATGGAATTGATGTATTTAAAGTCTCCTTGTATTGTCATTCAAAATTTACAATTGTGATACATGGGAGTATTATCATTAGGCAAAGGGAACCAATAGAAATTTCCCTTTCCTCCTACGGCAGTAGTTCACTATTAAATTTTTCTTATTTTTATGCTGCGTTTTGTCTCTTAAGTATGATTTTTCAGATTTTGCAGCTGTTTATATTTGTGCATTATCATTAGTTATAAAGAAAACTGATGGAATTTATTATGAAATGAGAAACGGTTTTTTGAAATGGTTTCTGGTAAATCACGTATTTTGGTGATTTTCAGATTCCGTTCCGGAAATATTTTCGTCCCTGTATTACAGGCCCCCTCTTATCTTCTTATATTGAGAGAGAAAAGTGGTGTTTTACACTACGTGTTGAAAGTAACTCGTCATCTCTTTCTGCCTTTCCTTCTTTGTTAACATCTTCCCCCAGATTTCCGTCACTCGTAATAATTTCCACGCTTGTCTTGTCGCCATCTCCTCTTGCCCCTCCTTCTCTTTATTTCTCACGTGCCCAAATTCTTAATTGCCTTCCCACCCAAAATTTTTTTCTTCCTCATCCTCCGCCCCCGTTAGATTCTTGTGTTGCTCTAGGCCGTTTTTCTCCCTGTTGAATGACAACCACTTTTCGTGATTGTATACTTCTTTATTAGATCTACATTAATTGTTTTTAGTCTTTCAAGCATGTTATCGCTTTTTAATTCCTAATTACATTTTTCTATAATGAAAATCATAGACATTGAATCGATGAATCCCTTACTTTAATTAAATATCGATAGTCGACAAACATGCTGCTTCTTTCGGGCGATATTCTATGTATGGGGATAGTGATTATAAAATAATAATAGATGTTTATCAAAGGCATTATGTATCTCTCTCTCGGTGGTAACTCTCTTTGAGGGGCCATATCAATCGTCTTGCCAGGCGTTGTCTTGTGAGACGTTTTGGATTCTGCTTCGGTGTCCCTGGGCGTATATCGCTGAGCGTATTTCATAATCAGAAACAGCCCCAGGCGAACTGAACCTGTTTTAAATTGCATTGGCTGCTGCTGACGCAATACTTGAGTGAAATCAATGTAACTGGTACCATATATGTTACACATTAAATAGCAATGTAAAAAAATTAAGTTTTTTTCTATAAATGGCGCAAGCATAAAAGTTTATGATTAACTTATGTTTAACAACCCTCGTATGTATAAGTAAAAATTAACAAATAAATGTTAATTATTATATCATATCATTATGAAAAAATAGTGATATTTATAGTATACATTTTACAATATTTTGTGGTCGTCCTTAAATATATCTTTATTTTCATTTTGTTTTTAAAAATAGCATGACTTGAATTTTGACTGAAAAACTTGTGTCTAAATACTATGAGGATAAAAACTAGTTATTGTGTAGATATGCTGCCGGTCAGAATTTGGAGGTTCGATAATTAATACTTACCTCTAGCATGGGGTCGATAAATTTCAGTAATTCTGGGAATAAAATGATTAGCAATGTAAAATTGCCATAGTTATTGATGCACTGAATACAAGTTGATGTTAATAGTAACGCTTCGCTCAAAAAGTAGGAAATGAAGTTGAATTCTTTTCTGAAGCATTCACTAATATTTTTTTATCTCGTCACTGGTGGCCTGTGGATCCCCAGGGACTTGACAAGCCACTCTTTGCTAGCCATCAGGTTCCCCCGTGATGAAACCCTAAAGTTGATACAACACCCGGTGCCGAGGCGGGAATCGAACCCGCAACCTTCTGGTTAGTATGCTCGCGACTAACCCGGCTTGTAAATTGATTTCTCCCATAGTATGCTGGAAAACTAGATTATATATATACATGTCGTTTATTTAAAGTATCAATAATCGAAAACAGTGCATTCATAGTTATTTCAGGTTAAATTTTAAGTCGGGATGTACGATGCTTCGTAAAAAGCATTCAATGGAAAATGTCCGTGTAAGGAAGTAAATGGAAGCTTGTTGCTAATCTATTAACTACTAATCTATCCTCGGATTCATAACCCGTGATTATGATTATTATTATTGGTATTCCAACGGTTTACGTAGGTTTTTGGTGGAACATTGCGTAAACAACCGTACAAAGATACTTATCCTTGCCTCTTATAACAAAAACACAACCTGTCATCCGGCACTACTATAAGCCCCTCTTCGATTCCGCATAATTGCGTATGCCGTACCAACTTGCCTGTTCTATTCCTGCCCCTTCCTTGCTTACCCAACGTTGTCCCCTCTATCAGTCTTCAATATCCGATTGCCGTTCAAAATGCTCTCCATCCGTGGATCCTGCCACCTTTGGGTCTCTTCCAACAATTCCTTCTTCTCCGCCACCATGCCTAGCACTTCGTCGTTTGTTTCCTTCTGTCCACATCACCTTTTCCATCCTCCTACACCCGCATTTCAAAAATCCTATCTATGGCCGTCGTCTTGTTTCAACGACCATGTTTCCGCGCCGTACAAAACCACGATCCATGCCAAAGTTTTAAAGAGCCTTTTTTTAACATCTTTATCCAACATCTCTGCCCTCAATCCCCTTTTCCTTGTCTAACTCAATGCTAGCTTCTTTCCCTAACGCAATTCTTCTAATGTCCCTAATACTTTGACCATTTTAGCTCGAAAAACTACCGAGATCAGTAAAGAAGTCCTAACTTAAAATTACCATTACTCTAGTTATCATAGTATTAGACTGGTGCTGTAGTTTTTCATTCTCTTCTCTAACGAGATTTTTATCCTTGCCTGTACTATTTTCTTCTCAACAAGTAAATTGGAACATGATGATCACATGTACATGCATTCGTATGCCACTTCTTAATTTTCCTTGATTTATTCTCAGTGTAAACGTTGTATCATTCCCCTATGATTGTAGTTCACTCCAATTTTTCTCTAAGGGTGCGTAGAAGAGTTCCGAGGGAAAATGGCTTTTCCTGGTCCTTTACTCATAAATTCAAATTTGTTCCCACTTAAATAATACTCTGCGGTTTTCTTCTCCATTCTGTGGTAGATTATTTTAGCCATAACCGTCGATGCATGGGTCGTCAACTGATTTTTCACAAATGCTCACATTTTCTTCCTCCTTTTATTTGGTGTAGATACAATTGTATTCTTCTTAAAGGCCATCTGTATTTAAACGGTTTGTGCCTGTGGCTGGGCGTACACCCACAATAAAAGTACCCTGGGGTTGTGGATGGTGGGTCGACCCATATATATGAACACTCAAGCTGCGAGAAATGGAAGTTTAATCAACGAATAAGCCGTTGTAAAGAGTTCGCGGTATTACTCGGAGGACGTAGAAGACATCCTTAAATGAAATGGATTAAAATTTCTACGAAATCCTGTGTTGGTGCCGTGACTTAGCCACTAGCGGCCGCAAAACAGTAGGCCGCTAATTAACCAGTGTAGGGGACAGCAGCCCTCTTTTATATGATTGGGGAACCACAGTGGTCGGTACAGAGGCACTCATCTCGCAACAGCTATTTTAACAATCATTTTGACGGCTGCGGAACTGCGACGTGGAAGGCCGTGGAAAAACAACGCTTTCACATCCCACGATAGCACATCAATGCTCTGTTTTAGTCTTGATGAAAAGTAGCCTGTCATTATTTTGTAATTAATTTAAGTTTTTCAACATAATATCTTACTCTCCGTTCTTTCTCATTGCTTCCCACTCTTAGTACTTCTCGTTTTATTCTCGTTCTTGTTTTATTCCCGAGCTTTCCATTTCAATTTTCTTTGTTTAACTAGTTCTTTCCTATCTCATTTTTTCTACTTCGTCGCAAGAAGTACTTCTAGAAATTGAGATTGCCTTACAAGTTTCCTCAACTTGTTCCTCAAAGGCTGTTGATTTTCCATGTCTGACTCCGCATAACTTTGCTCTTGGCTTCTCTTGTTAATTTTGTCGTTGATCATCACGTCGTGCTATTAAGTGGTTCGCCGAAAGGAAAATGCTTTTCTTAGTGTCCTTCCGAGTGTACTGAGTCCCCATAGTGCCATTGGGGATCTCGTAATCATCGTGTACGCCGAATTTTGTCCGAAGTAAGCAATCTCTGTTGCTTCTCATTACATTTCACTTAAAACCTTCCGGTCTCTTGCTCTGCCCCCAGTTTGGCCCAAAATCATCCACTCTCTTATTTATGGAGTAATTTATTTTTTTAATAATTTTAATTTTTTTAAAATAAAAATAAGTTACTTTAATGACATGCGTTTCATTATATGTCTATTAGATGCTCATTTCAGGGTTTATGTACATGTACTCATGCCTGTTTGAAGTTTATTGTATTCTTTACCTGATCATCCCACCTAATCCGCGGTGTATTCATTCGGTGGATTTACTCACACCCGCCTCCTCATTATGATACATCCGCCCTCGCAATTTCCGCGTGCTTCTTAAATACGCACTAGTGATTCATCCGTGAACCACGAGAGAGAGGGAGAGAGCAGTGTATTATTGGGAGGAACCCGCAGGTAGCCAAATTTGTATTCGGAGAAAAATGAAGCTTGAGAAAAGGTTTTTCGCGGTGTATTTATCTTCGTCGGAAGTTTTTATAGAATATGTCAGGTTATAAATTCTCTAGTAAAACTCATGAGTGTGACCATTTTCCTATGATTACCTGGGGAAAATTATTTGTACCTCATCGGAAGTTAACGACTAATACAGTGGGTCACGGCTGTTAAAGAGATAATTGACTACTGACAGTCATCAAGCATGCTGGCCAATCTGTGAAACAGCGCTTTTAAGATGCTGGGATTGTTTTTTGCTGGAACTCAGTGTCGTTCATTTAAGTGTAGTTTTAAAAGTGATTTAATCCACATGACCAGGGGCTTAGAAATAAATTTTATGAACTCCTGATTTACGATTTGAAGTGATGTCGTACGTAATATAAAGCGGCTTTAAAAGAGTGAAACTTAACAGTTTTTTAAATAATTTAAAATAGTAAATGGATGAATAATTTAATAAAAGTGAACTTATTTATGCAGTCATTAACATGACTGCATATGTATTTATCCATATCTTGTGTATTTTGAACGAACATGAGCACTTATGTCTTGAATTACTGCTTAATACCAGCGTCTTATCCCGTTTAGCTTGTTTTGCTTTCCTTTTGCATACTGTGAGAGAAGGGTGGATCGTCTCAAGCGACGATTCCTTCGGATTTTCTGGGCTGCACGGAGCATGTTGGCGACGATTACAATCATGCCACCCACTCTTCTCTCTCCCCAACTTGTTTTCCCCATAGTATTTCAGACATATGCGAGAAGACACTTGAGGGTTGCGTCCACTCTATTCTTGAAATCTTTCACCAGCCCACTGGAAAAGTCAAACGGTCCTGCTGGACGAAGCTAAGTTTCCTCTACTGGCATTTTCATCCATCCCATTTCCACAAATTAGTTGTAATTAGAACGGCGGTTTCTGTCTATGATCTCCGCGAACACGTCATTTAGCGCTGCCATTGGGGTTTGTCCAAATCAATTTCCCTTCATTCCTTGGATTGGTGAATTAAGATATTGTCTGCTTCCAATTTTGGCATTTTATACGTTTTCATTGCATTGATATAAGTTTTAGTTTATCTTAAATATATTAAACGACCCCTTCTAAAGATAACAGGAAAAAGTCGTGCTCACGAAAGGATAGTGACGTGGGAGAAATTCACTTCTCGGGCCTTTAAAAATGTCGTTTTTTATTATTGGTATAATCGTTATGCATTGTGATATTTTCAACCAATGAGCATAAATAGATAATTTCACTTATTTTTATCACCACTAAGTGTCCACTTAAGGGATGACGTATACAATGACATTTATAAAAATGGAAAGCTAAATGCATAAACGGAGTGCCTACTTTTATCCTCAATTAAAAACCAAAATGAACGAAAAATACGAACGAGTATAGAAATGCGTTGCTTACCGTTTTGTCTAGTGGAGTGCGTATCGCGGTACGCTTTCACAGTTTTACTTCAGTTTAGTGTAGCTTGTTGTGAGCTCTTTATAAATCCTTATGTCTAAGCCCATTAAAAAATAAATAAATTTCATCGTTTATCTCTGGAGACAGTTAATATTTCAAATCAGTCACCAGAACAAATTTAACTTGAATGTAAGCTAAAATCGGGAGTAAAATTTGTCAAATATTTTCTATGAAACAAATACCCCAGGTGTGGGGTAGAGTAATTTCGACTAAAATTAGATAGCTATACGAGAGACATGCGCCTTTAATTTTTTATTCATTCGTGGGTGGACATGGATTATTGGGCAAATATTTTTACTGCAGTTTGTCTCCCCAATAAATTCTCTCCCCCATAAGTCAGTAAACATGATGACGCCAGGCGATGTGGACAGCAGTGGTTCATATGGATAATTTCTTAAATGGCCAATGCAAACATTTAGGGATTATATTTTCTTCCAAATACTATTTTAACTGTATTATTCCTAATGTAAAATGGTGATACTGTATACTCCCTTTGAGAATTAATTTAATTAGGGTGATTATTCCACTCATATTCTCGTTAATTGTTATTCTTAGTATGCTTCCATCTACAAGCGTTGGGAGTTACAGGTTGATGATATTGTTTCCGACTTGAGTCTGGCATGATATTTCTTTTGGAGGTCATTATTTCAGTTGTAGTTGGAGGATATGTTCGGATGCTTAAGCTCGTGCCTATAATGAATGGTAGGTTAATAGTCCCGTCCCAAGGGACTGAGGAAACCCAGAATCCCGTTTCTTTTTAACTGAAAGTTTTTAAATGGAAGGCTGATAAGGTGACCAGTTTTACAGAACAATTATTATTACAAACTGATGCTAAGTTTTAGCAGTTTTCATCAGTTTCAACTTCGTTTTCGATTGACAGTGGTTATATGCGAAATGACCATCAAGGCGAAATATTATGCTTTATGTTCTGAGGCACTTAGCCGATAGCCTGATAATCTCTAATACTTTGTTGAATAGATTATATATGTTGAAAACAGTTGAAACTTATCATCCCTTATGAATATGAAGTTGTTGCTGTTTCTAGGGGAAATTAATACGGGGTCAAATCAGCTTTGCGGTAGAGAATATTGCTAATATTATGGAATTAAATAAAGTTCATTGAAGACACGCCAGATTTTTCATAATTTGTTGTTATCTTATGTGAGTGTATAGTGTAGTTCAAAATCTATTGTACGACTCCCTGCAGTTCAAAGAAAAAGAGGCCAAACTAAATTTTTTAACAGTTTAATTTTGAAACTCTGGGAATCATTAAAAACCTGTGATATATGTGCACATTAGACCACCAAAATACCATGCGAAAAGAAGAATGTGAAATGATGATTCATTTATCCCGGTTCCCCCATATTGTGCAATCAACACGGATATAAACAGCATTAACAGGCCATTGTAGTCGTTTTCGGTACCAGCACACATGATGAATCATACCTTTTTCCTTCTCCCAAGTTTCCAATCGTACAATTTATGAAGCCATTCATTAAGTTTTAGGTGGCGTTCTCACTTCCCCATTCATAAACTCATGTGGCTGATCACAGGTATAAGTAGTTTTCATGAATATGTCATATCACGTGTATATTATCAGGAATCTTTCGCATCGAGAATCAGGCGAGGGACCTTGGGGCGAAGGTTGGAGAAAGACAACAGCGACACCGAGAAATTTGAAGGTAAATTATAATTTCTAAATGTGGAGCAATCACACACAAAAATTATGACTTTCGTGGCATAAAATATTACCAAATCTTCGCGTTTGAGATGAATTGTTCGCTGTAAGCTTGTGACAAACGAAAGATGTAGCTAAATTCGTCTAAATCGGTTTCAAGTGATTGCACAGCCAAATAACCTCCTTGGGTTCTTTTGGACCTAAAGTATTTTTTGTTTTGTATTTATTGTATATTATTTTTGTATTTGTGTTTAGTGTTCTTATCCAAGCAATTCACCTGCCACCCCTTTGATATAGCCCCAACGTATTGGGCTTCTTAATTGTTCTACGAGCAAAAATAAGGCCTTCAAGGTCACAATATAAATCCCCAGAAATACTCAAAAGTGTACCGTTCTCCAAGAATAGAGTGTTATTGCTACAGACCGGGCGTCAAGGTTAACATCGTCGCCAATTCAACATTTATCTGAAGAACATGCTGGGGATTGAAGCTGTTGTTAGTTATATGGTTGAGGAAACGTCATCATCGTTTATTTCGGTCTTGTTTAAATTTCACGAAATCCTGGTGGAAACCTTTTCTATTAAACAAATTAAATAGTTTACACTTTATCGGAACTTGTTAATCGGATATCCTTCTGATCAACCAATCCCTACAAATTTCCTCCTCGTATCGGGTTAGCATAAACACGACCGACAGATTTACGTGTTTAGGAAAACTTGAGTTTATTCCCATAAGGCATTCTTTCGCACGGAGAGGTTTATTTTTGATTTTATTTTCAATTTTTTTTCCTAATTTCTTTGTTTTCCCATCCCCGTCCTTCCCCATCGTCACATACCTCAGCCTTCGTCCCCAGCCCCTCGCCCAGTCTCCCTTTTTCCTGCCGTCTCCTCACCCCTTTCCCTCATCACTCCCGCCTCAGCCGTCGTCTTGTACACATTCGCGTGCCGTTCTAAAAATCTCGCCTCACCGCGAGCCGGCCCGAGGTTCGGCGGGGAGTGCCGAGGGGAAGAGAGTGTGAGGTGGGCTTGCTTGTCGGGGGAGGTGGAAGATGGGGGGTGGACTCAGCACTTGATGGGAGGGGACGGCGAAGGGTTTTCTGCCCACAAGAGATGTGCTGCGCTTTGCTGGAATGGCTGGGCGGAGGGGGATGGGGGGCGAGGGAGCAGCTGTAGGGGAAGTTTGCTGGCAGTGTGTGGAGGAGGAGCAGGAAGGCGTTGGAGGGAGAGTGCGTGTGGAGGCTCGGAGTGGGCAGGGGGGCGTAGGGGTTAAGGGGAGGGTGGAAGGGCCGCGTCCTCTTCCCCGACTTCAGCATCCATCCCCTCATCTCTCCGACTCGAGTCGCGATATTAGTGTGTAGACCTGCGCTCCGAACGAGACCGTAACTCGTATCTTCTTCCCCCCTTTGACCTTCGAACTTCGAACTCCTCGCGAACATCTTCGGAATCTTGAAGAATCGTTTTTCGTTACGTCGTGTTCCCTCGTCACCGTCTAGAGTTCTTCCGTCTCATTCAGTCTTTCGTCTTCGAAATCGAGTATTTACTGTCGAACGTCATTGCATCATTCGGATCTTAAGTAGTTGGTTTTGGCGCGGGAGTTTGGGTCGTGTCGTATGCTTTCTTCATGTGCAGCTGCTTTCTTTATCTTCCGTCTTTACAACTACACTGATCATTGAAATATATTTTCCAATCGTATGATATTATTTGTAGCATCGTATTTTTTGTCGTAAGGTCGTTAGAACTGTTCACTAAGTTGTGGGATGCCGTATTTTTCGTCGTTTCTTCTCGTGGATCCCGGGAAATTTCGTGATAAGTCTGATCGTTTTGCACCTCGAGTGAATCAGTTGGCCTTTCGTTTCCTTCCGTTGGCAGTCATCGTTGGACCCCGTCGCTAGCGTCGTTACATTGTCATCCCGGCCAGGTGGAGAGTGTGCGAGACGGAGTAGAGGGTAATTTGCGAACGAAATCTCCCCACGAATCGCCCTCACAACACCTCTTCTGGAGGGAACATTCTGCCGTTCGTCCAACTCTTCGTATCCGTCCCCTCTTCTCCTCCGTCCCATTGTTTCTACTGCGAAGGAGAGGAAGGGTGCGGAGACATTGGAAGGAACCAGCGCGGAGCATCTCCCTCCACGGCCGCAGCACCGTCGGAGGAGGCGTCGGCGTCAGCGGGGATTTTGCGGGTCGCCGTCTTCGGACAGCATCCGGAAGGTTTAACAGGGTCCTCCCTTGTCTCCTCTCCCTAACTCCGTGCCCCTTGCATCTCCCCTTTGCTGCCCACCTCCGCCCTTTTCCCTTCCGCCTCCCTCAGGGCGAATTTGCGCGTGCGCCCTCGCACTCGACCTGGCCGTGTGCCACCACCTTCCACCCCACCGCCCCCCGAGGCATTTGCCCGCTGCGAGGCCGCAAGGAGAAATGTTGTGTCTGATTGTGAGGCGGGGCCGTTCCTCCTCGTGACCTTCTCTCACCCGAAGGGTTATCCGCCGAGCCGAAAGCGAAAGGCGCAGTCCATCCATCGGGAGATTCCTCCTTTGTTCCCATACCTCTGGCCCCCCTCCCCCGCACGGCCAAACTCGACCTCTGTGTCTCACGGTGCTCATTTCGGGTGCCTCCTACCCCCTTCCCTCGCCTTCTTGGCCCTCATCTGCTATGCATTAGCAAGATGGCCCGCATGATAGTTGGCTCCATTGCCGGGAGCAGCTTTCGTGATTGAGCTTTGTTTGCTGTCCTTCGGCTATTATTGTGAATCCTCCCTTGTGTTCCCTGCTTCCCTGCCATTTTTTATATTAATGGCTGGAGGCCTGAATTTTTTTCTTGGTGATGTGTATTTTCTTTTTTGATTGCATTGCATCTTTTAAGGAATTACCTCTCTCCGCGATTCGGTCACGTAATTTTCTAACGAATTATCGAGCAGTGTGGCATCACTGTTAATTTTTGTTTGACATGTTTGCCTGAATAAGTAATTTGGTGTGGGATATTATGAACACAAAAACAGCACTCAGTTTCATCCATACGTATTGAAGGGTGTTCCGTGGCAGTTTCATGTTTTCTATTTCTTTGCCTGTAACTTCATGAGTTCCTGAAATTCAAAGTTTATAATGTCCGTGATAGTCGTTCTTATCCATCTACTAATTACTTAATATCGATCTTGCAGTTCAGATATTGTTTCACTTCATACTCCGAAAAGATACGAGTATTTTATTTACTTTATAGCGATACGAAAATTTCGAAAATACCGAATGGAACTTGTTTACGACTTAATTCTCGTATAATAAGCATTTTAACCGCGTTGAACGTTTATTTCTGAGGATTTTATATCGATAAATCGAACATAATAACCTTAATTAGGTTGCAGAATCCTCATCATGCATACGTGATAGGGATTTATGCGTGATACATTTCGTCACCTTTAGATCTAAATATGCAGTCGAAAGCCTTATTTTAAAGATTCGTGCCGTCTAAAGCGGATGCGTCGTCGGTTTTAGTAAGGGAAAATATTTTCGTGAAAACTGCGCAGCTGACGATAACCTTCTGTTCGCAGGCTGTTCTGCTGCGGGGATAAGATTGTGGTGTCTCAGTTCTCTTTCGCGGATCCCCCCGACCTCCGGCATCCCCCTCTCTAAGCTCTCGGCCCCTCTCCTCATTTTCATTCAGCTATAGGTGCTCCTTCCACGTCGTTCGGGGTCGGCGCATCCATCTCCATCGATAGCCGCTGCTCTCCACCACCCTTGTTTATCCCCGTCTGCTGCTTACGCGTGTGTCTCGCAGACCCCCTCCCACCATCTATGGGGCGCGGCTAGCACTTCCTTCCTCCGGCATTTCTCCATTCAGAGCACCCTTCCAGCGCGAAGACGTCACTTGTCCAGTTTTGGCGAGCGCGATTCAAAAAGTCTTCGTACGCAACTCGTGACGCTGCTCCTAGCCCGCGTCGGCGATTAGCTCATTCTTCATTTTCGGATCCCCCTTTTATTTTCCCTTCCCGCGAGGGATTCACCTCTCCGGATAATCGGGGTTTTCTCGCCTTTTTCGGGAGCGTCTATTCCGCTTCCCTTTCTAGCTCTCTCATAGACTTCCCTCCGACTCCTCATCTCATGCATCCACTTGATTATTCTCCGCCTTTCGCGAGTTTCCATTTTTTCTCAACAGTTGGTCAGCCATGGTCCCAACTGTAGGATTGGCTCCGTGAGACAGTTAGTTAAAATTCTGCCCCACTCTCCGTTCACGGCTCGTCACTCTCCTTCAACGGCAGTTGGTGGCATTTTCATCTAATTCTTGGGGAAGGTTTAGCTTGATTGAATAAGTTCAGTCAACGCATCAGTTTTCATTATTTTAGTGTATTTGAAGGAGTCCGTAGTCACGGAGTTGGTCGGACGGTCGGCGTGCTACCGTCGTAATCAGTGTTATGCTCATGGCTCGCGCTTTGTTTTGCGGCCGTGCGCTGCAGTAATCTCCGTGCCGACATCCCGCAGGGCCGAATTCCTTCCCGTGTCTTTAACGCGTCTCCTACTAATCGCCTTCATCCCACCTCCATCTTAACGCCCCCCGATTCTCGTGTTCTTCCCCGCCCCGATCCCACACCGCCGTCCAGCACGCCCACCTCCCTGGCACACTTCCTCCGCCGTGGTTCGGCTGAGTAATCCGCCCCACTGGGACACTTTCAGCCGTCACCCGCCCTCCTCCTCCCCCCCGCGCATCTCTCCCTTCTTTTTCTCCTTGTTTTAAACTCCCTCCCCCACGTCTTCCGATCGTGCCACCTCTCCTTCCCGCCCCCACCCCGCCCGAACCAACCCCCCCCGGCTCATGCTTCTGCTTCGCGGCGCTTCTGGCAGAGGGTGTTAGCGTGGCCGCATCTTATCGCCCGGTTACGAAGTCTGGCCCGTGAGTCAATGCCGGTCGGAGACGGACGAAAAAGAGACCGATCGTCGCAATCGGAATAACTCCTCTCATGTGAAATATTGGGCCGCAAGATACATGCCGCGTCTTTTGTTGATCGGCGGCACTCCCGGTTTTGGGAAAAATCATCTGCCTTTGAGCGTTACCTCAGTTTTATAAGTACGAGTGCTTGCTTATCAAGTAAAGACAGGTGTGATCAGGACGTTGTTGCTGTTCATAACATTGAAAAGCAGTCGTAATTTTATGGAATTAGGAGTCGTGGAGTATCTACTGTAGGGCCCTGCATTTTCGAATTGCACGTTCAGTCGACTGGTAACTAAATGGACATAGCTCCTGTCTTCTTGAGTTCGCGCTCTCGGGCTTGTTTGGCCACATTCGTGATCGGCATCCAAATTGAGGGTCCGTTTGTGTCCGGTGGCAGTGCCAAAGTCTGAATCTTCGTCCGCACCAAGGCGTGAGGAGGAGGTTGACAGCCGACGAAGTGTTGTGCACTGGAGCGAGTGATTATTTTGGAGTCGCTGTGGAATTCCTACCTGGCCATTTATTGCTTCGCCCCGCCCGAATCCCGTTGCCTTGGGAACCGGGCGGGGGGTTGTGAGAATGTGACTGGTGGTGGGAAAGATTGGACCAATCCTTTCCCCGGACTGAAGCAGTGTTTCCAACTCTCCGTTTAGGAGTGTACTGAGGGAATGAGGTGGGCTTTAGCCTCCTTAATTTTCTTTGGATACCTGGACTATGCTGTGTATACTGTGTGTGTGAAACAAAAAAAATAAGCAAGCATTTAACATATTTAGTTCTGCATTGACTTGATCCCAGACGGAGACTGCTAGATAAACTCGACCACTTCGTTTGTGGCATGATTTCAGGTGTCAAGACTTCTCATCGATGAATACTACGGTTGCATCGTACATTTCAATGTAGATTCCGAGGAGCTTTGCATGTTCTTGAAATTTCTGAGTAGAGCGGTGTTTCTTCACAAAGGTTTGTTTGCTGATCCACTTCTGAAAGTCCTGTCATTTGAAAAGGTATTTAGCCCCTCTATTATTCCGATTTCCCGAAACCCCAGTGTGTTTGGGAATTCCAATCGAACATATATGTGAGAGGTGAATGATTAGTGTTAGTTGTCGTGCTCGAATTTCTTTGTCATATTCCTTTCTTTTCGAGAGAGTTGACTCAGTGACGTGAACCGTTGCTTTGGTTGGTCAAATTAATGTTTTTAATTCCCCCCCTCGCCGTCACGGCGGATCTGCTTCCATTCTTCGCCTCCGATTGCTTCTGATTCGAGGGTCGCATTTCGTTCGAATTCCTCCATGGAGGGATCGAGCAGACTTAACGTCTCTTCCGTCGCGGCAATCCTCACGTGCGGGAGTTGGAGTGCGTCGTGTGATCGCCGACGGGTGTGACTCGGGACTCGTTCGTCGCGAGCGCAGTCCGATCGGATTCTCGAAAGAGGTTGGGCGGGACCGAGGCGGGGAAGGGGATTGTGATCGATCCGTCCGGCTGGGGGAAGAGAGTCTGTCGGTGGCGGCGGCGGGTGTGCGCGCACCGGCCGAGTGCCTCGACCCCAGCCATGGGGGAGCAGTGACCGTAGCGGCGCGGTCTTCGACATCAGCCAGGAAAGATGCCCGTGAGCACAGCGGCCGCCGGCACGACCAGCAACGCCAGAGGGAAGCCGCCGACGTCAACAACCACCAGCGCCCCTCGCGTCGCGCACGCGCAGATCCTTCCGGTCCAGCAGCAGGCGGTCGCTCCTCAGCAGCCAATAGTGCTGCTGACCCCGCCCCTGTCTTCGGCACCTCAGGCTGCCGCCGCTTCAGGAGGAGCAGGGGCGGCCGAGGCCCAGTGTCAGGCAGCCCACTGCAAGCACTGCGAAGGTAGAAGAGATGCAAAAGACATGAAGTTATCTGTGTTCGATGTGTGTTTGTTTTCTCTATCTAGTTCATGATCATTTTCGCAGTTGTGAGCTGGGTTATCAATCCCTTTGTGTTGCTGCTTGTTGGCTTTGCTTGTTCCCTACTGGGGAGTGTGTTTTCGGAGAATTTCGAGTAGCCTCACAATAACATCCAAAACTGTCTCAGGATAATTTTGAATGGGACCTCAAACTTCGTTTTATAAAGCGTAAATATTAAGAGAAATTCATTTTGCTGTAAACTCCATCAGGTCAATGACGTATAGAAATGGTTTCTGACCTTGAGACGTAAAATTATTTATGTTATATTCTGCTTTAGTTGATTTGTCTTGTACATAATATACGTATACGTTGTTGAAAAGCACGTTTTTAAGTCATATTATTACTCCATCCTTAGCTGTTGATCAATAATATACGCTGTAGAACCATTTGAAGGTTTAAATGATAGTTTCTGAGACAGACCTGAGAAAGTTTTTTTATGGCTCATTTATTGAAATTCTTAGTATCCATGTAAATTGCGAGAGTATCAATCAGTTGAGTGTTTTCATACTGGTAATGTAACTCCAGTCTGTATTCCTTTGGTTATGCTGTAAGCATAGACATTCCACTTTTTCCATAAGTTAGCTTAGTAGTGGTAACATTGTTTATAAAATTAATTGAACACAGTTGAGAGAGTAAATGGAAATTTTGCGCCGGATTTAATTTTTACAATTTCATTTTCGTGGCTGAGGGAAAGCTTTGGCTTCCAGTGGGAATGTTTTTCGTAAATGCAGACGAAGAATTATGAACAGGTGTTTTTTTAGTGTAAATACGGAAGCATTATGGCGTGTTTCCGATAATTAAGATATGTTAGAATATTGGTATTTTCGTGAAATACCTCATTTTTTCTATGATTGTTACCCTGAAGGTATCCCCGTCAATAGTTACTAGAGGATACCGTGTAGCTTTTTTGGAATAATTAACATTTTTCCTATTGTATGGTAATTATTTGTTTTGTCCTCTGCTTTCAATCTGCCTTGCCTGTTTCTTATTTTATTATTCGACAAACTGATAAAATTATTTTTGTATCCAATAGACTATTGGTTTTATGAGTTCATGTACCTCCTGCATAACAAGTGCATACTATTTAGCATATTTTTCCTTGCATGGCCGAATTTAATTAGTGTTTGTTTATATATATATATATATATATATATATATATATATATATATATATATATATATATATATTCCCCGACTTAAAGAAGAGCCGTAGCTATTCCTCTTTAGCAAGGTAACTTCATTATAGCGTAATAATAGCCAGTAGTAGATAAATGTGTAATTCATTGAAATAAGTATGGTTGGAGTCCTAATAAATTACTTGGCTGTGATTCTGTATCATGCTAATATAATATTCTAAGAGGGACCCCTGCCTTAGTATAAATGTGCCCGCGCGTGCAATTGTCGTTCGGGAAGTGGGCTGAGTTTCCGTCTTCAAGAGGTTGCTGAACTTTCCCTTTTCACAAATCTTGCCTGACTCAAAGGCGGGTGCCCATCCATCCATCTCTGCCTCTCTTCCTCCATGTCTCGCTTTTTTTCTCTTCTTCTCAATCTCAGGGCTTGCCGACGGGGTTTTGCTTGACTACTCTCATTTTTGAAGCGCACAGGAAGCCCAAGTGAATTTCGATCATACAATATCGATCTTGTACTTATAATAGGGCGGCCCTAGTAGTAATGTTGTGGGGGAGGTGTGGGTGGGCCGCGAAAGAGTGCGGCGCTTTTGAGAGATGGGAACGGAGAGGTTCACGGTGGCGGGGAGCCTTTCCAGCCTTCTCTCGATTATTTTTAGACTTTTTTTGGGTTTCGTTGTTGAGGAAAACGGTGGGCAGATGCGTTGTCATCATGTCGCGAGAAGTGCCCCTTTAAAATCAGTCGGTTTATTCCCGGAGTAACTAATGTAAAATGTCACGAAATCGAGTGGGGAGAAGGCGCATCCGGTGCTCTGTTTATTGAGTCCCCACGTCTTTTATCGGTCTCTTTCTTAACGTGTATAGTGCCTGTGTCATCAAGAACCGAGGGGCGGAGCATTGAATCATTCATCCAAGCATTTCCGAGGAAACGGAAAGGGAGCTGTAAGCTTTGGGCCACGATCGGCATATTTGAATTTTAAATGAGATTTAATAAAATACGCGTAAATATAGCAGGAGAATTAAAAACTACTCACTTCTGTTTCACCCGATTTAGGCCTCCAGCCAAACCTACCGTAGTTAATAACTCTGCAATATTTTTCCTATTTGGTGTTTTTTTTATTTTTGTGTCATTGGTCGTAAGTAAAGTAAGTTTCGTTTTCCATATTTTTGTATTCTAAATGTTAATGTATTTGCCAAACTTCTTTGTAAATGTGGAATTTTGATATTTGTTGTGAATTTGACGTATTTTATAATTGCAACCGGAATGGCAGTGCATGCTTACTCGTAGAACGACAATTTTTCCTGGGCCAAGTGATCCCATCGAAGGGTGTTTTTATTTGCTTTTTTGTGGTTTCGAATTGTACGAAATTAACTTTTCTGCAATGGCCTTTTCCTTATTTGGCTGTTTTTTTCTTTTTCCATGTATTTGAGTTTAGCAAAATTAACTTTTCTCTAATATTCTCATTCTAGTTTAGTGGTTTTTCTTAGCTTTTTCCTTGTATTCTATTTAGAGAAATTACCTTTTCTGTAGAAGATGAAGTAATTAAAGAAATTAAGCCCACTATTCCCTTCCCGAGGAGTTTGCGAAAAAGTAAACAGGTTTGCCTCTTTCGATTTGTAGGAGAGAGTTTATTCGAACTTTTTCACCTCGCGCTCTTTATATACATGTGTGGTGTACTCCTCAGTTATCTTTCATGTGTGCCCTTCATGTGTCGATTCAATGCATATGAAATGCATTTTCGAAAACTCTTGTAGCTATAAGAAATATTAGTCTGATCTTTATTGTGACTAAGATTTAAATTGTTTTCAATGCTGCCATTCCGTTCTGCAATTGTTTCCTTGCGTTAATTCATGCTTTTTAATTTTGTCATTGTTTGTCTGCATTATTTTTGTTCAATAAAGCTTTTTTATTTGCATGATTGTTGTTGATTATTTACCACACTTACATCGTTACCTATATATGATGCATGCTTATAGCTGCCCACACTCTGTTTAAGTTGTCCGACCCCTCTCACTATCGTCGATGCCTGTTTTTTAGTGACCTGCCACCATGCACTAAATGATTTCTGTAGCAAATTAATTTACATAAAACGACATTTTCACTGACTGACATCATATTCGGCTATCGTGGACTCTTCAAGTTGTGAAGAAATCGGTTTTTTTAAATTTCTGAATTTTGAAGATCATAGGAACGTGGAGATTCAGAGTGGATTTATTTTTGTTTATTAAATCTTATCGGTATATTGTTCTCTTTCCTCTTTTCTAAGGTCTTAGATCCCTGATGTTTTTGGAACCTAAATTAACTGCGTACGCATACTTAATTGCACCCGATAACACGCCACGTGAGAAGTGTGGGTCGGGATAGTGGAGTCGCTAATGCACTGGTTTCCCAAACAAAAGGACCGGGTTCAGAACCCGGCGGTGCTAGGATTTTTCAGTGATATTCCTAGTTGGGGTTTTATGTGGAGGGCACTTCAAGTGGAGTATGCAATCCGTCGAATGAGACGTTGAATTGTAGACTCTTAGAGCCTCTCGTTAAGAGTTGGCTAATGCCGACGCCAGGTTTCTCTTCACCATTTTTCCATCCCCTTAGTACCCTACCCTTAATGAATTAACCACCTCTTCTGAATGATGAAAATAACCATAGTTGTCGGTCGTCTCCTTAGTAATTACTGTTACTTGGTGTTACCTTTCGGGATATCGATTGATCTAAAGTAAAATATCATGTTTCGACGATTTAATCGTATCATATTGAATAAAGAAAAGGAAGCAATGTTAAGTTTCGGAAAACAATCACGCCTTTCTTAGAACTGGAATTGAGTCAGGAACTAGGGTGCCTCGGCCCAGTACAAACCTTTAAACCTCCGACCATCACTTTGAGAATCATTGGTATATAGGCCGTTTATGACACATTGAAATGGCATGGACGAGCCAAATGGGACGCGCACTGCCCGTTGGAAAGAACTGACTGTCACGTGTTCAGTGCTTTAACTATGCTGGCGCCAAGATAGCAGCTTGCCTTCCCTTGGCTTGCGTTCTTACAACCATCCTCGAGAGAAGTGTTGGCTGAGCGAAGGGTGGGCAGATCCTACTCATATTTAGGCTCGGTAAAGCTTGGTTTACTCGAAAATATCCTGAAGGGGAGTATGCGAAGTAGTCGCGACTACTATCAAACCATTACAGCCTAAGTAATCTGAATGTCTTATTTATATTTTGTTCGGCATTGTGTTCATTCCTTTGAAAAATAAATTTCCCATGGATAACCCACCATTTCACGAATAATGTGTAAGGCTACAGACTACAATTTCCTTCCTGCATCTTACCAGCCTTTAGTTATTTCATCGAGGTGATACTGCATCGTCAGCTGAAGTTGCCCTTCATCGCTTAATCGCGCTCAAATCTCTTTCAACCTTATTTTTTTGGTAAAATCCACTAATTGTTGATTCGGATCGATTTGGTTGTTAGAAAAATGTCCACTTTGCGTAGGAATAACTTAAGTCCTATGCCACTGTGATGTAACAAGGTGTTGTTTCTCGTTTTTACTGGAAGAATATATATCTTCAAGATCTTCAATATATATCTGCAGATTAATCCACAATATGTCCCTTTCTATAGATACTCGGTTTTTTTGGAAAGAAAACGCATTGTTCGTTACTTACAACGCAAAAAGTTTTATTGGAAAATTGGTACGAAGCTTTTTTTAGCTAAAAATGCTTGCTTCCCCGAATCTCGGTTCGCTCTTCTTCTGTCAAAGTATAGTATTCGTCCTGAAGTCATGTTTCATTTGGTATGGTTCTCAACCGTTGCTTTTTTATTGTGTTTATTTTAGCCTTTTATTGGTGACTACATTTAGGGAAAATAATTTTTAAGCTGACAGTTCCGCATAATTGACTTGAGAAGACTTCATAAAACCATAAATCATCGGCAGCGTAAAGCAATTTCTTCTTTAATTTTTGGTGACCTAATCCTCACCGTAGATATTTATGGGTGGCAGCGTGGTAGTGGCACGGGTATCCCATATCTCTGTCTTCCGTCTCTTTCATTCCGAGGCACAGTCGGCACGCTTTTAACGAGGTCGACAGATTAACGACGATGGTCCTTGCGACTCATAACTTCATAAAGAGATTGAGATCAATGACCCCCAATTTCCTGTTTTCTCCTGTTTATTACGTCGTCATTATTTCGCAAATGATTTACGCATCGTGCTAATGGCTCTGTAGTTCAGGAAACTTTGCATGGCTGGTTTTAGCCGTCTGTGAGAAATATGTATTGTTTCACCCCTCTCTTTCTAACGATTCCTGAACGTTATGCAACCCCTCTGGTCCATACGCCTCCCTTGTGTTGATGAGTTGCCGGCATTCACGGAGTAGATTCCGTATTTTGCGTCATTCAGTCCTTGTCCCTGTACTATTTTACTGTGCAATTTTAGTGCCTTACATGTCTTTTTGCAAAGTTTTTGTTAAAAAAAATATATATATATATATATACACAGAGAGATACATGTTTATAGGATGTATATGTTTCTATCACTTCTATCAATCCGAATGAAAATATGTTGTTCGCACTTCCTCGGGTTTTCGTGTTTGGATGTGAATTTGGCAAGTATGGATAATTTCTTTCTTCTGCATATGCGCGCACTCTACTTAATTTACTATTTTTAACTGCTCTCCCGCTATACTATGTCTTGTTTTCATCCATTTATTTGGCAATAAGTGAAATAAGGACCATCTCATGGCCAAAGAATCAGGGAAGCTGGTTTCTGAAAACCCCGCGGATTTCAGTGATGATTACGTCCTCCTTAGTAGCTAAATGGAAAGAGAATCGGCCCGGCAAGTCGATGCCCTTGGTTGGTGCCCGGTCAAAGAAACCTTGCTGATTGGGATCCGCATCCTTCCACCTTCTCTACTAACTATATGTTCAGCCTTTTTATGTTGTTCTTTTTCCTGTCCGTGTGTCTATGCCCATCGCCTTTAGGCAGGTTTTGAGTGTGTATATATGGTGACTTGAGGATAGTATTCATAGCAGTAACTAATGGAAATATCACACGAAACACTTTCATGTTAATTTTCAGGCTTCTAGCCGTTCTTCAAGACAGATGAGGGGTGACTCTTGTGCAAGGACTAGGAGCCCATCTATGCCCGTATGCGTGTGTTTCGTGTTGTCTTCTTCTGTGTTTGTTTTACGTGCCCTGTCCTCAAGTCACAATTTGTAACGCCATCAATTTTACTATATATATATATATATATATATATATATATATATATATATATATATATTGTTACTGTAGTGATCAAAGAATTTCTAACAATCCGTTGAGTCCGGTATGATGCCGGCGTATGAAAACCTCTTTTATTTTCCGTTGTTAACCCAATTTTTTTTATCTTCCCTTTCGTCAACTTAGTTATTTTCAGATATCTATTAATAACTCATATAGCGCACATATTTTTTGATTCCGTTGGTTTGTAGTAGTCTTCTTATATTTTTTTCTTTTACTAAGGGCTGGTCGAGAAAATTAAAAGTCATTTTATTGAGCAGAGTGAAGTTTTTAAATTATTGAATATTCATGCATAGATTGTTTTTCTATTATTGATCGAAAGATTTTAAAAAAATGAATACTTATATACTAATATATATAATGCTCTGCTATAGACAACTTAAGCGGCCGACCTTAACTACTTTATAGACAGTTGCTTCCGTGATCTCTAACTGGAAATATATGAGAGATTTCGCAATTTTGGATGGTCACATCTGACGGGGTGAGCAAAGTTCAGATTTCAATTTAAATTAACACTTTTTAGGTACATAATTAATGTCCGTTTTTTCGGGAATTGTAAGACCAAGCAACAAGAGACGAGAGAGCAAATAGTCGCCTAAGCTTAATGCGATGTGCCACAGTGACGTGCGTTAATATTTAAGGTTTACTTTCACATTCCTGAACTCACTGTGAAATTGCGGTAATCACCGTCACCCCTGCCTGAGATTGTCATTGTGGGTAACTGAATTGCACGGAGTACAGCTATGGGATGCTCTCATAGCACTCTTCAGTACTGAAGTGATGAGGTTTTAGGAAATCGAGGGACATTTGCTCTAAATAAATTATAAAAATTAGCAACTTAAACGATTAATTACGTCAATGGGATTTATTACTACTCTTTGGGAATGTTTTTAATATCTCGTGAAAATAAAGTTAAACTTAAATCTCCGGTTAAGGCAAAAACTCAGTTTTATGACCGCTACGTACGTTCAAAACCAACCGTTAAACAGCTCAATACCTAACAGACGATGTTATTACGGTTATAATGTTCACATTCACTAATATGCAATCTTATTTGTTAATAAGATGGACTCGTTAATGTTTATGTTTGTGATCTCCAATTTAAAGTTAACGATCAGATTAACTAGCAATTTGATTTAACGATGCATTGTAAAACTGGGTCTTAGATTTTTACGTGTAACTAGCCGCACCTAATATGTTAAGGATACAGTCTACGTGATGGCTTACGTAAGAAGCTACGATTTTACCTTTGGCGTATGCTTTATCAAAATAATTTGGAGGTTCCTCTTTTGGCTATCCTCTAGCCCGTGAAATATTTTATGGAAGCAAATTAATGTGTTTCGAAGGGTCCAAAGAAAAAACTTAAATTCAAATGATTTATCCAGGAAATAAATTTAGGCAGCGAAGGAATTCGACGATCTCGTTTGTAAACGGCCGCCGCGGGAGAAGATAACGAGATCGTTGAATTGCCTTTGGTTTTGTAAAAACAGCAAGTGTAGCTCGAGGGTATATCATTTATTGACTTGTATATCGTAATCGGACTAAACAAATCTTGTTTTTCATTAATCGTTTCAGGTGTAACTTTTTGGGACCGTTCCATGATGTATAATCTCAAAATAAAACTTCGTAAATCCACATTAAAGATAAACTTAAATGCTACCAAGATTTCACTGCGGTGCAGCAACATCGGGTAACCCCTATCCCGCCTGATAATGCTGCACTGCAGTGAAACCTGGGTAGCATTTAAGTTTATTTTTAATGTGGATTTACAAAGTTTTATTTTGTCATTATTCCTACTTACTGACTTTTTCCTACTTAAGTCGTGCCAATATCAAAATCGTGAGCATCTGATTCAACTTGCCATCGACTATTGCATGAGCGCGCATATTAAATGGGAATTCGTCTTAGAAGGCAATGTTTCGCTCTGTTAGTGAACGCCGTCGGCTCTTCCCTTCCTAGCTCTCCCGACGCCAGGCCCCCTCCCGCCACTCGTCCCCCATCCCGGGTGCTAGCCCGCGCAGGCATTCCCTACCCCCACCCCGACAGGAACACCCGCCCCCCTCTTCTCCCCCGATCCAGCAGCCAAGAGCATTCTTCGCGGTGGCACCACTTACCTCACTTAAAAACCGCGCCAAATCTAAACATCGCTTTGGATAGCCTCACCAATTCCACCCCTCCCACCTCCCCACACTCTTTCCTTTCGATTCCACCAAAAACCCTCCTCCTCCGGGAGTGCCCACGTGCTCCGAAACACGTTCCCTCACTCCCTCTCCAACCCTCTACTCCGCTCTCTTCACTAGAGACCCCCCACTCCCCCGCCACACTGCCTCCTATCCTCTCCCACAATTGATAGATTCCTTTCTTCCGCCTCCATCCTTCCCTCCGTCCCCCCTAAGTGTTTTATAGCGTTTAAGTCTCGAGGAGGCGAGTGGCTCCTTCGCTCACTTTTTGTTTTCATCGCGTGGTGGCAGGATAAAGAATCCGAGGGCCCAGTTGTGTTCCTTCCGTTTTCCCTTTGTTTTATTTTTTCAGTTCGTGGTGGTGGTGCCGCGAGCATGGTTCCCATGAGGCGAATTATTTTGAAGAGCGGTCGTTGATCTTATTTGAAATCGACCCACTTTCGATGAACGGTTTCTTTAGGTTTTTCGTCTCGATTTTACTCGCCTACTGACCAATCAACTGAACCAAAGGCATTATTGGATTCAATCGTTGAAAATGATTTGAGTGGCTTTGTATAGTTTAAACGCTTCGTTTGGTGAATGAGGAGATAACATTTGATATATTTCATAGCCCCATAAGATCGAAACTAGCAGGTATGAAATGATACATTCCATGGATATCTTTCTTTGGAGAAGTGGAAGTGGTATTGTTAATTTATGTTTGTTTTTTGTATATGCACGTCACTAAACGATTAGTTTCTTACTCGTAAACATGATTGGAATGATTTTTTCTGTGAATTCTAAACCTTACATTGAGTATAATATTGCACATTAAGATTTTCCCTGTGAATATTATGTATTTGGTATTATAAAATCGTTTGAGTTCCTTAAAATCTCTGCAAAAAAGCCATAAACAGTTTTGAGACGCAATTGAAGTATTAGCTAAGTTTTTCATTTTAAAAGGCTAATTTTAAATGTAGGCTTTCTCTTTCAAATACCTTCCGGAATTAATTTCTTTTTGTAATGGAATAATTATTATATTCCCGAAGCAAAAATGCATTCCTATCGATTTATCGGTCCTTTTTAAATTCTTTGTATCATATTCCGTGGTTAAGCAATCAACAGAAAGCCATGTGTAGTTGATGTTTAGTTGTAGAACCTTTGAATTTCGGGAGAAAATTCTTTTACTGCTACTATGAATCTGGAGTTGCCGAGCTGTCTTTGTCCAGGCCCTTTTGAATGTAGATATTTTTACCGTTGAGGTTTCAACCGTGCCAGAGATGACCTTTTAACAAATTGTGAATTCATTTTCCTCCATGTTTTGAGCTGTGGTAAACAGCGCGTCGATTTTGGGAGTATTTCTTTTGGCGCTGATTTCTCGTTGAGAAGGGGGCAAGGCTGATAATGGCTCCCGTGTAAAGGTCACTCGTCGGGGGATGAGGGAAGGGGGTGCCTGTGGCCACCTTCTTGCGATCTTTCCAAACGCCCCCGCGCCCTTTACGTCTCCTAAAGCTGCCTCTCCCTCCATAAACCGCCCCTCTTTCCCCCGCACCGACTTATATCTCGGTACTATCTTCCACCTCACACTCACCCCTATCCGCGTTGAGGCAAACTAGTGAATTATAGTGCCAATAATTTTTGAAAAGTTTTGAGGACTTATTTGAAATTGTTGAAAAAAAGTAGTTTGGGTGTAACAAAGAAAAGCCTTATTAGTTTTTGTTCGTTCTCGTTACGATGAGTTTGTTTTACGTGTACTGGTACTAGGTGGTATTGATGGGTGATTATGCTGTCTCACAGGCTATTCTAATCATGGCATTAGTTTTCAGCAGTCTCATACGAGTTACTTCTACGCGATGCATATGCTTTGGTGCTATTAGCTTCCCCGTCAAGCGATGGAATGAGCTGCTGTAAATTTGACGGTCTGAAGCGCACTGAATTGGTGGGTGGTAAGCGCGTAGGGGACCACCGGAATTGCATTTTATCCTTTACTTCGTAAATGCTTTTCCGCTCGGGCTCATTCCGTTCCTCAGTTATAGCCGATTTGTGCTTCGGGGAACACGTTAGTAAAACTGTCATAAAATCCAAAGCTGTAGAGAGGAAAAGGGTATTTTCTGCATCGTTTATATCCTTGAGAATTCACCCATTGATTCATGAGTCAATTTTGGTTTGTTAGTGGCGCATCAATTTAGTCGACGCAATAGTTAAAGCCGAAAATAGATTGGCAGAAGAATGTAGGTGTAAGCTTGCGTTGGAGTTTTCTATATTTAAAACCGTACAGTCTGGCTGTCCCTTGTGGGCAATGCTCTTTTTGTGGTTAGCTAATATGCACTTTCTTATTGAATTTACTTAGAGCTCGGTGGGAAAATTCACTTTATGAAAGAGCCCGTTGTTATGGACTGATTCTAATCGAAGTGGGTGGTAAGGTAAATCATGGTATACCCTTTCACTCTGTCTCTTTTCAGTACCTATTCATTTTACCACGAGTAAAGGACTAGCGTGAAAAATGTGAGCAGAATATCTATTCAAATCGCTTATGTTGAAAGTTGCGTTTTTGCCGTAGGGTTCAGGCGAAAGTGTCGACATTTTTCATGTTTTTGGTGGTAGGAAAAAACGTACATTTATAATGAATTCTTGGAATAAATGTGGTATGCATTTTTTTACGCTAAAGGGGACGTAGGTGGTGAGTAAGGGTCTGCGTTTGTAATACTTAATTTGAAACTTCTCTTTCAAACCGTCGTAGAAAATATTCATGTATTGCTTTCGATTTTATTCAAAGTTTCCCCTGTGGATCTCTTTTGTATCTCCAAGCTCTATTGGTTTGAGCAGTCATCTACCCATGTTTAACAATCCTTAAGCTATTGTAAATTAATGATCATTCGTCCTTTAGTGATTCGTGTAGCGACTACGCGTATTTCGTAGTGCTAAGTCTATTTCTGTGCATTGAAAATGTCTGTTGAAATCAGATAATATTTTAGTTTCTTGCAAATAAATTTATTTATGGTAATCGATAGTCTGAAGTGTAAGATTGTCCGTATCTATTGTTTTTTTTAAGTCATCGAAGAAACTTTTCCTTTTTATCCAAATTTTAACATAAGACTTGAAGCTCCCTCAAAATATTTCATCGATAGCTTCACGTGAAGTGTTAACAGCTATCAGATTTTTCCACTTCCTGATTAATTGTTTTTCGTTATTCACTTTGTGCGGACAGATAATTGATATCACAGAGAAAGGCATTCATTCTGGGTTCGGAGGATAGCGTTATATTCGGACTCAATCATTTTATTTTGCTTTAAAGGTACGTTACGCCCATTAAAAAGTGTGCTCTTTGGTTTAGCGTAGATATTGGGAGGATTTTGGTTTTTGGCTTAGAGTCCTATCTAGAACGTGCGGTTGAGCGAAATATCTTAAGAATATTTATCAAAATTTAGATAAAATGAAGGAAAGTCAACTCAATCATTATGGTTCCATTATTTTTTTATTGGCTTATCGATGAATGATTTTAAATAATCTTTGATTTCAAAGTGCGGGCGAGCGAAAAATAAGCGGGACACGGATAGGTTTAGCTGTTAATTAACCGTGTGCAAATCGTTTTTCATCTCTGAATAAATTTCTCTCAGTTTTAGAACAAGTCACGGCAAAGTGGAATTAAATCGCAACAGTTCTTTATCTTTTATTATTTTCTGGTTGGTTTGCATTCATCTGTCTCTCTGGTCCAGTACTTGTTATTAGTGACAGGGACTTATAATTTCCGCGAAGGAAAAGAAAAAAATGCTGTGAGAAACGAGCCCCTGGTGGCCGTCCAGGTAGTACGATTCACCATATCTGCCATTCTTGAACTACATGTAATGGTGCCACGAGAGTTTGAATTATGATGAATTATAAGAAGAATGCCATTATAATTTATAAAACATCATTTTGCCTGAGAAATCCTGAAAAATCAATAGTATTTTTGAATCTGAGACTGGAACAACAAAAAGTTCATGCCTGCCGTTCGTTGTTACTTAACAGTTTACGTAACTAGCCCGCATCTGTTCGCATTTTTGCGAGCACTCCACGCTTTTCCACATGTAATAACTTTTTCAATGTGGAGGAATATTTTCTGTTAGAATTTTGGCTCTCGATCCCTCAAATGTTTGTTGATTGGCTTGCAGGAGCGGTTGGCCAAACTGCCCAATGATTATGACCAGGCAGCTCCGATCTCCCCCGCTGAAGCACCCGACCACCCCTCCCCCATCCTCTACTTCCTCCCCTTCCTCGCACTTCATTCTATCCCTCCCCATCCAAGCTCACTGTCCGCATTTTACATCCCCAAACCCCTTCATTTCCCTCTTCCATTTCTCGGCATCCCAGCCGTTCTTCGCGGACTCCTCCGAACATGTGTTCGCTTCCTGTGACTCACTCGTCCCTTAACCCGCCCACCCTTACCCTTTCACTGTGTGCGAGACGTCCATCCCTCGAGGTGACCCAGCCATTGTTATGCCTTGATTTCCCCGGACGACGGCTCGGGGCCAATGCGGCCCTCTCTCTCTTCTGCGGGAAGCCCTGTTCACATCCACAATGCGTCCTCGTGTAATGGTTTGCGGCGATCTGGTGTCTGTTCCTTTATGCAGGCCTCCACTCATCGACTGTAGAGACGTGTCGTGTCCTCTCTAGTTCAGCCTGTGTGTGATATCTCGAAATTCTGGAATGATATGCCTTCCCTCCAATTTCTATATTTAATGCAATGCCTTTCCTAAGCGTAAAGAGATGCGTGATGATATCTGGAGGTAGGAACAGAAATTGAAGTGTCGCATCCGGTAGGTTCACTCGGAACTGAGGCTAATTCTTTTGGGAAGTTTCACTGCTTTAACATCGTCGCACACTGCTTATGGTGAAGTCAGCACACTCCTCAGATTTCAATGGCATTCGACCTACAAAATAACGTGAATAGGACGTTAAATAGACTAGCTATATTATTCATAATAAATTCCACTGCGATTATTCAATTATTTGGCGTCCTCCTGATATCTTAGATCAAATATCTTGCTAAAGATTACCGCTAAAGATTGCGCGAATATATATTTCAGGTTTTCCTTTGGGCTATACCAATTTTCTCCTGCTTCAAATACGAATTTGAATGAAAACGGATTCCGAAATTTAACAAAATAACTACCGGCTTGGAAAAATATGAGCCTCCGGATATTATATCCCATGCTAATTTCGATCCGCGGCATGGTATACATATTTCGCTTCTTAAAAGAAAACCATCAAGATATTAGCGGACTAGTATGTGTTTGAATGCTGTTAAAACAAAAGAGATTTCGTTTTCACTGGAAAAACTACGAATTAAATCTCAGGAAATGAAACCAAACTGCGTTAGTAGCCTCTATCCTCGGAAGACTATCAACAAAAATGACGTCTCTAACATTGACCATTGGCTACTCTTGCCTGGCTTTGTCTTTATCTGTTCCGTGTCACTTTCTGGTATGTATTTAAATACTGATAAGGATGAAGGCAGCTAGTTTAATATATACAGAACTTGTGAATCGTATGCATTTCATTTATTGTGCAGGGTTTTTTGTATTATTATTTATCTTCTCTATTTTGCATAAAGTACGGCTTGGGCTGAATCTTTGTAGCGGATGGGACGCTATGAACTGGCCCAGCGCTTTTCTTTTAGAATATTTGATGGTACCAGGGCTGGGTTTCCCTCCATCCTTACATGCTAAACTTAAATTAAATGTAATTACTTAACACACACTCAGAGCGCAATAGTCCCAGCAGATCCATCCCTGTAAATACTGCTGTAAGGATGATTAAAGATATGTCTCCATTAGAATTGAAAGTAACGATGGACAAAAATGGCTTGGGAGAAATGCAAGGATGATTACCGATTTTGGTACTGTCCGCGTATTTAATTTTACCATTCGCAATGTACGATACGATTGTGCATGAGGGTGTTTCATAAGCTATGTAGTTGGAAGAACGATTTGGAAAATAATATTATTAGTTGGCAGCCTTTAGGGAGGTTTTGGATGGGCACAGACAACAAGCCTAACAACACGCGGAACAAGACAAAACCAGACACAATTCGCTACATTAAACTGTTCTTTAATTCTGTATACATTCTATCCCCCTTTATCCTATTTCATATTTCCTGCCTTCTTTGGACTACTCCCAACAACTCCCTCTTCTCCTCCGCCTAATTTAATCAAAACCTTATCATCTATAAATCTCATCCTATCCTCTTACTTCGACGACCAAGTTTCTGCGTTGTACAATACCACGCTCAAAGCATCATCAGTATTTTTCATCAGTATTTCTTGGCTTCCTTACTTATCGTCCCTGTTATCAACTCCCTTGTTGAGGAAGATTCTTATACCCAACGTAATTATTCTTCTTATGTCCCTACTACTTTCGCCACCTTGGTTAAAAGCACTTCCTAGGTAGGCAAACTTTCGACCAGCTCTAGTGTTTGCTCTACCATTTAATTCTTAACTTAACTTTCCTCTTTCTCTTAACCTTGTTTTCTTGCATTGATTCTCGCCCCTGGCGGTAGTGATATTCACCCATGTACACACTAATTTTCTAATGCACTCATTAATGAGGAAAACCGCCAGGCTAACTAAAGCTTGACCTTCCACAAATGGACTAATTTTATAAATCGGGAAAATATAACAGAGTCACATGATCATTCACTGGTAGAGTAATTTTTTTCATTGTGAATAGCCCAGGGTGTTATTTTATGATTAATTAATACTGAATTAAATAATGCCAAGGGCAGATAATGGAGCCATACTCCTACTTGATGAATCTTTGGATTTTCGCGGTATCTCGATAATATTGTTTCCTGAGGAATATTATTCATTCAAATTACTAGAATTCCATTGAATTACTCCTGCCTGTTCAGTTATTTCCCGTGTTACTTTGCCATTACTACTTCTATATCACTTGTGAAGTAATCGTTGACACAGGTGGGGCATAATCAATTTTTCAAGCCCTTCAATTGGCAAGAGTATGCTTTAATGTTATTCTTCCACTGTTACATATGAACTACTAAAAGAGCCTGCGGAAAAATCTTAGATCATGTTTTTAATTGAAATATTTACCCAATAGAGAAACATTTTGTGTGCACTGATGAGGGGATGTAAACTTTCCTCTTTTAAAGTGTCACGACTGTCTTGTATTGCTTCTTGCTATTGTTATCTTCCTTCTTTTGTGTAACCATCAAGATTACTTTGTTTTTAATGTACTTCAGGTGCATGACCTGGCATAGTAGAAATAGGTTTATTTCACATAGTAAATTTAAATGTCCGCAGTGATTAACATACCCTCGTTAAGTTCTAAGTGACTATTGACCAAGTTATTCAGCCAAAGAAATAATCATGTCAAATTAGAATAATGCTCGCCGGAATTCATTCCATTCCCGCCTTTTTATTTTAATTACCTTTCTATTCATACACTGATAATTTAGTCTTTCTGCTGGCTTCTTGCTACTTCCATTGACGACATACGTAACCCTTTTACTTTCTCTTTGCGTAAATTCTGTCTTGTCAACTGAAACTGAACAATGAGCTAAACTTGCTCCTAAGATTTGATTAATCGTTATTGCTCTTATTTTGGCCGTAGGAATAATTTCTGGATCTAATTGTTCATCAAAACTTCTGTGCAAATCACCTTCCATAAAAAATGCTTGTTTTAGCATAGCCGCCTCATTGGCGCTTGCCAATTCAAGGCTATCGTCCATACTGATCCAAGCGTTTCAAGATTGAAAGGTGCCTCCTGGATTTCTTATTTTGCACTTCCCCGTCACCCCTTCGAATGCGATTGTTCCGTAGTTAACGTAGGCCTTGTTAATTATAGTTGCGTGAAACAGAACCGACACTCAGCGTGGCGGCAAGTCATTATTCCCGAAAAACAACACGTATCGCCAGCGGGTGAGTAAATAACGTGACGTCACGCGCCTTGAAATAAATCATCCTTATTTGCCCTCGACTTAAGTGCGTAATTCACATCTAAAAAAATAGTTTGAACATTATTTTCTTCCATTTACTTTATACGCACTCGCGTCTGGAAAAACCAAGTGAGTCGACGGTTAAAAACAAAGATGTGACTACAATCCTTCGCCTCTTCCGCGTTGTTTCGTTCATCAATCTGTGAAATTGAACCAATGGGCTTGCATAGAATACGTTCCACGAGAATGGCGAGTTTGATGCAGATGAAAGTTTTCTCACGCATCTCCATAGTCAAGGAGCTGTGATTTCAGTGTCGCGAAATTCAGCGGTCGGAATTGAGATGAGTCGGCGACGTTCAAACGTGTCTCGCAAGTATCTCGTAGGGGACCTAGAAATTAACTTTATGACATTTCAGAGATGCCCCTCGGTGTTCAGCACACGCGTTTATTTCGGATACCACTGGCCTCGTGCCACTCGACGCTAATGAGCTTTTAGAGTCGATGGTGGCGGTTGTAGGTGGGCTGCGCGGATATGCATGCAAGCGGCGTGCGGCTAAGAGAAGAGAGAGAGAGGGCGGGCTCGCATTCTTACTCGGGCGTCATTTCTGCGCGTCCAACCTTTGCGCTCAGTCAATGACGGCATTAGGACGTGACAGTTGTTGCGAGTAATTGACGACGTGCCTGGAGTGGATTTTGAAGATAAGTCACGCGCGCTCCGTTACTGTTGTTGTTTGTTGACTCTTTGACCGCGAAAATTTCGCAAACAAAACTGGCGTAAGCCACCCTGTTATTCTCCCCGCTGGCGCATTTCTCCAAAACCTTGAATCGTGGACTTCATAACCTGGGCAGTTCTCAAAATCTTACGAGGAACCACATTAAAAAAAATAAAATTGAAGGCTGAAGAAGGGAAAATCTTCATCATGCACATCCTTTGTTTTAAACTATTTAAAACCTATATTTAATACTCGTGCATTGTAACGAGTGTATTCTCGTATTATCTATTGTTAGATGCACAGGAGTGGAGATTTTTTAAGGAATATGAGCGACTTTCCATAGGTTGTTTCCTGGCGCTGTACGATTTGGCAAATGAGGCAGTTG